>NC_090448.1:138758965-139383965 GCF_031143425.1 Pleurodeles waltl
TTAGAGAAGTTCTGACACTCTGGTCCTCATTTTGACTTTGGCGGTCAATTTGCCTGACTGCCAAAGCCAAACCCGCCACTAGACCACCAGTGTTGACGGTCAGCAGACCGCCATACTATGGCTGCTGGCAGCCATCTGCCGTACTTGTGGTGGAAAGTCACCAGCAGTCGTGCTGGCAGTCAGAGGTGCAGAGGCGGTTCTATTGCCAGCACTGCCAAGGCAGCAGGACTCTGCTTGCCATATTACAAGCCGTAATACAGCTTGGTGGAGTCTTTCTGGCGTGGTTGTGCTGGAGATGGAAGACCTCCAGGACGCATCCCCTCCCAGACATCCTCCTCGAAGGAGAAGGTAAGTGGGCGTCTGAAAGGGGGGGGGAGGTGGAGTGAGGGTGTCTGTGTGTTTGGGTGCATGTGTGCGTGTATGCAGAGGGGGTTCTATTGCCAGCACTGCCAAGGCAGCAGGACTCTGCCCGCCATATTACAAGCCGTAATACAGCTTGGTGGAGTCCTTCTGGCGTGGTTGTGCTGGAGATGGAAGACCTCCAGGACCCATCCCCTGCAAGACATCCTCCTCGAAGGAGAAGGTAAGTGGGCGTTTGAAAGGGGGGGGAGTGAGGGTGTCTGTGTGTTTGGGTGCATGTGTGCGTGTATGCAGAGGGGTGAGAGGGGTGGTGAATGTGTGCATGTATGCAAGTGAATGTGAATGTGTGTGTCCATGTCTGTGTGCATGTATGGGGGTGTCTGTGTGGATGAATGCAAGTGAGTGGGGGTGTCTGAGTGCATGTATGCGTATGCTGAATGAGTGTCTATGTGAATGAATGCATGCGTGAAGGGGTAGGGGTGTGTTTGTGAGTGTGTGGACAGGTGGGGGGTTGCATGTGTGTGCCAGCGACAGGAATGGAATACTCGATACTCCATTGCAAGATAGCCGACATGTTTACACACATTTCAAAGCGAATTGACTTGCATTCAGGTCATCTTTTGGTGTACAAACACTAAAAAGTAACCAATCATCAAAAACCAGAAGGTGTACTTAAGCCATGCTCCACGCAACAGCAAAAGAAGAACAGAAAGTAGAACAGAAGAGCGGGAAGTGACCTGCTAGCCAATGAAATGCAAGTAAATTCAAGCGACGTTGGCGCAACATTTAAATGAACAAATAGGAAGTTCAGGTAAGTAAGAGGCGATGTAGGGGTGGATTCCAAGTCCCTTTAAAGATTTTATTTTAGTAAAATAAGGCTTCAGGAATACCCTGCACAAGCACTGTAAAGGTGAAACTTAAAAATGACAAACAGCAACATTGATACCAGGAAGTAGAATCAATGTACTACAAGAGAAATCAGTAACACTGCTGACACTAAGCAGTATCAATGCATAGAACAGGACAAGAGGCAACATTGATATCACAAAGCAATATCAATGCAGTAGAAGAGGAAAAAGGCAACCTTGACACCAACAACTAGAATCAAGGCACTACATCTATAACAGTTCCCTAAATTCCATATCATACTTGTCCACTCTTCCCAACATTTTAAACCTTTCTACTATCCTTCGTGGAATCTTATAATATTCGTGGAGTCTTACTACATTACAAGACAGCTGATTCTGCATTTTGGCTGCTGCCTTTGTGTTTTTGTTTGCTTGTAGCCTTTGTGTGGTATTCTGCTCTGCAATATTCCTTGATATTGTTCCAGTTATCTTGCATTTCGTGTTGTGAAATATTATTGGTCAAAATGTCAATAAATAAAAAAAACCCTACCCATGAGCGAGTAATATTTTGTGATTTGATCCATCAGGTGCTGTAAACAGCCTCTCTTTTTTCATTTAAAAGTCCGGCATCTGGGAAGTTATAAGGTAATTTAGCTGATTATAGTGGCAGTGCTTTTGATAAATGTATCTATTTTCATTTCTTTAATGATTTTAGCTTTATTTAATTCTTCAGTTACTGCTTTTATGTGGCAGTGGATTCGTACCCTAATGTACATGAAAATAGATGGCTTTGATAACCCCAATTAGATTAAGTATAAAATGAGCATGTGCGCTAAACTAGGTCTTTCCATTACATCAACCCATCCACACGCAATCTAGCTTTTATTTACTTATAAATAAATGAAAATGTCACAAACCAGCGCTAAACATAGGCTTAATGAGCATCCCAAATCCTGAACTGCAGTTTAATGCTAATCTTAAAGCCACAGCTAAAACCAGCTCTGACCCAAAGTCTAACACTAATCCTAAAACAAACCCTGTTCCATGCCCGAGTGTAATTTTAACCCCAAAACTAACCCTATGTCTGACACAAAGTCTAAGGTTCACCCTAAATCTCTAAGTCTTAGATCCAAGCTCTAAGGCTAATACTAACACTAAAACTAACTTTTTCCTGATTCTAAGGGTAACCCTTAATTTAAACCCATCCCAAAATCCAACACTAACCCTAAAATTAACCGTACTACTGATTCCAACTCTAACATTAATCCCAAAACTAATAGTATCGCCGACCCTAAATCTAACGCTAATCCTAAAACTAACCCAAACTCTAACACTGACCTTAGCCCTCACCCCTAGTTTAGCGCTAACCCCAAAACTAACCCCAGCTTTTACTACTGGTGCTAAAACTAACACTAGCACCAAGCCAAGAAGAAAGGTATAAAAAGCACTTGTAACATGTAATGAACATGAATTTTTAAAATTGCGAGAACGCCTATTTCATATTTTAGTTGGTTCTCTGTGAGCTCTGTTGCCTCACTTAAGGCTGCATATCATTTCTATGTTGTTGTTGTGAGAAGGGCGTCTCGGGGTGAGAGGTGGGGGTTACTCAGTGTTGAGGGGTGAGAGGTTTCGTTTCAGAAGTAGGGGAATAAAATCTCAGCAGTGGCCCTGCTCGCAGCTTCAGGTTAGACAGCATCTGTCAGCCGCCACCTTCCTTCGATCTCATTTAGGCCCGGCTGCCAGTTCCTGTTCCTGTTCAGTGTGTCTGCACAGGACACGGCGCTGAGCATGACGTATGAAGATAATGAATCCGGCAGCCGCGTGCCCGGGGTGCTTGGTTCCTTTAACTAGCGCTGGGGAATGGATACAGGCTCTGCTGCCTTTATTTATTAGCACTGCTGTCGATGGTCGGGCCTGTGCCTCTGGTTCACCAGTATCACGTGGACACACACGTGCCGGGCATGAAGCATCCATGTTTCTATTAGCGCTGCTGTTCACTGCACCGACTAGGAGAGGGTGGTCGGGTCTGTGCCTCTGGCTTGCAGGTACGGCAAAGATCACAGGCGGGGGCATAAATATGCTTTCCTCACAGGACGCATGCCTGAAGCACCAATGTACCAGCCAGACACCCAAATGCTGCTCGGTACCCTAAAAGACCCGTTTGTGCAAGTTGGGGGAAAATTGTGCATTCTGGGACCGTTTTGTTGGACTCGCGTGTCTCAAACAAGGGAACCCCCTTAGCTAACAGCCCATTAATTACCAGGGATCTCTCTAGTCGTAGACCTGTGCAACCCCCTCCTTTACTCGTAACCCAGAGACAACTGAGTTTGTAGTGTAACCTCTACAGGTTCCATCAATGACAAATAGCTGGAAACTGTGCAAAGGTTTTCTAAATGTATGCTTTTAACCTACAGCTCCAGCCTGGACTTGTTCACATCCGGTGGAAAGGAGAGGGACCTGTTTCTACACGACATAACGAGCAGGGAGAAGTGGGGAGGTCGCACAGGGGCTCAGCTTATGGCCATTATCCGCACAGTGTTTCCTGCTCGTAAACAAGGCCTGCACACTGGGTTACAAGCCCTTTATTAAAAACATGCGGGCTGAGGGTCTCCCCCCCTCCTTTCCTTTTTCTGTGAAGTCCCAAAGGGGAGATGGGCTCTAGTAAATGCACACAATAACTTCTGCGTCGGTGCACTTATCTGAAAATATACCACTGCCTAACCTCCGTTGTCATGGCAAAAGGGGGCATGCAGGTGTATTGACGCTAGCTGGTGTTTATAGCACAATAGCACATACTACATACTGTGCAGCAAGGCATCAGCTTACAGCTAGATCATTTCCTCTTGCACTCACCTACCACGGCCGCTGACTACCTTCATCTTACTGTGTTAGTGAGACACAAAGAACCCTACAGATGCATGGCTTTCTGTGCATCAGGCATAGAACCAATGCAAGAAGTTGGCTGGTGTGTACCAAACTACTGTTTTTCCAAGAAGGCTTTCTAGTACGAAATGAGCATTCAACATGGTGTGTATCAAACAACTGTTCTTTTAAGAAGGATTTTTGTTACACAATAAGAAGTCAACGTGGCGTGTACCAAACAACTGTTCTTGTAAGAAGGCTTTCTAATACAAAATAAGCAGTCAACGTGTGTGTGTTTCCAATTCTTGTAAGACAGGCGTGTGTGGCACTTACACAACACTCGCATAAAGGAGGAGGAAATACCAATGTGAGTTTAGGACTGTAGCATAGAATATCTTTACTTTTTCTACATTAGTGACTGGGAGGCTCTAGGCAAAGTGTGGCCTCCCCACCCCACAGAGCAGTGGAACAAGACTCCATCTTTCTGCTTTGGCTATCCACCATCATTTGATGGAACATCATGCCCCAACATTGACCAACCACCCTACCTGCCAACAGTGATACGCTGCTTTGTTCCTTGTTCTGACAATCACGTTTGGTTGCTGTTTGGACCATTCTTTAAGCCTGAAATGTACTGTCCTTGGCAGGGCAGCGAATGGAAGTGCAATATAAAATAACGAATGCACCACATAAAGCTGGTGAAGGGGTGTGCGTAATCGCCGAGATTTCAGGTTTCCACAACTATCATAATAGTACCATAAAATGGCATATTCTACGTTACACAGGTACAGATGTTTTTGTGTGAGCACACATAGATTGTTTGCATTCTTTTATCTCGAAGGAGTGGCTGCATTCCAAGGCGTTTTATCGCAGTGTTTGGTCCGGGAAAGGTATGGTTAATACAAACATGTGCAAGAGAAGGGGACAAATGAAAAAAAAAGATCATTGAGAAATCTTCAGAACTTTCTGTATGTGTTTTTTAAATAGGATCCACAGCCCTGTCCATTAAAGGTGATAGATTTCAATCATGAATAATGCTTAGAAAGGCGAAAGAATTCTCAATCACCTTTTCTGAAATTAAAGCAACCCGGAAACACTCGGGCACTTCAGCACTCGCCTTTTCTGCTTACCAGAGGCCCCTGAAGCTAATCTGTCGAACATGCTTGGAATTCCAAAGCACTAAAGACTGCCCACGTCTAACAACTGCAACCAGCACCAAGTGACTTCTAATACCATAGCATGAGGGAGGAAATGTCCCTCTTCAAAGAATTATTTAAACAAGATTTTACCAACTAATTCTTTGACACAGTTGAAAACTTGCGGCAGCGAAAATGAATGCAGTGCGCCTTTAACAGAAATTCCAATAAGCCTTACTAAAAACACACATTCATATACAATACAACGATTCACACCTCCCCAGGCGAGCTTTCCTAGCAGCGCTAAATCCCGTCGCCTGTCTAATCTTTTTAATGTATGTGAAATTCCTTAGATTTAACCACGCTGCTCTGTTCACGGGATGTGCAGCGGGGATCCTCCCTCTGGCACTGTGGGAGAGAATGCCAAACACTATCGGGAAGTTCGCTCACTGTATCCTACAGGACAGGATAAGCAAACAAACCAAAGGTATTCTTAAGAACGAAATCTTTTCACAGTTACTGCCGTTCAGGTGCCTTTTAAACCTGCAGTGTTGGAAATTATGATTGGTTCCGTAGAAGACAGGCGGGAAATGATGCCTGAATTTTCAGAAGCCTCTAGCTGCATTAACCATTTGCAGAGTCAAGTTGACACCACATGTGGACGCCACGCCCATCCATCATCCACTTACACAAACTAGTAGAAAATTGATAGGGTGACCAGAAATGTAAAGCCAAAAACCGGGACATTCCCAAAAATAGAAGAAGGACTTCAAGTTTACGTCAATCGAGGGCACAGAATGACAGTGCCCATCAGGAAAGAATTAGCAGAAGTGGCACTAAGAACATAAGCAATTTTTAAAGCCAGTATCATGCCAGTTAATAAAATTGCTTTCTGATAACACCTGTTAAGAATCTCTGCTTTGGAAAACAAAAAAAAAATCGCTTCCCACCAATTCCAGGCGACCCTCTAAACCGGGATATGAGCTAAATTTCAAGATATTTCCCGGGACAGCTGGTGAAAAACTGGGTCTGTCCCGGGAAATCCAGGATGCCTGGTCACCCTATAAGGTGATCCTATTTTCAGAATCAAAATCCTATAAGCAGCGTTGACACAGAAGTAGGACTGCACTTATACATCAAGGGGGACTGAAGAAGGACTTAATGGACAGCAGTCAGCAACATAAATAAACAAGCATTTGCAATGCAATGGGTCTTGCATTTGCTCGAGTTAAAGCTATTAGCTTTGTATACTCCTAACCTGACTTTTCGTGCCACATAAAATCAAAAGTAGAACAGTTTCACATAAGTGAACCAATGGCCGCCCTGAGCGGAAAGCAAACACACAAAAGGAAACAGAGTTCCTCGCAGTGAAACATAATCGACAGAAGTGCAATTATCCATGTAACCGGCAAAAGTGCAAATATCCATGTAACAGGGTCGATGTCATGGAAAGCCCTCTACTATTGCCCAGCAAGATTGTGCTGCCTATGAAATGAAGAGAAAAAGTAGTGCTGAAACCATACAGAAAACATGTAGCCTCGTATGTTTTCAGTAGTTGGCCGGTGCGCTTGAGGCAGGCTAAACACCGGAAAAGGCATGACGTATGCATGCCTTTCACTAATTAAATCAAGCTAATTTTAAAAGGCAAGCCCACAAACCAACCAAACTGATGGGCTTGACGTGGGCGTGGTTAAAAGCCCACAAAAACATTACACCAGGGACTGAGCGGTTTGCGCTCAACCCTAAAAAGCAATGGCAAAGTATGTCTGTCAAATCTTTTGTTTTGTCATAGTTTTTGAAAAACGTTATTGGTGTGGAAACTACCAAAACTTCATCAATCTAAAAAAAAAAAAATGCTAAAAGCAAAATATAATTTTGGGTCCCACAAAACACACATTGCCACAGTAGTCCCTGATACTTGAAAGAAAGGGAACTACTTTGTGTGTAAAAATGCCTCTTGTGACAAGACAGAATGCTGTACCTCACATTGACCTTAGTCAACGGTTAAAATGAACTGACCAACTGACCAATGCTATATGCTATACGGGGCAGAAGCAAAAATATGAATGGCACAGTAACAAACCAATAGATGAAGAGGACTGCCTGAAAGACCATGTAAATAAGTATATTAGGCATATAATTTCTGTAAAAACAAAAAGGTTGTGACTAACACTAGACCTAAACATTGACTACAATGATAATTTGTTGCCTCAAAATATTTGTGTCAATAAGGGGAACATTAATTGAAAATATGTCCACATCTTGATATTCTCTTTATAACTTAGACTGCTTGCTAATGTGTACTGCTGACCAATCCTGCACATTTACTGCAGGGATTATTGTCCGGATATCACTTCCTGCAGCAAAGTACATCAGAGTGAAGGTGAGGCAGTGTAGCAGCCATGCACAGATTCCTGTCCTTAAATAAATGCTGGTTACAACAGTGTCAGTAAGAGTGAGGCCTATGACATAACAACTTTATAATTGTAGTGCACACTGAGAAAGCAGAATCATACACACCATGCCTTGATATTAATGATTTATTATGAAAAAAACAATCTACACACATGCCTTAAAAGGCACTAATATGATTTAGGACTGATTTTCAGTATCATTTTTATATCAATCTGAAGGGCATATTAACTTTATTATGTCTTCGTAGTTTCATGTATTTGAGTTCTAGAAGCCATTGTATTTAGTGTTTAGTGGTGTACAATTGCACTATGTAGTAATAGTAGCCGTGTTTTAAAGTTAGGCATCGTAAAGCATGAATTAAACAAGAAGGTGAGTCAGCCTTCATTTGTATTTTAGTATCCTATTTTAGTGCACCTCACTTTCTTTCTGGGGAGAAGATCCTGCCTTCTGCTCATTAACAGGTTTCGGCCGAAGTAACAATTTCTATCAAGCATTCGCATCTCCATTGACTTGCATTGGGAAAACAATGAACAAAAGTGAGAGTAAATCGTAAAGACTTTAGCATTACACGCTCGCACTGGATACTGGGCGTGAGATCTGGTCCAGTGAAATGACAATAGTTGCCTATTATTTTGCTTGCATATTTCCTATGTTTCCATTAGACACGTCAGACTTTTAGGCTTCTCAAAGTGTTGTGTTTTATTTTGCAATATGTTTTTAGGAACTCATCTCAAAACTGAGTGATTTTTTTCATTTGCAGAAACTGGTCAGGGTGCAGATGTCCACTTACCAGGTACTCGTTGTCACCATACAATTGAAGCTCTTCTGTTTGTTGATAGGTTAGCTGCGAATAATGGCATTCGGACACTGCAGCGGAATAACATCGATGAGGAGGTAGCTTTTTACCCACTGATTAGGATTTACCCACCGAAATTGGAAGAGCGACCCCGCCTGGCTGATAGTTACTTTAACAGTCAGTGAGAGATCAATTATTTATAGGGATGCTGTTAAACCTATCAGTATTTTCACATGTATATTACTGTGGAATGTTTAATTTCTTAAGGTCACAGCTTCCTGGCACATTATTTTGTGCCAAGAAACTGCCCATCTCAACTGACATCCTGCAGACTTTGATAATAAAAATGCTGGCCCCGTAGAGGACAATATTGCGTTTAACCTTGGTGGTAATTTGCTCCTGATCAGTCCTGGTTTTCCCTGAAATGAATATGCTTCTAGGAACTGCTACAGAAGCCCCTAAGAATATCAGAGAAGTAATTCGCCACACATTTTTTGTGTGGGTGGTGGAGAGGGCAGTAGGGCCATCAACGTGTCATTATAGTGTCAGTTGCTCGCCCTTCTGGTAAATCCACCTTGGTCACACATGTTTAATGAAAGGGACCAGCCTTCTGAAAGATGCTGTGTCAGGGGACCTCCTACAAGCATCACAAAGGTCTAAGAAGGCCAGTGGAGTGCCAAGATTTTGAAGTGGTTCCATCAGATGAAGTGCGATTACTCCACCCCAGAACCAACGATTTTTGATTAATAGGGAAAGGAGAGTTCACATTGGCTGGTGCAGTCTATTTGTATAAAATAAAGTACCAGAAGACTTTGCATTTAAGGTTTTTGAAGAATAACAACATACTGATTAAGAATGTATTTCTTAAAAAAAATATTTTGAGATCAAGAGTCTCTAGGATTAGAGTTATACAGTTATGGGTGCTCCTGACTGTACAATTTATAACCCAGAAACCTAAGAAGAGGACACAGCTTGACGCAACGGATCCATGTTGAATCAACAAACATTATTTAGAAATATGAATCTTCGTTTGCAATGTTGTTTCGGATGCTTTGTAAAACACCTGTTCTTTCCTGCCCGGGGGGTTTGACACAACCGATACATCACTAGACAACATCTCTGGTCTGCTATTTGAAACAGTGTAAAGAAAAGTGAAAGCGGAACATGCGTCTCTCCCATGCTGTTAAGGCCACCATCTTTAGTTGGGTTACGTTTCAAAGGCTGCTATGGTAAGATCAGAAACATGCTTAGCAAAACACACAAGAACAAAAAGATAGCACTTCGAAAGTAACATAGTAAGGCAGAGGAAGGCTATTTCTAGCTATGATTTGATTGCATTGCTCTCTCTGACTCAAACAGCTTAAACAACATTGCACCACATGGCTGGCATCAGTCATTGAAGAGTTAGAGTGATTTATACAGCACGCATTCTGATATCAATTTAGGGACAATGGAAAAGAAAAAAACAGTAAATCACAATTTAGAAGCGGACTGCTATGATCCACAGACAAATAAAACGCAATAGCATTAGAATGAGTAAATATAGAATATATTTTCACGTATATATTGAATAATTTGAGTCTTCTGTAAGAGTGCTGATAATGACATGGTACACAAACAGATGTATTTAATTAAAACCATGTAGTGCTCTGCATTCCACAGTTTAAGGTACACTGAACTATTAAAACGTTTTGTTTATCAAAATAATTAAATGGGTTGTTTTGAGCTCTCGTTATTACTTAAAGAGTTTTTACAGCATAATGGATTAAAGAGGGCGGATCTCAAGGGCACGGGGTCCTGTATGCTCTGCATAGCAATTTGGTCTGTTCCACAAACCCGTACAATACCGGGGTGTATCTGCAGTCGACGCTTGGTAACATCTCAGAGAATGTTTCAAAAGTTAACACACGAGAAGGGCATTCTCATGTTCTAAGACCGTACACCCCACACTGCATGATAAAAATACATTATTTTGGAAAGGTATGGGGTTGTTTACAAAAAAACGTAAACAAACCGATGCCATGCAACGCAAGTTGAGTCGCCTCACATGGAAACAAACACTGAAGCAATATCAGAACAGTTTGCTATAAAACTTTTTAACAAACAAACATACATACCCCTAGGCTGCTAGAATCAGACAGATAATTGGGTGCTACTCCATGTGTAGTTCTGGGTGACCTTACAAATGCCCACGCTGGACTGAAACAATAACTAGGTTGTGGCTACTCAGTAGCCACAAGTCTTCTTCCGCCTGGCTGGGGTCATCCACGGTGTGGCAAGAGAAGCTCTCACCAATTATGAGTATTAAATTAAAAGGTAGGCCACAGGCTTGCTCAGAGTGCCCTGGAACCTTATTGGCCCCTTCACTTAAATCTAGCGAGCTACCAACCAGCCCGTTTCTGAACCAACGCAATCCAGATACAAACATAGCAAATCGTAAGTGCAACTGGTAGATGTTGGCCACATGGCTCATTACCACTGTAGCACATCTAGGCCAGGTTATTCCATCAGCAGTTTATTCCATTAGCGCTTGTATGTTCTATTTCACTCAGTTGCAAATGTCATAACAAATGCTTGGAAAAGTGTGTTCTATGGAGAACTACATTTCTAATTCCACGAACATGACAATCTCTATTCTGACATTCTAATGAGTAAAACAAAGTATAATGTCCTTTAAAGTCCCACCACTGGTTTCAGACTAGCCCGGCTGAATGAAACATCTGTCATCTGTATTGTACAACTTAAGTCTGCCTTCCCTTGAGAAGGCCAAGAAGAAGAGCAAACTAAATGTATGTATGATTAAGAGATATATACTTAAATGTTAAACATCTGCAGGCTTAAGCCTTTGATATGGATCCAGAAGTCAAAGATCTGAGGTCAGCAACTTAATGAACTTTGTGAAAAAAATCAACTTGAGCTGCCTCCATTACTCAACCATAAAGACAGTGTAAATCAGCAGATGATGCAGTGCTCGTAGGGAAACACTTAAGTTTACTATGAAAGGAAGTTGGAGTTACATTTGGCTAAACTCCCTACTTCAACGGTACGCCATTGTTGTTATCTGGACATAGATTTGGCCATACTACGTTCAAGCTAATGATGTGGTTTGTTGTTTCAAATGTCTTGGATCAGTGATAAGATGGGATGTCTATTCCAATAAATTCTGCAAAGCAGCATACATCACAGCAATGGTGAAAGATATAGAACTCTGGCTATCCTAGTAGGGACTACAACCAGTTTCCCTCACAAAATGTGTTACTGGAGAAAACAATTGCTAAACTGTAAAAAATGAAATACCGAGTGCCCTTATGATTACCAACAATTTGCAGAGAAGGCCTACACTCGAATTCAGAAGTGGCGAATAAAGAGTAAACTGCAAAACCATCTCTGGGGTACACTTTTCTATCCAAAGTTGAAACTGAACAGGAATAGACAAAAGGAAGAGAAAGGTGTGTGATGGTGCAAAGTATTTCCCTATACGGCTGTGACATTTGTGAGTGTGTAAGGATTTTTGACTTGAGGTTGTGATAGGTATTTATTGAGTTGGATGCAGGATTCGGGCTGATCATGGAAAACTGTAGTCCATGTTCGGAGACAGGTTAGCGGTCACTGGTTTCTTGCATTTCTCTTGTGTTTACAGGTTATCCTCTCCAACAGGGACATAAGGCATGAACAACTCAGAGACTGTGCAAAAAGAGCATATAGGGAAGGTGGCATATTATAGTTTTAGCCATTATGGAAACATGAAGGGAACCAAGTTGACGACCACTTTTTTGAAACTTCGTAAGAAAGTGAAATCTGGATGTTAAAGTGTTGAAAGTGGGGTGAAGTTAAAAGTAGTAAGCAACAAAGACTGGGAACATTTAAGAAGCCTATCACAAGCAAGAGGCTGAATAAATGGTGGGGGGAGCTACGGTAAAGACTGGGACTATGTAAGATCTTTGGGTGTTGCGGTCGGTAGGTAAGTGGTCAGCTGGATGGGCAAAGGTGTCTATTTCTCGCATCCATCTGAACGCAGGTATCAATTTAGTAATACTACATTCTTGTACTGCCAATATGAAAAATATGTGGCAAAAATGTCAGTTGTGGGGAACCATGCAGGCTAGCCCTGTACCTAGTACCCTTCTAGTTTCAGGCATGTACAGGTCTACTTTAACTTATTTGCCACTAGGCATATCAGGTATCTGTGCAACATGTATTTAGAAATGCGTTTTTCTACACATTCCCTGATAACACTCTGGTTTAATATATTTTAGATTCCCACAACTTCAAAGAAGGTTAAGGATAAGAGAAACAGTTGTAAAAAGTCATAAAGAGTACTTGTGGTCCTTTGGTCAGTAAAACAGTACTTAGTAATTATTGACACAGGGAACCTCATTAGTGTTCTCAGTACTCTGCAGGCAATACTTTGTGGATCCCTAAAATTACTATTTACCATGCCCATCAAGCAAGCCTTCATTGGTTCACTAAGGAGAGCTATTTGATTGGCTAGATGTTTTGAAATTCTTAGTGTGATCCCTTGATCCTCGATATGGCTATGCAAGTAGGTAACTACGTTTGTCACAGGTGTTATTCATCAGGAAGGGAATAGAGAGTTTAGTCTTTCAGGAAATGTAACAGAAAATGGCAATCGTAGATTAGATGAAAAACATCACTTTGCACCCTGCTTTATAACACCACTAGGAGCAACGTTTTTTTCCCACCTGAACAATGAACAATTACTTTTCTGGGCTCAAATGTGCAAGAATGAATGAACGATTAACTATAAATAGCACAAACAAATGAGAGAACCAATTATTGGCACTTCGTGCACAATAAACACTAAACATTAGAAGATGGTGAAGGGGCTTTCTGCAAATATCAAAACTCTTCACGTTTCCGAATGAAAAAGCTTTTTTCTTACATGTTTAAAAAGAAGACAGTAGTAACTTCAAAAAATAAGAAATAACATGTACACCAATGGTATTGAACAATTAACAAAATAATTAGGAAGCGTATCAAGGAAGTGCCTAGACCAAATTCTCTGCAAAAAGACTTTTTCTAGAATTTCCAGGTAAAGAAGCATCTTGTCAGCCTACACACACACATCTGTGGGCCAAGCAACAAATCTACCCCACATACAGCCATGGGTTTCTCTTTCTCTGTGTCTGAATGATGTAAGGTCTGCCACACAGAAAACCAGACAGGCCAGAAACAGATGGTATGGAACTATTTGACCGACAGCAGGATGCCTGGGGAGAGCATACGCTTATAAGAGGTTAACCGTGTGATAGAGTTGGTAATTAATTGGCTGCCGTATTTCAAACTAAATCCAACGACTGAACATAAAAATTATAAAAGGTTTGTTGTACAGCCTCTTGCCTTTTATCTAAATGTTGCAGATTGCCTTGACGGACAAAGTGGGCATTCCAAACACACCTGCCTGCTCCTGTCCGATTTTGAAGGGCAGTCACTAATTTTGGATATATTCCTGGGTGTTCATACACTATAGAACATCTGAGTTTAGCACCTCTGCCAAAGAACCTCATATACTTTAAAATAAGTGTGAAGACTGTCTACACCTGAGGAAAAAAAAAAAAATCACACTAACACATACCAAACTGGAGTAGTTAAATCAATCTAGCTAAAACTGTCACAACGGCCGCCAACTCCGAAATTCAGACTATCCTACTCTGTGGGAGCAGATTCCGTCTAGGGGCTAAGGAACCTGCTTGTCGTTCAACTTGGCCAAATGTCAAAGGATT
The DNA here is from genome assembly GCF_031143425.1 of Pleurodeles waltl. NCBI lineage: Eukaryota > Metazoa > Chordata > Amphibia > Caudata > Salamandridae > Pleurodeles > Pleurodeles waltl. Next base: position 138,773,127 of record NC_090448.1, read on the forward strand.
GCGGTTAAGTATATTTATATCCTTAAAAAGTAAGTTGTAAGGGAGCATAGGTAGAACATAATGTGAAACCTTGGCAAGTGTGAAGCTATAGTGTAAGTAGGTAATTGAATCCTGTGCAGCCCAATTAGACATTTCGCATCTCCCTCAGCTTCACAGCGTGAGTTATGTAATACAGGGGCACTCCAAAAATGTCAAGACTGGCCAAACGGGTGCAGGGCACTTCGTGTATGACATCTACCTAACAAAAAAATGTTTTCTGTAAAGTGACCAGCGCTATTCTGATGCTAGGCCACAGCTACAACATATGCATAAAAAAAAAATATGTATTGCCAACTTAGAGCATGAACATTCATGTTTTGTGATTGGGTATCTTTAGTGGTGCATACAACGTTACGAAACCATGGGCGTCATGCTCCTTGTTTTCCTTAAACATACGCACCTGTTGCTCACTGTGCGGAAATAAAAAAGCTCAAATGTCAGGTGTACTTGTACTTAAGTATTACTTTGCTAGTAATTAGTTCCCAACATTTCAGATCGTGTATTTTATCATGATAGCCTTTGATTTACACCTACAATCATATTTTATGGACCGCAAAGATCGGTAAATTCAGGGCGAACACAAGCTTATTTTCATATTTAAAAAAGTAACTAAGCAAATACTGGGCGTTTCAGAAGGAAACAGCCACCAAGAGATTGAGTGGTAAGAGTCATTCGGCCCCGCACCTCAAAATATCAAGTATTAAAGGGTATGTTTTCAGTTAATAATCAAACATTTCACAAACGTCCTGTTTGGTAGAACGTGGAGGGTGTCACCTGGCATGCATGCATCTTTTGGGCACTTAAACTGCATCTGCCACTACTTTGGTGATTCAATGGAGTGAAACATTGGGCCATCAGGAGCTTACGTCAAATGAGGAGAAAACGATCCTCCCACGGGCCTCACACTCATTGCAGCAAGCTCAGCATCTCTGAAGGAGGAGGGCTTCCTCCCCTCCCCCTGACCACATCGTGAACCGAGCCAGATGTCCTCCTCAGAAGGGCAGAGCTTGCGGCAGGCTCGCTGCCAGCGCGCCCTTTTTTGAGAATAACGATGTTACGCAGTCCGTCTAAGGTTTAACTGCCTACCAAGCACGTTTGCATGAAGGGGTTGCGCAAACTACGCGCCTCTCGACACACGCCTCTGTGAATTCCAACGTTACGCCACCTAAAACGTTAGGACCGCGCTGCTGCCACTCTGGCAAATCGCAGTAATCTCAGCTGTACTGCGCATGCTCGGTGCAGAGCTGTCACTACAGCATGCAGGAACTGTGGTACTCTGCCAGCAAAACGGAGTGCCCACATGCAGGGCACTTCCACATCCTAGTGACTGGATACACAGCAGCCCCCAGCCAGACTGCTGCGGAGCGGGGGTCCTTAGGACAGGCCGGGGCCTCCAGAAATACTTGTAAACAACAAGTAGAAAAACTCATAAAAAGGAATTAATAAACAATAACAGCACAGCCAGCGTTCACAACAGTTGCCATGTTACTGCAGACTCGTCCCAGTGGAATGTCAATATGAGCAAACCTGCTAAGCGGCACTGCGCCCCGACTCTTGCCCCCTGGAAACGATTCATGTTTAACACCATCGTCTATAGTAAACCTGGAAAGCTGGACTTAAAAGCACTTAGGATATTGGGGACGCTGCGACTACAAGTCCCAGAATGCAAAGTAACCACTAAATTAAAAAAACAATACTGATGGAATGTGTCAGACAAGACAAAAGGCACCTTAGCGGTTATGCTGCTCTGCAGTTCATGCTAACATATTTACTTCCAATCCAGCAGCAGTCCTCACTCACAGACTTCATTGGAGAGTTACCGGGCTCCGTCCCCTCTGACGCTATGACAGACCTGACCTGGCCCGAATATCGTCACCTCTTTAACTTTCAGCACTGGCCACCCAAGTTAGCCCTGTCCCCTTGAGCTGGAGTGGACACAAGAGGCTGCAAGCGCCACAGACGCCCAGTTTACCCCTTTCTATTTCTGCTTCCTTGACCTGCAGAAGTTCCATGCAGCTGCAGGGCCGCCTGACTTCCTCCCACCTCCTGTGGCTATAGGGGTTCCATGCAGCTGCAGGGGGGCCTGTCTTCCTCCCCACCTCCTGGGGCTGCAGTGGTTCCATGCGGCTGCAGGGGGGCCTGACTTCCTCCCACTTCCTGGGGCTGCAGCGGTTCCATGCAGTTGCTGGGCCCCCTGACTTCCTCTCAACTCCTGGGGCTGCAGCGGTTCCATGCGGCTGCTGGTGGGCCTGCTTCATACCACCTCCTAGGGATGCAGCGGTTCCATGCAGCTGCAGGGGGGACTGTCTTCCTCCAACCTCCTGGGGCTGCAGCGGTTCCATGCAGCTGCAGGGCCGCCTGACTTCCTCCCACCTCCTAGGGCTGCAGCGGTTCCATGCAGCTGCAGGGCCGCCTGACTTCCTCCTGCCTCCTGAGCTACAGCAGTTCAAAGCAGCAGAGACTCCTCCACACTTCCTCATTCCTCTTTTCTCACCTGCTGAAATTGCAGCAACCCTCTTCTGATTTAGGCCCTCACCAACGTAACCCGCGGCTGCTTGATTCTTCCCAGCGCCTCCACTCTCAAATTCCAACTGCAAACGCCTCACACTTCTCATATACACAGTGCATTAGGCGCCTCCCCGGGACCAGCCTCACTAAGCCGGAGGTTTTATATGCAGTGGTGGAGGACTTCTTGGCCTGCCTCCCGCCCCAAGCTAACCTGCCTCAAGTGATGTTCACTTTGCCTTCTTTGAACTGCACTGCTTTCTTCTGCTATCACATACAACGCTGCACAGCTGTGTCAGTTATCCTGTGACTGACGGGCGTGTGTGTGCCGTCAGATCTCTTGGAGTTACACAGCTTGCACATACCCGACCTCCACGAGAGTTGCACTATTGATGCGTTGTCAGAACTTCTGGAGGTGCAGTGGTCACGTGCAATGACAGATGTCTTGGAAGCGCACTGCTAGCATGTTTTATCAGATTTAACAAAAGAACAACACTTGCAAGTGTTTATGATCCCATGGAGGTTTATGCTACAATGAAGCAGTGTTTCCATCAATGCTATAGAGATGAAAGGCCACGATATTTGCAGCTGCAAGGCCCACAACTGCAGCTGAAACTCCACCCTCACCCTTCCAACACATGTAGTGACAGCACCCCATCTCAGTTTTGCTGCATCCGTGGTAACAGAAGTCCTTGAGATGCAGTACATGCAGCTGCACATCAATGAGGTGCAGTGCATCACTGCAGTAGGTAGCATCGATAGTAGGTAGCGCTGTGGTGCATGCAGTGAGAGTACTATCTGAGCTACAATACTCAAAGTTCAGAACCCCATGAACTGCAGTGGATGTACTAGCAGATTGACCCAAACTACACGGCATATAGGTAGTATTCTCATCAAGCTGCAATGGAGGCAGTGAAAGAAATCACTGTGCTGCAGCAATTGTAGAGAAGATTTACCTGAGTCGTGGCACATACAGTAGCATCTTACAGAGCTGCAGTGACATAATTCAAGAACCAGAACATGCTGTCACTGATGTACCGAGATTGCATGTAGTTACCTATTTTCATTGTTACTACAAATGCAGCGACAAAGATTCCTCTACTACTGTAATGCATGAAGGAACACTGCAGTATAATTACAGCGACAGATCAGCCAGAGCTTATGTGAACTCCCATGAGCTGCAGAACATGTAGCAACACAGCTCGCTGAACTGCAGTGCATACAGTGACATATCACAAGGATGGTTTGGCAGTCTCCCCGAGCCGCTCTGAAATGCACTGCAGCACAGAAAGCGACAGATCGCCCCGGACTTAATGAATACATTGATGAATCTCCATGAGTTACAGTGTACATCGTGGCAGATCGTACGTCGCAGCAAAACATAGAGCCAGATCTCGTTAACCTTCAAAGCACACCGCATGTGCTAGCTAGCCCTCCACTGCAGTACGTGCAGTGGCTTACTTCATAGGATCGTAGCACGCAAATTATAAATCACACGAGTTGCAGTGCATGCCTTGAAAAATCGCACGGAACCAAAGACCAAAAAAGTGATGGATTTTCCTGAAGCTTCGGTGCATGCCGTGCCATTTCTTGCGCTGCAATTCATGACGACAGATCTTCTCTGATATGTATCACACACAGTGAGAAAAGTCCCCGAATTGCAGACAGTGCATGCACTATCCGACCCTCCTGACCGTCAGCGCATAGGTGGCTTTAGGGTAGGTACAGTGTCAGATCTCCCTGGGTTACAGTGTAAGAAGATCTTCCCAGGCTACCTGGGCAGATCTCCTGGGCTACAGTGTAAGATCTCCCCAGGATACAGTGACAGATCTCCCGGGCTACAGTGGCAGCTCTCCCCGGGCTAAGATTTCCCCTGGCAACAGTGGTAAATCTCCCTGGGGTGCTTAGTCAGGGCAGCAGTGGCTGATCGCCACGGGGGTGTTTATATAGATCTACCGGCGCTATATAGCCTGACCTCTCCGGACTGCAGTGACAGACCTCTGCAGGCTGCAGAGACAGATCTGGACTGCAGAAACAGATCCTCGCGCGCCGCAGTGCATGCAGTGACAACATGCTGGCTCGCGCTGGGCTGCACTTACCTCCTTGAGCTGCTCCATCTCCTGCCGGACGGTCTCGTACTCCAGCTCCAGCTCGTCATACTGCTGCTTGAGCTGCTGCTTCTCGTCCAGCACCGCCAGCCCGTACTCGGCCGCCTGGATCTTCTCCCGGCTGGTCTCGCCCAGCTCCTGGAAGAGCCTCTTCACCTCGGCGCGCAGCCAGTCTGCGCTAGCTTGCAGCACCAGGCGCTGGTACTCTTCCTCCTCCACCGCAGCCAGGACAGCCGACATGCCGGGATAGAGGTTTGGCTGCCCGGGTAGGGCAGCAGCCCACGACACGGGGAGGAGGAGGCGCAGCTACCGCCTGAAGCCGGAGGAGGGGATGCCGAGGTCACGAGCCTTCCGATGCTCAGCAGCGCGGCGTCCCCTCCCGGCTGCAGCCTGCCATGAACCTGCAGGACACTCACCGCAGCCCCTCACTGCAGCTTCTGAGCCCCCTCACTGCTGCCCCACTGCCATATCACAAGCCCGCACTGCTGAGACAGGGACTGTCTGCTAATGCCAGGGCAGACCGCAGTGAAGTCATTCCAAGGCTATGACAGCCTGCGGCGCGAGGCGCCCTGGGAGATGCGGTCCCTGATGCCCGTTCAGCGCTGTGCGCGCTCCTCGGAAGACTACATGTCCCATGGAGCATGTGTCTCGTGCACGGAAGCAAGACAGCCCTGCCCTCCTGGAGGAATGCTCAGCGGACAAGTCAAAACTACAGTGGCTTCCTACGTTAATGCTGGCCCCTGGAGTCAGGGCCTTGTAATTACCAGTGCTCTTTTCACTGCTTCACATCCATTCCCAAAACTGCGAGCTCGCGTCCAAAAGTCACAGTAATTGTCCTGCTTTTAAGATTTCGCTAAACCGCTCTTGCTGTATGTAACTTGGGACTTACAGACGGTAAAACACGTTTGTTTATGCACCGTACCACATAAAAAATATGTATGTGCGACATCAGACTTTAAAAGGAAATCTAAAAGTTTTGAAAGGTAAATTAGCAAAACGTATGAATCATACCAGGTGAACGCTTTTAGAGATGAAAGTAAATACCTTGCAACTGTAACGACAATAAGCTGCCCATGAGCCCCGGGGTCGTAAAAAACTTGATAGATACTGTCAGGATCAAAAAGCCTGTATTTTTAGGAAGCAAATAACTTATGTAGTAAATAATCAGTGTCCCTTTTCATTTCCTATTTCGCTCTTCCACTTGCTAATGTCTGAATGATGTCTCAGATTCAAAGAAATATTAATAAATAACTAAACAATGGCAATACTTCTACGTTTAGTGATGCCATTAAAACACTGCAGTATTACAGTACACCTGGTTCCAAAAAATACACACACACATCTGCACTGCTCAATAGTTCGTGAGTATGTAATTATTTATGTACTATAGCCTTTAAGTAGTTCTTATACTCCATTGTGGGGCGCTGGAGTGCTTGCTTAGATTGACATGAGGCTATATTGTATAAGGTGTGTAGATAGAAGAATGTTGTCTTTGTTTTGACCCTATGTGGGAAGTGTTTCCATTTCGTGCTTTATGACCACTGAGGTGAGGTTATCTTGCTATGGAACGCAGCGCGTAGCAGTGTGTTGGATGATGAAGTGTGAGAGGCAAATGCACAGTTTTATGGTTCTCAGTATGCTATTAGCATTGAGCAGCTCTGCAGACCTCTTTCTGGCATTTCACATGATATAGGCACTCATTTCGACCCTGAGGGTCAGAAGAATGGCAGGGCCGCTGTGGCGGTCTCATCACCGACGACTCGGCAGTGAAGACCGCCAATGTCCGAGTCAGACAAACTGCCGATACTCTGCCCATCCCACAGTTTTTTCGCAGTCCGCCATGCTGGAGGTGAGCTCCTCCAGCCCGGCAGACATCAGTATTACAACACGGGAGACCTCCCCCATTTTTCTGGTGGTCACACTGCCAGAAAAAGCTGGCGGTCTTGCATTCTGGCAACAGGAATAAGCATTCCTGTCGCCAGGACACAATTGCACACACTTCCACATACCTGTACGCATACACAAACACTTCTACACACAAACACACCCCCACTCTCCCACACATACGCAAAGTACACACCCATTCACACTGACATACATACACAAACACCGACGACACGCACACATTCACTCCACCTCCCCTCTCCCCCTTCCAGCGCATACCCACATTCACACCTCCCTCCCCACCCTCACCCGCATGCATCCATTCACGCCCCCTCCAGCGCATACCCACATTCACACCCCCTCAGTCGCATGCATCCATTCACTCCCACCCTCCGTACCGCGTAGACCCATTCACCCACCCCTTCGGCACCCCGCACACGCACTCACCCCATCCATCCGCATTCACCAACATACACACACACCCACCTTCCCCCACATTCATAATACTCACACACACACTTACACACTCACACATGCACTCACACACGCACACACGCACACACCTCACCCCCATCCCCTGTTGTACGATCACTTACCTCATCCGTTGAGGAGGTCATCCGGGAGGGGACGAGTCCTGGTGCTTCCACCACCGGTAGTGCCCTGCCATCAGGACACCGCCATGCCGTATTATGGGTTGTAGTACGTCGTGCAGCATCCTTTTGGGGTGACCGTGCCAGCGGTGAACCCGCCTCTTCCCTGCCGACTACCAGCACAACTGCTGTCAAATTTCAACCCGATTTCAGGAGTAAATCTGAAGGCAGTTGTAATGCGACGGTCTTAAGACCGCCAGGCACCCACAGATTTAGCGGTCTTGTTAAAAGACTGCCAAAGTCATAATGAGGGCCATAGTCTGGTTAGCTGATTACTGCACTGGCTTGTCCAATCTGAGATTTTGTGGTCCTGGGCTGGCATCTTTAAAGGGAGAGAGAAGTGGAGAAATCTCTAGGCATCATTAGAGGGAGAGAGAAGTGGAGAGATCTGTAGGGGTGGGCATTTTTACTATCATCCCATATCTGGCTCTCTATGTGGCATATAAAGAATAGGTCATATTGTTTAGATATTTTGGACCTGCAATGAATTGACTATATTAAAGTCCTCCATAAATCATCCAGTATTGTTTAACAGATCTCTTCAGTTATCCTGTGGCTGTTCATTTGATGATGTTTGTTTTTTTGGCTGTGCAGTGCTGGTGATGGACAACTCTCATAGCAAATATGTATTGTGTGATTTGTAATAGGTATAAGCTACAGGTTGTTGCTGACTGCTGCATTTTATGTTTTTAGTTTTATTGTGGGCCATAACAGTTGTATATGGAAGTACATCAATATATAATGTCACAACGACCCATAAGCCATCCCTTTTTTGCTCATCTGCTGTTGCCTTGAGACTTTTCAAATAATAGATGATGACTCTTGATAGTGGGTATTCAACATTATTTAATGAATTGGCTGTGAACTTTCACTCTTAATAAAGTATCATAGAGATAGCTAACATTCTTTCTTTCTAGGTTATCTGCTTTCTTTTTCTTTTTTCCTATCCCATTTTTTGGGTGGAGATTTCTTTCCCCTCTACTGTCTGCTTACAATAGACTTTCTGATATTCTTCAAACTATTCTGGGTCTTATATGGATGCCGATTCCCTTGTGGCTGTCTTGCTGGCAGGTACTTAAGTGGTGGCTCTTTTTTACCCAAACCATTTTAATGATAAAAAAAAACTCATTGTAATTCGAAAGAAACACATCTGAAAACATTTTTCATAGGTCTTTCCTGCCCCTATTCATTTCCTTTTCAACTATCCTTTCCTTAACTCAGGCCAACTCTCCTCTCGCTATTTAGAACCAAAGAGAAAATAAAATAAAAAATCCCTTCCCTGGAAGTTTCCCCTCACTTCCTACCACCTGGCTTGCCAGTATCCGCCCTCCCCCCTTCCATCCTAATACATACCTTTGCTAGTTAGGCTCCTCCTGGAGTGTGGCAGGACCAATGGCTACTCCGGTAGTCATCACCACAAAGGGTGCCTTCCATCTTTGTTTTGCTGACCTTGGTCTTTTTCACTTGTGCTTCCAAGGCAGCCAACGTTTCACCTCTCACTGCGTCTTTCAGCGACCTCCCTGTGACTTCCCCGCTCCATGGCACTTTCGATTCCACCTCGTCTCTTTGCTCTGCCCCATCAATGCCACCTCTGTTTTCTCCTCTCGTTCTTCCTCACTGTCCTTTCCATTTGTTGCTCCCTGTAAAAATATTAGTGCTTCCTTTGTTTCTGTTGTTTTTATCATCTTCTGGTCTTGTCCTTCTTCCCCGTTAATGGTTTCCTTGTTTTGTTTTTCACTGTCTGGGGAAGGGAAGCTCTGGTAAGTCTTCCACCTTTTTTTTTTTGTCCCCTGGGATGCCCTTGTGACACACCCATTCCTTCAATTTTTCCAGATGGGCAAAAGTGGATACCGCAACAGAAAAGCTACATTGCCCTGTTTTTTTCCTATTCAATGTCGAACATCGAATTAAAAAGGTTGGAGGGACATATACAAACTGAGAACCCTAGGATTAGTACACTTGTTCCTACCTAACCAAGTTAGGGAGAAGTGATCAGTAAACACAATAAAATGCCTACCTTCCAAATAATATTGCAATTTCTCTATGGTCCATTTAATTGCAAGACACTCTTTCAATAATTGGGTAGGACATCTCTCAGAGGAATAATGTGTGGCAGATGAAGAGAATAGGTTTCTCTTCACTTGTTTTCATCTCTTGAGGCCAGACAGCCCCAATACCAATGTCAGAAGTAGGAAAGTTTTAGTAAAATCAGGAGATTGGTCTATTGGTTTGGATGCAATTATTGGTTTTAACTGATTGGAGGCATCAAGGACATGTAAAGAAGGATGTTTTTTCCCTGTTAGTTGTCCTCTTCTAAAGGAGATCTGTTAAATGGGAGGATATTCTTGAATACTGGGGGGAAAAACCTCCTATATTAGCCCAAGAGTCTTAAAAAAGTCCCCATCCCTCCTTAATTCACAGGGAATAGGGTCTCAGTAAAGGCCTTCACTTTCTCTGTGTGCGGCTCAATTAGGCCCCCTTCTAGCATATAACCCAAATATCTGACTATGCTATATGAAAGGCTGGATTTTCTCACATTGGTATGAAGCTCAGTAGCCTGCAATTCTGTGACCATGGCATGGGTGTTTAAGGTGAGATTCCCAGTCACTACTGAATATTACAATGTCATCAAAATATGCTGAGGCATATTGCTGATGAGATTTTAAAAGGTAGTTTATTAGATGTTGGAAAGTGCCTGGAGCCCATGTAGCACAAAAGGGAGAACAGTACATTGGAAAATCCCATAAAGTGTTGAGAAGACTGTTTTCTCCTTATCTTCAGGTCTCAGGGGGACTTACCAATATCCCTTATTGAGATCTATAGTAGAAACATATCAAGCTTCCCCCAATCATTCCATTAGCTCATCTATGCGAGGCAAAGGGTAGTTGTAAAATTGTTATATATTATTCACAGCCCGGAAGTCAATACGAAATCATATGGTTCCATCTGATTTAGGTACTAATACAGTGTGAGAGCACCAGTTACTGGTCAAGGGCTCAATTACCCCTAGATTTAGCATCTGTTGAATTTCCACCTGTATGTCCTTCCTTCTGCCTTCTGGAATTTGGTAGGGACTTTGTTTTACTACTGACCTTTTCTTTGTATAAGTGGCATGAGAAGTCAGATTTGTACTTCCAGGAAGATACAAGAAGATTCGGGCAAAGGGTAGCACTGAAAGAGTTTGTCCTTTGACAAGCAATAGGAGAATCGTTCAGACAGACTTTGTCAAGGGTACTCTCTGTAGGCTGCAGAGGAATAGTGGATTGTACTACGACTGGTAGAGGTCTAACCCATTTATTAAGCAAGTTCATATGGTAGATTTGTTTATGATCTCCAGCCAGCTGAAGTTTATAGTTAACTTTCCCAATATTCTGCGTCATTTTAATAGGGCCCTGCCACTCAAATCTCATCTTATTTTTGGTAGTGGGAAGCAATACCAGTACCCATTAACCTACTGCCAATTCCCTCCATTTTTCCTTTTATCATAGACTTGTCTTTGCCTTCTTTGTGCCTTTTCTAAATTAGTGTGAGCTAATTCCTTCAGTTTTCCCAATCAGGCTCTTATTTGATTAGTACAATCTAGTAGATTCCCTGCTTCTTTTGGGCGGTCTCTCTCCAATGCCTCTTTGGTAATTTCTTTTTTTAAATCTTTCTTTTATGAGTTTTAGCAGTTATTCAACAGTACAATGTAACTACATCTCCCATCCTCACTGACCCCTGCCCCTCAAACAGAACAGTGAAGCATGCCACAGCAAGTACATTTCACCATCAGTATGTGTATGGCGTCCAGGCAGTATGAATCACTGACAACATAAGCATTGAAACATTTTGCACCTCATCATTACCATGTTTGCATCTGGCAATCAACCAGCTGCAGGATCCTCCATTTCTTGCTGTAACCAGACCGCCACTAAGTCCCAGCCCATTCTGATCCCTTGGCCTGCCCCACTATACACCAATCTGTGTGGCCCCCGCACTGAGCTTGCACCCACCTCACAAATTCCCACAACCATTTTTTCCAGGTGGGCAGCTGATTAGTAATAAGTCATCCATCTGAAAGCTATGCACTTCTTGGCCATGGCTAATCCCAATCCCAATTCCTGCACATTCTCCACATATTTAGTATGTTTAGCACAGGTCACCAGGCCCAATAAGCATAGTTTGTGGTCTGTAGCGGCAGCTCGTCCAGTTCCCCCAGTGTCTGTATCACTTTACACCAGAAGGCTCCCATGCCTGGGCATATCCACCACATGTGTATATAAGTCCCCACTGCTATCTTGCACTTGCATCAATGCTCTTGATTTGAGGGGCCTAGCCTGTGTAAGCACTGCAGTGTAATAAAATCGCTGTAGACGCACTTGTAGTGTATCAGTTTCAGGTGTGCATTATGCATCACTTTTCTACAGTTACCCAATATGTAAACCCATTCATGCTCTCTGTAATCCACACCCAAATTACCGTCCCACTGTAATTTCAGCATTGTAATGCAGGTAGCCATGCACGGCAACAATAAGGCATAGATCTATTTGATGAGTTTGCCCTTTCCCCCCCATCTGATAGTGTCTGATTCACGTTATTACCTTTATATGTTTATCTCAGTGCCGACTCTCTTCCTAATGACCTTGTGACTGAACGATGGTCTCCATATTTCCTTTTTATTCATATATATTGCTACACTAGCAATTCCAGTGCTATAGTCAGCACAAAGCTCTGTGTTAAATCAGAACTTAAGTGTCATTACGTGCTTCTCTCTTCATTACTGACTCTTTTACCATTTTAATGATTTTGATACTGGACAATGGCCCCTATACTTCTCTTTTTCCATATACAGTGTTCAAAGGGATATTTGTTATACATTTTCACTACTATGTTGACTATCAAATGAGGACACTGACTAATACCCTTATAACAGACAACTTTTATTGAAACTTATTGATGATTCATGTCTACTATGTTTAGCTGATAGCTGAGTCTTTGGGACGTGCTTACCAAGGAGCCTGTTCCCGACTTGGGGGTGGTAAGCCCACTTTATTGTCATCATACTTGTTTTTTGTGATTTATTGCACAATGTTTGCATGATTACACCTATGACCACTTTTTGGGCAAAAATTTGGTGCTTTGTCTCTAATTTTGTTTTCTAGTGCGACCTGACTGTGACTTAGCCTAGTATTCCTCAATGTAAGTGACCGGCTTATGGATTTCTTGATTGTGACATAATATTTGTTTAATTGGAGTAGAGCTTATTAATATTTTGGTCCTGATGAAGCGTCATTGGATCCGTGGGGACCACACGACGCGAAACATGTTGACCCTAGTTGAGGAGGATTCCTAGAGGGTTATTCCTCCGAGTTTATTGCTCATTGAAAGTAATTGAGCATTGACACTCTATATATTACTTTCTCCTGGTTTTTAATCTTGGCTTCATCCCTGACTATTGATTAAAATGATGATATATGTAGTGATGATTAACCAATTTTATCCTTAATTCTTTTTGTTCTCTCCTTTATGTACTGGTGCTTGAATGTAGGCATGCCCGTTTAGATAGTTAGTATTCACCAGTAACTATCAGAACAATACGGCTCAGTGCTCCTCCATGTGGGGAGCCCGTCAGGCGTTGCACTGCCGGCTTGGCGAGGAGCTTGACCCAATGATGATGCCAGTCATCCATTGCGATGCTTGAGTGTCCTTGCTCCTGATATCTCAGGTCCCCCTAGTTTCTTTATTTCTCTTTTCTTGGAACAGTGTACTTTGCTTGTTTTGTACTATTTAGGGAGAGTGTACACTGGACCAATCAATCTCCCCGTCCCTTCCCCCCTCTTACATTAGACGTTTGTACAGCAGTCAGCTGTGGGACCTTTTAATAATAATTTTCGCTTAAGTTAGCCCTGCTTACATTCTTCACAATGGAAGATTTCCAGGGCCTAAGCTATGATGATGACATGGTATCAGCTATTCTACAGACACCATCGATTCTTGATAATGAGGGTTCTGCCGCAACAGGTAGTCTTAAACCTGAATGGGATAAACTTTCAACTTTGAAAAAAGAATTGATAAAGACTGTCATGCATGGGACCATCATGACAGAGTACCTACGAGCCAACATCGCTCCCAACGGTCTTTTGGTTTCTAACATACCTTGAATATTTTTACAAGATCTAGCCTTCAGAAAGGACTGGGCACAAATAGCCTGGAAATGTACCAGAGATTGGTTGGTTCTAATTATCAATACTTCAAAGCGTCTGGCTGATACTATCACCATTCAAATAAATGCTATTGAGAACAGCCTTAAGACCACCATAACATTAACAGCCTTTAAGAGCCGGCTAGCAGAGATCACAACAGAATTAAACGAGACTAAAGAGTTCTTAACTCATCAAAAAAAAAGAAACTTCAAAAAGACATCATTAGATTCAGTAGAGAAAAGGTGCACCCTTACATTAAGGATGATTATGATGTTGATAATCAGTCACGACCGTCCGATGAATCTATGACAACTTCTAAAAAAACTCGCACTTATAGTAGCGGTTCATCATCTGATGGTTGGAGTATGGATGATAATCCACCACAACCCTTCTATAATTATCCTCCTTACCCAGTACACCAATCTATGCCTTGGCAACCTCCCTATCTCTTCTTTCAGCCCCGCCCTATGATGCCATATATGCCTTTTTTAGGCCACGGCCGGGGCAGGGGCAGAGGCAGAAGAAGAGGAAGAGGCAGACGGGTACAGTGGTCCAGAGAGGAATCCCAGATGGTGACCAGGAGCCAAACAAAAAGCCCCTCAGCGAGAACCTAGTTGTTAATTTATCATCTAGACCACTTACATCTACAGAATCAGATGTACTCAATAAGGGTTTGGGTTTTGTCCCCACACCTGAAGAGGACTTCTTTCGACTACACATTGAAATGGCTCAATTTTTCCGGAAAATCCGGTTACATTTCTTTTATAAGGACAAAAGAGCAGAACTAACACAGTGTGACTCAGGTTTAAAAAAACCTTCTACTTTTGTGCAACCACAAGCAGTTATGCCCAGTGAAGTTGTGACTTTTGAGAAAGCAGTACTTACTGATTTAAATAGATTATGCCCAAAACACCCATTCATTAACATCCCTAACAAAGAGAAGAGAGCTCTTCTTGATCTAGCATCTGACCCCCAGATCACTATCAAACAGGCTGACAAAGGCGGTGCCATCGTTATCATGAACTCCACAGACTATAAACAAGAATGTCAGCGTCTGTTAAGGGATTCCACCTACTATGTTAAGATTAGGGATGATCCCACTACCAGACTACAGACCCAGATTAGGATTCTGATTGAAGAAGCCAGGAACAATCTTTGGATCTCATCCAATGAGGCTGATTTCCTTGACACACCGCATCCCCGTGTTCCTTATTTTTATTGCTTACCGAAAATTCATAAAGGCATTACACCACCCCCAGGACGCCCCATTGTCTCGGGGATAGGTTCGGTCCTAGAACCATTATCAATGTTTTGTGATCATTTTCTTCAGACACTGGTTCAGAATTCCTCCACTTATTTGAAGGACACTAAAGATGTCCTTAATCTGATTGAGTCGGTTAATAACTCTGGCACTGTACAAGGCATAATCACTATGGATGTTGAAGCATTATATACCAACATCCCTCAAGAAGCTACTCTACAAGTTATAGAGTCAGCCCTTCAGGAGTCATCAAGCACACTTTCCACTCCAGTCTGCTTCATTATGCACCTAGCTAGATTGGCTCTGACTGAAAATTTCTTTCAATTTGAGGATCAGTTTTTTCATCAAGTCCGGGGAACATCGATGGGCAGTACTTTTGCCCCAAGCTTGGCTTGCTTGTATATGTATGATTTTGAAAAGAAATTTATTTTATCACCGCTTAATCCTTTTTCAAATCATGTCACACTATGGCGCCGCTATATCAATGATATCCTGATCATATGGAATGGTCCTTTGTCACTTACGGATCATTTCACGACTTGGATCAACACTCTTGATCCTTTTCTGAGATTCACGACTACTGTATCTGCCACACAGTTACCTTTCCTTGATTTAATGATTACCATTCATAACGGTAAATTGTCTACCTCTATTTATCACAAGCCTACTGACCGTAACTCTTTGTTACTATATGAAAGTCACCATCCTAAATCGCTACGAGACAATCTACCGGTTGGCCAATTTTTACGACTCAGACGGAACTGTAGTTTCTCCCATGAATTTGATCATCAAGCTGATGCTCTTCAAGAGAAACTTCTGGAACGCCATTATCCTTCCAGAATTGTGAGTCAAGCACGAAAACGGGCAAGAAATAACAACAGGGAGTCTCTACTCACAACCTTTGATAAGACACCCCAGTCGAGAATTACGTGTGTTTCTACCTTTACTCCCCTATCGAATTCAATCAAGAAATTGATTAATAAAAGATGGTCTATTTTGACCAGCGGTGGCTGTGAGATCTCTCGGCCCCTTTTTGCGTTCAAACGTTCAACCAATATCAAGCATATGATAATCCATACCCGTCCACGACCACCACCCAATACTTACACCCAGAAGACATTGTGGGGTCTTCCCCCGGTTATAGGACATCATCCGTGTGGTAACTGCAGTGTCTGTGTGTTCACCAGACATTTATCATCATTAAATTTAGATCCGATAGGTACATGGCATTTAAAGAAACACACTAACTGTAACACTAGGAACTGTGTCTACATGATTACCTGTCCATGTGATTTACGTTATATTGGCATGACATCCAGACCGGTTAAGAACCGGATCAATGAACATCGTAGTAACATTAGGTGCAATAGGATCACTACTAAGCTCAGTACACATTTCCTGACGGTAAAACACTCCCCTGACGACCTCTGGTGGGTGGTTCTAGAAGCACCCAAAATACGACCCAATGATTCAGGATATCTTTTTAGGATGGAACAGAGATGGGTGTTCAAATTGGGCACCAATATACGGGGTCTTAATGATGATATTCCCTGGACCTCTTTAGCATAAATACATCTATGCATAAATATATCCACGCATTCTGATCTTTACTCATGCACTGACTGGACCACATAGGTTGTGTGATATCTGTGTAATATTCGAATATCACTATTTTGTGTCCCATGATGGTATTTTTGGAGTGACAGATTCGCATAGACCTAGTAAAATATTCATTATTACTAAGTCATTATTTGTACTGATCCAATATTCCTGTTGTTTATGGTACTCTGCCTATGATTTTGAACAGCTTTGATACTCTTCACCTATTGTTCATATGGCTTATAAGTCTACGACTGTGCTGTTCATTGACTCTCACTGTTTAGTCTATCTCTCGGTTCCCCATCAAAGATGGCCGACACTTTTTGGCCATCCTTTATTTTCATGACACTTCCACCATTTGGGAACACCTTTTCTCTTTCACTTATTTTGAGACGTGCCTGGACCCGGACCGATTGTTTACTTCCGGGTCCTCGACGTCCTCAAATGCTCCGGGATCGTTTTACCGCGTTAACATGCGGATTCACGTCCCGGAGGGTAGCTCCATAATTCGGACCGGCTTTTTCGCAGTGAGTATACTGGACACCTTTCCCTCGTAATGATAACATTATTATCGGATGGCACCAACATTACGTTTATGAGCAGATTGACGCTCTCAGTAACCCGATTGAGCGCCTTGTAAATTTATTTTGAACCATCTGTAACCCGCCATACTAGGTATTTCGGTGCCATCACTAGGCACTGTGTTCAATACCACGTTATTACCTTTATATGTTTATCTCAGTGCCGACTCTCTTCCTAATGACCTTGTGACTGAACGATGGTCTCCATACTTCCTTTTTATTCATATATATTGCTACACTAGCAATTCCAGTGCTATAGTCAGCACGAAGCTCTGTGTTAAATCAGAACTTAAGTGTCATTACGTGCTTCTCTCTTCATTACTGACTCTTTTACCATTTTAATGATTTTGATACTGGACAATGGCCCCTATACTTCTCTTTTTCCATATACAGTGTTCGAAGGGATATTTGTTATACATTTTCACTACTATGTAGACTATCAAATGAGGACACTGACTAATACCCTTATAACAGACAACTTTTATTGAAACTTATTGATGATTCATGTCTACTATGTTTAGCTGATAGCTGAGTCTTTGGGACGTGCTTACCAAGGAGCCTGTTCCCGACTTGGGGGTGGTAAGCCCACTTTATTGTCATCATACTTGTTTTTTGTGATTTATTGCACAATGTTTGCATGATTACACCTATGACCACTTTTTGGGCAAAAATTTGGTGCTTTGTCTCTAATTTTGTTTTCTAGGGCGACCTGACTGTGACTTAGCCTAGTATTCCTCAATGTAAGTGACCGGCTTATGGATTTCTTGATTGTGACATAATATTTGTTTAATTGGAGTAGAGCTTATTAATATTTTGGTCCTGATGAAGCGTCATTGGATCCGTGGGGACCACACGACGCGAAACATGTTGACCCTAGTTGAGGAGGATTCCTAGAGGGTTATTCCTCCGAGTTTATTGCTCATTGAAAGTAATTGAGCATTGACACTCTATATATTACTTTCTCCTGGTTTTTAATCTTGGCTTCATCCCTGACTATTGATTAAAATGATGATATATGTAGTGATGATTAACCAATTTTATCCTTAATTCTTTTTGTTCTCTCCTTTATGTACTGGTGCTTGAATGTAGGCATGCCCGTTTAGATAGTTAGTATTCACCAGTAACTATCAGAACAATACGGCTCAGTGCTCCTCCATGTGGGGAGCCCGTCAGGCGTTGCACTGCCGGCTTGGCGAGGAGCTTGACCCAATGATGATGCCAGTCATCCATTGCGATGCTTGAGGGTCCTTGCTCCTGATATCTCAGGTCCCCCTAGTTTCTTTATTTCTCTTTTCTTGGAACAGTGTACTTTGCTTGTTTTGTACTATTTAGGGAGAGTGTACACTGGACCAATCAATCTCCCGGTCCCTTCCCCCCTCTTACATTAGAAGTGTCTGATTCAAGACATGTGTTTCCAGCTCCTTTCCTGCATTCATGTGCTTAAT
Source organism: Pleurodeles waltl (assembly GCF_031143425.1). Taxonomy (NCBI): domain Eukaryota; kingdom Metazoa; phylum Chordata; class Amphibia; order Caudata; family Salamandridae; genus Pleurodeles; species Pleurodeles waltl. Next base: position 138,791,381 of record NC_090448.1, read on the forward strand.
TGCCCACTTGATGTCTGCTTCTTCCATTGGTACATTTAATAGAACCCTTGTGTCCTCATCCACCCTAGGCAGGTATGTCTTGTCTAAGATGGCAGCTATGCCAGCCCCATCACTCTAGCATTGTAGAGCACAGAGTGCTGCATACAATTCAGCAAACCAGCCTATGATATCATCCTGAGCTGTCAGGGTCACCCCATTTGCATCCCTGAGGGACATAACAGCATTCCCCCTTTTCTCCTTGTGAACTAACCATACCAATAATTGATCAGGTTTACCTCCCTGTTCATGTTCCTTTTCCATATACATTGTATGGTAATGTTTCCCTAATGTGTCCTGAGCCTCATCCAGCTACTCTTGTAATCTATGTCATGCTTCCCCAGTCACTTATGTGGAGTCTGCCTATCAATGTCTGCTATCTGTTGTTCCAGTCTTGTGACTGTGTGCACCAATGATTTCCACACCTCATCTGTTGTGGCTATACACTTCCCCTTATGGTCTCCTTAGAGGTTTCCCATACCACTCTGGCGGATAATACCATCCCTGTATTGACAGCAAAGAATTGCAGCACTGCCTCTCTAATATCTTCCCAGATCATGCAACGCTTGAGGTTGGAAATGCCATTGTAGCACAGGCACCATATAGGTCTGGCCCTGTAGCTTCACTGCAAGTGGGGTATGGTCTTACAGAGCAGGGTCTAGATACCAGGCTGCAGCAAAATGCGCGGCCTGTTCTGGATGAACAGACATGTAATTGATTCTGGAAAAGGTCCCATGCAGCGCAGAATAAAAGGATTAACTCCTCATCTGACCGTGTTGTGCACTCCATAACTCCAATAGATTTAGAGTGTCCATGCTCTCCAACAGCGCCCTAGATAACCTGCCCAATGGCGTAGCAGTTGGCCATAAACCATCCAAATTTCTATCCAGCCCACAGTTACATGCTCCAGTCCAGATAATATAATGTGCATATGGTGTCAAGAGGCATACCGCTCCCTCAAAGAAATCCTGTTTGTCTGTGTTAGGAATCTATGTGTTCAATAGTACTGTCAGTTTACCTCATATTTCCCCCACAGCAACGATGTATTTGCCATCTGCCACCTTCAATTCAGTCTCAACCTCAAGGGGGACATTGACATCCACTCACAGCAGCACCACACAAGCTGAGGAAATAAAGTTAGCATACTGCAGTCTTCCTCCCCCATTTAGTCCTTTTCTTCTCATGTTTCTGTGGTAACAGATGCATCTCGGGGAACACTAGTATTTGAGCCTGATGCTTCTGCACATAGGACCATATTCTCTATTGCTTGATTGGGTTCTGTATCCCCTTAACATTCCAGGATAATGCTATTATCCTATGTGTATAAGGTGTGCTCCACTCCTGCCCGTGACTTGCCCATGCCATTGTGTCACTGCATTGTGTATAGCTTAAGCTCCCCCCTCTAGAAACAAGAAAAGCGATCCCCCATTCAAAAACCAAAAACAGACTTGCCACCCCACCCATGTGGCCCACCCCAACCTGTCCTCCTCAAGTGAAACACATGGTGTCGTCCCAACCCCACTAGCAACAATCAAACTTCGCCCACTTAGTGCGCTGCTCCTGTGGTCCCCAGGAATGGGGTGCCTCGGAAACAACTCCACCAGTTTTCACCCACACACCCAGGTGAGTGTTTAGTGCACCCTTACACCTCCCCTACCATGTCTGACTTGCATATCATATTCAATCATCTGAGATGCATCTCCCTCAGTTTTGTACAAACCATTGCGGGCAGCCTCCCACCCACTGAGCTGTGAATCTGTGTTCATATGTGTGTGCCCTCTTCCGACTTGCAGATTAATGGCTCTCAATAAACTGCAATGAGTCCTCACCATAATCAAAAAAGTGTCCCTTCCCCTGCAAATCTACTCATGGATGTGCCGGGGGCAACAGTGCATAGGCCAGTCCACAATCTCTAAGTTCTCTTTTCACCTCCACGAACAACCTCCTTTTCTTTTGGGTTGCCACACCATAGTCAGGGTAGGAAGGGATCCTGTCCCCATTAAATTCCACATCACCCTACTGTAAAGCTGTCACCAATATGGCCATTTTGTCCTTTTATCTTAGCATCCAAGCAATCAGCATACGTAGTGGTTCTCCATGCTTTAGTTTGCCACTAGGGTTTCTGTGGGCCCTGTCAACTGGCAGTTCCCACTTACCCCCTAATCGTGGTAGAATGGTGGGCAACCATGTTTCCAGAAATTGTTCCACTGGTGTGGACTTTATTCCTTCTGGCAAACCTAGTGTGCGCTCATTATTGTTTCAAGACCTATCTTCCATGTCTGCCAGTTTGGCCTCCTGTATTTGCAAGCGCCTCTCCTGATCCACTAGCTGGCTATCTTGGTGCAACAACGCCAATGTAATGGCCACCCCATCGATAATTTCCGTGATTGCCCTCCAGAACCAAATTTTTAATATCAAGATTGAATGGGGGTGCGGCCTCCTCATGACAGGCTCCTCACTAGAAGTCACATTCTGAGCCATCCTTGCCAATCCCTCCTCAATAGGATGGCGCATTTTGGAGGTTGTGCCCAGGGCCCCTTGGGTTTAGGTGGTATCCATGCCCAGTGATGTGGGCAAGCAAGTCCCTGTAAGCCTCATTTCAAGCCCAGAGGCATGCTATAACCTGTGCAGAAAAAGGTGGGGGCACTGTTAGAGCAGTCGAAGCATCGGCTGCCAGTCCGGGCCTCCAATGTCAGAAAAAAGGAGGGGGCACTTTCAGAGCATTCTCAGCATCGACCACCAGTCCGGTAGCCCCTCTACTCCTGCTCTGTAGCGGGCTGTGGAAGGATGGAGAAGCCCTCTGCGTGTGTCCTTAATCAGGCCTCGGCTCCCTGTATGTTGTCTCCTCCAGGGAATATCCAAGGGTAACCCTCTCTCTTGTGCAGTCATGCCAAATGGATGAGGCAGGAAGAGACACGCTGTCACCTCCTCCTGCAACTATTCAGCTGAATTATTGGCAGTTTTGGCAGACGGGACACCCGGGGAGAGGGTTTTTCTTCCCCTCTTCTGTGCTTTTCCTAATATAGACATGGGCTTGACGCGCTGCAATTTGGGTGGCAGTATTTACACATGCCATACTTTTATCATTGCTGACCTCCGGTGAGCCTTATTTTTGTGCCACATTCTGGCCTTCATTGTGCTACTGGACAGAGAGGTGTTGTCACACTTTATCTTATTAAGTGTACTGAGGTATTCGTAAGTGAAATCAATAAAGAAATGTGGATGGAAGCCCTTTCAGGAGTTGGTCTCCGTGGGTCGATCTGGATTGGTGTCTACCTTTGTTTCTCCTGATGATAGTGGATTCATCCTGAACAAAGCGTCGACTGGATCTTTCGCCCATCTGGGACTGTAATTTCTGGATACTGGACTATCACTTTTTGAAAAACTTTTTTGGTTTCAATCTCTTGGTCTAGTAATCTGTTGTGGATTCGACGTCTGGCGCATTGCACTATATTGTGCATTTTGTATATACACTTTTCCTATGATTGTTCACTTTATATCACTTTTTCTCTGCGCCGTGACTTGGAGCACACTTTTGTTTTGTTTTGCTTTGATTGCTTTCTGAATATACCATCCTTTACAATATAGTTCTCTGAAAGGTCACAGTTGACTTATGTGATTGGTCAATATATTATTCATGTCTTGTTGTTTTTTGTAATTAATTGTTTCTTTCCCAGTTGAACATTTTGTTGAATGCCGCAAGCACTCATAGCAGAGCTTCAGCCCCCAGGCTCCCACTGATAACAAGGGGCAGCCCCTGCATAGTATTTGCTGCTGCAGGGGATAGGTCTGTGAAAAATGGTGGGGTACGTTCACCCCCACTCTTGTGGAATCTTCACCAGGCCATCGGCCCTGCTCACATGGTGATCACGAATCACCCTGGGGTGACTCTGACCTCTGACCCACAACCAGCTCACTTCCTCGCTCCCAGTACCGCTCCCAATTCTCTCCTCTTAGGACTGTCCACCCCGGCCTGTGCTCCACACACTGTTCACCGCCATAAGGGAGAAGTCTGTGGAAAAGGGGAGGGGTGAGTAACAATCACTTCACCCACCTGGTGAAGAGCCTCACTGGGCCGCCAGTCACCAGGACCCACAGACGTCATTGCCTCCAATCATCCTGGGGCTGCTAGGCTGCGCCTCTCACCTTTGGCCCTCTACGAGGCTGCCTCTTGGCCCCAGGCAAGCCCAGCACCACTCCTGAGTCTCTCCTCCTCGGCCAGCTCACTCCCGGCTGATGCTTCACTCGTGGTGTGGGTGCTGTCTTTAACGTAGCCCCACAGCGTACAAGGCCACCCCTCCAGGCCGCCTTGGCTCCAGGTGTTGAGATCCAGCCTGTGCCCATTTTACACTCTCACTAAGCACCACACTTTGTCAGGTGGGCACAGGCACCTCAGCAATTCATGCCCAAAATTGGGTGCCTCTCTTAGGCACTGTTCCCCCAGATTGCAACGGATGGGACCGGAGGGGGGGGTCCTGAATCAGTAATCCGTCAGAGCTGCAGGGTGACACATCTGCTCAGGCAGCCATCTTGGCTCCTTCCCTCACCTGTTTGGTAACTTCCAACAAAGGTCGAAGTTTGCACCCAAAGAGCAAGTCAAATAGAGAGCAGCCCAGAGTACTTTGGGTCTGACTTCTGATCACAAACAGGGCTAAAGAAAGTAGCTGGTCCCAAATTCTTCCTTCTCCCATCAGCATTTTTTTAGAATGAGTTTTAAAGTCCCATTATATCTCACACCCCACTCATTTGTTTTGGGATGGTACACATAGGTTTTCATGTGACTAATAAGTAGTTGTTTATGGATTTGCTTAATCAATTGGGACACAAAATGAGTACCTGATCAGTGAATACCTAGTTTGGGAATCCCATTCTAGAAAAGATTTCAATCATGATTTGGGCTACCACTTAGGAGGTTGTTTCACGGAGAGGACAATTTCGGGATGCCTTATTGCATAATCTACCAGCACTACTACATATTTATGCCCTTTACCAGAATGGAGTGGCGGGCCAACTAGATCTATTCCCAATCTTTCAAAGGGTCTCCCAGTGACAGGCATTGCTAATAGCGGAACTCTTGGAGGCTGATAGGGATTTTTCTGTTGACATACCTCACTTTTGTGATAGTACTCCTTATTGGAGCCAGGATTCCGGGCCTGTAGAAATGGTTTTATATAACCTGTGTGGTTTTCCCCAGCACCGAAATGCCCCGCCATTACATTAGGATGAGTCTAAAATAAGATTTGGTCTCTGAAATTATTGGGGACTAAAAGATGGGGTGAGTCATTTTCCTTTCCTATTCTGTAAAGTAAGCCATTTTTAAAATCTTAAACAGGAGATGCATCTGTCTCTGGTTTCCTTCCTCTTGTCTGGCCCTTTGCCAAGCACTTTGCAGGGATGAATCATTTTGTTGAGCTTCTCAGAGGTTGCTATCTAAAGTACATAATTCCTGTATGACTAAGGAAGTGTGAGGGACAGCTTGGTTTTGGTTCTTGCCCTGATTTCTAAGGCATTACAGGTTTAGTAGTGGGGACGTTCTATAACATTTCTTATTGGAAAGGGGTTTCCTGTGGCCCTGCATTTGGTTCCTCTAGGGTCTTCAGTAATAGGGTGAGGAACTGGGGGTTATTCCTGCCCAGGATCACATCTTCAGGGAGATTCCAGAGGATCCCAACTTCCACCAAGTTTCCTGCCTATCTGTAGTCCTCACGTTAATTTTGGCTAGGGGATACTTTTTTGTGTCCCCATTTACACATGTAATACAAACTTGCATGTTGTAAGTATTTGTTGGGGTAAGACTAAGTCATCTTTAAATACAGATTGTCGGCACCCTGAATTTAACAAAGCAATCACCCACTTCTGATTAATTTACAAACTCTCATAGTAACCGGATCCAATTTCTTGTGTTTAGTAAATAGAGAGAGGTGCATGATTAATGTCCATGAGTTCTTCCTCAATTCTAACTCATACAAAATCAGGCAATATCACCTAATTCTCCACACTGGGGCCCGACGCTTGCACCAGTTCTACTTTAGTAGTTCATGGTTCCATTGAGTCCACTTGTACTTTAACAGGCCTCTTACTATTCCTCCCTGATGAAGAAGTTGGTAACTGCCTTGACCCCCCCTTTTTTTCATCAAAGAGACTGGTTCAGGACTGAGCCAGTGGCATTTCCATTGCTTGTTCTAGGGTTAAACCGGGATGGTGTAGCCACCATCGGGCAGGTAATGCTTCCAGGTATTTTTCCAGGCAAATTTCTGTCATTATTTCTTCTCAGGTCACGTCTTGAGGTTTGAGACGGTGGTCCGCAGTATCTTTCGTTTTTAAAAAAATGATTCTAGGGGTATCTTCTGGTAGTCTGTGGTAGACTACTGTGGTAGGGGTAGGTTATTTTCCCCTAACCGATCAAGTATGATTTTTTTGATTTCCATGTATGTGGTTGTTCCTGTGACACTGGCTGTTTGATAGGTGGCTTGCACTTTGCTGCTAAAAGGGGAGCTAGATAATAAGGGCACCTGTCAATTTGCCATGAACTGGCTCTGGCGGCTCTCTCAAAATTAAGAAGAAAGGCCTCAGGATCTTTTGCAGGTAGGAATTTCTGCAATGATATAGAAGGCCCTGCAGGAACCAATCATTTACTTTGCACTATTCTGGTAGTTATTTGTAGTTGATACCTTATGTAAGTGTTAGCTTGGGCTTTCAGGGTGTCGCGATAGATGCTGCATTCTTTTACTGTGATAGTCATGTACCTTTCCAAAGCCCATTCCAATTACTTCTATCCTTCAGCCAATTGTTGGAGAATGTTTTCCATCTTTTAAAAGATGTCGAGCATCCCACTTCTGACACCACGTGGCGCCTTGGGACTTTGCGAATAATAGATGAAGACTCTTGATAGTGGGTAGTCAACATTATTTATTGAATTAGTTGTGAACTTTCACTCTTGATATAGTGTCATAGAGGTAGCTAACATTCTTTTTTCGTAGGTTATCGGCTTCAGGTGTAGGTGAAACTTTTCTGGCTTGAACTCTGTAGTAATGGTATCACTTTTCTTTTTCTCATTTGCAATAGGTGGCCTTCTCGTGTGGAGCCCTTGGAAAAAATGAGAAGCATAAGTGCTCTGTTCCAAGAAGTAACAGCTGCTTTCATCCTCGCTCCTTACATTAAAAAAAACATAGAAATTCACTATAAAAACTAAAGGTTAAAGGGACGTTATAGTTAGGTTCACGTTTTACCCACACAAACCCATGGATAATTGTACTAATAATTATATTCTATCAAAAGGATATCGATGTGTGTACAACTTGAATTCTAGTGAAATTGAGTATAATCACTTAGAGACATTACTCAATGAGTTCTGGCAGGGTCTAGTTACATAACGAAACTCCTAATGGGGCCCATGGGAAGGCGGTTGAACTGGCGGCAACCTGACCGCGGGAGTCTGGCGGGCGGCCCTTTCCTTCCACCAAACTCATAATGACCCCCTATATGTTTTCTATAACAGCCCATCAAAGGCATCTGCATGCAAAACCTAATAAAACTGAAAATAACGAAAGACTGACACATGTTGACTAATTACTAGGATGTAATAACTTTTAGACATATATGAACACCCCAGAAGTATCTGCTTTTAACCATGCCAAAGGCACCTAAATAAAGGAATTTGTGGTGATCTTTAAATATTTTTATATATACCCCTGCAGACCATATTAAGATCCATATTTAAAGTGCTCCCTGGAATACGGTTGAGCCCACCCTGATTTATAGGATAAAACCTGAAGCATGACACCAATAGGGTATGTAAGGCTTTAAAAAAACACCACAGGATCACAGATAGTGGAATTGGTACTCAGTCATAAAAATTACTTAACAAAAAAGGTTGTAGGATACCTTAAGTGTTGCAGTTTCTAGTATGGAGAACGCATCATGTGCTACCAAAAACTCTCTCCACTCCCCAGAATAACTAACAATTTAGATTATCCATTTCTGTGATACTGTAATTACTTCTGGTCCAGTTTCAGGGCTCTTTCGTAAAGCTTGGATTAACCTTTGGCCAACAAGACCAGAGTTACAGTTTTCTTTTCGTACTGTGTCATAGGTTTGCACACCTTATGATGCTTAGGTTTATATTCTCTGTGAGCCCTTCTCTTTTCTTCCATTTGCAAAAGTGGAGAGAATACCTCTATCTCTTCAGAATTGTAAAGCAATTTCTTTAATTCTTTGAGTTCTTCAGACAGTCAATAATTTCCACATAGATTGTAATGTTTCTCCATTTCAAACAGTTTTTCCTGCACCCACTGGATTTAAAAAAAACACAGCAAAGTCTAATATAACAATACGTCTCAGGTGTTCTTCTGTAAGGTGCGATAGAATCAGTTGTATTACTTACAGAATATTTGAGCACCAGTTTTTCTTGGATAGGCTGGGCTGGTGAAAAGGTGAGAAAGAGGGGGGAGGAAGGAGTGGGAGAAAGGAGCTGTAAAACAGCGATAAAAGACAGCAGCAAACACAGAATAAAAAGGAGCAAAGAGGGTAGAAAAAAGCTAAAAGAGAGCAAAAAAGAATGAAGCGACAAGGTGAGAATGAAGCACTAGGAAAAGACTGAAGTGGAGAATGAAAAAAATGGGAAACGGGTGGAGGCAGTAGCAAAAAGGGGCAGAAAAGAAAGCGGGAGCAGCAAAAAGGCAGGGAAAGAGAGCACAAACAGCAAAAAGAATGGGAAAGAGAGCAGGAGCAGCAAAAAGGCAGGGAAAGAGAGCACGAATAGCAAAAAGAATGGGAAAGAGAGCAGGAGCAGCAAAAAAGGCAGGAAAGAGCAGGAGCAGAAAAAAAGGCGGGGAATTTAGGTCCTCGGAGGTGGGATGGGCAGTAAGAGGCAGTGAACGGGGCTGGCAAAAAGGCAGGAAGGAGAGGGGAGGCGGGAGAAAGAGCGGGATAAGGGCGAAGAAGGGCAACAGGAAAGTGGACTAAAAGGGCCCAAAGAGGGTAGAAATAAGAGAGCACAAAAGAATGAGGGAGTATGATGAGAACGAAGCCAAATATAAAAGACTGAAGTGTAGAATAAGAAAAATGGGTGGGAAATGGTAGGTGAGAAACTGGCGGGAGCAACAGCAAAAAGGTCAGGAAAGAGAGCAGGGGCAGCAAAAGAGCGGGATAGAGAGCAGGAGCAGCAAAAATGGTGGGAGAGAGCAGGAGCAGAAAAAAGGGCGGGAAAGAGAGCAGGAGCAGCAAAAAGGGCCGGAAAGAGAGCAGGAGCGGCAAAAATGGCAGAAATTAGATCAGGATGAGGCTTGAGAAGAGAGTGGCGCAGAAACAGGAAAAGGAAGAAGAATGCAGCAGAGCAGAGAGGGCCTTGAAGAGGACGGATCCTGGAGCTGATGGAGGCCCATCAGAGGTAGGTGGGGAGCAGCGCCTGAGCACCTGCTCGGTGCGGCGCACTATTGCAATGTGATGTTCTGTTGCCCTGTGGTTGTTGTATCGCGTTCTGTTTTCTTGTACCCAGTTAACTTTTAATTGTGTTGCCACGTTGCTTAGGGTACGTTAATGTGTTGTTATGTTATTTTAGATGTATCAACAAATGCTGCTACATTTCCATCTGAAAACAGTCCATGCTTGTAAGGTTTCTGTGACAAGCAACCATTTAAGACACCCCAAGGTGGTAAGTTAGAGCTGCTTTGGCTCTTAAAACTATTTAAGACACCAGACAGTCCAAAACTGGGGAAGAAACTGTGTCTTCAATTTGGCACCCGAAGAGCTCACTTTATGTGATACGGCCTCAGGCGTGCATTGATGTCAAGCATTAGAAGAAGGTACAAGTTTTGGGATTGTCAGTGGCATTACTTACTCTGGTTTCCTCGACGCTTATGCCAGCAAATTAAAATATTTTTTCAGATTCTAGCAATTATTTCAAAGGTCATTGTTTCTCTGTATTCAAGATTACGCCCTACCTAGTTTTCTTCAAAATAACCTGTGCCAGTACAAAATGTTTTAAACTGAATTAATAGGTACTGTTGAAATAAAGACAACGCCCATTTTCAGTCTTATTCAACAGAAACGCCCTAGGCTGAAAACTGAAGGTGGTTGTAAAATTAAAAGTAAAGTACAATTACTTTTCTACAATTTTAAAATGACTCAAGAACATTTCTATAAAATGAAACCCATTATATGCCTTAATCACAGCTGGGCACACACCCATCAAAGACAAGGGTGTCAGTGTTAAAAAGAAACATGATTTACCTATAATAGTTAACATCGAAAAGAGATTTGGCTTGTTGCTTAAATTAAAGTGTTGACAGTGATCAGGGAGGACTGTGGCCTAATCTCTGCTTTTCCATTTAAGTATTTAAGTATATTGTGCGATTTGAGAATATCACCTACAACCAGATGTACTAAGCATTTTAAGGGTCACAAGTGCTCCTAATCTGCGTTTGTGACTGTTAAAATGCTGTTTCTTTTTAGCTATTCCCATTTTAGGAGAAAGGTTTTTCCGACTCATAAACGGGGATTATGAATGGATACTGATTTGGGAACTGGACTGGTGTGTTGTAAGTGTTAATTCCAAATACCGATTCAGTCTCTAATGTATTTGAGTTTTCCAATTGAAATCCACTTGCAAAACATTGATATTTTATCAACATCTCAAAGGCGGTGGTAACCCAGTTGAAAAAAGGGAAATGTTATACAGTACCTATGAGAGAAGTAGGACTGTGTATTATGTCAAAAAGAACTTTAAAATATAGTGAGTTAGTCTACTTATATCATCATTAAATGTTGGTTTGCTTGTTAGGCTAGCTCATAGTACCACATGTAAACCCCTAATCTGACCAGGGTAATAGAAATTTTATGACAAGACCGGAGGTTCCTATTATGCGTTTCTCTTTTCGCTTTAATAAGCACAGCAGTCAAGAAGAAACTACAAATCGCATGAGGCTAACACAGACAGCCAATGGGATTAAAAACGTAGTACAGAACATGTTAACCAATAGAAATACCCCCCATGCCATTGTGATGTCACTTGACTGCAAGCAGCCCTCTTTTCTTGCTGCTGCAGTCAAGATAAGTTCACCTTTTCTTTCCACTCATGTCGTTTTATTTAATGGCAACAGTTGTTTTTTATTGATGTATATTTCAGTGCTGTTTTCATACTATGTAGTGGGCAAGTTGCCGCATTGCTCTTATTAAGCGCTTTCCTCGTGCTTGCGTTCATTCTCCTGACTTCGGGTAGCAACCCGGTTGCTCCCGAGTCAGGAAAACAAACAGCTTAGTGTGCGCCGCGCGCGCGACGCTCTCACAGGGTTTCCCTCGGGTCAGGAAATAACCGTTACTCGGTTTTCCTGACGCGAGGAGGCCAATCAATGCAGACGCGCTTCCTCACCTCTTGGTATTTGTATACACTTGTCGTGCAGCTCCTATTTACGACGTGTGTCAGGGGCTTTTCCTCCTCTGCTATTGGCAACACTTTCCTTGACCCTGCCCTCGGGAAGGAGGGGTTTCCTATTTTTTCCTTTGTTATTCTCCACAGTTAACCCCCGGTTGCCTGACTAATTTTCCTTCAAGGATAATTTTTTCTTTACTCTAAGTTTTTGTTCCTCAGGAGTTTTTCTTCCTTTATTTAAATTTATTTAACATGGAACCTAATACCTCTTCTGTGGAACAGGGTGATATAAAGGATATAAGAAATGAACTCCGGAATTTTATTAAGAATTCTGTTCATCAGGCAATGGCGTCATCAATGCAAAAATTATCAAAAAATTTGGAGTCAAATTTTTCTAATTTTTTTTCCAAATCTTCGGCCCAGTCTGCGGGGGAATGCAGTCAACACCTGCCTGCCAACCCTACGGGTTTGGCACAAACGGAGAGTGAGTTTACCTTACATATGGCAGAGGACGCAGTTCCTCATAAGGCTCCTGCCAAGGAGTATAACAATATGGCTCCTAGACCCTCTTTGAAACGAAAAGCTAAACAACAGAATATTTCTCTCCCCACTCCCACTGCCTCCACTCCAGATACTGATGATGATATCCCAGATGCGGATTCGGACTTCTATGTCTCTGACAAAGACGATACTGATTCCTTTTCTCCTCCTCCTCCTAAGAAACCTAAGGTTCCCTCTGTTTCTCCTCCTCTTTTTGATGCAGAAGGCTTTCCCATGTTTGACCCCTCCCACATACTTCGTCCCAATTCCACAGAATGGTGCCCTGCTGACCATGTGGGTCATTACGTGGCTCACAAATTATTCTCACCCCTAGATAAACAAACCAGAGCCAAGCTCAAGTCAGAATGTCCACGCCCTGTGCTTCCACATAAGGCTACTTCTACCTCTTCCATCGACCAACAGATGCTAACCTTTTTTACCAAACAGGGCAAGGACCCTCGCAAACGGGTAGATAAAGCGTGGTCGTCCTGTCAGGACAAGTTGTTGGACGTCATTGGTCCACTTACGAGAATTTTTGATATGGTTGAGACGGCCAGGCTGGATGGTAGCTTTTTAGATCCAGAAGAACTATCCTTGTGGGTTCAACGTTGTTTTTGTCTACTCGGGAATGCTAACTCCTCTCTTATACACGAGAGACGGAAGGGCCTCCTTATCAAATTAGACCCTAAGTTAATTAATTTGTCAACGGTTCAACCTCAAATCCACACAGAAGGACAGCTTTTTGGGGACTCTTTCATTAAGGACGTCAGCAAATATGTAGCCACATTCACCTCCTTGGACAAAGCACAACAGTCCATGCGAAAAATGTTCAATCAACGGGTTTTTGCCAGGGCCGGTAGAGGCAGGGGCCGCTTTACCGGCCGGGGTTCCGCCAACCAAGGCTCCAGAGGTTACTACGGTTCCTATCAGCAAGACTTCAGACCGCATCTCTACCCCCCAGCGCGGAAGAGGTTATCGTTCCAGGTCCTTCAGACACACTAAGGCCTCCAACCCAACAGGTAAGCCCTCAAGTTGGTTTCTTTCCAACAGGGGGTCGCATCTTCCATTTTCTTTCAAATTGGTTAACAATTACCGCGAATGTGTGGGTCCTAAATACTGTACAAGGTTACAAAATAGACCTTTGTTCTACCCCGGTGCAAACATTCTTCACTCCTCCTCCCCAATTTTCCACAGAAATTACCCATCTAATATCTCTCGAGGTAAATTCTCACTTGCAAATACAAGCGATTTCAATCACTCAACCCCACCCTTTGGGTTTTACCAGCCCAATTTTTCCAGTTCAAAAGAAAAACAAAAAGATACGTCCGGTCATCAACCTAAAACATTTCAACCGGTTTGTGGTATATAGACATTTCAAAATTGAGACAATTCTTCACCTCAGAGATATACTTCTTCAAAACGACTGGCTGGTCAGACTGGATCTGCAGGACGCCTATTTAGTGGTTCCTGTACATCCAGACTCCAGGAAATTCCTTCAGTTCCACTGGCTCGACCAAACTTATCACTTTACCTCTCTGCCCTTTGGTCTATCGTCCGCCCCTTGGTGCTTCACCAAGCTCTAAAAGCCTGTGGTGGCTTTTCTAAGGTCCCAGGGCATAAGGCTCTTAATTTACTTAGACAATATCCTAATTTTAAGTCAGTCTCCTCAAACTCTTCTACTCCACTTACAAACAGCCTGCTCACTCTTAGAAGATCTAGGTTTCATAATAAACAGAGAAAAATCTCTCCTAATGCCATCTCAAACCATAGAATTCTTGGGATATCAAATCAATTCCATCTCAGCTACCCTACTTCTACCTATGACAAAAATAAGATCCAAGTCAGAAATTCTACAAATCCTTCGCAGCTCTCTTATCTCTCTCAGGACATTAGCTCAAATAGTAGGCCTGCTGTCCTCTTCTATCCAGGCAATCTTTCCAGGTCCCCTTCATTACCGCTCTCTTCAAAGACTGAAGATTCAACACTTGAGGAAGGGACTATCGTATTCCGACCTCATCCCCTTAGACGTGGAGTCCCGCACAGAGCTTCAATGGTGGATAGACCATTTGGACGCTTGGAACGGGAAAAGTATATTTCCATCAGCCCCAGATCTTGTGTTAGAATCCGATGCAAGTCGTCTAGGCTGGGGGGCCCGGTGTGGTTCCATCTCGACTGGAGGTACATGGTCTACAGAGGAGTCCAAGTGCCATATCAATTGTTTAGAGATGCTTGCCGGCTCCTTTGCAATCAGAAGCCTGGCAAAACACAAAGTGCATTGCGCAATACTTCTCAGGATGGACAATATATCTGCAGTCAGATACATAAATCATCTTGGAGGCACAAAATCCAAACCTCTAGCGGATTTGGCCAAGAGTTTTTGGGAGTTTTGCCTTTCAAACCATCTTTCGGTTCATGCAGAGTACCTTCCAGGAGCTCTCAATTCAGTCGCAGATTTGCATTCTCATCATCTCCGAGACTCCAGCGATTGGAGAATTCACCCTTCAATTTTCCACAAGATTTAATCTTTATGGGGTCCGTTCTCCATAGACCTGTTCGCCTTGGCATCAGATGCTTTCTTACAAGATTGGTCTTGTTCCCTCAATTACGCCTTTCCTCCCTTTATCATGATCAACAGGGTCCTAGCACATGCCAGACGTCAGCATGCCTCTCTTATTCTCATAGTCCCGTTTTGGCAATCCCAAGTATGGTTCCCTATCCTACTGGAACTCTAAGTGGATTTTCCTTGTTAATTCCGTCATTCCCAGACTTTCTGTTGGACCCTCTTCAGCGTCCTCACCCACTCATTGTGGACAACATCTTCACTCTATCCGCCTGGAAGATCTCAGGAATTCCCAATCTTTCCCTGTCATTTCGTCAGAGGCTTCCCAATACATCTCAAATTCCTGGGCCCCTGGTACCAAGAAAGCCTACAAGGCAACCTGGTCTTTATGGGACGGCTGGTGTTTGGGAAGGCATATTGATCCCTTTTCAGCAGATGTAATGTTTTTAGTTAATTTCTTGGCCGCAGAAGCCAGTAAAGGTAAAGCTTTCCGTACTATCAACCTTTATAGGTCGGCTATTTCTTCTAATCATATCCATATCAATGGAAAACCGATAGGCGAACATCTGCTGGTATGCAGATTACTAAAGGGAGTAACATTTTCTAAACCTCCTCTACCAAAGTATAATCAATTGTGGGACGTTAATGTTCTAAAATTTCTGATTTCATTGCCGGACAATCCTATTTTATCACTAAAAATGTTATCTGCTAAATCAACAATGTTATTATGTCTAGTTTCCATTAAACGTTTATCGGATGTAAAGGCATTGGATGTCTTCAACCGACAATTCACTGCTTCGGGGGTGCTGTTTTCGGTTGTACGACGTACCAAGACCAGTTTATCGTCATTTTTTTATCCTTATTTCCTGCAACATCCAAAATTATGTGTGGGCCAATGTCTTAAAGTTTATGAACAAAAAACTGCAGATTTGAGAACATCCTCCTCCCAACTTCTTATTTCTTTTAGGAAACCCTATAACCCGGTTTCGTCTGCCACTTTAGCTCGTTGGGTTAAATGGATTATGTCTTTAGCGGGTATCGATATTTCCAGATTTGGAGCTCATTCTGCCAGAGGGGCTATGGCCTCCAAAGCCTTCTGGGCGGGCTCTCGTTTAGAGGATACTCTAAAATCTGCAGACTGGTCTAATGACAATACCTTTAGAGTTTTTTATTGTAAACCTGTTGATGATGTTTCACTGAATGTAATTAATATGCTTTAAACTCGCATAATAGGAGCCTCCGGTCTTGTCATAAAATGTAGATTTTCCTAGTTTATGACGGAAGTCTTAATTTTACTAAAGACACGGAGGCGAGTATTATCCCACCTCTGGTATAAACATTGTTTTTTCTCCCTCCCTTTCTTCCAGCGCCAGTTCCGGCCACTCAACCAACTAGTAGGATCTCCTCACATCATTGGAAGTCTCCGTTCATTGCAAGTTCAGGATCGTATTCTCCTGATTTAATGGAACACTCCTTTTTTTGTAGGATTTTGGACTTTTCTTCTGACGTTTTTGCTTTCCTGATGGCTTTGTTTATTCTTTGTTCTCTATTCCCGTTATTCTTCAACAATTGACTTTATTCACAAGAAAAGAGGGCTGCTTGTAGTCAAGTGACATCACAATGGCATGGGGGGTATTTCTATTGGTTAACATGTTCTGTACTACGTTTTTAATCCCATTTGTCTGTCTGTGTTAGCCTCATGGGATTTGTAGTTTCTTCTTGACTGCTCTGTTTATTAAAGCGAGAAGAGAAACGCATAATACTCGCCTCCGTGTCTTTATTAAAATTAAGACTTTCTGTCATAAACTAGGAAAATCTACATTATTGGTAACCTCGAACATGACCACTCTGATTTCCAAGGAATGAGTAGACACAGAGCTATCCCTTTTCTTCGTTACTCTTCCATGCCCAAGGTGTCAACAAGAAAGATACGAAAATACATTTAAGAGATCATATTTTTTGTAATAAACATTTGAGCTGCGATGATTAAGCAGAAGAGCTAGGGCATTGTAATAATCATTATTAGAATGGTCAAATATACAAACAATTCAACCATGTTAATTATTATTAATGTTACTTTACTCCTATCTGTCACTAGTACCTATACTAAAGACAGCATAGCGGGATTACCCTCTGCCAGACCTGTTGGGATGCTCTAACCCCCATACCTTGGTATTATGTGTCAGTCTCAGTGCATTCACACATGCATTTGTCTAAGTGTATAGGGTATCTTCTTTCTCATGGTGAAGGTCGGAGTCGGCAGGGTTGCATCTCTGTCACAGTACACAGTGGTTCCATGGTAACTCAGCATGAATTCCTCCTCTCACCCATACCGGCATGGATGCTGTTTATATAATACAACTCTATCCTTATCATACAGTGGGAGAGGTGCAGAACAGCTTCTTTAGTTTGTTTACAGTAAAAGAGTTATCTACGTCAAACACAGAAAAAGAGGGCATCACACTCTGATTATACGACCCTGGAACTAAATGTGCAGACTGTAGGGCAACCATGCCTACCAAGAATAAGTGCATATGTAGCACATTCCTGTGTGAGAAGAAATATGTAAAAAGCCACCATTAGAGAAATATGTTGAGTTAAAAGGGAAATCTAATATGGAGACTAAGTGTGGGACCTACAACAGAAGGAGCTCCTTTGTGACCTTTTCCTCTTTGTGAATGTTATACCAAAGTGTGTTTAAGAGGTGCTGTGGACCACTGCCTCCTCTTAAAAAAAAGAAAACCTTTTTTTTAAATTCAGTCTGTTTTCCCTTAGAGATTGAGTTGCATCAAAAAGAAATGTTTGCTGCATTAAAAAGTGATAACAGACATTGTAGGCTGCTGATTCTCGCAGGCCACAATGCCTATGATTGCCTCCACTGATAGTGGAACAGAATTCGAGACCTACCTCACTAATATGCATGAGGTGCATGAGTCTAATTCAGACATTTAAGAACAAACCCATTAATACATAGGTCCATTCTTAGAAATCTTTTCTGGTCACAAAAATACTGGCCAGTAACTCTCTATATGGCACTATGAAAGGCTGTATAAATAGTGTCTTTTGTCCATACAGAGTCAGAAGAAACACAAGATAAACACAGGAGTTGTTCAGTGTGAGGGATGGTACAGTCTTAGTTCAAGATCAGAAGACTCTGCACTAACATTACTCACTTTATTGATGCTAATAAACATACCATGATGTCGAAATAGACCTCTGACTGTTGCACTACTGCTATACTGCTGCTGTCTTTTATCAACACGAAGCAGGGCTTTGCACCACTACTAGACACATTACATAAAATTATTTTCACTAACTAGAGGATCAAGTTAGCACTCTATATCTTCATGAACTAACCACACCCCATCCAGCCCTATTTCCCACAACTGATGCTTACTATAAATGCACATATTATACGTACCTTACCATTGTACTTCCTCCATATGTCTTTTACAATGGGACCAACAGTTTATACCAATTTCATGACCAGGCCTGTTCATTTGACATCTGCAGGAGCTGTGCATTTGTGCAGCACATATCTGCTGCATCTATGTTACATCTATGTTGTTTGACTGTTCATGCTATGAATTGCTTCTAAAAGTTCAAATGAAGCCTCACTACCCAGAGACAAGTCACACACTTGCAACTGAGAAGTGGAGTCACAGTATCATGGGAGGGTTAAAAAAGGAAATATATGTCTACACTTTAGGGAGCTGTCCGACCCTCTTGGAATGTTAAATTGTCCATATCAAATGGTGTGAACTATACAGAGGAACAGGGGTTCCTGTGTAGGTGATTTAGGCATGTGACCGCTGCATATGCTCCTTACACCAGTTATTGAGTTGGCCATGAAGGCTTGTGATGTGATGTGCAGCATGAAATGTCACTTACATGAAAGGTTATTTGGGAAGATACTGCTGTTTAACTTGTGCCGATATAGGGTCCTCATCCAGGTCCTGGAGATAAACTGCACACATGTTAATTAAGGTAGGTGCCCAGCCTCCCACCTGGACTGGTCCTCCGACCAGTCTAAGGCCCTTTATGACCCGGTGTCGCTGCCTCGAAGCCCCACCTCATTCTTGTGCTCCTTCTTCTCTCACTCCCTGTCTACTGATTTTTCTCACCCTTCTCTCTGTCTGTACCTTTTTGCCTCTTTCCGCTCCCTTTTTGTGCCCATTTTCCACTTTCCACACGCTCTCTCTTGGCCTGCCTTTGTGCCTGTTTTACACTTTCCACACTCTCTCTCTCGGGCCTCCTTTGCGTCCGTTTTTCACTTTCCAATCTTTATCCTTGCGCATCTGTGTCCCCATTTTTTCCACTCTGTACTCTCTTTGTGCCTGTTTTTCCTTCTTTGAGCCTCTATGTGCCCCGTTTTCTCTTCTTTGTGCCTCTCTGTGCCCCATTCATTACTCCCATGCTTTCCCGCCTTACCCCTTCCATGGTTTCCCACCTCTGCCTCCCTTCCTCCTTCCTACTTCTCCATCATGTGCCTTCTCACACCTCATGCATCCTACTCTTCCCTAACCGTCTGCACCTGTCCCCGCCTGTACTGAACCCAGCACCACAGACCCTTGTCCAACTGAATGGCGCTGCTACACAGCCTCCATCCTGCATGCACTCAACACAAGAAGCCACCACATCAGCTACTTCTGCGCCTCACCTCGCTCCATGGTAGGTCCTTTCTAATGCACTCACTGCCATTTCTCCTTCACCAACACACACTTGGCAAACACCACACACACACCTTACCATGTCTCGCATGCACATTCCTTAAAACCAGACCACTGAACAAACATGCTACCAAGATCTGGGACACAATCGTGACAGAGTCCCCAGATATCCTCTCCCTGACAGAGACCTGGTTAAACCCCACATTGGCACTTATCATTGCCACAGTCAACCCACCAGCCTACAAGATCTCCCTCCAGGACAGACTGAACAAACCAGGAGGAGGACTTGCTGTTATCCACAAGGGCTCCATCACCTGCACAACCTCCCCCAACGAGGACACAACCTTCATGGAACACATGCACTTCTGACTTCAGACTGACAACCACACCTTCATCAAAGGCCCCCTTGCCTACCAACCACCTAGACCACACAGCACCTTCAGCAATTTCCTCACAGACTTCATCTCTCCAGTTGCCATTATCTCAAATGATTTCATCTTACTCAGTGACCTTAACTTCGATCTGGACAACAGGAATGAGCCCCACTCCATGATCTACTTGAGAGCCTCAAGATCGTAGGACTCATCTAGATTGTCCAGGGCCCCACCCACAATGCAGGACACTCAACTACATTTTCACAACCAGCAACAAGGTCAAGTTCAGCCACCTCTACTCACCTAGGCAGCCCACTCCATCATCCACTTCTTCATCAACAAACCCCAACCCCCCTCTGCCACGATCATCTACTACTTCAGATGTTGCTGGAACAAGATAAAGTACACGGTCTGAACTGCCAACAAACCAAACCCATTCGGTGACCTGCATGCTCACATCAAAGCCTTCAGCAATTTGATTGCTACAAGTGCTGACACCCTAGCCTCCCTGAAGAATGTCAGACACTCAAGAAGCAACACACGATCCAGCTGGTACACCAAAGACCTTAGAAACTCCAAGCAACCGTGCAAATGGAGAGAAAATGGAGGACCAGTCGGGACACCTCTGCAAGAAACTCCTACAATTCCGCACTCAACTCAATGAGGGAAGAAAAACAGTCATAGCTCTCAGACTGAAATACAGCTCCAACAACTGAAAAGATCTCTTCAACATCATCAAAGAATTATCTAACCCCTCAGCCGCCACCAATTCAACCACTCCTTTCCAAGACCTCTCCAATAACATCTCCAATTTCTTCCTCAACAAAATCCTCAATATCTACAGCTACTTCGACCCCCAAGGCAAGGCACAAAAACTCATCAACCAGCTGCCCACCACCACTAACTCAGATCACCACATCACAAGCTGGAAGCCCCTCACAAATGAGGACACTGCTGAAATCATGAGATCAACCCACTAAGGAGCCTCCACCTACCCCTGCCCCCACTCTATCTAACAGACCTGGGACCCACGGCCGTGGTCACTGACCACATCAAAATCCTTGGTATAATTGTGGATGACAAACTCACAATGGACAAACAAGTGAATGCCTTCACCTCCTTCTGTTTCTTCATCCTACGCATGGTCTGCAAAATATTCTGCTAGCTCTCCACCAACTTCAAGCTTACGGCACCCAGACCGTCATCACCAGCTGACTGGACTACAGCAATGCATACTATACCAGCATCATGAAACAACTCTCACAAAGACACCAGAATACACAGAATGTCACTGCCTGACTCATTCTCGACACCCCCGCAACAAACACATCACATCCCGCCTCAAAAAGCTACATGAACTACCAGTCCAGAAGCAATGCCAGTTCAAACGGCTCACCCACACATACAAAACTCTCCACAACATCAGATCTGCCTACCTCAACTTCCACCAACCCACCAGGCAACTGCCCTCACCCTCACTCCTCCTGCGCAAATACCCCACATCTGAAGGAGCAAGTCTGGAGGACGCTCCTTTTCCTACCTCGCCGCCAAATCCTAGCATGGCCTTCCACACCGCATCGGGACCTCCCCATCCCTTCTTGAATCCAGCAAGAAACTGAAGACCTGGCTATTTGACTAGGAACCCGATAGGCCTACTCACCTACTCCAGCACCAGCACACCCCACAGGTGATAAGTGACCTTTACAAATCCACATACCATTCCTGACACACTGCTTCACACCAGTGCTGTGTGCGGCTGTTGACTGTCTCGCAAGCATACTTTAGGATTTGTTTCCATGTAAACCTTTCTATGTGGAGCATAGAAAATCATAGGCTGTCATGCAACCACTGAGGCACACCTGGAATGATAGAGCCATTATGCCCTCCAGTGACAGTTGTCACCCTTTACAAGTATTTAATTAATTAACGTATTCATTCATTCTTAAAGGATGGGATAGTATTCATCCATGCCCCAATAGGATGCCCATTTATTTTCACAAGAGTGGGTGCAGACTAACATTTCACAACATTCACTGTGGAACAGCAATTTATTTATCTACTTTTGTTCATTTGTACGTGGCAGTTTTCATCCTGATCCCATCTCAGATAAGGGAGTCTCGACCCGGAATAGTAACTGAACAGTTTTGCCACCCACCTCGCGCCTGCCAGAGAGACAGCATCGGGGGATAATGTTAATTTCAAAGGAACTGCAATCCTGTATGTTTTGCGGTTTGATCAATGGCCTGCTTTGTCATTATTTCATTGCCAATATGTGTGGATGATAAACAGAGGTTAACCCTCCTCTCTTTGGTCTGTCATTTCTCCAAGTATGCTGTCAGTTACAAATGTGGCAACTACAGTTTAGCGAGGAATATTTTCTCCCAACTTTTCAAGTGCACTTTAAAGTTTAAACACGTTTCCTACAATGTGCCTTGTTAGTTTGAGTGACCTGAAAGCTCCGGGAAGTCGTGTAGTGATTGCTAGGTTTTCCTTACAGACCTAGCTACCTTATGATCAAAGATTGTGATTTATTGGCAAATAAACGTTCTATAATTAAAGCTGTGCATTAGTCAGTTTACTGATCCCATCCTTTGACCAATGTCATCCTTGTAGTTTGACAGCAAGAAGGAAGAGGGTAGCGAAACTGTTCGGATCAATCACCTGCCACTGAATGTATAAAACAACAATGATTTGTTCACCCGCAGGGGAGGTCGCTCCTCCCTTCAGTCGATGGATATTCTAAATGCTCACATGGAGAGTGACCGGGCTCTGCAGAGACAAGGTGCAATTACATTCTCTGGTTCCTGAAATAGGATGCATTGAACCAAATGGCCACATAAATATTTTAAAATCTCACGTAAAATACGATTGAACAGGCTAAGGGGATATGCTTTGCACAGTTCAGTAATATATGATTTTAACCTGCTTGCCACTTTAAATGCATGGGTGTCAGGCGACCCATTTATTTGCAAGGAACTCGATAATGACTTGGCACCGTTCCAGTGCTAGGAAATCTGACAAATGCAGAGAGAGGGCTTTTATGATTTCTGGCAGACTCTGTCTCAAATAGAATGTGGCTGAAGGAAGGTGCTAATTTTAATGTAGCGTCTGCCCTGCGCACGCAAGTTAAAAGTCATTGTGACTTCAATGTTATCGATCATATTTATTGGATGGCAAAAGCAGCAAACGTAACTCTGTTTTACCACGTTTTAATGTAACACTAATCTTCTGTTACTCCATGTCTTGTGCACAGTTCATCTGGTGTGTGGTTTTTGCATGCAGTGCAGCAGCTTGTAATGCCAAACTGTAATTTTAGCATAATCTGGCTTGGAACAAAGGTACCTCTTAAAATAGCCTGGAACATTTTTGCGAACAAAGGAGCTTGGACGAGATGCAATGTAGAAGTCGTGTTGCAGAGGGTATGGTAGTCCTGCTAAATAAACGTGCGCAAAGCCTTGTCTTGAGTCATGGGTTTCTTTTTGCGGAGAGGTGGATGATGGTGGAATTTGTGGGAATGGACAGCTGGTAGATAGGCTTGAAAGAGTGATCAAATGTACTTTACTCGTAAACAGTAAGTTATTGACACCATATTGCAAGAGCTTTGATCATTTTCAGACATTTGAGGCATTCAGGGCCAGACGTATTAATGCATTTAGGGTCCAACTTCCAAAATCAGACCTTCTGCGACTGCAAAATGGCCTTCTGGTATGTACCAAACAAAATTGTGATTTGTTAACATGCTTCAAAATTGTGATTTGTTAACATGCTACAGTGTGACTACATATGAAATCAATACGTGGAATGGGCGTGTTAAGGTGTCCCTTCCAAATAGTGATTCGCAATGGGATGTACTAATGCTTTGTGACAAGTATGATTGAATTATTATTATTATGTTACCAACTATATAAAAGTAGTGGTAACCTATTTACAAACGGGAAGTGGTCCCCAAAGAAGCCCCTGCCCTACGTGAATGTTTTTTATTTTTTTTAATACACCCTGTTTTCCTTTTAGGAAAACAGGCTGCATTTACAAAGAAAATTAAAAAAAACCTGCTTTATTGAAAAGCAACCACAGACATGATGGCCTGCTGACCCCGGAAGGCTACTATCCCTATAATTGTAGCCAATCGTAGTGGGTTGCACTTTGCAACCTACCTCATGCATAATAATGAGGTAGGTCGGATTGCACCCCACTACGGATGGTGATTTTGCAAACTGACCTATTAGTACACAAAGATCGAGTCAGTAAATGTTGGTGCTCAATTTGTGCCCAATGTCACAGGATTGATTCTTAGTACATCTGGCCCAGAGTGTGGAGAACAAGGTAACATTGCTGAAGTTGTCAATGTTGCTAATCTGAATATGTAGCTCATGAAAAACGTTCTCGGTCGTAGGTTGTGCTCCATAGACATTTTAAGTTGAAATTGCACCTTGCTTGATCTTGTGCAGACTGTTGGTGACTGTGGTACAGGCAGGAGAAGAAGGTGGAATGCATCTTCAGCACTACAAAACCAACAGTCACTTCTGGCAAAGAAGTATGTCCACAGAGGCTCAAGAAGGCACGAAGGAGTACATTTACCATCCAAGAGTACAACTATATCAGACATCTGATGAAGAAGCCCTACAGTGGACAGGATTAGATGGCTATTCATCTGAAAGCACCGGTCACAATTAAAGGGGACCAGGTGACACTGTGCTGCGTTCGCGGGTTTTTCACCTTTAGTGTTCCTTTTGTTTTGCATGCAAGTATCGGGGAAAATACCATTTATGTCCCTGCCACTTGCTCTTACTGTTGTCTTACCTGTCCAGCATTTGGTGGTGGGCCACCTTATACTTCACAACTGACTGTGCTCTCCCAGTGCCACATTAAGCATTTTTGGTGGACTTAGCAAGACATATTTTGGGATCCGCTGTTTGGAACAACTTTGACTTTATTATGTATTTCAGTTAATTCAATCTGTCTAGATGCCAAGTACTATTAAGTTAGAAACTAAACTTTCAGAACCACAGACACGTAAAATAGCTGAAAGCTCAAGTTTCCAAGTACCTGGCATGCAAGCAGTACCAAAATAAAACTTGAGCAATCATTAATTAAGCAATTTCTTTGTGCTTTTTGATCTATATTTTTAATCTTACATTTTCTGAGGAATTCAGAGTGTATCCAGGCTGGTCCTCCCAATGTGGAAAAGACACAGCAAGTACATCTTGGTGCATGTTTACTGGAATAGTACACAATAATTAAATAAAATGTATGCATATTGTGTTTGAAATTGTTGCTTTAATTGCTGGATATTCAAAGTCAGACATACATTCCTCATCACAGCTGGCAAACTTGATGGCACGTTGACAATCCTAACACTACTACCATTTACTAGGCGGCACCTGGAAGGTGGGGGCCTTGGCACTTTGTTCACCATACCCATGCCTTAAGATGCCTCTGCGCTGTCTGTACCTAGGATAGAGCATCCTTCCTGTTGTAAGCCTTTGACTTTCTGGCTGACTATCATGTCATGCATTTTAAAAATGTGTCAGGGAAAATACCCTTGCATACATCTGTATTGTGTGTGTCTTCACACAAGATTAAAACTCGTTATGGTTAGTAGGTATGATTTCTACCTCATTGACGAAGGTCGACACTGCTTGTGTTAGCTCTGCAGGTTCGAGAGGACTAAAAACATTAAGCTTAGACTCCTTTGCACAAGAGCTCTGTGTTCTCCATAGAGGTGGCTGGACTTCTGTGATCTAACAACCACTACTCTCCATCATTTAGATGCATAGAGAAAAAAGAACAAAACATATCCTTGAACTGTTTTAAAAAATATTATTCTGTACATTAATCAATTCCTGACATAGCTCCATTATTTAGTCCCATTTAGTCCCATTTTACCTCTTATTTATAGAGGGGCCTATATGCAACTGAAATGATGCCTTTTTGCGGCTGTGGCATTTACCGTATACTTATGTATTTGACGCATTTGCCACATAATCCAACATCTGCTGCATAATCTGAAGATTTTCAGAAAAAAGTTTCTAGCTCAGACAGCTCGAAAGTTACTAAAAACTCAGCAATGTGTACGTCAGTGGAAGGCTCTACGGCAGTGGTTTTCAAACTTTTTAATGCTGCACCTCTCCCCCATCCATTGAGGGAAAAAAAAAAATATCGGGCCCACCTCAGAATTTTTCACAATTATTCTTTTAAATTGGCAATGTTTAAATATGTCTAGTCGTATTTGAACATTCCGGTTAAGTTCTGATACCTTTTTAAAAATGCAACATATTGTTTTCTGCTTAAAACAAAGCACCTATCTCCACACTGCTTCTTTTGGCCAGAACCTGCCCTCCCGACTCCAAGATCACTTGAGACTCCCACCCCCTAGTTTGAATACACCTGCCCTACGAAAACGTGAAACCTTTGTGTAAAATGATAAAACAATAAAGCAATACTATTGTCAAATGTGCTGCATTGCACTGTATAAATTGTAGTGCTTAATTTGTGCTTGTTGTTTGCAGTGCTGAGCACCGGCACTTATTTTTCATGGCCGGCGCTTATTCTTCTGCCTCAAGCATTTGCTGAAAGCCAAAGACACATATGGGAAAGACGGAGGAAGAGAAAAACGAAAAAGCGTCACAAAGGAAGAAAGCAGAAAGCTGCTAGAGTGCGTTGAAGGGGTGGGAGTGGCTATAAATGGATTGAAGAGGCCCGAGATGGCTTCAGGATTACGTTGCCTCAGTATTCCGTGCTCGCCCATTTAAATACAGCAGCCGCGTGTTTCAGAGGAGGGCTTTGAGCACCGGCACGTTTTAATTTACAAATTAAGCACTGATAACTTGCCATTTCTTCCCCCATAATTTAGTCAGCTCTGCTGCATAATTCGGTCCTCCTCTGACCTATAACTGCAGTGGCCTAGCTATTTGTGATTTTTATTGCAGTTTGCGCCCTTCCTAAGCCACTGCTTTAATTTTTTTAGTTGATATGTTCTTTGTTCCCAAACTTGTGTGTTAAGCTTGGACTGGAACAATCGTCATATATATGTTCAGAGTAATATTATTCATCATTAACGTTTGTATTGCCAACTGATTGATTGCCCTTCCCATCTGGAGGCCAATATGAGAGGCCTGTCCCTTGTATCTTTCATTAGTCGGTATAAGGTAGCACAGAACGTCGCACCGATTTGTACAACATTGGCAAAAACACAGGCTAACAACATGTGAGGGCACCATGCTCTGGACCAACGGTATTAGCATGGAAGTCAATTCACCAAAATTCCAGGGGAAGCAGAAGTGACATCACGCGCCCTTTGACCTCCACTTTCTCACACACACACACACATACTTACACATACCCACACGTTCATACTCACATACACACTCTCTTACATAAACACACTCTCACCCGCAAGCACGTGCCCAACATACATTGAAAAGCATTTTTACTTACTTTAGCTGCCAGGGAAGGGCATATTCAACTAACTGTACTTCATGTTTATTACACCAATAGTGAGTAATAACATATTATTCACTATTAGTGTAATAAAATTGACAAAAACAAAGAGAGTGAATTCCCAACTGACGCCCATAAGGACGAGCTGCCATTGTGTTCCTGGCACTGAATTTGTCACCTCTGAGGCCAGGGGTTGCAAAGGCAGTGACAGGGGTCGCAAAGTGCAAGCCAGGGGTTGCGACCCCTAAATGATGTCCATTTACCCAAAAAGGAGCTCTCTCCTTTAATCGGTCCCGCGGGTGCCTAGAAATTCTTCTTCTCCATATCCTCTCTATGGTTGCTTCTAAAAGATGGCACAGTATGAGTACTGGATGATTGCAGCAATGCATAAAAAGGTATGGGAATTGTGATCCTGACCGTAACGGGGAGAGGGGTCACGGAGTTTGGGAGCAGGTTCAGGGATTTGGCTAAAATACCAAAACATTCTGTAACTATTTTGTTGGCCTTTTACTTATAGGTAACTGCATCAAAAATATAATGCAAGCACCGTTATTAAACTAAACTAATGTGTAGGAAATTCTGATAGGAAAGCTCAGTTTGTGGTCACTTCAAATGTCTGGGGGTGTAAGCGGAGGATCACTGATTTCAATCGTTGTTGGAGCACTGGAGAATAGAGAAGTGTATTTAAAATGTTATGAGGTCCCAGTTTGTGACAGAAAGTACTGTAATTATTAAAGTAATTGGTTCAAAGAATGTATTCAACACAGTATAAAACAGGCTGTCGTAAAGTTTACGTCCGTACACTGCTTTCAAAAGGTACAGTTTTAGTAATACACAATCCAGCTGTACCTAAGGCAAACCTTTTTGAATAGGTTTTCATTAAAAATACACATTCCGAACCTGGTAACACTCTTACAGTGCCTTTCAAAAATAATCATTCCTTGTCTTTTAAAGCTTCAAATGCCTACATCAATGAAAGTCTATACTGGCCCCCAAGCATTTGCTTACATTTGCTTTTCTTTCATATAGCTGTCTATTACTCTGCGTGGCTTCACAACACAGGAGACACCCTCTTGCCCTCTGCTTGAGGAGGCTAAAGGTCAACTGTTATACTGTTAAGAAATGGTTGTTTTTCAACAAACAATTTGGGAACTGTTTTGTAAAATTATAAAAGCTTGGAAATGCCATTATCAGTATATGCTGCTCCTTTGACCTCTGGGCATCCCTTAAAAATACCGAATCCCAGAGGTATGTTTACATTGCACACATTTAATCTTGTAGGTGGTAAGCCATTTGCACAAATTCGAAAATTTCCCCTTTGTGAATGTTGCCAAAAACATTTTTAAGAGTACCACTTCCCATTCTTTACAAAAGAGAGTTACACTTTTATTTTTTAACACATCCCGTTTTTCTTTAAGGAAAATGGGTTGCATTTAAAAATATGCTTTATTTAGAAACAATCACATACAGGGTAGTCTGCTTACCTTAGTATATCTCCCTGAGACATCCCTGTGATGTCTGCAATTCCTAGTGGGTCGCAGTTTGCAATCTAACTCATTAATATTTATGAGTAAATTCGAATTGAGATCCACTGGGAATATGTAATCTGCAAACTGACCTATTAGTACAGAGGTTGGTTTGCATACTACATGGGTGGTTGAAAAAATACTGGTTGCGAATTGCAACCAGTATTTTTGCAACCCGTTCTTAGTACATCTAGCCCTTAATCTCTGTATGAAGATTAAAATCACCAACAACTAAGGATATGGGCCTGCATGAGAAACCTCTAAAGAAATCATTGAATTAGATAATATTTTTCGGAAATCTACTACTTCAACACTGCGATTATGTTTATATATGCTAAATAAACAAATCTAATATTGTCTACATTTAGTTTAAATGTTTGATAACCGAGGGAGGTAAGCAATAGTTTTTTAATAGAGGTGTAGCTACTAATAGTGCTGCATGTGCAGTGGCACTATGGCTATGGGTACAACGGGCTCACGGGAGCCTAGTTGATGTTAGGTTTTACTACAAACCAGGCAATGGTGGGTTCATTTTCTTTTGCTTGCATAAGGGCCCACTGCATCCCTGCTGGTCCACTGTTTTGGAATCTCATTTTCAATTAGCTGCAATCCAGATGATCAAATCTCAGACAGGTTTCGTCCTGGATTTCTAAGACCAGGAAGGAAGTATACAGAAAACCCATGTTCATACAATGGCGGTGGCACCCAATTTTCTTGAGGCATCATATATTAAAGTCTTCATGAAAATGTGGATAGTGTATAAACCTTCTTTGTTACTAGGCCAGCAACATTCAAATCAGTAATTGATGGAAACCTTAATAGCAAAGAGACCTGCATGTCTGTGGGGGACTGAATCCGATTCCCTCTCTATATGGCATTAGACTGCTGTGGGGTGTTGCTCTCAGGAGCCCCCAAAGATTTTGGAACCTTCTAATGTCAGCCAACCTGGGCTAAAATGAAGAGTTGAGGTATGCTCATTTCACTTAAGGTAGTAACTTTCCGAGGATTGATGGCATCTTGTTTGGAATTGTGGGGAATATAAGAGCATATGGGCACACTCTTTTTCTGAATATTGTTATAATATTGGGAACTCTATATTGATTTGTCCTTCTGTAACCTGCGTGTTTTTTCTGATTTACACAGAAAACTCCACCTCTCTTTAAGTAAATTGACTCATAAGTGGAACCTGGAAGATTTAGGACTCTAGAGTACGTTTGAGTGCTTATTTTTAAGTAAAAAGTAAAGTTTATTGGTATGGTGTTCGGTGACACATGCAAGGTAACAATTTATTTTATCTTTCCTTTTGTTAGGCTCTTCGGCAATCTTTGGTGGCCAGAATCTCTTTTGTTAAGAAGCAGCACCACACTGCTAACTGAGCGTTGCTTCTCTATTTTAGGACTGGTTTCTTTTATAGTGGATTTATTTGCGGTGGGTTTAGGAATCAAATATAATTTTTACTTTCCTCTTAGCTATAATAACAGTGTCCCTGAACACTGGGGCACTAATATGCGAAACTCATATTACACCAGGTTTACAGAACGTAAAGAATGTATAAAACAAAACAATTCAAATCAATAGACAAAACTAAGTGCCCCTGATTTAGCCAGCTCCCTTCTAACTTCCGACTGGCAGCAGAAGGACCAGCAATTGGCCTGGGATTTCTTATGAGGCAAGCCCCACTGCTTTGTTGGGAACAGGACTACTTTGCATATGTCTGGTTGCTGTCCGGAGTGGCACACAAATGATGGACTGGAACGTGGCCCAAGTAATTATCAGTGGCTTATATTAGAACAGGCACCTGAGTCCCATGTGCACTGTGCCATTGGACTGAAACCCTAACAAGGGTAACCAAGCTGAAACTAGACTGGGTTTGCTTGTGTTTCCCTCTAGGTGCTACATGGCCTTGTAGCTCAGCCTAAACTCTACCTATAGGGTCAAGACCAAAATAGATTTGCATATGGCTGATTTCTCTCTCGAATGGCACAGAGGGCAAAAAAAATTTACCTAGAATGTGTCTCGAGTATTTACCAGTGGCAAAGATTAATTGAAGTTGTTCTTATATTACTTATCTGTTTTATCAGCTGCCATTGAGCACAATGTTACGGGAAGTGTTCTTGCAGCATTGGTGGAACAACTTTGTATGTGGCGCAGTGGGTTGCATAGTTGTGGCCGAATAGGGGCTTCCCTGGCCAAGCAATTTGCCATTTGTCTACTGCAGCGGTTCCCAACCTGTGGTCCGGGGACCCCTGGGGGTCCACAAAGCCTCCTCAGGGGGTCCGCGACGGCATAGAAAATGAAATTATATTAACTGATTACATCCCCTGCTTTCTG
The DNA here is from genome assembly GCF_031143425.1 of Pleurodeles waltl. Lineage (NCBI taxonomy): Eukaryota > Metazoa > Chordata > Amphibia > Caudata > Salamandridae > Pleurodeles > Pleurodeles waltl. Next base: position 138,822,226 of record NC_090448.1, read on the forward strand.
TAATAACTCAGTGGGGGTCCCTGGAGTCCAATTATGATTCAGTGGGGGTTTCCCGGGTTACAGTAATGATAAAGCGAGGGTCCACAGAAGCTAAAAGGTTGGGAACCACTGGTCTACTGTTTTCTAAATGAGGTACAGTGTATTTATGGTGTAATAAAGACTATATAGCTCTTTATTAGAACCAAATGTATTATGCAAAAGGGGAATGACAGAAAAAAAGTGAACGTCAACATTAACTACAAGTACCAGTCAGTAAATGTGCACACAAGGTCCCACAATCCTCTCCACACCTATCTTTTTCCAACCTAGCAGTTGATAAAGGTATTATCATTTCTGGGTGTCAGACCTCTGCAGTTAGTTTGACAGTGCTTACATATGGTGCTTGTTCATTTGGTCAACCTACTTTATGTTAAAAGATGATCTGCTGTGAGCTCTAGCTAGATGCCTATAAAGGCTGTTGTTATCTGATGCTTTTAATTATGCGGAGATCACTTGGTGTATGGTTCATGCACTATATGGATAGCTGTGCAACTCACAGTACTGTCCAGAAGAAAAATTGGCCTGGAAAAATCACTTTTAGTGTACCATAGAACATGGTCTATTGAGGGACACACTGCAAGGGTGTTATGATGAGCATCTAAGCTCAAGACCAGTGAATCATAATGTGTGATTTGGGGACCCCTGGGGTCTGCGACACCTACTCGGGGGGGTTCGTGACTGCTTAGAAAATTACATATTAACATTAATAAAGTGTATAAAAATGATGAAGCATAATGTAGTATTGATTTTTTTTAATGTATAGTAAATGTAAATACATTTGAAATTGGAGGCTAAAAACTAAGGACCTCCTTACGAGTCTGGCAGTCCAAAGACCGCCAGACTCATAGTGACTGTCAGACCCAGGCGGTCCAACGTCACATTACAATTCTGGGGGTTGGACCTCCAGGGGACCGCCATCACCGTCGAGAACAAGCTTCCTGATGGGCTGACAGCGGTCAGACACAGCAGCGCTGAACTCAGCTCTGCAATGCTGATGACGACTCTTGTTTCTGCCAGCCTTTCCGTGGTGTGGAAAGGCAGACAGAAACACAGTGCTGGAGGCCACAGGGGCATAGGCAGTGCTTGAGCACCTCCTATACCCCCTGCCCTTCACCCTCGGAAAGCACATTGTCTGCTTTGCAGACAGTGCACATTCTGAGGGTGATGTAGTGCTGTCGTATTGGCTCCCATTAATGGAGCTGAGACCAATATCGTAGTACTGTTCCCACCGGTCTGACCAGCAGTAATGTCATAATACGATGTTCCCACCGGTCAGCTTGGCGGGAACATCGTAATACAACTGGGGGGGGGGGGCAGCTGGTATGATGGCTGCTTCCTCCCCGCAATTTTGGCAGTCAGAGTTTTCCGATCGCCAAACCCGTAACGAGAGCCGAAGTTGGTATCCTCAGATTGATTGGGGGAACAGTACAAGAGCACCAGACAGAATATGGTGTGGACGATAGGTGTCCTCAATTGAATTTAGAAAAGCTCCAACATTTCCATAACTTGGATTTGTTTGTATATTTGTTAGCAAATGAAATAAAATGTTTCATCATTTGTGTATTTGTTTGCTGAATACATGTTTCTTTATTTTTGTGTATTGTTTGGTGGTCCAAATCATAGGAATTGCTTAGTCCAGCGTCCAGTGATTTCAATAATGATTCAATGGGGGGGTACCCAGATTCCAATTATGATTCAGCTGTGTCCCTGAATTCCTGTAAATGATTACATGTGGATCCACAATAGTCAAAATATTAAGAACCACTGCTCTAGACCCCTGAAAATTAGGTCAAAGACAGTAGGCAACATAGTAATGTTTGGACTAATTCTAGGTCACATGCATGGTCTGAAACAAGATTGAATGAAAACTTAATTGGCTTGGGCAAGTGCAACAGCAACAATCCCAAAACTAACAAACTCACGGCCCAAAATTGAACAGGGATTGCCTCCTAAAGCTAGATGACAGGTACAGGTTTTATCACAGGAAATTTGGTAGCATCTCTGCAAACTGGACTGCACAGTATGTTATGGACTGGCACAGGTATTGGGGCAGTAATCAGGCACATTTTAAGACAGTTGTAAAGTAACAAAATGTCTGATCAAAATTCCAGATTCCACCTGATACCAGAGGACAATACTTTACCTCTCAGAGGGTACCTAGGGGACAGGGTGAGGAAAAATAACTGACGAGGAAGCAGGTAGGGGTACAGATATAACAATGTGAACCACAGAGAGAAAGAAAGAAGATGTTGATGGCAACGTAAGGGGAGGTACAAAGCCATAGTGTGGCTCACAGTCTGTTTCAAACAGGACATCCACTGGCATTAGCTACCTTTTGGCTTTATTTGTCATCTATGACCGATGGGATGACCATTCGAGTCTGCAGACCCCAAAGAGCGTTGAGGGCCATAGTTGGGTCAACTTTGTAACATCTATGTAGTCTCACCAATATCAACTCTTGTTGGCACATTTTATACACTCAGGTTCTTCTTTTCCTCTTAGCATATTACTTCATTTTCTCCTTATTTCATGTGTCTTGAGCATTTACTCTGCATTCCAGCTGAGGAGACGGTTCACTAGTAGGTTTAGGAATAGTTCTTAATTTTTCTTCAAACATCAGCTCTGTAGGTGAAATGCGTGGTGCTATGAGTGGTGTTTCTTTAAACCCTCAATATCTGAAAAAGTACATTGGATATAGGTGAATTAGTAGTTTTGCTACTTGCAGGATGTTTTTGACAGTGGGTATTATTTCTCTAAGATGTCATTGGCCTGAGACCACAGGAGTGTCCTTTTCCATTGCTCAATTCCCATGAACAATATTCCTTGGACTGTCTTCCATTCAGTAGAAGCCCATTGTTAGATTTGACTAGGCAGGGAATGTGAAATGGGGCAAACATTTTGTTGAGTGTTGGGATGACGATGTAAGCAACTGAATTAGGAATGGCCATAACTTCTGGGAAGTGAGATCATTCATCCATCATTACCAATAGACACTGTCCAATAGTGACGAGCCTAAAAAGAGTAAATTGCCACCACTTCTTACGTGTTCTGTGGCAAAGGGAATATTTGCATCCGCTCTGGAGCCTGGTCCTTTCCCAGGGCCTGGCACACATGACAATTCCCCATTATTTTCTCCCCAGGGAATCAAGCACAGAAAACCAGACAATTTGTGGTGACTATACCGCTGTGTACTTTGTAGGCCAGTTCAACTACATGGTCTTCCACTGGGCAAAGTCTCACAAGATGAGTACCTCTGAGTATCAAGCTATTGTGGTGTACAGCTAGTTCATTTTGAAAACCTCTGAGCTCAGCTCGGTGTGCCCTAGATTTCTCTACCTCTGAGTGCTTAAAAGTTCAAAAAGGTTAAACTCTGAAGGGGGAAGTGACGCAAGAATAAGGCAGAGGTCTCGACATTACGCATCCTTCAACTGGACTATTGACTGGTTGCCCAGTAATTGGTTTTCCCATGAGTGCCTGCAAACTTCATTAGGTAACCCTGTGTACAGTGTACTGATGTCACCACATGTCGGTTTCCAGTGAATCACAAAGCCCCCAGTAAACTTAAATAAAAAAAGATGGACTACCTGTTATTTATTCCATCACTTGAGGCATTTTCGCCTGCCTCTGAAGAGGAAGTTGAATACAGCATATCTCGAAGCTGTCACTGTGCAGATATCGAACCCATACGGACTACCGACTTGTGCTCTGTCTGATGATTTACTTCTGACGGTCTGTTTGCCATTTTTACCATTTAAATAAATTCAAAATTGTGCATAACAAATTCAAATCGGGGATCCCTGGAGACAAAAAATACGTTTATATTTATGTCAAAGATGAAATTGCACATCAACAGTGGTGAACGCAGTCTAACAATTACTAACAGTATTCAGAATTTCCTGCACGACTACCAGACACAGGGGGTCATTCCGACCCCGGCGGTCCTTGACCGCCGGAGCCGGGGTCGGCGGGAGCACCGCCAACAGGCTGGCGGTGCTCCTGAGGGCATTCTGACCGCGGCGGTATGGCCGCGGTCAGAACCAGAAAACCGGCGGTGTCCCGCCGGTTTTCCGCAGCCCTGAGGAATCCCCCATGGCGGCGCAGCTTGCTGCGCCGCCAAGGGGGATTCCGACCCCCTCACCGCCATCCTGCTCCTGGCGGTTTCGACCGCCAGGAACAGGATGGCAGTGAAGGGTGTCGTGGGGCCCCTGGGGGCCCCTGCAGTGCCCATGCCAATGGCATGGGCACTGCAGGGGCCCCCGTAAGAGGGCCCCACTTTGAATTTCAGTGTCTGCTTAGCAGACACTGAAATTCGCGACGGGTGCTACTGCACCCGTCGCACACCTTCCACTCCGCCGGCTCCATTCGGAGCCGGCTTCCTCGTGGAAGGGTGTTTCCCACTGGGCTGGCGGGCGGCCTTTTGGCGGTCGCCCGCCAGCCCAGTGGGAAACCCAGAATGACCGCCGCGGTCTTTTGACCGCGGGACGGTCTTCTGGCGGTCCCAGCCAGGCCGGCGGCTACCGCCGCCGGCCGGGGTCAGAATGACCCCCACAACAATCTTTGCAATTTTCTTCTAAAAAATACATGCAATTAAGGTAACGAGAGTAGAACAAAATGGCTCATAGATTCTTCTCTGGTGTGACTCACCTTTGCCATACCTAGGTTTCCCGTTTCAAATCCTGATAAAATCATTGTAGCTGTCTGAGGGTAAACAGTTGTTGGGCCTCCAGTCTCATTGGGAACCCTCGTTGAGACAGACTGGATTTGACTGCAGCAGAAATAAAAAAAATGTGTGACAATCGTATCAGAGCACGAGTTATATTTATTTTTGCCTTTTGTATTCAACTTTAAACTTCATTTATTGTTCTGCCAGCATAAAATAATGCATCTGGACCACCTCTTTAGTAAATAAGATAAAGCTACTTTGAAAGGAATTGTAATCAGTGGCAGAGGTGGGGGGCAGTTTTTTTCTGCCCCCACGAGGCAAGGTTCATCATTGAGAGGCAAGTCCAATGGGGGTTAGTGAACGTTCATATTGGTGGGATACTAAGGGCTTCCCTACGTAGGCAAGGAAGGTGTATGTATGTATGTGGTATTTGTAGAGCGCATTCCAACTCACCAGGAGCATCGAAGCGCTAAAAGAGTAGAAGGTGAGGAAGATAACACAGACCAGCAAACCCAACCCTCATCCCACCCCCCCTCCGTACTTCCAGCATGCTACTAGGAAGAGAAGAGAAACCAGAAGAAAAAAAACACGGACTGTCGAGGAAAGAGCCAGGTCGTGACCAGTTTCCTAAACCTTAAATAGGTTGGTTCTTGCCTAATATTCAGTGGTAATGAATTCCAACCTTTAGCAGCAGCCAGATGATGTCGGGCAAAGGTGCCACGTAAAGGTTAAACAAGTTAGGGCTTAAGGATGAGCCCTGGGGGATCCCACATGGCAATAGAAAGGGAGAAGATCGAAAATTGCCACAGCTTACAGTTGTCCACCTGTTTATCAAGAAGGATTCTAGAAGCATAAGGGCTCGACCTCTGATTCCCGCTTGACTGAGGCGGGAGATCAGAAGATGAGGAGAAATCGTGTCAAATTCTGCTGACAAGTCCAACAGTACAAGAATGGCCCCCTGACCATCGTCGACCAATTTCCGAATAGAATCAGAAGAGGAGATCAGGGCGGTCTCCGTACTGTGCGCTTTTTTGAAGCCATGTTGTGACGAATCAAGGCTTCCCCCATCCATTAGGAATTCTGCCAGTTCTTTGTTCAACAGTTTCTCTAGAATTTTGGCCAGAAAGGGAAGGAGTGCTATAGGCCGTAAGTTATTTAAGTCTTGACTATCCCCATCTGGCTTTTTCTTTAGTGGGGTAACTATTGTTCCCTTCCAGGAAGAAGGATAGATCCCAGAGTTTAGCACTTCTTGGAAGATCGGGACCAAAGCCAGAGCCATTAGGTCAGGAACTAATCTAAAAATGAGCAGGGGGCATGGATCCAGTGTGGAGCCTGACTTAATTTCAGAAATCATCTTTTCGACCTGGTCCTGGGTGGGGGCTTGAAAGTCAGTTAAAAATATACCCCTTATGTTACTGTCTGTGGCCGAAGCTGCCAGGGATTCCAAAGAAATCACATGAGGATCAAAATTAGCATGTATACGAATAATTTTATTTTCAAGGTGGACTTTGAATGTGGATTGTAGTCTGAGTGTCAATGTTAATTTCAAATTCCACAGTGCGGGTGAATGATGCAAGAGAGTCGGAGTGCATTTAAAGATTTTCAGGGGATTCTCCCTTTGACATTTTGTTTTTTTTTTAAATGGGGCAACAAGATGTCTCATTTCCTAAGAATGTTCTGGTGCTAGTTATTATCACTTGCGGGTTGATTGATACCACAGACATCATACACATAAACATGCACAATCACATTCATTTTTCGCACACATCTACATGCATGTACTGTCAAACGCACACTTGGACACAAACACATCAACGAACACCTAGGCTCAGGACCTCGCAGCACTTAAGACTTTTTTCAGTGTACCTCTCTTAACTCCTGCTTTGACGTCTTATCTAGCTCTCACTTGTGATCCATGCTTCTCCTCCAGTGGAGGAGCCTCAAAGTCATTCCACACAGAATTTAATTAACAGCACAGAGATGCACAACCTGGTGTCTGACCATATCGGGCCCTGCATTGCCAATCGGACTGTGAGTAATCATGAGCGGGAGTGAGGCAGTGAGCAACCATGGAACATGAATGGTCAGTAAAAGGGAAGAACCTGCAAATTTTTTATTTTTAATAGCGTGGTTCTGCTTTTAGGTTTGTTCCAAAATTGCTCTAAAAAAAGCGTGTAGGCTGAGAATATTGAATACGAAATATCGACGGGATAGAATCTTGTTACAACAATATTGAGGGACAAAATATCGAAAGATATGTTTCTATATATTTTTGATACCTACCTCCACATTAAGTATAAAAGTCCTCTTTCTATATTCTAAATACTTGAGTCAAGCCGGTGCTTAATTTGTAAATCAAAAGGTGCCAGTGTAGAAAGCCCTCCTCTTAAACACGCGGCTGCTGCAATTAAATGTGCGAACACGGAATACTGAGGCAGCCTAAACCCGAAGCCACCTCGAGTGTCTTGAATACATTTAAAAGCCACTCGATGCCCCTTCAGCTCACACCTGCAGCTTTCTGCTTTCTCATTGTGATGCTTTTTTGTTTTTCTCGTCCTCCGTCTTTCCGAACGTGTCTTTTGCTCGCAGCAAATGCTTGCGGCAGGAGACTAAGCGCCGGCCGTCAACAATAGGTGCCTGTGCTCAGCACCGGAAACAACAAGCACAAATTAAGCACTGCGTCAAGCCCGTGGGGAGATTGGATGAGAAGACAAAGGTGCAGGACGAACTGATCCCTGGGGCAGCAGAGTCAGTATTTTGTTGGGTTTAGTGGGCCTCTTTGTTTTTTGATATAGAGTAAGGCTGGCAGGTACTCTGTTGCAATGGTGACTATTACCCTGTCCATCAAACTCATATTCATTTGCCATATTTTGATTCTGGTGGACCGCAAGTTTTAGCCAACTGAGTAAACGTCACATTACTCCTACAGAGTATGCTGTCATAGGTAACCCATTCAACCATCTGTCCTACAGGGAGTGGACAGTCATGTGGCTTTTTTTTATTATTATTGTATGTCACCACCAGGTGCATCCTGGTGGTGAGACTGTAAAAATTAAATATGCCTCCCAAACCATGGGAGAAAGATCCCACATGGTTGTCATTAGTTTTGTTTAATTATTATGTTTTTTTAAAATCCTGCATTTGGAGTTTATTTAAAAAAAATAAAAAACCCAGGAGAAGTTTGATGACTGGCTGTCACGTTTGATGGAGCCAGCATTCAAACATTTCATAGGCTGACAGAAACTGCCATGAAGGCAGTTCCTGCCAGTGTATAGAGATGTCTACAGAGCTGATGCACATCTCCATATCTGGGAGCAGAATAAAGGCAGGGTGGGGGGCGTAAAGTCCTCTGCCATCCTGTTTGACTTTATTCCCTCTAAATCAGGCCCCAGAGCTGATGCACATCTCTATATTTGGGAGCATCAAATCAAATCAAATCAAATCATTAACATTTATAAAGCGCGCTACTCACCCGTGCGGGTTCCCGTGTGGGTCTCAAGGCGCTAGGGGAAAAAGGGGGGGGTTATCGCTGTTCGAACAGCCAGGTCTTTAGGAGTCTCCGGAAAGCGGAGTGGTCCTGGGTGGTCCTGAGGCTGGTGGGGAGGGAGTTCCAGGTCTTGGCCATCAGGAAGGAGAAAGATCTCCCACCCGCCGTGGAGCGGCGAATGCGAGGGACAGCAGCGAGTGCGAGGCCAGAGGAGCGGAGGAGGCGGGTGGGGACGTAGAAGCTGAGGCGTCTGTTGAGGTATTCCGGTCCCTTGTCGTAGAGGGCTTTGTGTGCGTGTGTGAGAAGTCGGAAGGTGATCCTTTTGCTGACAGGGAGCCAATGCAGGTGTGTCAGGTGTGCGGAGATGTGGCTGCTGCGGGGTATGTCGAGGATGAGGCGGGCCGAGGCGTTTTGAATGCGTTGCAGGCGATTTTGGAGATTGGCTGTGGTCGCGGCGTAGAGGGTGTTGCCGTAGTCCAGGCGGCTCGTGACGAGGGCGTGGGTCACGGTTTTTCTGGTGTCGGCGGGGATCCAGCGGAAGATCTTGCGGAGCATGCGGAGGGTGAGGAAGCAGGCGGAGGACACGGCGTTGACTTGCTTGGTCATGGTGAGAAGAGGGTCCAAGATGAAGCCGAGGTTGCGGGCGTGGTCTGTGGGGGTCGGTGCGGTGCCGAGGGCCGTGGGCCACCAGGAGTCGTCCCAGGCGGACGGGGTGTTGCCGAGGATGAGGACTTCCGTTTTTTCAGAGTTCAGCTTTAGGTGGCTGAGCCTCATGCAATCTGCGACGTCCTTCATACCCTCTTGTAGGTTGGTCTTGGCGCTGGCGGGGTCCTTGGTGAGGGAGAGTATAAGTTGGGTGTCGTCGGCGTAGGAGGTGATGATGATGTCGTGCTTGCGTACGATGTTGGCGAGGGGGCTCATGTAGACATTGAAGAGTGTCGGGCTGAGTGATGAGCCTTGGGGTACGCCGCAGATGATCTCGGTGGGTTCTGAGCGAAACGGAGGGAGGTAAACTCTTTGGGAACGGTTTGAGAGGAAGGAGTCGATCCAGTCCAGGGCCTGGCCTTGGATCCAGGTGGAGCGGAGGCGGGTGATTAGGGTGCGGTGACAGACGGTGTCAAAGGCAGCCGAGAGGTCGAGCAGAATGAGGGCGACTGTTTCACCGTTGTCCATCAGGGTTCTGATGTCGTCAGTGACTGAGATGAGGGCGGTTTCAGTGCTGTGGTTGGTTCGGAATCCGGTTTGTGAGGGGTCGAGCAGGTTGTTGTCTTCCAGGAAGGTGGTCAGCTGTTTGTTGACGGTCTTCTCTATTACTTTGGCTGGGAAAGGCAGAAGAGAGATGGGGCGGAAGTTTTTTAGGTCGCTCGGGTCAGCCGTAGGTTTCTTTAGTAGGGCGTTGACTTCGGCGTGTTTCCAGCATTCGGGGAAGGTAGCAGAAGAAAAAGAAGAGTTGATGACGGTCTGGAGGTGCGGGGCGATGATGTCGTCGGCTTTGTTAAAGATGAAGTGCGGGCAGGGGTCCGAAGCGGCGCCGGAGTGGATAGAGTTCATGATGGATTTGGTTTCTTCCGTGTTGATGTGGGACCAGCTGTTGAGGGTGATGGCCGTGGATGCCGGTTCGGTGGTGTATGGTTGGGTCTGGTGTCCGAAGCTGTCGTGGAGGTCGCTAATCTTGCGATGGAAGAAAGTGGCGAGGGATTCGCACAGATCCTGTGAGGGCGTGACGGCGTTGGCGTTGGTGCTGGGGTTGGAGAACTCCTTGACGATGCTGAAGAGTTCTCTGCTGTTGTGTCTGTTTTTGTCCAGTCTGTCGGTGAAAAAGTTCCTTTTGGCAGCGCGGATCAGGTGGTGGTGTTCGCGGGTAGCGTTCTTGAGGGCGGTCATGTTGTCAGCGGTGCGGTCCTTGCGCCAGGCTTTCTCAAGGGCGCGACAAGTTTTCTTTGATTCTTTGAGGGTGTCAGAGAACCAGAGAGGTTTTTTGGTGTTGGTCTGTCGATGCGTGCGTTTGAGGGGACCAAGGATGTCTGCGCAGTTGGAGATCCAGTTTGTGAGGTTGAGGGCTGCGTCGTTGGGGTCGGTGGTGAGGGTGGGTTGGTTGGCGGCGAGTGCGGAGAAGAGTTGCTCTTCGGGGATCTTGTTCCACTGTCGACGAGGGATGGGTTGGGTGCGGAGGTGGCGGGTCTCACGTCGGAATGTGAAGTGGACGCAGCTGTGGTCGGTCCAGTGTAGGGCGGAGGCGTGGCTGAAGAAGACGTGTTTGCTGGCGGAGAAGATGGGGTCAAGCGTGTGTCCGGCGATGTGGGTGGCGGTGTTCACCAGTTGTTTGAGGCCGAGGTTGGCGAGGTTGTCGAGCAGGGTGGTGGTGTTGGGGTCGTTGTTTTGTTCCAGATGGAAGTTGAGGTCACCTAGGAGGATGTAGTCCGGCGAGGCGAGGGCGTGCGGGGAGATGAAGTCAGCGATGGCGTCGCTGAAAGGGGCGTGTGGGCCGGGAGGACGGTAGACGAGGGATCCTCTGAGGGTGGTCCTCGGATCGGTGCGAATCTGAAAATGCAGGTGTTCAGCGGCGAGAGGGGTGTCTTCGGTGGAGGTGGTGACGCTGATGGGGTCTTTGAAGACGATGGCGATACCTCCTCCTACCTGGTTGGTGCGGTCTTTTCTGGAGATCTTGTAGCCTTCGGGGATGGCAGTGGCGATGTCAGGGGCCGAGGAGGCGTTCATCCAGGTCTCCGTGATGAAGGCGACGTCCGGTGCTGTGGAGTCCAGGAGGTCCCAGAGTTCAATGGCGTGTTTGTGGACGGAGCGAGCGTTGACTAGGATGCACTTGAGGTGGTTGATGGCGCGTGGGCTTCTGGTCGTGGTTGTTGCGTGGTGGAAGGTGCGTTTGCAGGAGTTGCAGGCGAAGGGTCCATGGGTGCGTTTGGGGTGAGCTTGGAAGCAGGTGTTGGAGCTTCCTGGGTTGAGGGCGTGGAGGGTGGTGGGGTCGTAGCGGGTCAGCAGGGCTTGGGAGAGCTGGGGACCAGGGGTCGTGGCGCTGGGCGCGGGCCAGGCGCGGACGGGCGCAGACGGGCTTGCCTCTGGCGCGCCAATGGCGCGCACGCTGCGCAGTCACGCAGCGGCCGCCATATGAGGTAGGAGGGGGGGGAGGGGTCAGACGGGGGCGAATGGGAGCTGGGGGGCGGGGGCGTGCAGGAGGTCGCAGCGGGAAAGCGCGAGGGAGGTGGGGACAGGTAGAGTGAGAAGAGCTGGGGGAGGGAGGTTTAAGGGTGGAGGGGGGTGAGTGTTAGGAGGTTTAGGAGATAAGGGAGAAAGATAGGAGTAGGGTTGAGAAGATAGGGGAGGGGGGGTTGTAGAGGTGGGTGAGGGTGAGAGGTAGAGTGAGAGGATAGGAAGATAGGTAATAGAGGGGGTGAGGGAGGGGGGAGAGATTGAGAAATAGATAGAGAAAATAGATAGGGAAATCGATAGATAGGGAAATAGAGAGATAGGAAGATAGGAGGAGGTGGAGAGTGAGGGAGTTAGATAGTGGGATAGAGAGATAGAGAGATAGGTAGATAGGAGGAGTGAGGGAGGTAGATAGTGAACGGGTTAGATAGGAGAGATAGAGAGGGGATGCGAGTGGGGGAGGGGGATGAGGCAGGAGCAGGAGGGCAGGCGCGGGGAGAAGAGGACGGAGGAGGCAGAAGAGCCGAAGACAAGAAGAACAGAAGACAAGAAGAACAGAAGAACAGAAGAACAGAAGACCGGAAGGAGAGAAGAAAGGAAGATCAGAAGACCGGAAGGAGAGAAGAAAGGAAGACCGGAAGAACACAGAAGAACATAGAAGAACACAGAAGAACACAGAAGAACACAGAAGAAGATACAGAAAAACGAACAACAGAGGGCAGAAGACCACAGAAGAAGATGAGGAAGAAGAGAAGAAGAGTGAAGACGGGGGAAAGAAGAGTACAGAAGAAGATTACAGACGAGGAGCGAGGAGGAAGAACAGAAGAACAGAGAAGAAGAAAAGAAGAAAAGAAGCAGGAGCAGGAGAGAGGGTGAGTAGCGCGGGGCAGAGCGAGGGGCTGGGAGGGGGAGGTACTTACTGTGAAGTGGGTCTCAGGAACTCAGGAACTCAGGAACCTGGAGGAGCTGCAGCGGCAGGGGGAGCGACCTACCCTTGGGTCAAGGGTTGCTACCACTGTCGCGCAGCGGCCGCCATATGAGGTAGGAGGGGGGGAGGGGTCAGGTGGGGGCGAATGGGAGCTGGGGGGCGGGGGCGTGCAGGAGGTCGCAGCGGGAAAGCGCGAGGGAGGGGGGGACAGGTAGAGTGAGAAGAGCTGGGGGAAGGGGGTTTAAGGGTGGAGGGGGGTGAGTGTTAGGAGGTTTAGGAGATAATGGAGAAAGATAGGAGTAGGGTTGAGAAGATAGGGGGGGGTTGTAGAGGTGGGTGAGGGTGAGAGGTAGAGTGAGAGGATAGGAAGATAGGTAATAGAGGGGGTGAGGGAGGGGGGGAGAGATTGAGAAATAGATAGAGAAAATAGATAGGGAAATCGATAGATAGGGAAATAGATAGAGAGATAGGAAGATAGGAGGAAGTGGAGAGTGAGGGAGTTAGATGGTGGAATAGAGAGATAGAGAGATAGGTAGATAGGAGGAGTGAGGGAGGTAGATAGTGAACGGGTTAGATAGGAGAGATAGAGAGGGGGATGCAAGTGGGGGAGGGGGATGAGGCAGGAGCAGGAGGGCAGGCGCGGGGAGAAGAGGACAGAGGAGGCAGAAGAGCCAAAGACAAGAAGAACAGAAGACAAGAAGAACAGAAGAACAGAAGACCGGAAGGAGAGAAGAAAGGAAGATCAGAAGACCGGAAGGAGAGAAGAAAGGAAGACCGGAAGAACACAGAAGAACATAGAAGAACACAGAAGAACACAGAAGAACACAGAAGAAGATACAGAAAAACGAAGAACAGAGGGCAGAAGACCACAGAAGAAGATGAGGAAGAAGAGAAGAAGAGTGAAGACGGGGGAAAGAAGAGTACAGAAGAAGATTACAGACGAGGAGCGAGGAGGAAGAACAGAAGAACAGAGAAGAAGAAAAGAAGAAAAGAAGCAGGAGCAGGAGAGAGGGTGAGTAGCGCGGGGCAGAGCGAGGGGCTGGGAGGGGGGGGTACTTACTGTGAGGTGGGTCTCAGGAACTCAGGAACCTGGAGGAGCTGCAGCGGCAGGGGGAGCGACCTACCCTTGGGAGCAGAATAAAGGCAGGGTGGGGGGCGTAAAGTCCTCTGCCGTCCTGTTTGACTTTACTCCCTCTAAATCAGGCCATCTGTCTAGTGTTACACAGTGGGTGACAAACAATGGTTTGGAATGCTACCTGTGATTGCCAGTGGTTAGACTATTTGTAAGCATTCGACCCATCACCTTTTGGATTATAGATTTCCAGAAATCTGCCTAGAAACCAAGGACCGGTGCAGCCTTTCAAGGTTACTGATGCCAATATTGATGAATTTCAAAAATTAGTAAATCTGTATCCATTCAAGAAGTACTTCTGTGGGTGCAGATTTTCCACTGTAGGCAAGTTAGACCCTCTTATTGAATTCAGGATGACAAGCAAAACCATCACAGACATAGCAGACCCGACTCAGGACCCACAGAACCAACTACGTAGCCGTTAACTTGTGGAGTGTTAAATCCCAAGCACTCATACTGAAACTACACCCCTGCCAGTCTGGGACATCTGACATGACTACCAGCTTGGGGTGCGTGAATATAGTGGTGCAGAAATCACTGCAAAACAACTAATATATATTACATAATTATATAGGTCTGGCCTAGAAGCAATAGCTGCACATATTAAAACATTCTTAAATAACAATACCTGTGTACCTACGTACACAGAGGCGCCTTAGGTCAGGAGTCTCCATCCATTGTTCTGTTATGTTGTCATTTCCATTTGGCTTCTTTTCACTGCTGCACGGAGTACGTGTGAAGGATCAGCCAATTTCAGCCATGGCCTTTCTTGCACTGTATTCACCTAAAAAGTAATGCACTTCAGTGCCAGTGCTTTTGGGTCAATCTCACCTTTATTTGTTTTACTGTTTATTTTTTTACTAACAAACTACTAATTTTATATTGCAAACACTTTCAAAAGTACATTAAAAAAACATAGGCCCTCACTACAACCATGGCGGTCGGTGATAAAGCGGCGGTAATACCGCCAACAGGCCGGCGGTAAAAAGAAAATCATGACCACGGTGGAAACTGCCAACACAGACAGCCACTGTAACACACCGACCGCGACAGCGGTAGCAACAAGCACCGCGTCGGTAACCGCCAACAGCCAGGCGGAAGACAATGTACCACCCACCCTATTACAACAAGCCAATCTGCCAGCTTTTCCGGGGCAGTACCAACGCCATTAAAAGTACAGTGGAAACAGTACACAGAAGGGAAACGACTCACCTCTGGACAATCAGGGAACAACCATGACGCCATGGAGCCCGAACTACAGGTGTTACCCATGTTGGTCTACCTCCTCCTACACCAGGAATACCAATGCCGGCAAAGACGACCACGGTGAGTACCGCCCCTAGCACACAGGGGAGGGGGGAGGAAAAAGCGAGTGACACACACACACAACATCCCCACCCCCAACACCATACACGCAAACAGATGCAGTAACATTACATATACCTCTCAGGAATAATGCAAGGACAAAAGAAATAGATTAAAGTGAGTGTAATAAGATTAAATAACAGGTATACGTCCTCAAAAATAAACACAGTATATACAAAAATACAAATGGAGGGACACTGCCCAGTCCATAATGTCTGTGGGCCACAGGGCCATATCACATAGGCCAAGGCCCCACTTGACTCCTGCCTCAATATGGAGAGAACACTGCTGGGGCATCAGGTCGAAAATACACAGCCACATCAGGGGGAAGGGGAAGGTGGGGGCACCTCAGCCTGAAGATGGTACAAAGCCACTGCTCCTGGAGGGGGCCACATGCTCACTGCTCGGTCCTGGGGAGTGCAAGGCTACAGTCTCTCAAGTGGGTGGTCTGCCCACTGCTTGGTCCTAGGGAATGCAAGGCCACAGTCTCTCAAGTGGGTGGTTTGCCCACTGCTTGATCCTGGGGAGTGCAAGGCCACAGTCTCTAAAGTGGGTGGTCTGCCCACTGCTTGGTCCTGGGGAGTGCAAAGCCACAGTCTCTCTAGTGGGTGGTCTGCCCACTGCTTGGTCCTGGGGAGTGCAAGGCCACAGTCTCTCAAGTGGGTGGTCTGCCCACTGCTTGGTCGTGGGGAGTGCAAAGGCACAGTCTCTCTAGTGGGTGGTCTGCCCACTGCTTGGTCCTGGGGAGTGGAAGGCCACAGTCTCACAAGTGGGTGGTCTGCCCACTGCTTGGTCCTGGGGAGTGCAAGGCCACAGTCTCTCTAGTGGGTGGTCTGCCCACTGCTTGGACCTGGGAAGTGCAAGGCCACAGTCTCTCAAGTGGGTGGTTTGCCCACTGCTTGGTCCTGGGGAGTGCAAGGCCACAGTCTCTCTAGTGCAGTGGTCTTCAAACTTTTTCATGCTGCGCCCCCCCAGTTGAAAAATAAAAATCATTGGGCCCCCCTCAGAATTTGTCACAATTATTTAAGAAAGATGGCAATGTTTAAATAGGTCTAAGACTATTTAAACATTGCAGTTAAGTACTGTTACCTTTTTAAAACTGCAATAGCACGCTTTTGCTTAAAACAAAGGCATGTTATCTGTATAATATTTCTTTTGACCAGAGTTTTGTGCCCCCCCTGGGATCACTTGAGGCCCCCCAAGGGGGGCCCGCCCCCCTAGTTTGAAGACCTCTGCTCTAGTGGATGGCTTCTCCACTGGTTCTGAAGGGGGCTTTGTGCCCAGTGTGCATCATCCTGGCAAGGAGGGGGTGAGTGGATGGCTTCTTCCACTGGTTCTGGAGGGGGCTTTGTGCCCAGTGTGCTTCATCCTGGCAAGGAGGGGGTGAGTGGATGCCTTCTTCCACTGGTTCTGGAGGGGGCTTTGTGTCCAGTGTGCTTCATCCTGGCAAGGAGGGGGTGAGTGGATGGCTTCTTCCACTGGTTCTGGAGGGGGCTTTGTGCCCAGTGTGTTTCATCATGGAGGAGGGAGTGAGTGGATGCCTTCTTCCACTGGTTCTGGAGGCGGCTTTGTGCCCAGTGATGCGGCACTTGGGGAGTGCCAGATCACAGACCCTCACCTGGGTGTCAGACCCACGAGATTTGCAGTGGGCAGGATGCATGACACTCCATGGAGGCAGGACTACAGTCCAATCACCGGCGGCGACGGCTGCACAGTGGTGGTAGTGCCAGTGCTGGTGGCGGTGCTGGCAGTGGTGGGGGGAGGCTCCAGCCCATCCCCTGCAGCCTCGGATGGCTGACCACTGGGGCTGCTGGCAGTGGTGCTGACAGTGGTGCAGGTGGCGCTGCAGTTGGCGGTGCAGCTGGCGGTGCTGGCAGTGGTGGGGGGAGGCTCCAGCCCATCCCCTGCAGCCTCGGATGGCTGACCACTGACTTGAGTTGCTGCTGCTGGCAGTGGTGCTGACAGTGGTGCAGGTGATGGTGCAGGTGGCGGTGCAGCTGGCATTGCTGGTGGCGGTGCTGGCAGTGGTGGGGGGAGGCTCCAGCCCATCCCCTGCAGCCTCGGATGGCTGAAGTGCCATGGTTGGTGTTGTGTGCTCAGATTCAGCTCCAGTACTAACCCCCCTATCCATCCTGCCTGCAGTGGCTGGACCTTTGTCTCTGCCCTTGGGAGCTGGTGGTCCCTTCTTGCCCTTTCCAGCTCGTGGTGCCTCTTGGCCCTTGCCAGCTGGTGTTGCCTCCTTGCCCTTGGTAGCTGGTGGTCCCTTCTTGCCCTTTCCAGCTGGTGGTGACTCCTTGCTCTTGGTAGCTGGTGGTCCCTTCTTCCTCTTTCCAGCTGGTGGTGCCTCCTTGCCCTTGGTAGCTGGTGGTCCCTTCTTGCCCTTGCCAGCTGGTGCAGGCACAATGGCAGTGCTGACAGGTGTCTCCTTAGAGCCTCTCATACCTGTAGCTGCCGAAACTACAGTGGCCGTGGATTGGGTGGCTGAGGTGCTGGCCTGGGTTCTGCCTACCCTGGCCCAAAGAGAAGGATGGGGGGGGGTGGAAGGGCAGGGAAGAGGTCAAGGGGGAGAGGAAAAAACTTTTAGGGACACTGGTGCGGGAAGAGGGTGAAGGTTTGGGAGTAGAGGAAGAGGGAGTGGTGGTTGAAGTTGTCTGTCTGCTGTGTTTGGGTGCTGGTGCATGTGCATGTGCTGGATGCTGTTATGAGGTGGATGGCTGTTGGGTGTCTGAGTGCTTGTGTTTGTGTACTTTGGGAGGAGGGGGCACAGAAACAGTGGGAGAGGACACAGGGGACGTGTGCATGGATGTGGGGGTGGTGACTGCCAGTGAGGGGTGTGTACTGATTGGCGTGCTGGTGATGGAGGTAGTGGATGAGGATGTAGTGCATGCAGTTGTGAGTGGAGACGCTATTGTGAGAGAGGTGGACGATGAGGAGGAGGGGGACACATTGGAGGCAGTGGATGTTGGCATGTCTGCTTCTGGATGGTGTTTGTGTGAGTGCCTGTGGGATGATGTGTGGTGCTTGTGTTTGCCTGAGCCACTCCTGTGTGTTGTCTTGGGTACATGCTGGTCTGATGGTGTGCTTGGGATAGGCTGGAATTGAGGGGAATGGGTCTGGGTAGAGAAAGTTGGAGGGGGGAGGCTAGAGACAGGGACAATGGCTGCCATCAGGGAGTAGGCCAGAGCCTGGAATGATCTCTGTTGGGCCGCCACGCCAGAGTGAATGCCCTCCAGGAATGCTTTTGTTTGTTGCAAATGCCCTGCAAGCCCCTGGATGGCATTCACAATGGTTGACTGCCCAACAGAGATGGATCGCAGGAGGTCAATAGACTCCTCACTCAGGGCAGCAGGGCTGACTGGGGCAGGGTCTGAGGTGCCTGTGGCAAAGGAGATGCCCACCCTCCTGGGTGAGCGGGCACGGGAAACACGCTGAGGGGCTGCTGGAAGGGCGGTGCTGGTACGGGGGGTGGCGGCTGTACCTGTAGTTGGGGTGGCCACAGAGGTGTCCGCCACCACCAGGGAGCTTCCATTGGAGGAGGTATCACTGTCCGAACTGTCCCCTCCAGACTCATCCGTGGTGCTCCCCTCGCCCTCCATCCCACTGGTGCCCTCACGGTCGGTGGATTCGGCCTCCATGCCCATGTGGGATGCAGCTCCCTCCATCACTGGTACCTCTGCTCCTCCGCCAGATTATGCAAATGCACAGAAGGACAGGGTGACAAAACAAAAAGGACGGGGAAGAGACAGAGGATACACTTGGTCAATGCCAGCAACAACACCACTGTTGGCATACACAACACACAGGGGACAGCCCTATGCACTAGGTGATGCACTAACAGTCACAATGCTAGTCACCAGGCCATGGAGAATAATGCCTACAGCCAACAGCAGCATACCTGAGACCCACAGAACCCTGCCCAGTAGTAGATACCCACTAGCATGTTTGGGGGTGAAGTGCAACAGACCCTGCCCAACATGGAACCTACCCTGCAATCTTCAACCTGGCCTAGGGGCACCCACAGGCCCACATCCTCCACCCAGATAACACCCCACCACGCGCAATTTGCAGAATTGGAAACTGTACTCACCCCCTTGTGGCTGCTGTGATGCCCTCAAGCGCCCATCCAACTCCGGATAGGCCACCGCCAGTATGCAGAACATCAGGGGGGTCAGGGTTCGACGGGCACCCCTTCCCTGTTGGGAGGCCATCCCCAGCTGGGCCTCTGCTGTCTTCCTTGCCCAGAGTCTCAGGTCCTCCCACCATTTGCGACAGGGGGTGCTCCGCCTGTTGTAGACCCCCAGGGTCTGCACATCCTTGGCAATGGCATGCCATATACCCTTTTTCTGATGGGCGCTGACCTGCAGACAAATAAACATAGATTAATACTATGAGTCATGCCGACCGGCCTGTTACAGTCATGACCCACCACATCCCTCCCATCCCCTTACGTACATACTTTGTCCATCACATGCAGCACGCTGCCCCGGACCCCTCAACCACCCCCCCTTACACGAGGCCTTCACACACAGCACTCCATGCATTCATGCACCATGCATTGTGCACACAGTATACTCACTTGTTGGTCTGGAGGCCCATAAAGCAATCGGTACTGGGGTAGGACCCCATCCACCAGTCTCTCCAACTCGTCCGAAGTGAAGGCTGGGGCCCTTTCCCCAGAGACTCGAGCCATGGGCACTTCCAGACACAGGTCACAGTAGCACTTGCAGTGTAGGTCCTCTCCTGTTGAAGGTCAGGTAACAAGTGTGTGGACAGATAGAAAATGGCGGTCACGTCCGTGGCGGTGCATTCAGTCACCACAGGCGCACATCACCATTGGCTACTGGAACCCATAGGGCCCAATGATAACCAATGAGGAGTTGCACAGCAGTTCTTTACCACCTCCCGCAACGGCGCACAATGTCAGCGGCATTACCTAATTTCCACCTGAACCTCCACACAGGACAGGCGTCTGCCATTTCAGGGGGGTCAGGCCATGCCACATAACTGCGTCACAGCCGACTTAAGCACATTTTGGGAATAAACATAAACATACTGTTTCTGACACAACATGCAATGCATTGTACAATGAGGAAATGTTAAAAACTGACCAGACGCTCATCGTTTATCTCCCTATAGTACAACCGCTGAAGATGAATAGGAGATTGAGACATTCCCCCTTGTACAGGCACCTGGTGGACTTGGCAACAATGCAGGACAGGCACATTATCCTCACCTACAGACTTGATAGGGCCACAACCCAAAGGCTGTGTGCCCAATTGGAGCCAGACCTGATAACAGCTATCCTTCAGTGTGCAAGTCGTATCAGTGCTACATTTTTTAGTAAGTGGCTCCTTCCAAGCGACAGTGGCCATGGCAGCAGGGATGTCACAGCCAATGTTCTCAAATGTGCTGACCAGAGTGCTGTCTGCCTTGATGAAACACATGCGCAGCTACATCGTTTTCCCTCAGATGGAGAATTTGGCCACAGTGAAGGCTGACTTCTATGCAATGGGACAAATCCCCAACATCACTGGGGCAATTGATGGTACACCTATTGCCTTTGTCCCCTCCTGGAGAAATGAACAGGTGTTCAGAAATCGAAAGAGCTTTCATTCTATGAATGTGCAGATAGTGTGCCTTGCGGACCAGTACATCTCCCATGTGAATGCAAAGTATCCTGGGTCTGTGCATGATGCCTTTATCCTGAGAAATAGCAGCATCCCATATGTGATGGCTCAACTCCAGAGGCACCGGGTGTGGCTAATAGGTGAGTCCATGGAGCCCACCCAGTGTCTGTTGGTATATGGTTGTGGGGTTGGCCCTAAGGGTGAGTGTGTGGCTAACAGGTATCCCTCGATATTTGCAGGTGACTCTGGTTACCCTAACCTCTCATGGCTACTTACCCCAGTGAGGAATGTTAGGACAAGGGCAGAGGAACGTTACAATGAGGCACATGGGCGTACAAGAAGAATTACTGAGCGCGCCTTTGGCCTCCTGAAGGCCAGGTTCAGGTGCCTCCATCTGACAGGTGGATCCCTGTGCTACTCACCCAAGATGGTGTGCCAGATCATCGTTGCATGTTGCACAACCTAGCCTTGAGATGCCAGGTGCCTTTTCTGCAGGAGGCTGGGGCTGGAGATGGGCGTGTGGCAGCTGTGGAGCATGTGGACAGTGACGAAGAGGAGGCAGAGGATGAGGATGTGGACAACAGAACAAGTAGCATATGACAGTACTTCCAGTGACACACAGGTAAGACACTGTAACTTCACCTTCCATTGCAGTTTTGTGTAGTTAATTTCTCTAGGCAGGCTGCTATTCCCACTACTCTGGCCTCTTACTGCACCCTTTGACATGTCTATTCACAGATCTTTTTGCCCTACTCTGGCTCCCGGTGTATTGACTGCAGCACATTACAGGTCATACCTATGTATACATAACTGTAAAGTCTAATTGTATTGTCCACAGATTGTTAAATCATTTGACAAACTCCATACTTGTATTTTTTAAGAGGGTGTTTATTTCAGTGCTGAAAAGTGAATGGGGATGTGCAATGGGCTGGGGTGATGATGGAGGAAAGTCCAGCATAGAGTTCAGTCTATTTGTATCACAGGTGCATTGTCCAAGGGGGCATAGGAAGTGGAGCAATGGCAGTTCAAGGTGGACAGGGTGACAGAGTGGGAAACAAGGGTGACAATCAGGAGAGTCTTATTTCCTGGCGGGGGTCTTGGCAATGTTCTCTGGCTTCTGCCTGGATCACAGGGACCGTTTGCATGGTGGTTCTCCTTCTGCAGGGGGTGGGGTGCTGGTGGCCTGTTGTTCCTCTGGCGGGGCCTCCTGTCCACTAGCGTTGGTGGAGGTGGAGGGCTGTTCATCGGTGTGGCTAGTGTCAGGGGTCCGTTGGTATGCCACTGCTTCCCTCATGGTGTTGGCCATGTCAGCCAGGACCCCTGCAATGGTGATCAGGGTGGTGTGGATGTCCCTCAGGTCCTCCCTGATACCCAGGTACTGTCCATCCTGCAGCTGCTGAGTCTCCTGCAACTTGGCCAGTATCTGGCCCATCGTCTCCTGGGAAGGGTGGTATGCTCCCAGGATGTTGGTGAGTGCCTCCTGGAGAGTCGGTTCCCTGGGCCTGTCCTTCCCCTTTCTCCCAGCTTCCCTGTTGTCCTGTGACTCTGTCCTCTGAACTGTGTGCCCACTGCCATGGACCCCAGGTCCCTGATCGCCCTGTGTTTGTGGGGTTGCCTGGGGTTCCTGTAGTGGTGGACACACTGCTGATTGACCTGTCCTGGGGACAGAGGTATGGGCCTGCTGGGTGGGTGCTGTGCTGGTGTTTCCTGGGGGGGTGGCTCTGTGGTGGTATGGGACTGTGGCTGGGTAACCGACTGTCCAGAGGTCCCTGATGGGCCAGGTTGGTCATCCTGATCCAGGCGTGCAGAGCTGCTGTCATCACTGTAGGCCTCTTCTGTGGGGGGACTGGATGTTGCTAGGACCTCCTCTCCGGTGGGGGACCTGTGGGGATGTAAATGCAGTGTTATAGTTTCTGTGTGTGTCATCTTGTTCATGGGTATGTTTGGTGGGCTAGGTGATTCTCTCTAGTATGCATGCATTGGTGATGGGTGTCCATGCAGGGCTGTGAGTGGTGTCCATGCATTGGTGGTGCATGCAGGGCTTGGTATTGGGATGGGTGGTGTAGGAAGTTGGCTCTGTATATACTATTTCAAAGTAAGAAATAGTGTGCACAGAGTCCAAGGGTTCCCCTTAGAGGTAAGATAGTGGCAAAAAGAGATAATTCTAATGCTCTATTTTGTGGTAGTGTGGTCCAGCAGTAGGCTTATCAGAGGGTAGTGTTAAGCATTTGTTGTACACACACAGGCAATAAATGAGGAGCACACACTCAAAGACTTACTCCAGGCCAATAGGTTTTCATATAGAAAAATATATTTTCTTAGTTTATTTTAAGAACCACAGGTTCAAGATTTACAAGTAATACTTCAAATGAAAGGTATGTCACTCAGGTATTCTAGGAACTTTGAATAATCACAATAGCATGTACAGTTTTGACAGTAATGGCAATAAGCTATTTTAAAAGTGGACACACTGCAAAAATCAACAGTTCCTGGGGGAGGTAAGTAAATGCTAAGTTCACAGGTAAGTAAAACACTACCAGGGTTCAAAGTAGGGTCCAAGGTAGGCCACTGTTGGGGGTTCAAGGCAACCCCAAAGTTACCACACCAGCAGCTCAGGGCCGGTCAGGTGCAGAGGTCAAAGAGGTGCCCAAAACACATAGGTGGTCATTCTGACCCTGGCGGTCTTTGACCGCCAGGGCGGAGGACCGCGGGAGCACCGCCGACAGGCCGGCGGTGCTCCAATGGGGATTCCGACCGCGGCGGTAAAGCCGCGGTCGGACCGGCACCACTGGCGGGGTCCCGCCAGTGTACCGCGGCCCCATTGAATCCTCCGCGGCGGCGCAGCTTGCTGCACCGCCGCGGGGATTCCGACCCCCCCTACCGCCATCCAGATCCCGGCGGTCGGACCGCCGAGATCCGGATGGCGGTAGGGGGGGTCGCGGGGCCCCTGGGGGCCCCTGCAGTGCCCATGCCACTGGCATGGGCATTGCAGGGGCCCACGTAAGAGGGCCCCTACATGTATTTCACTGTCTGCTGCGCAGACAGTGAAATACGCGACGGGTGCAACTGCACCCGTCGCACAGCTTCCACTCCGCCGGCTCGATTCCGAGCCGGCTTCATCGTGGAAGCCTCTTTCCCGCTGGGCTGGCTGGCGGTCTGAAGGAGACCGCCCGCCAGCCCAGCGGGAAAGTCAGAATTACCGCCGCGGTCTTTCGACCGCGGAACGGTAACCTGACGGCGGGACTTTGGCGGGCGGCGGTCAGAATGAGGGCCATAGGCTTCAATGGAAACAGGGGTGCCCCAGTTCCAGTCTGCCAGCAGGTAAGTACCCGTGTCCTCGGGGGGCAGACCAGGGGGATTTTGTAGGGCACTGGGGGGGACACAAGCAGGCACAGAAAGTACACCCTCAGCGGCACAGGGGCGGCCGGGTGCAGAGTGCAAACAGGCGTCGGGTTTTGTGTAGAAAGCAATGGGGAGACCCGGGGTCTCTTCAAGGATGCAGGCAGGCACAGGGGGGATTCCTCTGGGTAGCCACCACCTGGGCTAGGCAGAGGGTCACCTGGGGGTTGCTCCTGCACTGGAGTTCGGTTCCTTCAGGTCCTGGGGGCTGCGGGTGCAGTGTTGGTTCCAGGCATCGGGTCCCTTGTTACAGGCAGTCGCGGTCAGGGGAGCCTCTGGATTTCCTCTGCAGGTGTCGCTGTGGGGGCTCAGGGGGGTCATCTCTGGTTACTCACAGGCTCGCAGTCGCCGGGGAGTCCTCCCTGAGGTGTTTGTTTTCCGCAGGTCGAGCCAGGGGCGTCGGGTGCAGAGTGGAAATTCTCACGCTTCCGGCGGGAAACGTGGAGTCTTTAAAGTTGTTTCTTTGTTGCAGAAAGTTCAGTTTGTTGAACAGGGCCGCTGTTCTCGGGAGCTTCTTGGTCCTTTTGATGCAGGGCAGTCCTCTGAGGCTTCAGAGGTCGCTGGTCCCTGTTGGATGCGTCCCTGTTGCAGTTTTTGTCGAAGTAGGGAGACAGGCCGGTGGGGCTGGGGCCAAATCAGTTGTCGTCTCCGTCTTCACTGCAGGGCTTCAGGTCAGCAGTCCTTCTTCTTCTTTAGGTTGCAGGAATCTCTCTTCCTCGGTTCTGGGGGCCCCTAAATACTGAATTTAGGGGGGTGTTTAGGTCTGGGAGGGCAGTAGCCAATTGCTACTGTCCTTGAGGGTGGCTGGGTCTGGGAGGGCAGTAGCCAATGGCTACTGTCCTTAAGTCCTTAAGGGTGGCTATACCCTCTTTGTGCCTCCTCCCTGTGGGGAGGGGGGCACATCCCTAATCCTATTGGGTGAATCCTCCATCCACAAGATTTCTGAGTGCTTTGGCTACTGCAGGGGCAGTAGTGGACCTAAGGGGAATTGCTTCAGGGTACCTAGTAGCATGACCCACTACTACTAGGATATACTGATTCCCTGAAGGCTGTAGAAGGTTCAAGTGGACCCAGTATGTCCACTCCCACTCTTTCAAAGGGGAGACCCCCAGCACTGGAAGTGGAATGAGGGGGGCCTTTGGATGGCCACCTGTCTTACCACTGGCTTGACAGGTGACACAGGAGGGACAAAACTCCTTGACTTTCTGGGACATGTTGGGGCAATAGAAATGGTTGCCTAACCTCTCCCATGTCTTGGTTTGTCCCAAATGCCCAGCAAGTGGAATGTCATGGGCTAAGGTCACAATGAACTCCCTAAACTCCTGAGGCACTACCACTCTCCTAGTGGCACCAGGTTTGGGATCTCTTGCCTCAGTGTAAAGGTGTCCATCTTCCCAATAGACCCTGTGGGTTCCATGGACTTTCCCCCTTTTGTTTCCTCAGCAGCTTGCTGCCTAAGGCCTTGAAGATAGGGACAGGTTTCTTGTCCCTTACACAGCTGTTCCCTTGTGGGTCCCCCTTGGCCTAAGAGTTCAACCTGATAAGGTTCCAACTCCATAGGCTCAGTTCCCTCAGAGGATAGAACTTCTTCCTGAGAAGAGAGGTTCTTTTTCTTTTGCTGTGTTGAAGCTGGTTCCCCAGTCTTCTTTCCTTTTCTCTTGAGGGTTGGGCCATTATTCCAGACTCCAACACCTCTTTTTCACCCTGACCCTTGCACTGTGCCCTTGTCTTGACACACACCAGTTCAGGGATACCCAGCATGGCTGCATGGGTTTTGCGTTCTACCTCAGCCCATGCTGAGGACTCCAGGTCATTTCCAAGCAAACAGTCCACTGGGATAGCAGAGGAGACTACCACCTGTTTCAGGCCAGTGACCCCTCCCCATTCTAAAGTTACCATAGCCATGGGATGTACTTTAGTCTGATTGTCAGCGTTGGTGACTGGATAAGTTTGTCCTGTCAGGTATTGTCCTGGGGAAACCAGTTTGTCTGTCACCATTGTGACACTGGCACCTGTATCCCTCAGGGCTTCTACACTAGTCCCATTAATAAAGAGTTGCTGCCTGTATTTTTGCATATTAGGGGGCCAGACAGCTAGTGTGGCTAAGTCCACCCCACCCTCAGAGACTAATGTAGCTTCAGTGTGGACCATGATTTGCTCTGGGCACACTGCTGATCCCACCTGGAGACTGGCTATTCCAGTGCTAACTGGAGTAGTAGTAGAAGTGGAACCTTTCTTGGGACAGGCCTTGTCTCCAGTTTGGTGTCCCTGCTGATTACAGCTACGACACCAGGCCTTTTTGGGATCAAAGCTTTTACCCTTGTACCTAAATGAGGATTGTGAAGAGGCTTTGGACCCTCCCTCCTGAGCAGGTTTTTGGGGCCCCCTAGAAGACTCTTTACTTTTTCCCTTGGATGTCTCAACACTCTTCCCCTGGGGAGTCTTTGTGACCCCTTTCTTTTGGTCACCCCCTGTGGAAGTCTTGGTCACCCTAGTCTTGACCCAATGGTCTGCCTTCTTTCCCAATTCTTGGGGAGAAATTGGACCTAGGTCTACCAGATGCTGATGCAGTTTATATTTGAAACAATTACTTAAAAGGTGTTCTTTCATAAACAGATTGTACAGCCCTTCATAATCATTTACACCACTGCCATCAATCCAACTATCCAGTGTTTTGACTGAGAAGTCAACAAAATCAACCCAGGTCTGGCTCGAGGATTTTTGAGCCCTCCTGAACCTAATCCTGTACTCTTCAGTTGAGAATCCAAAGCCCTCCATGAGGGTAGCCTTCATGAGGTCCTAGGATTCCGCATCTTTTCCAGAGAGTGTGAGGAGTCTATCCCTACACTTTCCAGTGAACATTTCCCAAAGGAGAGCTCCCCAGTGAGATCTGTTTACTTTTCTGGTTGCAGAAGCCCTCTCAAAAGCTGTGAACCATTTGGTGATGTCATCACCATCTTCATACTTTGTTACAATCCCTTTGGGGATTTTTAGCATGTCAGTAGTATCTCTGACCCTATTTAAGTTGCTGCCACCATTGATGGGAGCTAAGCCCATCTCTTGTCTTTCCCTATCTATGGCTAGGAGCTGTTTCTCCAAAGCCAATCTTTTGGCCATCCTGGCTAACAGGAGGTCATCTTCAGTGAGGCTGCCCTCAATGCTTCCAGAGATGCTGGACTCCCCTGTGGGTGAGGCGGCACCTCTGACTATCACTTGTTCCCTATCACTTATTCCCTTAGAGGTAAGATAGTGGCAAAAAAAGATAATTCTAATGCTCTATTTTGTGGTGGTGTGGTAGAGCAGTAGGCTTATCAGAGGGTAGTGTTAAGCATTTGTTGTACACACACAGGCAATAAATGAGGAACACACACTCAAAGACTTACTCCAGACCAATAGGTTTTTATATAGAAAAATATATTTTCTTAGTTTATTTTAAGAACCACAGGTTCAAGATTTACAAGTAATACTTCAAATGAAAGGTATTTCACTCAGGTATTCTAGGAACTTTGAATAATCACAATAGCATGTACAGTTTTGACAAAAATGTCAATAAGCTATTTTAAAAGTGGACACTGCAAAAATCAACAGTTCCTGGGGGAGGTAAGTAAATGTTAAGTTCACAGGTAAGTAAAACACTTACAGGGTTCAAAGTTGGGTCCAAGGTAGCCCACTGTTGGGGGTTCAAGGCAACCCCAAAGTTACCACACCAGCAGCTCAGGGCCGGTCAGGTGCAGAGGTCAAAGAGGTGCCCAAAACACATAGGCTTCAATGGAAACAAGGGTGCCCCGGTTCCAGTCTGCCAGCAGGTAAGTACCCGTGTCCTCGGGGGGCAGATCAGGGGGGTTTTGTAGGGCACCGGGGGGACACAAGCAGGCACAGAAAGTACACCCTCAGCGGCACAGGGGCGGCCGGGTGCAGAGTGCAAACAGGCGGCGGGTTTTGTGTAGAAAGCAATGGGGAGACCCGGTGGTCTCTTCAACGATGCAGGCAGGCACAGGGGGGGGCTCCTCAGGGTAGCCACCACCTGGGCTAGGCAGAGGGTCGCTCCTGCACTGGAGTTCGGTTCCTTCAGGTCCTGGGGGCTGCGGGTGCAGTGTTGGTTCCAGGCGTCGGGTGCCTTGTTACAGGCAGTCGCGGTCAGGGGGAGCCTCTGGATTTCCTCTGCAGGCGTCGCTGTGGGGGCTCAGGGGGGTCGTCTCTGGTTACTCACTGGGTTGCAGTTGCCGGGGAGTCCTCCCTGAGGTGTTGTTTTGCGCAGGTCGAGCCGGGGGCGTCGGGTGCAGAGTGGAAAGTCTCACGCTTCCGGCAGGAAACGTGGAGTCTTTAAAGTTGTTTCTTTGTTGCAGAAAGTTGCAAGTTTGTTGAACAGGGCCGTTGTTCTCGGGAGCTTCTTGGTCCTTTGGATGCAGGGCAGTCCTCTGAGGCTTCAGAGGTCACTGGTCCCTGTTGGATGTGTCGCTGTTGCAGTTTTCGTCGAAGTAGGGAGACAGTCCGGTGGGGCTGGGGCCAAATCAGTTGTCTTCTCCGTCTTCACTGCAGGGCTTCAGGTCAACAGTCCTTCTTCTTCTTTAGGTTGCAGGAATCTCTCTTCCTCGGTTCTGGGGGCCCCTAAATACTGAATTTAGGGGTGTGCTTAGGTCTGGGAGGGCAGTAGCCAATTGCTACTGTCCTTGAGGGTGGCTACACCCTCTTTGTGCCTCTTCCCTATGGGGAGGGGGCTCATCCCTAATCCTATTGGGTGAATCCTCCATCCACAAGATGGAGGATTTCTAAAAGTAAGAGTCACCTCAGCTCAGGACACCTTAGGGGCTGTCCTGACTGGGGGGGTGACTCCTCCTTGTTTTCCTCATTATCTCCTCCAGCCTTGCCGCCAAAAGTGGGGGCAGTGGCCGGAGGGGCGGGCATCTCCACTAGCTGGGATGCCCTGTGGCGCTGTAACAAAGGGGGTGATCCTTTGAGGCTCACCACCAGGTGTTACAGTTCCTGCAGGGGGAGGTGAGAAGCACCTCCACCCAGTACAGGCTTTGTTCCTGGCCACAGAGTGACAAAGGCACTCTCCCCATGTGGCCAGCAACATGTCTGGTGCGTGGCAAGCTGGCAAAAACTAGTCAGCCCACACTGGAAGTCAGGTATGTTTTCAGGGGGCATCTCTAAGATGCCTTCTGGGTGTATTTTACAATAAATTGCACACTGGCATCAGTGTGCATTTATTGTGCTGAGAAGTTTGATACCAAACTTCCCAGTTTTCAGTGTATCCATTATGGTGCTGTGGAGTTCGTGTTTGACAGACTCCCAGACCATATACTCTTATGGCTACCCTTCACTTACAATGTCTAAGGTTTTGCTTAGACACTGTAGGGACATAGTGCTCATGCACATATGCCCTCACCTGTGGTATAGTGCACCCTGCCTTAGGGCTGTAAGCCCTGCTAGAGGGGTGACTTACCTATGCCACAGGCAGTGTGAGGTTGGCATGGCACTCTGAGGGGAGTGCCATGTCGACTTAGTCATTTTCTCCCCACCAGCACACACAAGCTGTGAAGCAGTGTGTATGTGCTGAGTGAGGGGTCCCTAGGGTGGCATAAGACATGCTCCAGCCCTTAGAAACCTTCCCTGGCATCAGGGTCCTTGGTACCAGGGGTACCAGTTACAAGGGACTTACCTGAGTGCCAGGGTTGTGCCAATTGTGGAGACAAAGGTGCAGTTTAGGGAAAGAACACTGGTGCTGGGGCCTGGTTAGCAGGGTCCCAGCACACTTTCAAATCATAACTTAGCATCAGCAAAGGCAAAAAGTCAGTGGGTAACCATGCCAAGGGGGCATTTCCTTACAGGTGGGGTGTATGTGAGGTGGTGGGGTGGGGTGATGGGGGTGAGGGTAGGGGTGGAGGTATGTGATGGCATGCAGGAAAGGGAGTGATAGTAAAGGGTTGACTTACCAGTGTCCAGTCCTCCAGCTACTTCTGCCAGGCCCTCAGGGTGCAGTATTGTCAAGACTTGCTCCTCCCATGTTGTTAGTTGTGGGGGAGGAGGTGGGGGTCCACCGTAAGTCCTCTGTACAGCAACCATGGAACGCACCTTCCCGATAGGTCATTCCACCTCTTCCTGATGTCATCCCTTGTTCTTGGGTACTGTCCCACGGCGTTGACCCTGTCCACGATCCTCCGCCATAGCTCCATCTTCCTGGTAATGGATGTCTGCTGCACCTGTGATCCAAACAGCTGTGGCTCTACCCGGATGTTTCCTCCACCATGACCTTTAGCTCCTCCTCAGAGAACCTGGGTAGTCTTTGTGGTGCCATGGCTGTGTTGTGACTGGTGTGTGTGAGGGTGTGTGGGGTGATGTTTTGGGGTGTGCTGTGAGGTGCGTGGATAGTGTATGGGTGATGGTGTTCTGTGGCTCTGGTTCTGTGGGTGCTCTTGGTGTCTCTCTCTCTCAGTTGTAAATTATTTTGTAGTCGTAAAGGGATGTGGGTGGTGTGGGTGTGTGTTTTATAGCAGTGTGGGTGTGTGGGTATGGTGTGTGTATGAGTGTCAGGTGTTTGTAGTTTGAATTGTCCAATGTGGTGTTGCTTTGTTAGGTTGTGTGTATTTTGAGTGCAGCGGTATGTACGCCCAATGGTTTACCGTGGTTGAATGTCAGCCGCAGTGATTCATGGGTCATAATGCTGTTGGCATAACGGTGTGGATTTTGCTACCGCCATTTTATCACTAATCTTTGGGCTGGCGGACTTGTGTGTGTGTCTGTATAGTGACGGATTTCTATGTGTGGGTCATAATATGGGTAGCGGTATACTGCCGCAGTCATGGTATGTTGGCGGCAGTCGGCATGGCGGTAATCGGGACTTACCGCCAATGTCATAATGAGGGCCATAGTGTGCCTGACCTGCCCAGAGCGACAGACTATGGGCCAGATGTACAAAAATGCAATTTTGTATTTCTTAAATAGAGACTACATAGAAATCGCTATTTAAGAAATGCAAAACGATATTTACTAAGATACCGATTTTCTAATAGCAATTCCTACAAAGTAAGAATTGTTATTAGGAAATCACAATTAAGAAATCCAATTGAATTTGAGTCAATGGGCCGGTTTTGCATTTCCTAAATAGCGATTTCTCATTAGGAAATTGCTATTTAGAAAATGCAAAACCAAGGATGGCAATGTGCAAAAGGGCCCCCTTGGTCCACCCCAAAAATAGGGGTACACCTGTAGAGCACACATATGCTTAAAAGGCATGTGTGTTCTCCATTGCAATTTTAAAAATTGCACCTGGTTACTGTCAACTTCAAGTCGATGGTAATTGCATCTCCTAAATGCCCAAGTTGCATTTAGGAAATGTTTTGTACATCAGAAAAGGAATCGTAAATAGGAAATCCCTATTTGCAATTTCCTTTTCTGGGAATCATAAATTGCAATTTCTACAGGGTGGAAATCGCAATTTGCGATTCCTTAAAGGGCTTCGTACCTAAGAAAAGCCTGGTTTGCATTTGTTAACGTCCCAAAATAACGATTCGGACCATTAAGGAATGCAAGCTGGCTTCCTACATCTGGTCCAATGTCTCAACTGTGTCACTGTGTTGTTCAAGTTCACAGAATGACTAAAGTAAGGATTATCTTTAAAAAATGCAAACAGAACACATGAAATAAAAAATGGAAGAATGACATCAAAAGAAATGCAATGTTAAAAGAGCAGGGCGTGTACAATGTTGGCACAGTGTATAGCAAGCAGTCCAAAATATTGCAATTAATTGTTTCGTTTTAGAAGTATTGCTACAACGTGAACATGAATCACAGTAAAAAGAACACCTACATGTGAAAACAGGGGCTACGGAAGGTTACGGAGGACTGATAGGTTTGGAAGAAAGGTTTAATTATAGTTGTTACTATGTTTCAGGTGCCTTCATAGCACATCATATTTTGCTTAATAAACACGTTCATCAATTTTAATTAAACAGGATTCATGTGAGTGCAGTTTCCAATAGTTTTTGTTCAATAACACCACGCACCATTTCTCGTGGTAGCAAAAAGGCCACTTAATTAAGACAGGTTTGCAAAGTAATTTCATCCAGGTCTGGATGGTCTGCAAGCAGTGTTTGACACTAGATTTTGGCGGCAGAGGAAACTTTCTTTTAGAGTTGTATATCATTGGCATATTGGAGAATCTTGATGCTGTTATCTGTGAGTAGAGCACCAAGCAGTTACATGTAAGTGCTGAAGATGACAGGAGACGGTGGAACCCTGGGAGACTTCAAAGGTAAAAGAGATCTTTTGTGACCTGTGGGTGCCCATGTTAACAAACTGATGTTGGTTGGAAAGGTAGGAGGAGAACCAGTGAAGGACATTGCAGTTTAATCAGATTCAGGACTCAAGGGTGCATATGAGGGTGGGGTAAGCCAACTGAGTCTAAAGCAGCAGAGAGGTCCAGCAATTTCAGGAGTCAGGGGTCATCTTCTTCTATGATCAAGAGAGCATTGCCTACAGTGTGTTGTGTAGCGGTCTCTATGCTGCTCTATGATCTGAATCCAGACTGGTAGTAGTGCAGGAGATGGTTAGTGTTAGTGCGTCTGACCTTAATAAGTAAACTTGCAAGGAGACGCAAATAGGTCGATGAACTTTTTGACTCACAATTAAGATATTCCCACCATAGATCGAGTACAGGCAGACCAATAATGAATGATCAACCAATAACATCAATAATAATCAATGACCTTAATAATCATTGGACTCAGTAATTGTTACACACCATGACCTTTCAGTCATGAATAACCACAACTTTTAGTAAAAGTTAGAATATTTATTTCCCTATATTAGCAATGCTAATGTCAAGTAAGATAATCTCAAAATCAAAAGATACACATACAGAAACAACATTGGCTGTCCAAATCTGCAGAAGAAACGCAATCTAATCAAAGCTTGAACTACTACACATTTTAAGGTTACAGTACTAACTAATAACAAGAACAATTGTGAAAACGATATCACATACATTTAGATTCAGCAGAGTAATTCATCAAACATTATTCCCTATTGGCAGATTTTCATTAGTGAGAATCCTTATCTAACATTAGATTAGCAACAGCATGTTGGGCTTCCTGCAAAACAATTTAGTAAAAATAAATTTGGAAAAGATCTAACTATGGGGCTATCAAAACAATGCGGTTGGTACCTAGAAAGAAAAAGCAAAGAGGCATAACAAACACATGGGTAAAATAACACCTCTCCTCAATTGGATCGGCAGGCTAAAATAATCTTTGACATCAGGACATCAGTTCAGTTAGCAAGGCATCAGAATTCAGCATCACAGTCCAGAAACGCAAAGTCCTTAAGCAACTCGAAAGAATAGAGGTAAACCCTCAAGAAGTATAGAGAGAAATGCTGGTCTTCTCTTGGTGCAGTCCGTTAAGTTTCCTAAAACTATTTCCCAAGTCCCTATTGGTCAAGGGATCGCATGTTCACACTTTGTCCAATAAAACTAAAGCTTCAAATCTATGAATTCTACCACTACTCCATTCACATGTCGCTGATTGGCTTCTCCTGCAACGTTCTCATTGTCCGGCTCATCAGGTAACAATATTGTTGCAGCTTATACTCCAGTCAGTGTCTCCATTGTTCTCCTCCTGAGAAAGTCAGTCTTACACACATTACACTCAAAATGTTACATTTAGCAAGAACTGCATCTTCTAGCAGTTGGTTCTCATGAGAAAGACTTTTTGCTATGAGCATATTTACACAATACAATGGAAAATCACAGTTTAACTCTCTAGGACAACCATCTTACTAAATGGTAAAAAATGCAGCTTGACATGAGGCCAGGTAACTAGGCCAAGACTTCCGCTAAGTTAAGGCCTACAATTAATAAAGCTAATACATAGTACCTAATCCTTTATATGACACATTACAACATTAGTCAAACACATACTCAACATTTCATATTAATAAACTTTTAATAAGTACACTTCGTGAACATTGGTGGCCACTCATCGTGATCACATTTTCAAATGCATATTTTTCTATGTTATTACATTTCCTAAGCAAATCCATTACTCAGAATACATGAACATTCTTTATTAATTTTTAGCAAAACACCTGCTTGATGATTGTAAGGCATAATTTTCAAAAGAAATGGCATTGAGGGAGTTGAGTATGTCAGCAGCGTCTAGAAGATATATGGCTTGGATGGCCATGGAAAGGCGTGGGTTTGAAAGATGAAGTATGCTTAGTATCGTTGATGTGTGGTCAGATCATCTGTATTTTTGTCACTAAAGAAGAGGTTGATGGCATTGCTCTTATCAGTTGAATTAGGAATGGGTGGGTCCAGCAGGGGATTGTTGCAGTGCTTGCGTTGAACAGCTTTCTGTTTTTTGTTGGTGGCAAAAAAAAACTTTGCTGTTTGTGTGTTGCGCTGAGGGACTTCTGTATCAACATATCAAGAGGTCCTCTCAAGTTCTTCTTTTCTTCCATTTCTTTCCTGTCTACGTATGGATTGTCCTCACAAGTCCTTCTTTTCTTCCATTTCTTTCCTGTCTACGTATGGATCATTTATTATCAGCAAGGTCTTTAGAATACCATGGTGCTGAAGCATTGGCTCACAACTGTGTTTTGCAGTTGAGGCATGGATATTCACATAGTTTTCCAAAAATGTGCAAAAGTTGTTTAGAAGGGTGTTGGCATCGAACATGGAAACAAAAAGATGAGAGATGAATTCAAGCATTAGGTTGTCTGTGGAGAAGTGTTTGAAGGATCTGAAGGTTTAGGGCGAGATGTATCATCACGGCCCTGTGCGAGTCGGAAATAGCGATTTTTAAGAAATCGCTATTTCCGACTTGCAAAGTGCCATGTATCACATTTGCGAGTCGGTAATAGCGATTTCTTAAAAATTGCAAATGCTATTACTGAATCGCAAATTGCGATACCGGCCCCATTCGCAGCTATGGGCCTGTTGGCCCATATCTGCGAATTTTTTGCATTTCCAAAATTGCGATTTCTGAACCAGAAATTTGCAATTTTGGAAATGCAAAAGCCCAGGGTGCTGGGGGCCTAAGGCCCGCTGCACCCCAAAAATGTTTTGGGGGACATGTAAGGTGCACAAATGCCAAAAGGGCATGTGTGCTTTACAAGTTCAATATAAAAATGCATCTTAAATGCATTTTTAAATTTTGCACTAGGTTACCACCTGGTTTCAATTCATGGTATTTTGCATGTGCAAAATGCCATTCTGCGAAAAATCGCAATTTGTGTTTTTTTCCAGCATCGCCTTGCGATGTGGATTTTGCGAATCGCAAATAGCAACTCGCAAAACCAGGTCGCAACGCAAGAAATCGCAATTTTAGCGATTCCTTATTTGTGGTCTGCGAATGCCTTTCATGCATTGCAGACCACTTTTTTGCACTCGCAAATGGCCGAATTTTGCGATTCGCACCGTTTGCGAGTGCAAAAAAATGTCATACATCTGGCCCACAGTCTTCTCTTTTATGTTGATATTGGTTTTTAATACTATGTTGAGTATGGAGAAAGGGATAGCAAATTGGTCAGTTTAGTCCAGTCCAGGGCTACCAGTGGTTTGCATTGGATTGTTAGTAATGTTGAGAAGCTACAGCTGAGAATGTGGCCTTAGGAGTGTGTTGGTTATGTGACAAACTGTGCCAGGTTGAGTGTATCCATGAGAATTAAATGGGTGTCTGGTTTTTATGAGCTTGTGCTGTATAGGAGGTTTAAGTCACCCATGAGAGTGATATGGGCATGTCAGATGAACAAGTTGTTTAGGAGATCTGAGAAAACATCAATGAAGCCCTTATTCTGACCAGGAGACTTGTAGATGAGATGGAAGGTGGAGGTCTGAGCTGCAAAGAGTGGGAAATCGAATGTCAGTAGCACCTTGGAGTCGAGTGTTGCCTACTTGCCTTGGGTACAGGGCCAGAATTATTTTTGGTGATAGGAAGGCCTCCTCCCTTCTTAGGTGCACTGTACACACAATTGGTGCTGTAGCCTGTGGGAAGAAGGATATCTAGGATGTGCGAAATTGCAGGAGTTAACTTTCTTTCTGTGATGAAGAGGGCATTAAGTTTATAACAGATGATGAGGTTTGTGATGCCCGGTGTATGGAGTACTACAGAGTGAGTGTTAATGAGCATAAGTTTGAATGTTTGCGTAGTGGTTAACGGTGTGTGGCATTTAGTGGGATGTGTGCGAGGTTGGGTCTATATATTGTGTGAAAGCTATGTGACTATCTGTGTGACTATCTGGGTGGTCTTCATCTAGGTGTTGTCATGGGGACTGCCAGTATGGGGTGTTGGGTGAAACCTTGGAAATTTCACTGGAACAGCCGTTTCAGTCCAAGGCCCCATCTGGCCCTAATAGACCTCCGTCTGAATCCACTCTATGCAGGGGACTTCTGGCTGATGAGATGCCCTGTAGTGTTGATTGAAATAGGGAGAAGGTAGGAAATAATGTCAAAGAGTAGATGATCATATAATCTGAACACATTTATGACCCCCTGATTAGCACTGTGAGAAAATGTGTGCTGCCTTCAGCCTCAACCCCAGAGCTCTCAATTGTGGTTCACCATAAACACCTGCCCACAAGCTCAACTCACACAGACACCCAGAGGAGACCCTGTTCATACTATACAAGAGATATATGCTGTACTCTAAAATACAGAAATACAACATCCTGTAAAAATCAAACACTGTTATCTAATGCAAGATCAACTACAACATATGAAATGTAAACAGGAAGTATATTGCTGCTCAGAAATTGCTTAGTGTCTGCCTTTAAAGTTAAGACGTGTCCATAACGCCCAATAGGGCCTTGTTTCAATGTCAGTTTTTAGGTTGAGCGTGCAATCGCTTTTTGACCTGTTGTAATTATTCTGTGGGCTTTTAACCACACCCATCTCACGCCTATCACTTTCATTCGTTCGTGGGATTACTTTTCAAAAATCCCTTGATGTAATTAGTAAATGCCTTTTGTTTGTCTCGCCTTGGGGCGGTTTTGTTACCGCCTTGCAGATTGACCCTGTTACATGGATTATTGCATGATTGCTGATATACTTAAGCATGGTGAACTATTTTTTTCTTTAGTCTCTCCCCTTCATGCAAAATCCATTGGCGACATTGAAGCGCTGGTCACATTGTTCACACTGTTACCTAATCAAAGTAATTTCTTTTGGCTCTCCCCTCCACTCTCCATAGCTTTCCAAAAAACAACAAAGTGGGAGAGCGATACTACAATAGTCACTTCACTCTGGAAACTCTTCCCATAATGCTTTGCAGGCCATTACTTTTAGAAAAATGTTTTTGCTTATAATTCAGCCTGTCCTAGGACAATAGGATCACCACCAAAACATTCACGATTATGTGTTCTTTCTGTCTACATTATCTCTGGGTCCCCACACTAGGTTATTGGAGACGCCAAAATAATAACCCATCCCAACATTCCATGTCTGTTTAATCTCTCTCATAGCTTCATCTTTGTTTTACAGCTGTGAGTAGTTTGTGTTTTAGAGCCTTGTTTGTAATATCATTGGAATAGGTCTCTTAACTCACAAAATGTGTAAGGTACTATGGGCTAGAAGTACAAAAATGCAATTTTGCATTTCTTAAATAATGACTTTACAGTAATCGCATTTAAGAAATGCAAAATGCTAGGAATCACTATTAGGAAATCGGTATTAAGAAGTCCCATTGCATTTTAGTCAATGGACCGGTTTTGCATTTCCTAAGTAGTGATTTCTTGTTAAGAAATCACTGTTTAGGAAATGCAAAACCAGGAATGGCAACGGCCCCCCTGGGTGCACCCCAAAAATAGGGGTGCACCTGTAGAACACACATATGCCTAAGGGACATGTGTGTGCTCTATTGCAATTTTAAAAAAGCACTTTGGGTTGCTTTTTTGAAATTGCACCTGGTTACTACCAACTTCCAGTTGGTGGTAATTGCATCTCCTAAATGCCAACGTCACATTTAGAAAATGCTTTGTACATCAGAATAGGAATCACAAATAGGGAATTCCTATTTGCAATTTTCTATTGCGGGAATCGCAAATTGTGATTTCTACAAAGTAGAAATCGCAATTTGCAATTCCTTAAGGGCCTTTGTACATA
Source organism: Pleurodeles waltl (assembly GCF_031143425.1). NCBI lineage: Eukaryota > Metazoa > Chordata > Amphibia > Caudata > Salamandridae > Pleurodeles > Pleurodeles waltl. The sequence continues at coordinate 138,860,129 of NC_090448.1, forward strand.
CGAAAAGGCTGTTTTGCATTTCTTAATGGCCCGAAATACCAATTTGGACTAGTAAGAAATGCAAAAAGGCTTTTTTACATCTGGCCCTATGCTCTGTAGGGGCTAAATATATGGTTACACTGTATTACTTTCTGTATTTTTCTTTTCATCTGGTTATGCCCTCTAAAGGCTAACTATATGGTTACATGACCATGGGCCAGATGTATGAAATTTTTTTGCACTCGCAAACGGTGCGAATCGCAAAATTCGGCCGTTTGTGAGTGCAAAAAAGTGGTCTGCGATGCATGAAAGGCATTCGCAGACCACAAATAAGAAATCGCAAAAAATTCGATTTTTTTGCGTTGCGACCTGATTTTGTGAGTCGCAATTTGCGATTCGCAAAATCCAACTCGCAAGGAGATGCTGCAAAAAATCGCAAATTGCGATTTTTCGCAGAATGGCATTTTGCACATGCAAAATACCATGAAAAGAAACCAGGTGGTAACCTGGTGCAAAATTTTAAAATGCATTTATAATGCATTTTTAAATTGAACATGTAAAGCACACATGCCCTTTTGGCATGTGTGCACCTTACATGTCCCCCAAGACATTTTTGGGGTGCAGTAGAGGGGGCCTTAGGCCCCCAGCACCCTGGGCTTTTGCATTTCCAAAATTGCGATTTCTGAACCAGAAATCGCAATTTTGGAAATGCAAAAAAATTGCAGCTATTGGCCAACAGGCCCATATGTGCGAATGGGGCCGGTATCGCAATTTGCGATTCGGTAATAGCATTTGCGATTTTTAAGAAATCGCTATTACCGAATCGCAAATGTGATACATGGCACTTTGCGAGTCGGAAAAAGCGATTTCTTAAAAATCGCTATTTCCGACTCGCAAAGGGCTGTGATGATACATCTGGCCCCATGTTTCTTACAAATGCTATTTTCATTGTGGTGTCCTCTAGGGGCTGATCTAAGTATTACAGTCAACGTATCAACATAGTACAATATTTGCGCCACAGAAACTTGCCCCATAATGCTTTGCAGGGCATTACTTTTACAAAACATTTTTGCTCGTAGCTGAGCCTAAAACGTTCACCTAAAACGTTCACCACAATGTGCTCTTTCTGTCTACATCATCTCTGGGTCCGACACTAGGTTAGTGGGGACCCCAAAATAATAACCCCTCCCACCATTCAGTGTCTTTTTAAGCGCCATCATGGTGGTATTTTCTGTTTTACAGCTGGGAGTAGTTTGTGTTTTAAAGGCCTTGTCTGTAATTTCTTTGCAGTTGGCCTGCTAGCCCTAAAAACGTGTAATGCGTTTTGCTCTCTAGGGGCAAAATATATGGTTACACTGCATTACTTTCTGACATTTTCTTTTCATGTCGTTATGCCCTCTAGGAGCTAACTATATGGTTACATGACCACGTTTGTTACAAATGCTATTTTCATTGTGGTGTACTCTAGTAGCTGTTCTAAGCATTACAGTCTAATGCCAAAAGTTTATTTCTGATAAAGGTTTTTATTGAGTTTATGTGATAATTGTATAAGGTTTATTAATCTCTCGTTGTTGCAGTTATGACCATGATTCAACCCAATTTAACTTCCTTATTACTCTATGACTTTTTTAACACTCTTAATATGTTTGGGTGACCTTTTTAGTTTATTTCTCTTGTTACTCCTCTGTGGCTGTCGTGTGTCCTTTTTTGGGGAACTGTGTTAGTCAGCCAGCAACTCTTATGGTAGGGTGGTGAAAGTGGCATTCCATTGGAATTTGCATGACAGATTTAAATTAGGATGCTAAATGGAAACATTTTAAATTTTAGCTGCAGCTAGAGGAAGAAGGTAAATGGAAGGTAAATGGAAGTGCTTTAGTTATATGCAGGGCCACTAGAATTATGTGGTAGGAAAAGGCCAAATTATAAGGCAGGCTTGACCAAATTATATGACAAGAAATGTCCAGTTATAAATTTACAGCGCCAATAGCTCTAACTAAAGAAAATGTGAGACCAATTGAATTGCAAATGCTTGTTTTAATTATCAATGGGGTTTAGACCAGACCCACTCAATGCCCTGTATGAGCCCCAATATAGGCAAAGAAAATTGACCCCATCTATTAACTTGTGAGTAAATGACAGCTTCAAGTGAGTGTCAGGGTGTCCCTCAAATCCATGCCCCTCCGTGCCACTGCACCTAAGCAGTAGTGATAGCTACGCCCAAGGCTGGAGCCTGCCCCTCATTCCTTATGTTGTGCGCCGAGGGCCACATATGAGATTGAACGCACTGATAGCTTTATGTATCCATTGCACAACGCTCTTCTGGACGAGTGAAAAAGTATCTGAGGGCCAGATGTTTCAAGCAATTTTGCATTCGCAAACAGTGCGAATCGAAAAAATTTGCCGTTTGGGAATGCAAAAATGCCTTTCAAGATGTATGAAAGGCATTCGCTGTGCAATTTTAAGGAATCGCTAAAATAGCGATTCCTTAAAATTGCGACCCCATTTAGAGAATTGCAAATTGCGATTCTCTAAATAGGAAATCGCAAATGGGGAATTCCAAAGTACATGTATCAAGCATTTCCTAAATGCAAATTGGGCATTTAGGAAATGCAATTGGATTTGGTGGTAAGCATGTGCAATTTTTTTTAATCCATTATAGATGCATTTTTTAAAATGACATGTAGCGTACACATGCCCCTAAAGCATGTGTGTGCTTCACATGTCCGCAAATATTTTTTTGGGGTGCATCAGAGGGGGCCTTAGGCTCCCAGCAACCTGGGGTTTGCATTACCTAATTTTCGAATTCCTAACTGGAATTCGCAAATTGGGAAATGCAAAACCATTTGCACCTATGGGCCGAATGGAATCCCATTCTCTAATTGTAATTCGGTAATAGCAATTGCAAATTTTAGGTAATCGCTATTACCGAATTGCAAATTTCATACATCCCATTTTGCATTTCTTAAATAGCGATTTCCTAAAATTCGCTATTTAAGGAATGCAAAATGGATCTTTGATGCATCTGGCCCTAAATCCCTTACCGTGCAGTCATAAAGGATGGCTAACTGCTCTCTCTGTTGTGCAGGTTGTGTGCTCTTTGTCACGTCCTCGACCTTGAGATGTACAGGGTTGTATATAGTTTGCTAATTAAATTTGCATTGTCATTAAGCATGTTGATAGACAGGTTTAAGTCAGATTTTTATATGTGCTTTTCTCTTGACAGAAAAATGCATCTAACACCAAATTCACAGGCTCCCGCTCCTGTGGATGTGCTCATTTAGGCACCCGCAGCACTGAAACAGAGGAGGTGGGTGACACAGGCTACAGCTGAGCCAGAGGCGTAACAAAGGCCCCCGTAGCCCTGGCAAGGGGTGGAGGGAGAGGGGCGAGCTCCAGGGGCCCCCCTCAGCACAGTGCCCTGGCCTTAATGGACTTGAGTAAGTCCGGAGGGGGGGGGGGCACGTACTTTGCAGCGGAGCCCCTCAAGTTTCTTTAGGCCCCTGAGCTGAGCAGAGGCGTTTTAAATAATTTGATTCTAGGCACAGCCATAAAGATCGCGATATCCACCTCCTGGTGTCTTATCGTGAAAAGAACGCCTTCTGGAAGCATAGTTGGGGGCAAGATGAAAACGGAGATGTGAAAGAGGCGGGTACCTTAACAGATGTGTGACGTATGCGCTAATCTCTGGTTTTAAAACTAAATAGGGTCCTGGCCCATCTGAGGAGCAGAGATATGGTAATCTAATGTAAATGAAGTACCTCGTCCTGCTCTGTCTGAAGTCGGTCAGACTGAAGACACGGCTTTCAACAAAAGGCCGCTCTCGCGCCCTGAGAGAGGGGCAGATACACGGGGGAGCCCCGAGGGAGGGGTCGCCTGGTTGTAAGTATTGTGACGGCCACGCTATTATGATTAACCCGACACCAGAGAAAGATAATATCGTCTAATTCCGAGAGGAAGCTGGTTTCAGTTGCAAGTATGACCTTGAAGACCGCTGCAAATAATACAAAAAACAAATAGTCGCAATAACATCAGTGCGCCATATATGCAGTGTCCCTGTAATTGTGCGACCGGGGCACCAAGTTTTGCAGCTGAGTTGACTAATTTATGCGGCAAGAAATGGTAAAGTATGTGGCATAATGCGGCACATTTTTTCATAGTTTTCATTTTTCCAGATGGTAATAATGTCTGGGAAAATATCTCCCTTCCTAAGTCCCAGTTTAACAACCAAATGCAGAAATAAGCAACTAAAAGATGCCCAGCTAGCCCATGCAAAGGGCCTTTTACTGCACGCGAGCGCAAGTTGCCGCGTTTTTAATATCTTTCATACGTTTAAACTAGAAACTTTTTTTTGTTAAAATCTGTAGATTATGCAACAGATGAAGGATTATGCAGCAAATATGATAAAACCGTAATTATGCGAAAACAGCAGCGGCACAGAATTGTACAATTCTAGTGGCCCTGCAAGAGAGGACAGTGCAATCAGACAGATGTGAGACAATAGAGCACACCTGGCGTACCTGTACATGTCATGAAATGCTTGGCTGTGGGTGCTAAGGTTGCCACTTGGCTACTTTTTTACTGGCATGGCCAGTTTCCTCCTGCCCCGGTAGGTACAAACATAAGGAAAATCATATAAAGTCTGTATTTCTACCCTTTCCAGTAAATATTTAACCAAGCATTAGCAAAATCAACAAGTCTGGTGTTGATTGTCAGCCTATTGGGTTTGTCACAGTTTTTCTTTCTTTCTCACAGTTTTTGTAAAACCTTATTGAGGGGAGTTGTGTTGATTAGCTCTTCGTGTCAATATAAAAATAAACATTGGCTAAAGGCAAAATATTTTTTGTCAAAGGTGCATATTGCCATAATAGTGCCTAACACTGAAGGTATCTACTTTGTGAATGGGCTCCTTGTGAAAGAGGAGAACACCGTCAATCACAAATACATTAGCTACTGGCTGAAGTGGGCTGACCCACTGTCCCCTGCTGTACTCTGTAATAGGCTGAAGAAATATGTGAATGGTACAACAAATAACTAATATATTAAGAGGGCTGGCTGAAAGCCCATACCAGTAAGTATATTACCTATATAATTTTAGTAAAAACAAATGGTCTTGACAAACTCTAGACCTAAAAATCAAGTAGGCATTAAACAAGTTAGACACAATCATCGGCTTATACATGTTCAAATACTCAGACATTTGCAAATGCACACAACTATGCACGTTTTGCACACAAATGTGCAGATTTACACCCATTTGTGCAGATGCACATGCACATGTGCACAAAAGCACTGGTTCATGGGCATATGCACAAGACATTGACTGCATGTACGCAAATATATGTCTGTGCATGCTCATACATGAAGGTTCGTACATGAAAGAACACATATGCTCACTCTTGCACTTGCAAACATCTTCAGGCACATACGAGCATAAGCATTCACAAATAAAATATGTGCAGCATATAAAACAAAAACATATACGCGCACACACACACACACACACACACGAGTACCCAGGAAAGTAAACATGTCTTCTGGTTTCTGGAGCTCTCACACATTCTCTGATGTACACAGTAACACCCACACACTCCCTCACACTCCGACCTGTACCAGTGTCAGCTCGTCTATAGCAGCATTGGTGCATTACCCTGCTTACTGCAAGCAACTACACCCCAGACTTGGTTATTAAAAAATGTATTTCCCAATTAAAATACTTCCCCCATTGTGCAATTCCTATAGCTTCCTTTATGTGGTGGAGCCACAGACATCTCTCTCCCAGCAAAGCATTATACAGGTATTAGCTAGGACGTGGTTGCAGCTAAGGCTGTGTAATGGAACTGCGTCTATCAGATTGACTGGTGTTTTGCTGTGGCCATCCCCACATGCACAGTTCAGACTCCATAATCAATGCTATCATCGTATGACACTGCACAAACACAAGTCCTATCCTCACCGCTGATCACAAATGTTAGAAATGGAGTCTCTAGTTGGCAGAGGTATACACCCTGGTCCAAGTAGGGGCCACAATCCTAGTCAGGATAAGTCACAACACAATCCAAATTATCCTGTGCCCACACTCTGTCACTGTGGCACTGAGGAGAAAGGCTTAATTTAGAAGGCAATGTGTAAAGTATTTGTGCAATAAATCATACAGTAACAGTGAAAACACAACAAAAACACACCACTCAGGTTTAGAAAAATAGATAATATTTATCTGAATAAAATAAGATCAAAACAACAAAGGTTAAATATTCACAAGTTTAAATATCACTTTTAAAAGGTTTAAGAATCTCAATCCTTAGAGATCAATAGTTGTTTCTTTGTAACACACAGTACCTGGTAGGCGTCTAAAATAACGTCGCAAGGGGACCTTACAGAGGAGGAAATGCACGGAAAAATAAGGTGTTGTGTCCGATTTTCCGCCATGGCACAGATGATGTGTCATTTCTTTCTATGCCGCAAGAGTTTACATTGTTTTTCAGGCATGCAGTCTGGGTTCCTCACTGTGATGCAGGGATGATGCGTTGAAAATCCTTGACACTCTGGTAGAAGGACCAGGCGCTGCATTGATCCAGTAGGCGATGCATCAAATTTTCCATCGCGAGGCAGGCGCAGCGTCAAATTCTACACCAGGTAGTCAGTGCTTCATCGTTCCGGTCGGCGTGCTGTGATTTCACAGCCGCGATACAGGCTTTGCGCCACGTTCTACAGGCATTGCATTGATTTTTGACCCAGAAGGAGTTTCCTGAAGAGGTGAAATATTTGTTGGCCCTGAGACTTCAGAAACAGGAGGTAAGTTCAATCCAAGCCCTTGGAGAGCACTTCAGGGGAAAGGCAACAAACAGGGCAGAAGTCCTGCTCAGCAAAGCAGTCCAGATAAGTCCTTTAGGTAGCCAGGCAGTTCCTCTGACAGAGTGCAGGTGTAGGTCCAGAAGTGTCTGATTTGTTGGTGTTAGAGACCCAGTTTTTATACCCCAAAATGCCCTTGAAGTGGGGGAAACTTCAAAGAGTGGTTTCAAAGTGCACAAGTTCCCCTTTAAACCCAGTCCCGCCTGCCAGGATCCCTGAGGGGGTTATCAGTCATTTGTGTGAAGGCAGGCCACTGGCCTTTGAAATGTAAGTGTGAGCCCCTCCAACCTTTCCTGCCTAGGAAGATCTGTTCAGTATGCAGATGAATACAGATGTGACCGAGTGTTCTGTGTTTCTGGTTGTCTGGGTGCAGTGCACAAGGGGAGCTGTCACCCAGCACACACCAGATGTGGATTGGAGACAGGCTGTAAGGCACAGATGGCAGTAAGTATAGAGAAATGCCCACTTTCTAAAAGTGGCATTTCTAAAATAGTAATATTAAATCCAATTTCACCAGCAAACAAGATTTTCTATTACCATTCTGGCAACACTAACCATGACAGGGATACTCTTTGCAGATCAGAATCTGCCACTCAAAAGTATGTGAGGGCAGTTCTAATGCTAGTCCATGAAAGAAACAGGCCTCACAGTAGTGGAAAATGAATTTATGAATTTTTCACTACCAGGACATGTAAAACACATAAGTACATGTCCTGCCTTTTACTTACATAGCACCCTGCTCTATGGGTTGCCTAGGGCCTACATATGTAGACAAGCATTTGCAATGCAACGGATCTCGCATTACGTCGAGTTAGAGTTATTAGCGTTGTAAACTCCTAACTTTTCTTGCCACATTAAATAAATAAAAAAAAAAACAAGCGCAATTGCGCTGTGTTTTACACAGCGCGATTGCGCTGCGAAATACAGAGAAAAAGTAATCCAGAAACCATACAGAAAACATGGAGCCTCCTATGTTTCCAATAGTTTACTGGTGCTCTTGAGGAGGGCTAAGCACCGGAAAAGGCGTGACGTATGCATGCCTTTCACGAATGAAAACAAGCAGATTTTAAAAGGCAAGCCCACGAACCAATGGAAGTGAGTGACTTAACATGGGCGTGGTTAAAATCCCCCAAAAGAGAGATTAGAAGAGGGACAGAGCGCTTTGCGCTCGCCCCTAAAAAAGGGGAGTTTAAAGCTTGGATAGTAGTTTTAAATGCCAAGTCGAAGTGGCAGTGAAACTGCACAAACAGGCCTTGTAATGGCAATCCTGAGACATGGTTAAGGGGCTAGGTATGTTGGTTGCACGACCAGTGCTGCAGGCATCACTAGTAGCATTTAATTTACAGTTCCTGGGCACATGTAGTGCACTGTACTAGGGACTTACAGGTAAATTAAATATGTCAGTTGGGTATGAGCCATTGTTACCATGTTTCGAGTGCGAGAACACATGCACTCTTGCACTGGTTAGCAGTGGTAAAGTGTTCAGAGTCCTAAAGCCAGCAAACATGTGGTCAGAAAAAGAAGAGGAGGAAGGCAAAAAGTTTAGGGTGAACCTTCAGAGAAGCCATTTGCCAACACTGGTGTTTGCCTGTGGTCACCTCTACATGCACAGTTCAGACTCCACAATCAATCCTAGCAGGCAGCAGAGACACAGCCCCATCGGTCTGAGGTGTAGTACTGTGTTCACCTGCCCCATCTCATCCTGACACTACTATTAAGCTGTTCACTATTACAAACAGAAGGAGAGCAGTGTTTGGATTGGCTGGGCTGAGTGGGGCTGGCATGCACATAATTACAGCTAAACAGCGCAGGAAGGGGAGGGGTGTGTACCAATTTGCAGCTCAAAGCCATGCCAAAAAGTGTGTGCTCAATCCTGCAAATAATATAAGAACATCATCGAGGTAAGATTTTTTTGTTCCGTACTCTTAATAAGTTACAGAATTAAATTCATATTGCCAAGGTGATCAGGGCATTCTGTTTATGTAAGCAAACACATTTACCGTTTTAAACTTGTTTAATGATAACAGCTTGCTGATCAAATTTAAGATGCATTGTGTTATTGAAATGTTTGGTGTAATGAGCATTTATTTCATATAATAATAGTACCATCCTCTTACTTTCTCCCTGATAAATAGTTATGTCGCATAATGATATTCCTTTATTGAAAGTTTACATTTCAGATTGCTAACCATATTCCTTTTCCTGATATCCTTTTATGTAGCATTGCTCAAGGAGAAGGTATTTCCATTTGCTCAATCTTATACATTGATTAAATCTATTTACAAAATGTATTGAAATTGAATTTAGAGCTACACATGCAGCAGTGTGCACAATTTCATCTACTTTCATCCCTAGTGGGTCATTCTGTTATATCCCTGAGAGATGAGGATGCTTAGTGTCGAATTTGTACATGAATCTTGATTAAATTGACTTCCATTTAATCAGAAATCCTTCATAGGCAACACAATGTATTTTTATATGAGAGTGCGAAAGATGTGAATAACATACGCAGAACATTATCATTTGATTAGGAGAATCTCTTCCTGACTGAGATAAAATGGACACTGAAAAAAATGTACTGCCACCAGGCATGAGAATACTCTTTTAAGATTTTAAGTATTTCAAGAGTATTTCAGAGTTACCTTAAAAGACCTTGCTGCTTTTAAATCAAAATGCTATGAATTGTTTAATGGACCATTTGGCCCTCTATTTTTCAAGATATTAGCATTGTAAGCAGTGTGACGTTGCAAGCACATTGTGAGGTTGTGTTTCTGAGATTCAGTCACTGAACCCAATACTGGGGCATCAGAGAAGAGTATGGATAGATTATGATTCTTGGAAAACTATTTGAAGATTATCAGCATTATGTTACTATCGTCCAATAAGATACCAACATTGGGGAAACAGAGAAGAATATAGATAGATCGTGATTCATGGAACACTATTTTGAAAACTATCAGCATTGTGTTATTGTCGTCCGATAAGCCTTGAGGAAGGTGGTTTTCCTTGGAACACGTGTTGGCCAGAGGCATGAAGAAACTTGAGTTGACCCCCTGCTAAGTACCTGGAGGGTGCCCCGCCCCCCTGGACACAGTCAGGGTCTTGCCACTTGTGCACAGTGTACTGTGCTGAGGGGGACCCCTGGACCTTGGCCCCCTCCCCCAGCACCAAAGGGGCTGCTGGTCCTTTGTTACACAACTGGTGTTGAATGTGCTTCAGGATGTCATTTGAACAATGAATTTTGTAAACTAAGGAAACTTCATTGACTGCTGTGAATTTATGATAAACAAGGAGAAATAAGAAATGGAGCACTGGAGTAACATAACTTGCAGGAATACCACTTTTTGAGAAAGTTAAACTTTCAGAATTGCCTTATAAACCTTGCTGCTTTTTAACCAAATTCTTGATTGACATTTTCTATAAAATGCCCCGTTTTGTCCTCTATTTTATTTCTAGTGGGAGAGCAACATGGAATCCCCCTTGTGTTGGTCTGATCCACTTGTTTCATTTGCTTGCTATGTCAAACTCATTAGCAGCTTTTAAGCCCCAACACTTGCAAAAGTCACCAGTCGCCACTGACTTGTACAAATACTCTCAGACTTGCACTCTCTTACTGATACACCTATAGAGGAGCTCTAGCATGCATGCATACTTACATTGGCACATGCATACATGTGCATATTCATATATGTGCCCAACACATATACTCATCAGATCAGGGCAATGACAGATGGCCTCCTACTTACTTCTGAACTGAAAGTGCACAGAGTATAAGGTAAGCAAAGTGCCACTTAATACTGAAGTTATATTTTTTGTGTTGGTTTAACGTGACAACGTGAAAATTGTTTCATGATTTTGTCACCAATCTTGATGCTTCACGGACTAAATCATGATTAGTTATATGTTTGAGAATATATAAAGCAGATGTGTAATCTCGGAAGTTTCTAGTGCTGTTTTTGTTCACCTCTGATACATTATATCTTGTTTCAGCGAATGTAGAAAATATGAAAAAGAAATTCTATTTAAAATTACTTGGTCTACCAGTCTGTCATATCAGTTGAGCTTAAGAATTTAAAGAGCACTTATCACACAGACGATGCTCCGGGAAAATAAAACACAAAAAAATACTGCTGGAGTAAGGAGAAAAGAACAAAGCGGGAGGGCTGATATCCAGAGGAAGAGCGAAAGCAGCCTTTAGGGAGCATGCAATGACAAACAGCAGCAGGGGAGCAAAGAACTTACAGCTGATCATTTTGCTTTCCATCTAGGCTGCAATGAAAGGAGCCGTCTGACATTTAGAACATGATGAGAGGACATTACAGTCCACAATGGGCACACAGAATGTTGGACTTTATGGGAGAAAAAAATGTAAAGTGCTTGGGAGGAGAGGTGGACTTACGGCCAGAGCTCCAGTCTTTAGTCCTCAGGAAACAGGTTTGAGACCCAGGCTTTGGCTAAATGTCCTATGATTCTGGACAAATCTCTTAGGGCTTGATTTAATATTTGGCTGTCGGCCCATCCTCTGACAGGGAGACAGTGTAAATTATTCTGTTACCCTGATGGCAGGGGTTGCCCTCCTCTATGGCAGAGGATCATCACTCCACTGCTGAAAGGCAGCAGAAAAATAAAATGATAATACAATTATTGTATTATCATTTTATTTTTCGCTTCCTCCTCATAAGGTTGGGGCAATCCTCGTCAGCAGCACGGGGAGGAGGAATAGTATGGAAACTAAGTGTGCATGTTGGTTTGGACGGCGGTCCAAGGCTGGCCAAACCGACATGCACACTTAGAACTCTCCACACGGGCTGTGTTGCACAGCCAGGGTAAAGGCTCCCAGTCCCCAGCTGAGCGGCACTTCAGGCTTCTCAGACCAATGCAGGTGCATCTCTCATTCTGGATAACAGCATGGAAGAAGCATCTGGGTTGGTGGGGAGACAAGAAGCAGAGAAGCGCAGAGGCGGCGAGGACCACAGAGACAGCATGCAGCAGGTAAGTGGGTTTAAAAAAAAACACATTTTATTATTCCCACCTCTGGCGCATCCCCCCGCATGACCCTCTCCCTGCACAAACCACCCACCACCCCACCGAACATTATCACAAGCAGCCACTGCTGCCTGGAGGAGGTCCCAACTGCCAAATTTTGAAATGTCTATCAGGCCAGTGGCCATTTCAACCATTGACAGAAACCCCTGACAAGGCGGTTCTTGCCACTGTATTGTAAATTTGCCATATGGCTCAGTCAAACCTGAAGGAGTCGCACAGCAAAATTTCTATTTGGTTTTTATTTTCAAAAACAAACCCCCAACGTGGGATTTTGTTTCTGAAAAGATAAAAAATGTTACCTCATCACCATATGAGTTATTTTTAAAAGCAAAGGGGGTATTTTGCAGTTTTCACTGCCCCTTACTGTCAGGCTTTCCCTTGTAGTGATGGACAGTAAAACTGGTCTGTATGTCTGCTCATTTAAGTTGGGTGGGCAGACATACAAGGCCACCTCTGATGGCCCTTAGTCAATCAGAGTTCCAGAGTGGTGTAACCACAGTGGAGACAGAATAGTCTCTGCCGTGGTTACACTAAAGGTCCACCTTCCCAATTTAAATGCGGGCGGTCCTTCATGTTGATGGAAAGGGTTCTCTGCTGCCTTTGTGATGTAGTACCCTTCCTGCCAACATATAAATCAGGCCCTAAATCTCCCTGTGCCGTAATAAAAAATGAACCTGGCTCTGTGTAATGCTGTCTTATACTTATGTAAAGTGCTCTAATGCCTTTGGGCAAGTTCACGTAATATATTAAAAAAAAGTTCTGCAGCACTGATGTGTTTGTAGCTGAATCTGATGATACATGACAGATCATATGGACTCATCAAGGCAGCTTGCTTTACGTGGCACAATGCGTTTTATGCGATAAACAAATCTTGGGTAAAGAGGAATTGCGCTCCTGTCTCCTGCCCACCGCAACACATTTGTCAGCAGAAAGTATATAAACATGATGCAGCAATTTGAAGGAAAAGAAAAATATAAAATATAAAGTTACCAACTTGGTGAAGGTGTTCTATGGAAGTGATGAGGTACGACTAGGATGGATTTTGTTAAAGGTGCGTGCCTCAGAAACCATTCCATTCTGAGCACCATCAATAAAAGTAGAATTATGCTCTGGGTTGAGGGACGATGAGGCCTCACAAATATTAACTCTCTTAAGAGTTAGTCTGTGGTACATTGGTTGTGTCTGCAGAAATAGATTTTTTTGCATGTCTGCATTGCCCCTTCTGGATGGGAAAGCACACAGTAAATGAGCAGAATGTCATCACTCATTGTGAAGTTATCTAGTGACCGAAGTGGGCCCCTTCCACCATGATGTATGCTGTACTGGGTGGAGGAAATATGTGAATGGCACAACAGCAGACCGATGAATGAAGAGGGTTGGTTGAAATTCCTATAAGTAAAAATATAATAGATACACGTTTATTAAAATCAAAAGGTCTTGCCTAACAACAGATCAAGAAAAGAATGTAGAAGGAAAGAACACTTTAAAATGTGTTCTAGGGCAGTCTTTAAGACCCAATAAAATAAAGTGAACAAAGATAGCAAACCCTTGCTAAAAAAAGAATACAAATTATTTGATATAAAGTCCTGTTAAATGAAACATCCTGGCCTTTGCGGAATCTCAAAACGTGAACAAATAGCCAATGTTTTTCTGAGGAAAAAGTGGCAATCTTAGTGGGAGCTGGTGATTTTTCGCTCGCCAGGCATCCGCAAAATAATAGCTAGCAGATTTAAATGCTTTTACTGCTGCATAATTATACTCCACTACTGCATATAATTATGCAGTATTAAGTGCCGTGCCAGTGATGGGGAATGGGCTGATCCAAGGCAAGTTTGCTTTGTCATTTTGTGAACTCCCCTCTTAATCCTTCTCACCTTGGAAATGGTTGGGCATTTGCTCCAATAAAAGGCTAGAGAAAACCCCCAGGGCTGCAAGGGAAATGGAACACGTCCAAACTTCACAGGGGTTTCTCAATGAGACAAAATATTTTGCCTGTGGAGAAAAACAAATAACATGAAAAAATGTACATGTGGACAGCAGGCTGATTTTCTACAATGTGGCGTTTCACAGAGTGTACAATTCTGCATTGCGGCAATAGCAACTTGGAAAAATTTCCCATGACATTCAGAGTTGTACCCCTGGAAACCTGCCACAGTGTATGTGAAATCCAAAACTCAAAATGGGTCAGAGAACGTGTAGCCGTGAGTATGAATATATATACACGTGTCAATATGCTGGTTGTGTTTGTGAATCAGGCCCTGTTTGTGAATCAGGCCCAAAGTGAAGAATACTTTACACCTATTGTTTCAGCAAAGAAAGAGGCCTAGTAATGGATTTTATAGAGGGAGAAAAGATTGTCATACAAACCCATGTGAGCACTTTTATGTTGTGACTTTATGGTTGCTCACAAACATTTTTCATGACGCTTTGCACAGTGGAAGTACACACATAACTCATCCAGCAAGAAAGCATATTTCCAGAGTGTGAAAAAGAAGGGAATGCAATGCAGCAATATTTTTATGGACGTTTGGAAGTTTTTTGTACTCAAGAAAAGGTAAATTAATGTGGAAAAAACACGTTGTGCAAAAGACCAAGCAATCCCTGTCATAAAAAAAGAAACCCCTCCCAAAAAGCAGCTACCTTTAGAGTTATGAACTAGCAGCTTACATATGTTAAGATTTTCGAATGTATTCCGCTGGACAAAAATAGACTTGAATCTGTTAACAGAATCTGTTTCCCCTTTTAGTAATTGATCATGGACGTCAATTCACTAAAATGCTAGATGTGGCACAAATGACACAGATGTGGATCACATACTCTTTGCATTCCAAAGACATCACAGGGTTCTTCATTGCTCCACCCCTAGCCTTCAGTAGCCCCCTATTCTCTGCTGAGGGATGAGGGGTAGGACAATGGATCGAATAATGTACACATAGCTGGTAGAGCCCTAGTTTAGGTTTTTGTGCTGTTGCTGTGAGGAGTATTGTATACAGTAAACGGCTTGGAGTCTGCCCATTACTTACCATTTGCTGACTTGCCATTCTTTTTAGCTGACGCCTAAATGGCCACCATACGCCTCACATCACTTCTTTTTAATTCTCCGGAGCGTGGACCAAGTACCAATTGATTTCATTTGATTATTGTCCTTCTGTTGTCCTGCCGCTGCTCATGCTGTAATTCAGGGCACTTTTTTCATTAGTCTGTCCATCATTTCCACTTCCATGCTACACCTCTCGGTTGCTTTTAACTTCCATCCTACAGGTTTTAAATTGTTTTGGAGCTGTGCACTTCCTTTTACAGCACCAATCAAATGGCAAAGACTATTAAAGCAGTTTGTGACTTTGTATGACAGTTCGGTGCTTCCTTTTATAGCACCAAACTAATGGCATGGAATTGTGCCTCCTCTCTACACATAAAAAGTATGTGTCTGTTTAAAGCGCACAGAAGCCTGAAAATTGACTCCTATAGTTTTTCCAGATTAGCAGTCCAGCGACCTGCTTGAAGCGAGGTTGCTGCTAAGCAACATGTACATTTTGGACACATCTGTGCCTTTTCAAACACAAAGTATGTGGCTTTTAAAGTGCCTCAATTTTGGGCAGAGCTGCAGTTAATCAATTTCTCCATAAAACCTGTGTCCTCAGTCTGATATGTTTTTCACATTTTCTGTACGCATACATAGTATGTGTCTGTTTAAAGTCCTTCAGTTTGTGCAGTGCAGCAACTGATCAATTACTCCTTAAAACCTGTGCTTAAGTCCTTATTCTCATTTGTATTCCACTGAAAGGACTTTCAGGCTCCCTATATGCACTTCGATGCAAGAGATGTAGCCAAACGACCACAGTTACACACCACTCCAATCTACCCCACTCCACTATCATCTGCCCCACTTCACTCCAATCCAATCTACCCCACTCCACTTCAATCTACCCCACTCCACTCCAATCTACCCCACTTCACTTCAGTGTACCCCACTCTACCCCACTCAAGTCTACCACAATCCACCCAAGTGCACTCCACTTGACTCCAATCTTCCCAACTCAACTCCAATCTATCCCAATAAACCCTACTCCACTCCAATCTGCCCCAATATATCCCACTCCAATCTACCTCACTCCACTCCAAACTACCCCAATCTACCCCAAACCTCTCCGGTCCAATTTAGCCCAATCTACCTCACTCCACTCTTCTCCAATCTACCTCACTCTGCTCCAATCTACCCCACTCTTGTCCACTCCTATCTACCCCAATCAACCGCACTCCACTCAAATCTGCCCAACTCCACTCCAATCTACCCTAACCTACCCAACTCCACTCCAATCTGCCCACTCTAACCAGCCTACATCAGACTCCCCCACTCTATTATAATCCATCCCAGTCTACCCCTCTCCACTCCAGTCTACCAGACTCCACTCATTCCAATATACCCCAAACCACCTCATGACACCCCATTTCACACCACTCCACTCCAAGCTACCCCACTCCACCCAACTCCAATCTACCCCACTCCACTTCAATCTATCTCAGTGCCCCAAAGTACCTCACTCCACCTCAATCTACCCCACTCCAATCAATTTCAATCTACCCCACTCCACTGCAGTCTACCCTACTTTACTCTAATCTACCCCATGTTTTCCAAAACTACCCCAATCTACCCAATCAACCCCACTCCAATCTACACCACTCCCAGTATACCCCACTCCAGCCACTCAAATCTACATCAATCTGTCCCATTTCACTCCACTCTTCTGCACTCCATTCCACTCTACACCAATTGGCCCGCTCCACTACACTCTACCCCAATCTACCCTCTTTCCATTCCACTCCACTCCAATCTACCCCACTTCTCCCCAATTCAATGTACCCCACTTTACTCCAGTCAACCCCACTGCACTTCAATCTACCCCACTCCACTCCAATCTACCTCACTCCACTCCAATGTACCCCACCCCACTTTAGCCCATTCCAATCTACCCCACCCCACTCTACCCCACTCAAATCTATCCCACCCCAATCTATCCAGTCCAACCTATCCTTCTCCAATCTACCCTAATCTACCCCACTCCTCTCCAATCTATGTCACTCCACTCTACTCCAATCTACCCCAATCCACTCCAATCCACCCCACAATATTCAGCTTCTATCTACCCTACTTAACCATAATCTACCCCACTTCACTCCAATCTACCCCACTCCAATCTACCCCACTCCACACAACTCTACATTACTCCACCACAGCTTACCCTACTGCATCCCAATCTATCCCACTCATCTCCAGTCTACCACACCACAGTCAACTCCAATATACTTCACGCCACTCCACACCGATCTACCTCACTCCACTCCATTATACCCTACTCCATTCAGCTCTGTCCCACTTCATCCCACTCCACCCCACTCAGCTCCACTCCACTCTATCACTTTTAACCCCACTCCTTCCACTCTGCCCCAGTCTACCCCACTCCACTGCAATCTACCCCAATCTACCCCACTGTAGTCTACTGCACTCCACTTCAGCCTACCCCAATCTACTCCACTCCAATATACCTCAATCTACCCCACTCCTCTGCACTCCAATATACCCCACTCCATTCAGCCACAATCTACCTTAACCAACTCCACTCTACTCCAATCTACCCCAGTCCACCCTATTCCACTCCAATCTACCCCACTCCACTCTATCCCCTCCACTACAATCTATTCCAATCTACCCCACTCCAATCTACTCTTCTCTATCCCAAACTACTCCACTCCACTCTGTCTCACTCCACTATACCCCCTGCTCTCCCCATTTCCCCCAAACCCCCTTGCTGTCTGTCACATACATATTTTTTTTTAATTGTACCATTGTTTGGAAGCCCAGCTGCTGCCATTTTCCGTGGGGTCACGGTGCTATGCAAAAACCTCTTTGGCACAAATAAAATTCTATGTTTTTTATTTACCAATTCAAATTGTAATTGTAGTTATATAGTGCTTGCTACCCCTGATGAGGCATCAAAGCACTTTTCAGTGAGTAGCACGCTACTCCTGAACCCAAAAGGATTAGTGGTGGATTAAAATGAGTACAAATGAGTACAGTATTAGTATTAGTTAATTTGTGCAGAGGATATGTGAGTTTGTTAGTAGGTTTGAATAGAATAATGGAGGAATAGAGGAGGAAAGAATTTAAAAGTGTTATGTGGGGGTTTGTAGTAACAGGATGAGGCTTGGGATGAGTAAAGGAGAGATGGAGGGAAGAGTCTGTAGAAAAGGGTTAGGGAGATTGTAGTAGTAGAAGGGGTTTTGATGAGTCAAAGGTGAAATAAGTGAGGGAGAATTCAGTATTGTAGTTTGGGAGATCATAGTAGTAACCTGAAGTTTGGGGTGAGCCAGGGGCGGTAGAGGAGGGAAGAGCTTAGGCAGGGCTATTCTAAAGATCACAGTAGTTGATTGGGCTTGGGATGAGTCAGAGAGTGGGGACGTGGAGAGTACGTAAATATATAAGGAATAAAATAATGAATATAATATTTTGAGATTTAAAGTTGCGTTGTATAAACACAGATTTTCAAGATTTGCAAAATTTGAATTTATCTGTGTACTTCTCTAACATTATTTTATCTTTCCCCAATTTTCAATAGCAAAATGCTTGCTGATAAAATAGTTAAGGTGACATTTGCTCATTGTGATATATAAAATAAAAGCAGGGATTCATAAGTATCTAATCTAACAACTAGGAACTTGTTAAGCATAGAATAATATACACAAATATATCTATATACACACACATATATATATTCACACACACACACACACAGACACACACACACATATATAAATTTAACCTTTATTAAATATACATTTGTTGACCAGGCTTAAGCAGTATATAAATATATTTTATTATTATGAAATGGTAATTATACAGATAATAAATGTTTACCAACACAGGCATACTCAGTCCGTTGCTGTTTGGATATGGTGGTTAAGAAGGAAAGAGACAACTCTTGAGTAGTCTTCTGAAGACAAGATAGTTATCCATGGATCTTATATATGGAGGTAATGAATTCCATATTTTGACTCCTTGAACAGAAAAGGATGTACCATGTATTATCTTTTTCTTGTATGGTGGTGTTTTAGGGTGAGGTGCCAATCTTGAGCGAAGATTTCTTTGTGGAATGTATTTGGGGATTTTTTTCCTCAATAAAAATCGGTCCTCTTCCATATATTGATTTGTGGGTGATACAAAGCAGCTTGAAGGTAGACCTTCTGGCAGTTGGTCACCAATGTAGTGCCCCAAGGCAGGGGAGATGTGGGATTGTCGCTTTACATGTAGTAGTAGTCTGGTAGCCGAGTTCTGAATGCGTTGTAGTTTTTTCATAGTAGATAGAGATGATCCATGGTAGAGGCCAATGGCGTAACCTGGTTTAGATAGTACAAGAGAGAAAGTAGCCTAGACCTTGTGTGGAAATCCGAGGTGGGGAAAGATGTGTCACGGTTTTCAATGTGATGAAGCTTGATTGTGCTAATTTTTCCACTTGGGCATTCATTGTTAACTTGGAGTCTATGGTAATTTCAAATTTTTTAACTTCCTTAGATACCTGAGGAGGTGGTCCCAGATTGTCAAGCGAGGCGCACAGTGGGTCATCATTTTTCCAGTCGGCACATGTGAGTATTTCCGTTTTGGAAGCATTCAGTATGAGATGGCTCCAAGTCATCTACTGATCAACGAATTTGAGGCAACTGAAGATTTGTGAGTTTCCAATGTCTTTGAGGCATTCCAATTTAAGGAGTATTTGTGTGTCATCTGCATCGTTGTAGCATGTGAGTTGAAATTCATTGATCAATTCTGATAATGACATCATGTAGATGTTGAAAAGCATAGAGGAGATGATTAATTCTTGAGGGACCCCTGCTTTTGTGAAGTAGGGTTTGGATGAGAAAGGGGGAGAATAGAAGAAAATTGTTCTGTTTTGAAGGTAGGATGTGATCCAGTTGAGAGCAGTTTCTTCTATGCCAGCTTCATGGAGTCTTTGAATTAGGGTCATGGTCAACAGTGTCAAAGGAAGCTAAGGGGTCCAAGAGAAGTAGTGCAGCAACTCCATTTGAGGTAAACGGTGTTTTTAAGATCATCCCAGACTGCAATGAGTGCAGATTCATTGCCTCTTCCTAGGCGGAATC
This sequence comes from Pleurodeles waltl, assembly GCF_031143425.1. NCBI lineage: Eukaryota > Metazoa > Chordata > Amphibia > Caudata > Salamandridae > Pleurodeles > Pleurodeles waltl. The sequence continues at coordinate 138,880,154 of NC_090448.1, forward strand.
TAGTTTGGTAGTCTGAAAGTATGGAGTTATAGTCAATGAACTGTGACATCTGGGCGAATGATGCTCTTTCTCTCAGTTTGCCCAGGAATGGTTCATTTGTAATTGGTCTGTAGTTGTTGGGGTCACGTGGGTCCAGGTTAGTTTTCTTTAATAACGGGCGTATGTATGCCTTTTCGTAGTTATAGAATTATTGATGATCCTTCTTAGTGGTGTGGCAGCAGAGGTAGCTAAAATAATGTTCTTGAAGATGTGTGCTGGAGAGGGGTCAGAAGGGCATCTGGAAGGCCTGCTTGCTTTGACCAAATCCATAAATTCACTTTATGATATTTGTTTGAAGGAGTGCAGAGGATTTTAGGAAACATGTTAGTGCTGGTGGTTTTTCTTTATGTATATGCTTTGGTTGCGTAATGATTTGCCAGTTTGTTTGTGAATTCTTGAGTAATGGGATGAGTTCCTTCCATGCATTTAGGTTTTCGAAATTCATTGAGAATTTTATGAAATTCTTTATGTGTAGATTTAGCATTTCGAATTCTGTCTTAGCAGAACGTTTTTTAGCTTTTTTGATTGATGATTTGTATAATCTGTTAAGTTTGTGTAGGTGAAGTTTGTCTTGAATGTTGTTTGTTCTGAGTCAAGTTTGTTTCAGCCCTCTGATTTGTTGTTTTATCTTCTATAGTTCTGTATTTCTCCAAGGTGTTGGTTTTCTGTTGTCCTGATTTTTGTTTTAGTGGTATTAGGATAGCGAAAGCTTCCTGTGGCCACTCAAAGTTTTTTAACAGAATTTATTGTGTCTAGATCAGTGTTGGCTGTTTGTTGTGTTTCTTAGTCTTCAAAATTGAGTTTGTTCCATGGTCGATAGATGGATATAGGTCAGGTGATCTTGGGTGTGTTTATTTGTGGTGTTTTATGTTGGAAAGTTAACAAATGGTGGTTTGGCCATGTGACTGGCATCATGCTTTGAACTGTAACTAGTTCTGGGTTTGCAAAAATGACATCTAGGATGTGCCCAGCGATATGTGTAGGATTGAGCACAATCTGATGTAGATTCAATGTGACTAGGTCAGTGGTGATAGTTTTTGATTGTGGCATATTGGGTTTGTCAAACCCAGTGCTTAATTAGTGCCTGTTGATTCCGGTGCGGAGCACCGGCACTTATTTTTGAGGGCCGGTGCTTATTTTTCTGCCTCAAGCATTTCTCATGAGCAAAAGACACACACCCGAAAGATGGAGGAAGAGAAAAACTAAAAAGCGCCACAATGGGAGAAAGCAGAAAGCTGCAAGAATGAGCTGAAGGGGCAGGGAGTAGCTGTAAATGGATTGAAGAGGCCTGAGATGGCTTCAGAATTACGCCGCCTCAGTAGTCTGTGCTCGCGCATTTAATTGCAGCAGCCACATGTTTAAGAGGAGGGCTTTGAGCACCAGCACATTTTTATTTACAAATTAAGCACTGGTCAAACCAAATGGTTAGGTCCCCAAGACTGCAGATATTGGATAAATAATGTTATAAGGTTTGAAACTGTGTCTAAAAATGTGTCTAGGAATGTTGAATTGTTAGGCAGAGGTCTGTAAAGGTGGAGAAAGGTACAGGAGGAAGTTGGTGTAGGGTTGCATCCGGTGATGAGGGCTTCACAACCTTGCACTGAGATGTTTTCTGTTTTGGTGAGATCAATTGCTTGTTTGAATATAATAGCTAGTCCACCTCCACTTTTGCGTATACAGTTTTGTGGATGGTTTCATAGCCTGGAGGAACGGCTTCATGCAACACTGGGGCCATGTCATCTCCCAACCATAATTCTGTTATGAATAGTAAGTCAGGTTATGTGTAAGTGAGCAGTTTGTAGATGTGGTGCTTGTTTTTTGAGCGTGATCGAGCATTTATGAGCTGGCAGTTTAGAAATTGTGTTTTGGTGGTGGTATAATTTTGTTTTGGAGAAGGGTGATCAGTATATTTTGAGCTTGTGGCAGGTGTGTTATTAGTTGTGATAACTGTATGAGGGTCACAATAGTGTTGTTTTTCTATATTTTGTTCCTCATCCAGCAGTAGGAGGAGGCATTTTGTTGCATCTGTGTGTTTTGGTGGTCGACTAGGTGGCTGAGAGTGATGTGATGAGTTTAGTTATTTTTGTAGAGTAACTTTGTTGTGTAATAGACAGGAAGATGTGAAGTTGTTAAACGTGGCATGTTGTTTGTTTTGTTTGCTTCTGTTTAGGGTGGAAGGAGTATGGGTTAGGGGTGGTGGAAGAGCATGTGGATCATAATCTAAGGCTCTAAATTGTGCAATGGATGAGAGGTGGGTGAATTAATGTTGCTGTGTTGGAGTGTATGTGGCAGATGTTTGTGAAGAGTGAGAATTTTGGAGTAAAGATTGGTCTGGAATTGTATTATTTGTGTACTCATGTGGGTGGGAGTGGTTGTGACAGAATGTATTATGAAAGCTTGTGTTATTATAGCATCTTCCACCATGGATTGGTTAACAAACAAAAACCTTGTGCCAACTTTATTTCATAGTGCATACATATGTGGTGATGCATGAGGCTGCCTACTAGAAGACATAGCTGCCAGTAACAGTCACGTCATTACACCTTTGTAGTAAATCCTATCTAATTTTATTGAGAATCAGGAGATAGCATAGCCTTCTGGCTTGCAGTCCTGTGCCCCCGCCACCTAGTGGCTTTTAACCTACTTAGCCTGCTCTGTTTTAGTGCATTTATTTAACTTTGTTTCCAAAATGGCTGCTATGTTTATAGTTAGGAAGAGGTTTTGCTTTCATGTTATCAGTGGCACTCTGTGAAGGCATCACTATCTGCGTCAAAGACAAGTGATATACATAGGTATTCACATCATGTCCCTTTCCCACTTACGTGTGACAGGAACATAATGCACTTTGGAAAGAATTGTTTATATAATTGCTGCTCCAAGCATGCCTTCTTATCTATTGTTTGGGAACATACTTGCGTCAAGGGTCCTACAAGATCTGTATAAATACATCTCATGCAGACAAGGTTATCAGAGGGATTCCTACTAGATGCCATCAACGCTATCTATGCTACACGTTGCCCTGATGCAGATCCAGCCTTCGTGTCACCATGGAGTCTGATCTAAAGACCTAATTCCAAAGTAAAGAGGGTTGTGGGGCTGTTCTCATGGACATGGTCCTGGCAGATTAGGTTTAACACACCTAGCTCTCTTTAGGTTAGAGATTAGGTTCATGATGCTAGGGTATTAGGACATATTTCACATCTCATGTTATTGTAAGATGGTGGGATTCTCTATATTAATGTTTTTAAAATTCTGTTTCTTGCATTGTTCATTATTTATCATTGCAGCCCATGCATTTTACAGTAGTTGTAGTCTTGTTAATGAATCCAATTAAAAACGTTATTGCATCTCCCTCTTTGCCTGTGTGACTGAGACTTGTTGCTCATGTGAGAAAAGGGTAATCTCAATTTAACCACTACTCTCCTGAGATGTTGCACTCTTGAGTCCATGCGTAATGGCTGCCATAAATCACCTTTTACTATTTGGGTTTTGGTGAGGTACTGCTTGTGAGCTGGAACGGTTGGGCCGACAGTTGCAAACTTGTTGTAGTACTGGCCTAGTCACCTACAAACAAAAGTGCTAAACCAGCAGTCTTGCCTAGAGCAAGAGTCCAACTATGACACTTGTTTCTTATTTTATTCATTAAAAACACTGGTGAAGCCTATAGTCAAAATAAAGGCAAGACGCATTTCTTTGCCAAAGTTTGTTTCTGGTGGTTCCATCCAAGAGCTCCCCGAAGAGCAGATTTGCTCACATGAAATTCCAGCTAGTAGCAGAATTTGTGTGGGAGCAAATCAAATTTTCATAATTTTAACAGCACAATCTCACCGGTTTTGACCTGGAAACTTGATTGGTAATCTCCGTTTAACCATGACTCCCCTGAGATGTTGCACTCTTGAGTCCATGTGTAATGGCTGCCACAAATCACCTTTTACTATTTGGGTTTTGGTGAGGTAATGCTTGTGAGCTGGGAGGGTTGGGCCGACAGTTGCAACTTGTTGTAGGATTGGCCTAGTCACCTACAAACAAAAGTGCTGTCATCCCAAAACCTGCAGTCTTGCCTAGATCAAGAGTCCAACTACGACAGGGCGCCACCAACAATGGTGTTTTTATCACTAATTTAAGGATGCCCTGAGTATATCTGTTGCACACGCAACAGGTAGCCCAAGGACCACTATACAGAGACGTCGAGGGTCTTTGGGGAAATCCTCCTCAGCTGAACAGGGAGCACCTAACTAGGCTGTAGGTTGTTTGAGCTCAAACACTTAAAAGGACTTTCTCCCCATTTGGGATTCCATCTCTTTACCCATTTCATAATATGGCTAATGCCATAGACATTCCTGAAAATGTCAGACATGCAATAAAACTACATCTGATAGGGCATTGCTTAAGAGATGAGGGTGGGGATGTTACATTTGTAGTAGAAACTAATGAAGCTTACCAAACAGAAACATTGTATTCCTGGGTCACCTTTCCTGAGGAAGACCCTAGAACATACATATTCCACACATACACAATTGCGAACGTACCACTTAGGTACCAAGCATACCAGTATCTTGAAATACTGATTACTTATTAAGAACATCAGAACTGGTTTAATGGCGCCCTACCACACGTAACACAACATGTGAGGCTAGGTCTTTGAAGTAATGAGGGACCAACGTGGCCTATGTTTTCCACCTATACACCTCACCACGTTGTATAAAATATGCAGGCAGCTGATCTGCGCAATCTTTACAATGAGCTAGTAACATTATATATAGACGACTTGTTCAGTTCGTAATACAAACTTTGAACACAACTCCAGCGCGTCCAGCACCACCAGCACCCGCTGGATATCAATAGACCACAACTGGGATCAACCCACAAACAGTACATTGTATCATGGGCAAAGTGCCCGTGGAACAAGATAAAATCCCATTCTGGATAGCCCAAAAAACGAATCAGCTGGAAGCTGTGTTTCCCCATCTGGGACCACAGGAAAAACATACAATTCTCACAATGTGTTTGCAATTCGGAATGGTTCCCTCAGTGGATGACTGCGCCACATGGGGTACAGTTTTTGTTGCGATTTACACTAGCAAACACGCTCCAGCCCTGGATTTGGAGATGAACTTGATGTGCAACTTCCACGCAGTCTCCTCAATAATACTCAGTAACATTAATGGGGAAGTGGTAGCATTGGCTATTTGCCACTGGCACCGAGAGATTCCACACTTGGAACAGGAGAAACAGCTACCGAAAATTATTTCAGATACCTATACCATTATAGGACAGGATAGTTTGGGAGCCAAGCTGGAAAAGCCTGAAATACAGAGTAACACCCCTAGGAAAAGTACTAAACAAGCAAAGGAGGGTTCTAAAAAGCACTGGGAGAAACAAAAGCGAATTAAAGACAGACAAAGTCAGAGAGCAGCCTCTCCACGCCTGGAGAACTCCAAAAGTAGATATAATCTCAGAAATAAGAGAAAATATAAAAGCTCCTGACAGATATACTGATTCATTTTCCTCTTGTTCCTTTCAGGTGCACTGGATAGACGTAGCGAGAGAGTGGGAAGATCAGAGCAACGTCCTGACTACATGATACAGAAGAAAGACTCACTGCGGTCTTCAGACAAAAAAGAAGACAAGTCCCCACAACAAAAGCCACAGTTTAAAAAGAAAAAGGTGGCAGCACTTTCAAATTAAAAATGTCAGTAAACTTGAGAACATTGCTGAAGAACAAGACATGGGCGGTGACACTGCTGAACAGTGGGCAGAAGTCATGATATGTTGCCAGAGTCTGAAAGATCATCTGAGTGCAACAGCGACTAGCGAATTGATTACAGTTGAGACTGCGAACAGGCGCGTTCTCCCACCCGACAGGGTTTATGATCTAAATATTCAGGTTGAGGGAGACATAGAGCACACAATTAGTATGATATTCTGGGATGAACTTAGTTGTGATATCCTATTGGCCGAGAGAGATTGGCCTCCTAAACACATTCGTAAGCTCCCACATGGGGAAGATGTAATTTTACCTTCTTTCTCTGATCTTGTTCTAGAGGTGGTGAAACACGCTCACGCTGTCAACTGGGCTTTAGCGCAGGCACCTGCGCAATCCTGCAACCATGTAGGTTGGGATAAGAATCTCCTTACCATGTAATACCGATTAGGTCTACACCCCAGCCTCAGCCCCAATATCCCATTAAACATGAAGCCAAAGCTCCAGTGAGGGAGATCCTCACTCAGCTCGAGTACCAAGGTATAATTGAGCCCTGTGTCTCTGCAATGAATAACCCATTATTCCCCTTTGCTAAACCCAACCATTCATATAGAATTGTCTTAGATTACAGACATTTAAACAGTCATACATGAACATATGCAATACAAAATTTACACAGCACAGCACTATTTAGCAACATAGTGCATAAAAAATAAAAAACAACATTGGATATCTCCAATGGGTTTTTCTGCCAAAACGTAGCACACAAAAGTCTGGACCTGATTGCATTCTCATTTGGCTCACAAAAACTCTTCTGTTGTTTGCCTCAGGGCTACAAGAACAACCCAGGGCTGTTCTTAGCCGTGTAACATAAATATTGCATGATATTGATCTCGAGGCATTGTCCTATGTGGATGACAGCTATCTTGCAGGTGACGACCTCAACATTCATAATGCCAGGGTCGACTGGATCGTTCTGGGATTCGCAGCCCTTGGTCACAAATTTGATTTAGGAAAACTAAAATAGCCTTTCTCAGTGTATTGTTCCTTGGATATGAGCTGTAAAACGAGGGCAAGAGCCTGTCCCTGCATTTTTAGAGAGATGTGCTCAACTCCAGCCACCAAATAATATCAAGAAATACAATCTATACTAGGTTCTATAAATTTGGCAGAACATACATTCCTGACTATGCACAATGCATCATGCCACTCTCTGATTTGATATGCCCTGATTTTTCTAGCAGATACTGCACAATAGAACACACACACATTTTAGAGGATTACAACAAGACATGCTAGAAGCAAAACACTTACACACCCATGACAACAAAACAAATTTGGTCATCAGAATAATTGCTGGTTCTATAGGGTTCAATTATGTCATCTTTAACTAATCAAATTTATGTTCCAATGCAGAACAATGTTTTACACCTACGGAAGAAATTCTAACAGCAGTACAGATGGCTGACATCAAAGCAATGACACTTGCCCAAGGGAAACGCATTATTGTCGTTACCTCGCCTTAGAGGCCATCACCAAAGCAAGCGTTCATAACACTAAAGCATTACATCCATGTTGCATTCAATGAGTAACCTCCCTGAGTTCCACCAATGTTGATTATATCTTTGATCCAAAACTTCAAACTCAAGAATTCCTCCAAAATGAACAGGAGTACCCCCACCTCTAGACATCTTGGCGCTTGACAGATACCATTCTGTCATTTACACTGATGGTTCAGCATAACCAGCCGTATGTACTAAACATCAATACTCAGCCGCTTATGCAATTGTGAGCAGAGTGATGAAGGATGGTATATTCCACCCACACAATACCTACGCGCAGACCCTGGGGGACTGCTCAGCTGGCAGAACTTAAAGCACTTATCTTAGCTCTGGAACATACGGATCCAGGGAAACTCACATTGATTGTGATTCGTACTACTGTGTCCATTCTTACAATGATTATCTTAATCATTGGCGTTTGACTGGGTTCAGAGACTCAAAGGGGAACACAATAAAACACAAAGCTCTGTGGGGAAGGGTAGCTGATATTAAGGATAAGCTACCTAAGGCTCAAGTAGTCCATACATTGGGCCACCAATGTGTAGGAGTACACGTTATTGGCAACACTTTAGCTGATGAAGCGGCCAAATCCGCAGTAGCTACGGCTTCTGTTGCTGCAGTGACTTGTTCTTAAACGAGATTGGATAATTACATTTTGGCTGCCGTGAAATCTTCGGCCGAAGGCAAGCCTCTCCCAAAAGCATGCCCTACAAAATATTCATACCACATCAGTGCACAGAATGTTGCCTTTGCAACAATTCCTGGGATTGGAGATCGAGTGATCACCAACCAAGACGAGAGATTAGATCTAATGAAAGCAGTGCATCAGGGTGTCACTTCTGCACATGCAAGTGTTGCAGCCACAATCAGAGAAACACTTCTGGTGGCTGGGTCCATACAAACAGACCATGTTCTTTGCTGTGACATTTGCCAGCAAATAAAGCGTCAAATATCAAACGCCCACCACAGACATCCCTCTTAGTATCCAATAGGCCACTGCAATTTGTGTCCCCCTCAACATGATGGTGCATACAAATACATTTTAGTTGCTGTGGATTCTTGATCTAGATTCCTGTGAGCATGGCCTCAGCAGTCCGCTGAACTGGTATAAAAGACTTGCTGATCTTTATCAGTACATATGCACTTGCAGCATTCCATTCGGACCAGAGCCGGTCTTTGCCTCTAAGGCATTCAGGGATACCATGAGGACGATGGGTGCTGAACTCCATTACTCCTCACCCTACCATCCCAACGGTAATTTGATTGTGGACAGGAGGAATCAAGATCTAAAGCAGTCCTTAACAACTAGAGTATTAGGTTATGGCCACAGTTGGCTTCATCAACTATATGGGGTCCAGAGAGCAAAGAATAATCTGCCAAGACGGTCCTTGGGAGGACGCACTCCTTATGAGGTTCTCTTTGGGATACCTATGTATGTCCCAGATCTAGATGGCCCTGGTTTGGTGTCAGCAGACACACCTTTTGACATAAATGAAAATCTTACTGTCTTGCAGGAGCTTCAGCAATTTTGTGAAGAGTACTCATCCGCCTGTGCTGCCACCTTAGGAATAAGGGATTTGCCAACAACTTCTACAGGCTGGATTCCTGAAGTCGGGATCTGGTTTGTGAGAAGATTGCTGTGAAGAAGGATTTCAGCCCATCCTACAAAGCACCGGTCCAAGTCCTGGGAATACAAGGTACCATGACTGTCATCCTACCACCGCTGACTGGTTCCAGAGTAAACGTATTTGTCTCCATTGACAACATCAAACGACACCATGTGGCCAGTCCTGCACAGTAGACCCAGAGGCCCCCTCTCACTACCCAATAGGACATACCTTTTCAAAGAAGAAACAACAACACTTCTGACTACACCAGCATGTACAACAATGCTATAAATGCCTCTTCGAGTATGGGGAGGGCAGGAGATGAGCTTTTGCTGATTCCTGTTATCACTTCAGGGACAACAACTGTCCAAGATATGGCTGTTTTTTACACCAACTCAACACAAACTGACTCCGTCATCCACTATGAGCCTCCACATGAACTGGATCCACCCACCAGTAATGCACCGGCTCCTGTAATTGCAGAGACTGCTTCTGGTTATTTCATCGACCTTGATGACTTTTCTCCGACTTCATCCGCACTGGCTACTGAAAGTTTTTCAAAGACACGTAAGCTGTATATATGGCTTAAAAATAACTATTTAATTTATCCATGGAATTATCTGTGGACATTTCTGACATTGCTTTCCTTTCTATTATGGATTAGTTTTGTGACTTTTTTCTTCTTCCTTATAAATGGTCATTATCTTCCTGAACACTTTTGTGTTAAGCCTCTGGATGAAGTTTTAACTCCGTATCTTTCCTCACATAAGGTCCGAAGAGTCTTGTCCCTTGTGAATATTTCAGCAGTACCGATTCCTGATGGGATTGTGTGGGCTAAAGTTCCATTTGATATATAGTGGCCTACTGAGATCATTCAAATTCCATATGTTTTCAAAATTTCCATGACTGATGTATGTTTCTGATAGGTGGGATGTTCACAACTGTTGATTCCATGCTAGCTGGATTGCAGGATTGTACTGTATGTGAAAGTGATGATGTGTACACTAACACAAAGACTTATGGGGAGATGTTCTGTCATAATAATTGGGTACATTACAACCTGCACCAAGCAACTAGACATAGATTAATATTTAATTGCACACAGTGGGAATACTGTTCAACTCTGCCTTTGAGGAACCAAAACCATTAGTGAGATAAATTCACATATTTTTCTGGACATGGCATCAAGAATGCAGAATCATATTACTTCAAGTTACCACCTTCTAAAATTAGGAAGATTTTTCTAACAAACACAAAATTGATGTATTCAGATTCCTTTGTTTCTCGACTTGCAGTTGAAGGATACGAATACTGGAAGAACACTATTGATGTTAGAAGTGTATGGGGAACGCAAGACTGGAAAATTCAGGGCAGGGAAGCTTTATTTAGAGAATGCCTTATTCCTGTTCAAATGATCTTTTTAAATGATAAAGTTCAACAGACATCCTGTCTAGGTTTAGCAAAAATGAAGGAAATGAATGAGCCCAGTATCCCCACACCGGCAAATTTGACTTATTGGCAGACCTTCCTGAAAGTCACAGAGGAAGGATTTGATTCAACAGTTCATGCTGGTACCTGTAATTCTTCACTTTCCAGTCCTGGCAGGTGGTTATTGTGGCCAGTAGGAACAAATGGGTGTCAGATGTGTTTTGTTAATCCCTCAGGGGGTTACAAGTTTAGCCAGCCAGACCCTCGTTTTGTCTCCGGTCAACACTCCGGTATAGTTACCACATACAGTGTGGGTAAACTGTGCCAACAATGGTTACAGGCTAACACCTTAGCAGCAGTTAAGGAACATCTTAATATGCTATTTGAAGACATAGACTTACAAGATTTCGTGTTAGGTCCCAGATAGCCTTGCTCTAAAAGATTTATCTATGCCATATACAATGAGATCTGGAAGCTTTCCCAAATAGAAGCAGCTGTGTATTTAAGGCAGATAGATAAGGAAAATTTGGAAAAGGCTTTAGCTGTTGTTGATAACGGTATGAACACTCTGTCCAACAGAATATGGGGGTCAGTTTGACTCTGGCGGCAAAAACCGCCTATCGCTGTGGCGACGGCCACTAAAAGACCATGCGTGGCTACCAGCCATCTACCGTAATATGACCACAGCCGGATTTCTTCCAGAAGGATGGTGGGAATCCGGCTGTGGCCATGCCGGCGGATGGCAGTGAAGTGGCGCAGCAGCGCCACGCCAGTAGACCGCCGCAGATTGCATCATGACCCATGATAAAGCCTGGCGGTGTTCTGCTGGTGGACGCTGCTGCTGGCAGCAGCGCCCCCGTCCCGTTACCTGCCGGAGGGCCCCTTCACAACAGATAAGTGGGGTGCTCCGACAGGGTAGGGGAGCGGGGGGGGTATTGTATGTGTGTGGGTGTGTGTGTGTGTGTGTGTATGTCTGTGCTTGCGGTGTGCGTTACATTTTCTATGTGTGTGGATAATGGATGTATTAGTGTGTGTATGTTGTGTTGTGTGAATGCATGTGTGCTTGTATGTATGTGTGTGTGGATGTGTGTGTGAATGGATGTCTGCATGCATGGATGAATGTGGGAGTGAGTGTGTGAATGCATGTGTGTGTGAAGGAAGGGGGGTCTGGAGAGGGGGAAAATCCTGGGGAGGGTGTGGGGAAGACCCCTATGGTGACAGGGAAGGAATTCCCCATCACTGACAGTGCCTATGGCCATGGTTTTCGTGGCAGTAAGGTTGTCACGACAACTGTGGCGGTAGGCGGGTCATAATCCCGCAGGCCGGCAAGTGACAGCCGCCGGGCCGGAGACTGCAGTCTCCAGCCCAGCGGTCATTACCACCGCGGCGGGCGGTGTGGTACATTGGCAGTTTGGCTTGGGCCAAACTGCCAATGTCTTAATATATAGAAAAGTACCTCCAGCCTGTTGACAGTACTTTCCTCCATATTAACCCCATCCGCCGGGTCATAATGACCCCCTATATTCTCTAAATAACATAGTGTCATCTACAATAGACATCATTCAGAATGACATGTCTTTTTTACACCATGGACAAAGTCACCTTCGTTCTATCTTGTAGTTAGGTTGGACACTTCAGATTCTGAAAAATTGCTGCGTTCCATGAAAATACATTAACAGTAGTGACCTGTTTTCTGCTTTCAATTTATCCAGGTAAAAACATACAGTGGTTAAAAGGGAAGAAAGTTTCACCATGCTGCATATAGAACAGTTAGAAAAGTTGCCTTTCACGGTTGCAGAAAGTCCATCAACAGTATGGCTCGTGCATGGCATTAAAAATCTGCCCATTTCCACCTTTTGATTTTTGAAATGCTTGAAACATCTTGCCGTGGGCAGATGCAAGTGGCTAGGCGATAGCTATTTAAAAAAACAGTGGGAGTTGCCCTTTGAATATAAATGTGTGAACAGCGAAACAGAGGTCATTCTCAGTGGAAGAAAATGTGAGGCTTCTGTTAGTCATTCAATGATTTGCAAACAGGTGTCCCTCCTTGGCCTGTTTTCTTAAGCGTACTCCCGTCCCTTTGATTCGTCCAGAATATTCAACACTTCAAGCACTACAGGGGTTGTGCACTTCTTTAAGGCTGTCGGGTTTGGAATTGTGTCCATCTTCCAGATTGTCTCAGAGTGATTCCTTCAGCTATCCCCATTCACTCTTTTCAAGTGTGTTTAGTGGCATTCCTGTGACTTTGGGATTGATCAGCGCAATACTGCTGCTGCTGTTCCTGATACGCAGTGATTGTGCCTTCTCAGCTATGCGGAGTGATGGAGCTACTACCACCAGCCCATCTATGCCGTGATCGCATGGTGCAGTTCTTTGGTGCTTCGTTGCTGGAAGAATTGAAGCATGATTGGTCACTGTCATTCCGCCCAGTCCTATGGTGTGTGCAAACAGTTTTTCAGTGCACCTGGTGCCTGATTGAACATCTACCTTTGGTGTGCCTTGCTGTCCCGCTAGTGCCTCCTGGGGACCAAGAACTGCTGATGTTTCTGATAATGGTTCATTCACAGTCGTGCCCCTTGAGACGGAGGCTGATTCGCGAGGCAACTTACGAGTCGCCCTTGGTGGACTATCTGGCTGCTTTAGGCACTTTGGATGGTGCTGCCCTCGCGGGTGATCCTGCACCTGAGGCTGCTGCACACTACTGCTCTGTGGATCTGTCAATACTGTCATCGATCTGACACCTGACGATGTGGTCTCTTTCCTGGATGCCCTTCCTTTTGATGGCTTTGAAGACATTCTTCAAGATCATGACTACTGTTAAATTAATTTGACCATTGGCTTATTCTAAAAATTCAGGGTTTTGCAAACATTGCCTTTAACTTTGGCCTGCTGTACTTGTCATGGTCGACATTTTGTCTCCTCATATGTTTTAGTTATTTTTAGCTCATTTTTAATTGGATTTTAGTCATATTTTAATTGGATTTTAGCTTGTTTTAGTCCAGAGCCTTTTAGCTTGGGTTCATTCACCTTCTCTGGCGTCATCATTTTGGTGCCATACTTGTTCCGGCAAATGGGAGGGTGTAGTGAATCCTATCTAGTTGCTTTGGGAAACAGGAGATAGCTAAGCCTTCTGGCTTGTAGGCCTGTGCCCCGTCACCTAGTGACTTTTAACTTACTTAGCCTGCTCTGTTTTAGCACCTTTATTTAATTATTTCTTCTAAAATGGCTTCTATGTTTATAGTTAGGAAGATGTTTTCATTTCACGTTATCAGTGCCATCCTGTGAAGGCGTCACCATCAGTGTCAAAGACAAGTGATATTCATAGGTATTCACAACATGTCCCTTTCCCACTTATGTGTGACAGGAACATAATGTACTTTGGAAAGAATTGTTTATATAATTGCCGCCCCAAGCATGCCTTCTTAGCTATTGTTTCGGAACATACCTACATCAGGGGTCCTACAAGATCTGTATAAGTACATCTCATGCAGACAAGGTTATCAGAGGGATTCCCACCAGATGCCATCACGCTATCTATGCTACATGTCACCTTGATGCAGGCCCAGCCTTTGTGTCCCCACGAAGTCTGATCTAGAGAACTCATTCCGAAGTATTGAGGGTTGCTGGACTCTTCTCATGGACATGGTACTGGCAGAATAGATTTACCACACCTAGCTCTCTTTAGGTTAGGGGTATTAGGACCTATTTCACATCTCATGTTATTTATTGCAGGATGGTGGGGGTCTTTATATTCATGACTCTCATTTTTACAATTCTGTTTCTTGCATTGTTCATTATCCTTATCATTGCAGCTCATGCATTTTACAGTAGATTGCAATGTTGTTAATAAAACCTATTGAAAACTTTACTGCATCTCCTTCATTGCCTGTGTGTGACTGAGACTTGTTGCTCATGTGAGAAAAGGGTAAACTCCATTTAACCACGACTCCCCTGAGGATTCACACTCTTGAGTCCATGCGTAAAGGCTGCTCAAATCACCTTTTACTATTTGGGTTTTGGTGAGGTACTGCTTGTGAGCCGGGACGGTTGGGCCGACAGTTGCAAACTTGTTGTAGGATTGGCCTAGTCGCCTACAAACAAAAGTGCTGTCATCTCTAAACAAGCAGTCTTGCCTAGAGCAAGAGTCCAACTATGACACTTATTTTCTTATTTTTTTATGGTACACACAGCAGCCACAAAAAAAGCATTTTGGCGCACAACATTAATTAAAAATACTGATGATAAAGGCGAGACCCATTTCCTTTGCGAAAGTTTGTTTCTGGTGGACCCACCCAAAAGCTCCCCGAAGAGCAGATTTTCTCACATGAAATTCCAGCTAGTGGCAGAATTTGTGTGGGATCATATCACATTTTCATAATTTTACCAGCACAATTTCACCACTTTTGACTTGGAAACTTGATTGTGCCTTGTAAATGATGTTTTGTAACATCCAAGCTAAACTCCAGTAAAAACTGTGTGAATCCAGCAGAGCGTTAAAAATGAGCATCAAAAGGACATGTAAACCTTTACGTTATATCATCATCTTGTGCTTGTATGCTATCTTTACTCTATTTTGTTTTGCACCTGTTCACAGGTTCAAATCCTGGCATGGCCGACTCAGGCTTTCATCCTTCTGAGATCAACAAAATGAATGCTGCAGGGCAGTTTAACAGTAATTAATACTTGCCATTCATGTTGGTTGGATTTTTTAAAAATATTACAGAATAATTTCGGAAAACATAACAACCAGCAAACAGTAATTTATAAAATACAAAACTGTGTTTAGGAACATGGTTTGGAACAAGGTTAAAAAGTAGGAAAAACCTACATATTGGCCATGCTAATGTAATATAGTGCATAATATGGGCTTAAGCCACAAAACATTTTGCTCACCCAATTGAAGCGTAGTGCCTTAATAACATAAATTGTAGAAGTGTTTGTTACTTTTTTTTCAAATCATAGTGCTACAGAACAGACTTTGCTAATGAGTGCACCGGAAGTAATATTATTTATATATGGCTGTTTAGTGTATAATTAGGTAAAGACAAGCCAGTTTTAGGTCACGCTACCAGACAGCACATCATGTCTGGCGGTGAAAGACCTATTGTGAACTTACTACTTACTTTGGGTTTACAGCTTGCCCACTGCTTACCATTGGTTGTCTTTACTGTCACTCTAATTTGTTTTCTCCTTATTCATTGACCTGTCTTCCTCTTCTTATGTTATTTCTCCCCTGTAACATAGACTCTTTTTGGTCCTTTGTTTTGGTTGACTTGTATCCTTCCACTGTTCACATTTAGGGAGCTACGTTTTTTCTTCAGCACTCCCTCAGGGTGCATGTGTTTTGTAGGTCTTTCCCTTGTGTTCTTCTTCCCCCTACAAATACAGCCCCCATGCTCGGTTGCTCTCCACCCCATACCAACATGTCTGGAAAAGCACAGAAACAGGGATATTTTTTGCTGGGGTGTGGATGAACAGGAGGCATTTTGGGTGGTTTTCATGTACCTCAGGCATTCCCCATATTGCTTGAAAGCACAAGCTTTGGCACACAGACTTGATGGAAGGGCCATTTACTGCACTCACTCAGCTGCACTCACTCAGCTGACATCTAAGGCACCTCTCTTAGAGGCCCATAACTCTGCTGCCTGGGCTAGTAAGAACCAATTTGCTAAATTCTGTAGAATGTAAATTAGGCCTCAGCAAGCATTTCTCTTTACACTCTACCAGTCGTGGCACGCTGTGCTCCAAAGGGGCGGGGTAGCGTGCAAATGTGGAGAGGGGGTAACAAAAACATTTAGTAAAAAATTAAAAATAACAACTTACCCGTTCCGCCGCCACACCGCTCCTCTTTCCCTCGTCACTGCAGGCACAGGCTCCCAGCCTGCCCTGCGGCTGCTCCTGACGCTGCTCAGAGCAGCGTTAGGATTGGCTGGGAGCACCCAGCTAGGGTGCTCCCAGACAGACTGGGAGGTTGTGCCTGCTTTCACCAGCCCAGCAACACAGTGCCGGGCTGGAGACAGCACAGTGAGTATGTGCGTTTGGCCGGCTCGAGAAGCAGGCCAAACACACGTGCACTGAGGGGAGTGCACAGTGCACTCCCCTCGTCCCTATCACCCCCAACACCCCACCCCCTTTAACAACAAAAGCATGATAAACGTATGCTTTATTATCATTTCGTTGTTAAAGGATTTGCAGCGGCTAGGATTTGCAGCGGCTCCTGTTGGCGGGGAGCCACTGTTGCATTCCACCAGTTCCTTACTCTTTTAAAATTCTGTTCAGAGTTTACGGTTTGGAAAATATTTTAAAAATAAACCATGCCATTAATATTTATTAAAAACATTGCATTTAATGCACAGTTCTGAGATATCATAAGATATGTTTGTTTTCCCTCCTTAGAATTTTATTTTTTTACTTTTTTCAAACAATACTTTACAGACAAACATTGGCAAACCCATTAGCTCAGCAGTCATATTAACCACTAATCCTTGGGTTCCAGCGCATGGGTACTCTGTAAAGCAGTTCAAGGCCTCGTCAGGGGAAGTAAGATCCATATAAATGCAATTACAGCATAATACAATAACGACGAGACCTGTTTGCTTTTCCAATGCTTGTTATATTTGCTAAAGTATGTTTATTTTATAACCTGAACAGCAAGAAAGCCTTATTAAGGTGTAGACATTAAGAACCCCAAAAAGCTGCATTATTGCACTTTGTCTTTTTGGTGTTTAATTAAAATTAGCTGCGTAAATATGCACTGTATATAATAAATAACACTAACTGTAGGCAAAACAACACCCTTCTAAATTTAATGCAGACAAATAGATTGGAGCCACCTACCACAATTTATGTAACTCGGCCTCTAGTGCATGACAATTATAATGTGATGAAAGGGGACTGGCTGTGTTAGCACTTACAATGAGGAAAATCTACAAGATGGGTGGCTTTTCCACAATTACATTTTAGCAAGAGGGGTGCAAAAACGGGTATTCTCAGGGGATGTCATGTTCACCATTTGGGATTATTAGAATACCCACAAAGCTCTAGCTTTGTGTGTATGCACAAACATTTTTTTGCCATCATAATTAACGACAATGTAGCTACAAAACAATTGGAGTAAATGGGTAATTATGGAGGGAAAACTCCCCTAACACCTACATAATCTTCCATTTTTTAGGGGAGTAATTTCTCTACACGGAAAAAAAAGGTTTCCCTATGGATGTGGAAGTGGGGTTCTGGAGACAGTGCAAATGCAGATTTCCACTATCCTAAGATTGTGGGTCGTTGACCTACAGAAAATTCAGAGTTAAGTTTTTCAAAGGAAAAAGGTGAACCCCTGGCACTACTGGTATACGGCTGACGACTCCAAGCGCCTGACGACTCCAGTTGTACGCCTGGCACTACAGGCACTCTGCAGATGCGCGCCTGACAACTTCAGGCCATAGACAACTCAGCAGCAAGGCTCACCCTCAACATCCCACCATGCATGCACATCACCCCACACCTTAAGGAACCCCACTGGCACTTGACTTCAAACTCCTCAAACAGGTTCAGAGCCTTACAGAATATATGTCCCTCATGTCTGAACAACCGCATCAGCTTCCACCAACTCACCAGACACCTCTGCTCAGCCGGACTCCTACTCATACACATCCCTTGTATATGCAAAACTATAACAAGCGGTCGTGACTTCTCCTACCTCATGCATAAAGCCTGGAAGGACCTTCTCCTGCATATCAGAGCGGCCTCCTCAGTCCTTGAATTCCACAAGAAGCTGAAGACGTGACCAGTATTTCTCCTCGTTGCACCATGCTAACGCTAACCCTGGGGTGTCTTTAGTTTTTGGCTATGCCTCAGATTTACGATTCTTTGTAAATCTGGGGCAGCGCAAAAAGCAATGGGTGTTGTGGTGGAACGCCCACAACAACACCCATTGCACGCCCCTCTGCCGCAGAAAACTGCATCAGAGAGACCCATATTTACAAGGCGTAGTTAAGCCACAAAAAGTGACTTAGCGTCGCCTTGCAAATATGGCGCAGTGCACAGCGCCACCAGAGCATTGCTAAAAGTGATGCTCCGTTGGCACTAGGGGCTTGTAAATATACCCCAAAATGCTTTGCATCCAAAGCTGAAGGTGTGAACACTTTATTATTTAAAGAGCAGTACATATGTACATATACATAAATAGCTTGGAATCCAGGATGGAAGTCAAGGATTCATGATTTGTTAGACTCCGACCCTTTGCAGAGAGAGTGAAACTTCATCTCTTTGTACCATGCAGCGCCAAAAAATAAAATGAGAATGGCTGTTCCGAGAATTAACAGGTAATATAAACATAGCAGCGCATAGCGCCTGGAAGGGACTAGATGTATGGCAGTGAGAAGAGCAACGTTGTTGAACATAGTGGGCAAAATATAGAGTCACATGTAAAATAGGAACCTCATATAATAGCAAAGATTTCGCCCCTCTACACATAAAATTGATTTTATGAGAGAATAGTTTGAGGGCGACAGAATCATGCAGAACAATCATGTTTGTTTCACTTGAAGGATTGGCTTCAGACACATTCTTCTACAAATTAACTTTGTCATAATCTGCAGACCGCTAGTCGCAGCAGATTGCCAGAAAGGTTGTCAAGTACACTTTTGCATAAACCATATTTTAAACACTGGAGTTTAGAGAGCAATATTGCACGGCTGCTATTTTCACTTTCATTTATGCAAATTTAAAAACGTAACTTCAGCGTCATTGGAAGGTGACGTTTGCCTTCCTGTTACCTGAAGTATCACCTTGTCCCTTTTGATTAGAATCTTACACTTCAAATAAACTGAAATGAGATAATATTTGGTGCTTTACCATGAATAAATGAGTTTAGTCAAACTAGATGATACATTTATTGAATAAGAAAATTACACCAATAACAAGCACCAAACAAGCATTGGCAAAGCCAGCGCATCTCACCTATGCGAAAGCTATTGGCTTTGGCAATTTGTTTTAGCCATATTGTACACCAGTGCTGCCGCTCAGCATGGCTAAAAGTAAGTGGCATGGGGTGGGGTAGAACGGGGTGGAGTGGAATTAGAGTGGGGTAGAATGGAGTGGATGTGAACTTGGGTAGATGAAAGTGGGGTGAAGTGAGGTTGATTGGAGTGGAGTAGGTTGGAGTGAGGTAGATTGAAATGGGGAGTTGGGTAGATTGGCGTGGTAGATTGGAGTTGGGTAGATTGTACTGGGGTAAATTAGGGTGGATTGGGGTAGAGTGGGTAGACTGGGGCAGATTGGGGTAAATTGAGGTAGACCAGGGTAGATTGGAGTGGGGTAGATTGCATTGAGGTAGATTGGAGTGGCATAGAAGGAGTAGGGTACCTTGGGGTAGGTGAGGGAGAATGGAGAGAGATATATTGGGTCAAATGGAGTGGAGTGGGGTGGGGTGGATTGGGGTAGCTTGGAGTGGAGTTGGGTAGACTGGAGTGAAGTGGGGGCAGATTGGAGTGGAGTGGGATAGACTGGAGTGGGGTAGATTGGTTGGACTATAGTAGGCAGATTTGAATGGAGTGGGTAAATTGGGGTAGTTTGAGTGGGGTAAATTGTTATATATTGGAGTGGAGTGGGGTAGATTGGGGAAGTAGGGTAGATTGAGTGGTGTGGAGTAGATTGGTGTGGGTATATTAGAGTTGGGTGGGGTAAATTGGAGCTCGGAGGGGTAGATTGGAGTGGTGTAGCTTGGATTGGTTAGATTAGGGTTGATTGGAGTGGAGTGCAGTGGGGTAGATTGGAGTGGATTTGGATAGAGTGGTGTGCGGTAGCTTGGGATGGGGTGGGGTAGATTGGAGTGGTGTGGAGTGGGATAGACTAAAGTGGGTTAGACTGGGTTAGAGTGGGGTAAAATGTAGTGGAGTAGATTGGGATGGGGTAAATTGAAGTAGAGTAGTTTAGGTGGAGTGGGTGGAGTAGACTGGAGTGGGGTGCAGTTGGTTACATTGGACTGGGGTGTGGTAGATTTGAGTGGTGTGTGGTAGATTGGAGTGAAGTGGAATGGAGTAGATTGGGTAGAGTGGAATGGAGTGTGGTAAATTGGGGTAGAATAGAGTGGGGAAGATTGGGTGGGTTGGAGTGAGGTACATTGAAGTAAAGTTGGATATATTGGAGTGGAGTCAAATTTGGAGTGGAGTGAGATAGATTGAGAGAGAGTGGACTGGGGTAGATTGTGGTTGGAGTGAAGTGGGGTAGATCATAATGGAGTGGGGTAGATTGGGTGGATTAGAGTACAATAGAGTGGTATGGAGTGGAGTAGATTGGAGTGGGATAGATTGGAGTGGGGTAGTTTGGAGTGAGGTAGACTGGAGTGGAGTGGTGTAGATTGGAGTGGAATGGGTTAGATTGGAGTGGAATGGGTTAGACTGGAGTGGAATGGGGTAGATTGGACTGCAGGGGGTGTATTGGGGTGTAGAGTGGGGTGGATTAGATTGGAGTGGGTGGAATGGAATGGGTAGGCTGGAGTGGAGTAGACTGGAGTGGAGTAGATAGGGGTAGATTGGAGAGGAGTAAATTGGGAGGGGTAAATTGGGGAAGGATAGTTTGGAGTAGGCTAGATAGAGGCAGAGTGGGGTAGATTGAAGTGGGGTGGAGTGGGTTAGACTGGAGTGGAGTGGGGTAGATTTAAGTGGAGTGTGGTAGAATGGAGTGGAGTGCGGTAGATTGCAGTGGGGTAGATTGGAGTGAAGTGGTGTGGGGTAGATTTTGGTAGAGTGTAGTGTGGTAGAGAGAGCAGGATAGATTGGAGTGAAATGCAGTGGGGTAGATTGGGTGGATTGGAGTGGAGTGGGGTAGATTGTGATAGACTGTAGTGGGGTTGATTGAGGGGGAGTCAGGTAGATTGGAGTAGAATGGGGTAGGTTACAGTGGAGAGGAGTAGGATAGATTGAGGTGGAATTTGGAATGGGGGTGTACATTGGAATGAACTGGATACATTGGACTGGGGTGGATTGGAGTGGAGTGGGGGTAGATTGGAGAGGAGTCAGGTAGATTGAAGTGGACTAGATAGGGGTAGGTTGGAGTAGGGTGGGGTGGAGTGGGTAGATTGGAGTGGAGTCGGGTAGATTGGAGTGGAGTAGAGTGGGGTGGGCTGGATTTGAGTACATTTGAGTGGGGAGGATTGGGGTAGACTGAAGTGGGGTAGAATAGATTGACGTGGGCTGGAATTGCTTGGATAGGGTTAATCGAGTTAGAGTGAGTGGAGTGGGGTAGATTAGAGGGGAGTGGAGTAGATTGTGGTAGAGTGGGGTAGATTGGAGTGTGTTGGGGTACATTGGAGTGGGATATAGTGGAGTGGGGTAGATTGGAGTGGAGTAGGTTGTAGTGAAGTGGAGTGGGGTAGATTTGGTTGAGTGGGGTAGATTGGAGCGAAGTAGACTGAAGTGAAATGGAGTGGGGTAGATTGGAGTGAAGTGGGATATATTGGAGTGGAGTGGGGTACATTGGAGTGGAGTAGGATAAATAGTGTGGAGTGAAGGGGCTTACAGTGAAGGGGCATAGAGTGGAGTGATATATTATGTCACGGCATGAGTGGCATAGAGTAAAGTGCCATGGTGTAGAGTGGAGTGTTATAGAATGGAGTGGAGTGTCGTAAAGTGGCATAGTGTGGAGTATGCATGGTGTGTTGGAGCACTGCCATTACAGACAACAGATATTTACACTGAAATACTTTTATACTGCGCACAAATGATAATGTGTGCAAATGTCATCAGCTAGACTATTGATATGTTTTGATTGTATTCAAATATTTGTTTCCACCACACTTCAAAATTACAAAAAATGCGCTTCATTTGCACTAAATGTGATATATTCCGAAACATCAAAACAGTTCATTTTTAGGGTCGAGCCTGCGTCGCATGCGTATCGCTAGCGAGACGCTTTAGGTATTAGAAAAGGGCTCGGAGCCCCGTCGACGTCACGTCAGTGTCTTTCATTGGCACGTTGGCTTGCCTGTTAGAATCTTCTTGCTTTGATTAGTGGAAGGCATGCATACATCATGCCTTTTCCGGTGGTGAGCCCTTCTCGAGCGCAGCAACCAAGTACAGAAAACATGCGAGGCTCGCTTTTTCCTGTCAGGTTTGTGGACTAATTTTTCTCTATTTTCGCAGCACGATCTTGCTGGGCAGAAGTTGAGCGCTTTGCATACTATCGACTTGTTACACAGTTAATTGCACTTTTGCCGGTTACGTTCTTAATTGCACTTTTGCCGATAGGTATTATTACGAGTGAACTGTAGCAGCGCGATCGTGCTGTTTTTTTCTTTTAGTGCAAGAAAAATCCAGTTGGGAGTTTACAACTGGGAATAGCTGTAACTCCGACACATGCGAGACCCTAGTGCATTGCAAATGCTTGTTGTTGTTTGCTAGAAGAAAACAAATCCTACATTGTCTCCTCTCACATTGGTATTCAGCAGGGCTGCCACATAAATTCTCTCACTTTGAAGTCAGAAAAATAAAAATAAACACCAAGCTTCCTCAGAAGACAAAAGTAAACCCAAAGCTTCACCAGAAGACAGAGCCTACTGACATTTGACTTCAGTCTTTGAATGCAAAGATGTCAAATGAACTCTGTAAACTCGGGAAAACCCGCAGACCCTTGCCGCCACCATCTCTTCAACCTCAAAAGCATGACAATCGGCAACAAGCTCAGGAAGGTCTTGAATACCTCCATCACTGCTGCTTCCTTCTCGGAGGTCTGGAAACATGCTGAAATGAGGCCCTTCCTGAAAAAAACATCTGCACTGAAGAACTACCGGCCCATCTCTCTACTCTCCTATCCAGCAAAAGTCCTCCAGTAAGCGATCACCCAGCAACTCAACCAACACCTAGAAGACCACAACCTCCTGGACCCCTCCCAGTCTGGATTTCAAGATAATCACACCACTGAGACAGCCTTGATTGCAGCCACAGATGACAGAGCCCTTCTGGAAAATGGGGAAACAGCAGCCTTCATCCTCCTGGACCTGTCTGCTGCGTTTGACACCATCTCCCTCCACATCCTGATCAACAGACTCCACCACAATGGAATTCAAGGAAATGCTCTCAAATGAATTGGCTCGTCCCTCACCGACAGAACTCAAAAGATCAGTCTCCCACTGTTCACCTCAGAACCCAAAAAGATCATCTGTGGAGTCCCCCAAAGATTGCCCCTTAGCCTGACCCTCTTCAACACTTGCCTGATCCCCCGGGTCATCACTGTCAGATCACACACACACTCAGCATCCTCTGCTACGCCAATGACACATAGCTCATTCTCTCACTGTCTGAAGATCCCTTCACCACAAAAGCATGCTTCCCCAGATGCATGAAAAACATACTGGTTGATCGACAACTGTCTCAAAACTCAACACCAAAAAAATGGAAGTCCTCATCTTTGCGAACAACACCTCACCAATGGCTGACCCATGGTGGCCCACAGAGTTTGGCACAACCCCCACCCCAACAGACCTTGCGCGCAACCTCGGCATCATCCTGGCTAGCAAACTATCCCTGAAGAAATACGTTGACGCAGTCTAATCCACCTGCATCCGTGCCCTTCTCATGCTACACTCGATTTTCAGGTGGCTCCCCCCAGACACCAGAGGACCATCATGCAGGCCCTCCTCACCAGCAGATGGGACTACGGAAACACACACTAAGTAGGAATCACAGCACGCCTCCTGAAGAGACTCCAGACAATATAGAGCTCAGCGGAAAGACTTGTACTCGACCTCCCCAGAAGGGCTCACATCACACCCCATCTCAAAAAACGACACTGGCTTCCAATTTAGAAAAGATGCCAGTTCAAGATGCTGACCCACCCCTTCAAGGCCCTGCACACGAAGGACCAGCATACCTTAACAAGTACCTGACCTTCCACCAACTGACCAGACACCTCCAATCAGCTTCCCTCTTCCTTGCAGACACTCCATGAATCCACCGAGACAACAGCAGATGATGCTCCTTCTTGAACCTGGCAGCCAAGGCTAGGAACAACCTCCCACTACACCTCAGTACTGCAATGTCCCTCCACTGGTTCAGAAGAGAACTAAAGACCTGGATGTTTGAAAGATCATTCCTCCATGCAGCAGCATACAGCTCTTGCACCTCGTGACATTTACAGGTGATTTGCTGGGCTCTATAAATGTTTGATTGATTGACTAAGTGATCACAGCAAACATGACAGGATAAGAACAAGATTTAGAGGCTTGTTTACAGAAAGCGTGTTCATTGAAGAACACAGTGAACAAAGTTTGACCGATGGGAGGTGTGAACCGAAGCTGGACATCCTAAAACAAACAAAGCCAACAACTAGAAAGCCAAAAATGTGAGTTACAGACCACAAGGCCCATGGACAGCAATGGACAGAACGCATTCCCAGGGAAGCTTTCAGGATGCCCACACAAAGTTGTAATAAAACCAGACAGCGGTGCTGTCTGGTAGACTTCAACCTAAAATACATAAACAATTGTAATAAAAATAGTTTCATTTTTTACTGCACTTCTGTGATTTTAAAGCACAGTATAACAATGGGGTACTTCTATTACACTGTAGGCAGTGCATTGTGAGTCATTACATCGCAGGCAGTTATTGCTACATTTACACAGTAGGCCACAACTTCGCAAGAAAGAACTAGTAGTAAAAACAAAATATTTTCAATTTGTAATGTACTTTGACCATTTCCATTCTATACACATGTATGTATATATACATATATATGTATATATGTATATATATATATATCTATACATATATATGTTAAAAAATAATATGTATCTATATTCACTGAAATAAACAAAGGCTAAAGTTAAGTTATAGATAAATATGGTAATAATATCTAATTTTGAATAAAATCATATCAGAAATTTCTCTGAAAAGAACCAAAGTTTAATGTAACATTAAAACTAGGTGAAAATGTCAGTTTAAATGTAACATTTTAAACTAAAAAAATATTGAAATTCAATAATCATAGTTATTTCAAATAAGGTAAACCATCAATAATCAAAGTTATTTCAAATAAGGTAAACCATCACAATTTCTAATTATCATAACATAGTGATAGTCATCTTAATCTCCCTGGGTGACGAAGTGAGCTGTCTTCTGTCTCTTTCCATTATTGTCATAGAAGAAGACAAAGATTTTTGTCATTACTGAGACCGAAGAGGGACTTGGTTCTCATTCGAATTATATATTTCAATTCCAGCTGTAGTAATTTCTTAGTTCTGTCTCCACCCTCATTTATGTCTCATCGCCACATCTAAGCCATAGAATCTCATGGTTTTCCAATAGTTGTCATGATGTTTCACATAATGTTTAGCTACTGCATAGCTAATGTCTTTAAGTTATATGGCTCTGACATATTCAATTGTTCTGTCTTTGAGCATGTAAGTGGTATGTTCAATGAATTGTAGGCTGCATTCACATTCAAGGGCATAAACTACAAACTGGGATTCACATGTGATTCTTTGTTTAATTCTAATTGGCCATTTGTTTCTATCATTAATCAGCTTCATGTTTTTCCCAATTCTGCAGGTCTTGCAACTATTGCATTTGGTAAACCCAGCTTGTAAGTCGCCTAGCTAATTGTTGACACCCAACTCTGAAAAGTGACTCTTGACTAGTTTATCTAATTAGTGATGGTGCTTTCCTGAACATTATTTGATATATTTTCCCCAATCTTCTTCCATTTTTAGGATCATTGAAAATCAGATGCCAATGTCTGTTAAATATTTTTCGGATCTCTTGGCTTTCTTTGCTGTATGTTAATATCAGTCTTATGTGTATGTAATCCTTTGCATTTGACAATTGTTAATTTCTTGTTATCAGAGCTTGAGTGCGAGCTTTGAATTTAAATCTTTCGAGACCTCTTTTAAGATCATTCCTTTTGTAGCCTCTTTCCTTAAATTGTCTGTGAACAAGGCTTGATCTCTGAAACGTGTTGACGGTATTCAGTCTCTCAGCAACTGAGATTAAAACTATTTGCACAGAGCTTAGGAGTGTCGGTCCTTTCTTTACTCAGCAAAAGAATGATTAATAATATTTGCTGAAGCAGCAGTGTGCTACCAAGCACCGCTGACGTTTAGGCATCTGTAAGCACCTGCCAGATAGGACCTAGTTTCCGTAGAAAAAGCAATTTTTGACATGCCTATATCTTTGTCCCTGTTTGACAAATCTTTACAAAACTTCCCAAAAAAAGCACTCTCTAGGGTCATGTTGTGCATGGAAAGCTTCGGGATGATCCGTCAAGTGGGGGCCAAGAAAAAGGAGGGGTGTCAAAAAAAGTACATTTCCCATGCTAATTCTCATAGTGGGTCATTATGACCCCAGCGATCGGTGATAATGTGGCGGTAGTACTGCCAACAGGCTGGCGGTACATACTGCCACATTATGACATTGGCGCTATTGTACCGCTGGCAGCATTTTGACGCTGCCTACCGCCATGGTTTTTGTGGTGTTGGTTTTCGCGGTGTTCGCAACACCACGAAAACCATGGCGGTAGGCCCTACCAGTGACAGGGAATTCCTTCCCTGTCACTGGTAGGAGGCTCACCCACCCCCCTCAAACACTCCCCAGATGGCCCCCACCCCTCCTCCATCCATGCTCCCCCCTTCCAATCCCCAACCCCTCATTCATGCACACTCGCAGACACGCACCACGCATACACACACTCACTCACACAGGCATACATGCATTCATTCACACATACATCCATTCATCTCGCACACATCCGTACAAGCATTCACACTGACATGCAGACACGCTTTCACATTCTCACACATGCATACACCCATGCAAACAACACTACACACACAGTCGCATTCACGCACACACTCACACATTCATGCACACAACCCCATACACACACATACACACACACAACACCACCCACCCCCCTCCCCTGGCAGTTACCCAACTTACCTGCATCCAGGGGGTCTTCTGTCAGGAAACGGGACGGGGCACTGCTACCGCCAGCAGAACAATTTGTCATAATACGGCTGGCGGCGGTCTACTGGTGTGGCGCTGTAGGTGGTAGCAGCGCCACCTTAATACCATCTGCCAGTATCCACAGCTCTATTACCACCCTTTTTGTGGTGGAAATCCGGCTGTGGTCATAATTTGGTGGACGGATGTTAGCCGCGGCGACGGTCTTTTGGTGGCTGTCACTGCGGCAGTAGGCGGCACTTATCGCCAATCTTAAAATGAGGGCAATAGTCTTTTAAGACACACCTGCAGCCCAAACCGCTGGATGGAATTACACCACATTTGACAGAAAGGTAACTTTTGGTCCGCAGATGAGCCTTGTTTTATTTGGTGTAAATTCATTCAATAGTTTAGGAAAAATTAAAGGAAATCCCACTTTGTATATTTAGGGTTGCAGCAAATTCACAAATACTCCTGATCTCGTGCAACTTCAACCGGGATGTTTTGGCAGCCATTTTGAGATTTGGCTTCAGCCAAGTCTAAAAAAAAAAAAAAAAAAAAAAAGGGGGTAGGGTACCATTACCGTAACCCCCTAGCCTTGATCCAAGGGTTCTTTTTTAAATGAATGGCATAAATCGGGAATAGTTGTGATTTTCGCCTTGATTTAAAAAAAAAATACAAATGCTGTCTCCTTTATTGCTTTTATTTCTGCCTCTAGGTGGGCCAGGTGCAAGGGGTATATTATTGTAAGGAGGGGGTGCACGGGCCGTCCCTCCTAGGGCTTACTGAAAGCCCCAGGGACTGGCACCTCTCCAGGGCTAAGAAGATAAGGAAATATCTTGTGGACCCACCCGGACTCCAGGGCCTGCCACCTTCCCAGTGCTATGAAAATAAGGTATGCGGGGCTGAGGGGAGGGTGAGTGGCCTCCCACACCTCGGGGACCACCACCTCCCCAGAGCTATAGAATTAATTAGACAAGATGTCTGTTGTTTACCGAATGAGAAATCACTTGCTAATTAGCCAGTAGAAAGTATTCTTGTTGGGTAGACATTTTGCACAAAACAGTGGTCTCTTCTTGGATAAATACATATGACAGGATTTATGCTCATTTCACAGTAATTAAAGCTCAATGGGAAGCACAGCTATAAACAAAGTAGGTGCTCAAGTTGAAGCTCCACTTGTGTAAGCCGCTAATCATCCAAATTTCTAGCACATGGTCAGGCAAAACAAGTGTTTTTTCTCTGCATATTCACCTTGAAAAGTTATCCATAAACCTTAATAGAGGTGTTTGAAATCCTTGCTTTTTTTAGTTCAATATCTCATGTAATGACTGTGATGAGTATGTTCTTTCTTTTGAATTGCTGGCCATGTGTGACGTGGTTAAAGGGGTTTGGTGCAAGGCCTGGCCGCAGTGGTTGGATTAACGTATAGTAATTAAAATTACTTTACATTAAAAAAAATAGAAATTTGCTTAAAAAAACAAAGGTTACAGGGATGTTATAGTTAGGAAATAGAATTAAAAAACTGAAATTCAGTATGTCTACATGTGTAGGTAATCTGCATTTTCTGGGTCACCCTAGAGTTTTTTCCATTTGTTAGACCCCATAGTTCTTGCTGGTTTTAGAACTTCGTGCACTCTACCCTTGCTAACTAGTAAAAACATAGGTGATTTGGCATATTCCTAATTGGTATATTTAGCTTACCTATAAAGCCCTAGTATATGGTCAAAGATATACACAGAGCCTGAAAGTTAAATGCCACCAGTGGACTGCATCGCCTATTCTGCCATCCACTACAATAGCCATGCAAACAGGTCTTCATGCCTACCTTGTGTAGTCTGGACATAGCAGTGTAAAAACTTCAATTCAACCTGTCTAAATAAATCCTTTTGACAGATCAGATTCTCCCTTTTAAATATTATTTAGTTACCCCTATTTAGGCCTTGTGGCCAACAAGGCAGGGTGCATGGTATTTAGAAGTAGGGCATATAGAAAATTAATGTTAACATGCCCTTACAGTGACTAGCACCCAAAAGGTATTTTTCACTGTGGCAGGCCTAGCTACAACTATTTTAAATAGTTATTAAAATTCCAATTTAATGATGAAATCGAGTTTTTAAAACATAAGAAGAAAAAGTTACCTTTAGAAAGTTACCTTTTCCCTGCCTGCCTGACTTTGAGGGTTCAACCTTGCAAGCGTTGTGATTATTCCTTGAGGTAGATAGCCACCCATCCCAATTACAGCAAAGAATATGGTATGGTATTGAATTTTTTTTTATTTTACACTTCACTATCAAAACTATATCATTTCGAATTGTATTGTTTAATGTCAGTGTTTATTCTTTGCTGTAACACTATATAACTGTTTTTTTCCCTACCTGTAATATCTACTTTTATTCTTTTCTTTTTTGTAATCAATTGTCATGTTTTGCTGGGTACATAAATGCACTTTGCTTGGCAGTTTGTTTCATAAGGACTTTTCTGCTACTTTTGTGTTTTCTTTACTTCCCTTTTCTAAGTTTAACCTTTTATGAAATATGTAAGCTGATCTACAGTGCTTGGCAAGGGATAGAGTTATATTGGGTGGGGAAGTGTATTACTTTTAATACCGGAGTATTTTTATTCACTATAGAGAAATATTGTTAAATACATTTAAAATATACACTAATTAATGTAAATTAATATAAATAGTAAAATGCATGTCACAAATGATTATCAAGCAATGTTCTGAAAAAACATGCAATACATCGCAGCACTGCGCAAATTTTTTTTCCTACATTTCTGTACCATGCACACATCCCAGAGCAAAGAAGCACTGAGCAAATTACAAAATCATGATTACATGGCGACGCAACACAATCCATACCAATCTAACAGTATAAAATTGTTCTCCGCATTTTCGGCATTAAGAAATAAAACATTAAAAACACATCTCAGCATATTACAAGCAGTCTATTCAACAGATTAATACAATCACCATGTACACATTTGTCTTTATTTCATTTCAACAAATGCAATCTCCCTTGTCCCCAACCAAGATGGCTGTTGCATACTGTCAAGAGGGTCAAAAACACATTATTCTCAACAAACAAAATAATTATACATTTAGTCACAGTTTAAATCACAGAAAAAATACACTTTTCAATGCATATTTTGTTTTAAATTATTGTTTACTCACTAAATACATACAAAAGCTTCAGTCCACCTTTTGGTCACTAGTGGTACACTGTCTTCTGACCTGACCACACACACCAGTGAGACCAGGGGTGAGAGATCCACAGGCAGCTCCAAACACTTCCATTTAGCTAGACAAGTAAGGAAGGCCTTAACCATTAACGGTCTCTAACAACACAAACAATATCCCAGAAACAAATATTTACTCGGAAATTGTCAATATTTTACAGACATTGTGAAAGTTACCTGCAGCCCTCATTTTCTGTTGATTTTCTAGTTATACTCCAAAGAAGGTAAAGTCCTTATTTGTAGGAAAATTATGAAAAGTTTATTTATTAAAAATAAAATGTGTCTACTACACACATTGGGTACTGGACACTGATAGGGAGGGGGCACTTACCTCAGGGCAGATGCTGGACACTGACTGTGGGCAAAACTACTATTCTTGCTCCACCAAGTACTTACCTCGGGGAAGATGGTGAACAGTGATTGGGAACAAAATAATCTTTCTTGCTCTTCCAAGTATTTACCTCATGGAAAGTGCTGGACACTGACTGCTGGTCAATATTGCATGGTAAATGTTAGCATGTTAGTGGTATGCATGCGAAGTGTATGCATGGTAAAGGTACTTACAATGTACCTTCATGTATGTTCATGGTAATGACATGCATTATCAAGACGTGCGTGGTAGTGGCTGGTGCGTGGGAAAGACTGTTTTGTAAAAGGCATTCATTGTAAACGCATGCTTTGGTCTGTTATTCATTCATTTTATGCCCATCAGCTGATGCTCTTCAAGCCCACTTTCTACCTTCTCCAGGCGTGAGCTGTCACATTCACACACTTCACAATGTGCGATAACCAAATGGTGATTCCTACGTCCCTGCTCTTCCTAGCTCTCCCCTATTCTCTTCTTTACCTCCACTGTCTGAATTGTATGAGCCTACTCTAACTCCTTCTAATATTTGTAATTGTAGGGACAGTAGAACGTTGATTTGAGAGATGTAGTTATCCAGTTCCATTGTTTCCCTTTCTTTTCTCATCGCCCTCTGCTTCCTAAAGTGTCTGGAGATATACTCTGTTCACCTATGCCCCTTTTCCTTAAGGATGCAGACGGATGCAATGTTTGTTTTTGATGGTGTGAGCCTATTGGGTAGGCTCTATGTTTATTTGTATTACTTACCTGCTGTTTTGCTTTATATTTATGGAAAACAACTACATACCTTAAAAATATGTTTTTATTTTTTCTGATTATTAAGTAATGTGTGCTTAACATCGTGAACATTTTGCAATTATCACGAAAGGCACTGCTGCTTGCAAACTGTAATTTCAGGTGCGTGCCCAAACAAGGCCTAAATCGAGTCTGATTTCATCATAGATTTCATTGCAGCCATGAAGTGCGGTTTTACGACTTCTCTAATCGCACATAGGAAAATGTGCACTATTGAAATGCCCTGTGTTGACTTTGTGTTCTCAAACAACTCAGATTGAAGTTTTCCCCTACAACTAACAACTGAAGGTTCTTCCTGCCTTTTCCCCGTAGGATCATTCACTCATAATCTTGTCGTTTCTTTGTATGTAACTAGATTTGTACTGTCACATCCAAAGTCATTAGGTCACAATTGGTCATACTGATTTTCATTTAGGGGATGGTGTTTGAATGGTGCTATGTAGTGCTGTGTTAAATCCTGTGTTATGATTGGTGGCATCTTACACCATCTAGTTAATTTAATCCTGACAACATGTGTATTTTTCTTTGTAAGACCTCAAAATTGGGCGTAAGCTAGTCTGATTTGCCCCGACTCTTTGAGCGCAGACCCTTGATACTCTTACTTAGGACTTAGAATGAGACTTTACTTTATGTCCAACTCTTTGCTGCATTTGATTGATTCCTGATATTGATTTACCATGCATTTTGAATATTATTTTTGACTTCTGTACAGCACTTTCTAACTTTATTGATCTTAAGCCTTCGTGGGTCTTGAGAATTATTTAATTAATTATGCTGATTTATGTGCTGTCTATCTAATTTCAGAAGGGACACATTACCTCACACATTCTTGAGAACAAAACCACCCAAGATGTTGCATAGGTGCATTATCTTAGAGCCTCAGATAAGATAACTTCAACATATGTCAAGTGATGTAATGCTTGCCTTTGTACCTTTTATGCCATCAAACCTGAAGTTGGAACCCCATAATTCAGAACCCCTTCCCCCCAGGAACTGGTTCATGTGGGCTCATAAACACGAAAATAGCAATCTACACTTCAGACAAGCCCCCAAAGGAGAGTGCAGTGAAAGAGAAATCAAGCACAGTCTTCATATGCTGCCCTACGTTTCGTATGCGACATTCATAGTATTATGGGACAGACCTCAGCCGAATGCCTTAGAAACCTATTCACAATTGGAGAACAAACTATCCAAAAATTCAAGTACAAAATGGAAACTTCCAATATTACATCAAAACAGGTGATTTGAGTGTGTGGTCCTTACAAACCATGAGAAAGATTCAAGGACCTAGCTATCAACAGTCCAGCAGGTGCAATGGTGCCCATTTAAACACCAGCTGTGAGGAATAAAAGGGCACAGTGGGTCTAGTTTCCCAAAGCAAACCACAAGCCACCATGTACGACAAAATGTCTTACAACACCCGTCCCACTTAAATACTGGGAAGTGAATGAATAAGACGTGGACGGTGCTAAAATTCCATTTATGGATATATCATTTTCAATTTTTTTTTTAATATGTTGCCATCTCAGACTGTAGAATAATGAAAGGATCCTCTGTACTTTTGTTTAATAGCGTATTATTATTACACTTTGACTCGCATAATTCACATATGAAAGGTATTTGAGCCACGGACCATCCGGGTATATGTAAATAGCTTTTCCAATTACATTTCCGGTTTAAATAGATGACTTCCTGTGATGTCAAATGACATCAACTGTGCTTCATATCACAAAGTACAGAATTTTAAAATTTCTACTAGACTGTTGAAGACATCAGCTAATGCATCAGTTTATTTACGTTTATCCCATTAATTTGGCAGAAAAAAGTAATCATTATGACACAAGAGGCATGTCCACAAGCACAAGGTGAATTTAAGTTACCCAGGAAATATGATCACGGGCTCGTAATGCATCACCTATTTTGTGTTCTGCAAAAGAGGAATTAGGTCTTTGTTATATTATTCTCAAAATCCTTGATTTATCTAATCCGCAGGAGGAGTGGAACGTGATATGTAAAGTCTAGACTATTAACTAGCTTGCACACAACAACTGCCTAAGGGGTCTTCCAGGGAGGCTGGAAGGGTGAGGATGGTTTTGCAGTGGTGGGGGGCTTGTTTTGTTACTGGGGGCCGGATTTGCAGTGGTGCTGCAAAATCGGCCGCCAGTAACAAAAGCAGCAGTGCTTCGCCCTTGCACCCCCATCCCCGACCCCGGGGCTGGTCTGACAAAATTGCCAGGGCTGTTTTGGGTTCCCAATGCGGCCCTGCCAGTCTCCCTACCCCCCAGCATATTAATGCAAGAGTGAACGCTGATATAGAGGTCTCTTGTTCAAAGGTAGCCTCTGTCCGAGCATTTGCAGCTTTAATGTACACAACTGACTCCACCACGCATTGATATCAATAAGGTGAGTGGTGTGGTCCTCAATGCATACTCCCTTTGCCACAGAGAAGGAGTGCTGAATCAAGTGAATTAGAATTGAACTTTATGTAGCTAATTTGTGAATAAGAGCTTTTATCTGGGTATAAAGTGTCTGAAATACAGCACATATGGGTGTTTTGTTATGTCTTGTCATGTTATGGTGTGTGATGTTATGTTGATAAGCGTGTTTGCAAAGCTTCATGGGGCTGTCGGTAAAAGCAGCATAACCAACTATTTAAAACAACGAGACTATGGAGATTTACTAATTAATAGGCAAGCCTTTGCAAAGTTTCAGAAGCTGATCAAGTTTGTCTCTGCCTGCAAGAAGTGTGAGAAAAAATATTGTTAAATGTATGTCTAATTCTTGTGACATCGTGTTAATAATATCAGAGCGAAGGACACATGCAGGCGGTATCCACATATGCTCAATTACATATAAGTTTTGTCCTACGGGACATACAAGTGAGCAATACCAGACAGCATTGGCAAAGCTAATAGGTTTCACCTATGTTATGTTATATTGATTTATAACATACTAATCGCCTGAGATGGTATGCATGCCCTTGGGCATGTGTGTGGTTTTGTGGTCCCTAAGGTGCTGCTAAGAAGAGCCAAGTCTTCAGCTTCTTGTGGAACTCAAGAAGTAAGGAGGAGCCTCTGATGTGTAAAGAGAGGTCGTTCCATGTCTTGGGTGCGATGTCAGAGTATGATCGACCTTCAGCTTTGACTTTGTGAATGCGGGGAATGTGTGCGAGTGAGAGTGAGGCAGAGTGCAGGTGTCTGGTGGGATGGTGAAAGTGTAAGCCGCTGTTCAGGTATTCTGGGGCTGTGTTGTGTAGGGCTTAGCATGTGTGCATGAGAAGTTTGAATTGGCTGCGCTTGGAATGGGGAGCCAGTGAGGGTCCGTAGGTGCGATGTGATGTGGGTGCAGCATGGGAGGTCGAGTATGAGTTATGCAGTGGTGTTCTGGATGGTCTAGAGTCTGTGTAGGAGTTGTTTGGAGACTCCAGCTTAGAAAGTATTGTTGTAGTCCAGCATGCTGGCTATGAGCGCTTGCATGATGGTCCGTCTGGTGATCTAAGGCAAACATCTGAAGATTTTTTGCAGAATGAGCAGGATGTATAGGTTCACACTATGTTCACTTGAGCCATCATGTAGATCTTGTCGTACAGGATGATCCCTATATTTCTTACATGGTCGGTGGGTTTGGATGTTGGCCCTAGCTCCGAAGGCAACCAGGTGGAGTCCCCTGGGGAAATTGCTGAAGACCAGTACTTCTGTCTTGTCAGAGTTGAGCTGCAAGCAGTTGATTTGCATCCAGTCTGCTACCATGGTCATGCGGTTGGTGAAGTTGGTTCTGGCGGTCATTTTGTCCATCAGGGAGAGCATGAGCTGGGTGTCATCAATGTAGGAGATGACAGTGATGTCTTGTGATTGGATGATGTTGGTGAGTGGTGTCATGGATATGTTGAAAAAGGTAGGGCAGTGGGACGAACCCTGTGGGTTTCCTTATGTCAATTTATTGGTCTCTGATGTGAGGGGTGGCAGCCTGATTGTTAGACTTGACAGTCTTAGGGTGGTCATTCCCAAACCTTTTGCTTGCCTTCCTTAATTTTTCTGACCCTGTTTTTGCTCGTTTTAGGATTCTGCGCACTTTACCACTGCTGACCAGTGCTAAAGTGCATGTGCCCTCTCCCCTAAACATGGTAACATTGATTCCTACCCAATTGACATATTTAAATTACTTGTAAGTCCCTAGTAAAGTGCACTAGAAGTGCCCAGGGCCTGTAAGTTAAATGCTACTAGTGGGCCTGCAGCACTGATTGTGCCACCCACATAAGTCGCCCCTTAACCATGTCTCAGGCTTGCCATTGCAAGACCTGTGTGTGCAGTTTCACTGCCACTTCGACTTGGCATTTAAAACTACTTGCCAAGCCTTAAACTCCCCTTTTTCTACATATAAGTCACCCCTAAAGTAGGTCCTAGGTAAACCATACGGCAGGGTGCTATGTAGGTAGAAGGCAGGACATGTAATTATGTGTTTTACATGTCAAGGTAGTGAAGAACTCACACATTCGTTTTCTACCACTGTGAGGCCTGCTCCTCTCATAGACTAGCATTAGAATTGCCCTCATATACTTTTAAGTGGTAGATTCTGTGCTGGCAGGAGTAGCCCTGTCATGTTTAGCATTGTCAGAATGGTAATAGAAAATCCTGCTTACTGGTGAAGTTGGATTTAATATTACTATTTCAGAAATGCCACTTTTAGAAAGTGGGCCTTTCTCTGCACATACTCCCATATGTGCCTAACAGCCTGTCTCCAATCCACGTCTGGTCTGTGCTGGTTGACGGATCCCCTTGTGCATTCAACCTAGACAGCTAGTCTCTGACCCCACCAAATCACTCACTTCTGGATCTACACTTGAACTCTGTCAGAGGAACTGCCTGGCTGCCCAAAGGACTTATCTGGACTGCTTTTCTGAAAAGGACTGCTGCCCTCCTTGTTGCCCTGCTGCCTGCTGGCTTCAAACTTTGCTGGAAGGACTCTGCCTTCCCCAAAGGTGCTATCCAAGGGCTTGGATTGAGCGTGCCTCCTGTTCTAAAGCCTCAGGACCAACAAAGACTTCACCTACTGGCTTCTAGCTAGTTTTCCAAATTCAGCGACTCCAGGACTGACTTCAGCGACTCCAGGACAGACGCCGCTGCCCGACGCTACACCGCTGCCTGCTATGGCTCCATGGTCCTCGCTACACGCAACGACCGTGGCTTGCAATGCAAGTCTGATGTCGCTGCGACCCTGCTGACGACCCGCAGTGTGATTGCAACACTGTGAAGTCAACACATCACATCTTGACTGACTGGATCCATCGACCAAGCCAGGTCACAAGGAACCAATGCCTCACCACCGACGCCGCACCAGCTCCCCTCTGCAACCCGACGGAACAACGCCTCACCTCCCCCTGTCTCGCAGTGTAGAACAGACTACTATTCATAACTTTGCATGTGTACATTGGATTTTCATTGTTTTGACTTTATTTTATTCAGATAAATAGTGTTTGTTTCTCTAAACCCCAGTGTGGGATATATGTTTGTGGTGTTTTCACCGTGTTACTGTTTGAGTTATTGCACAAATACTTTACACATTGCCTTCTAAGTTAAGCCTGCCTGTTCTGTGCCAAGCTACCAGAGAGTGAGCACAGGATAATTTGGGTTGTGTTGTGACATACCCGGACTAGGACTCACAAATCCATCTGAGAGCGGATCCTTGTATGCAAATCTCTTGGAAACTTCTGAAGAGGGTGTTATTGGAGACAGTGTCAAAGGCCGCAGAGAGGTCAAAAAGGATGAGGGGCTGCTGTTTCTTCTCAGTCCAGGATGATTCAAATGCCATCAGTGGCCACGATGAATGGTGGTTCTTTGCTGCAGTTCTTTCGGAATCTTGGTTGAGCGTTGTCTAGCAGATGGTGAAGTTTGAGATAGGTTGTGAGTTGCTTGTTAATGGTTTTCTCAGTCACTTTAGCTAGATAGAGAAGCTGGGAGACGGGCTTCTCGAGGAGGGTGTTGATTTCTGCAAGTTTCCATTCTTCTGAAAAAGTGGCAGATGTGATGGAGGTGTTGATGATATGGGTCAGGGTGGTGCTGATTATTGATCTTCCCAGGTTGTAGATGTTGTGAGGGCGTGGGGCTCCTAAGTGGATGGTCCGCATGATTGTTGCTGTGTCATTTCTGGTGAGGGTTGTCCATTCGTTCAGGTGGCCATCTTGGTTGGTGGTGGGTAGGTTAGCAATGAGTTCTCTGGGTCTGGGTTTGTGTGTGAAGTTGCTGTAGATGTTTGTGACTTTGCTGTAGAAGAAGTTGGATAGGTTGTCACAGAGTTGCTAGGAGGCAGTGATGTTGGTGACAGTGGCTCAGGGTGAGGTGAAATCCTTGATGATCAAGAAGATCTCCATGCAGCTGTTGGAGCTTCCTTTGATGCAGTCCACTAGTGCTTTTGTTTGGTCAAGTGTAAGCGTTCGGCCTCGTGTATACTTCTTATGGCTTAAAGCAATTTCATTTGTTGGTTGCAGTGCACTTTAAAAATTCTTGCTCCCTAGTGGGCAGTTCTGCTTTTTTCTTCTTCCTTTTTCTGTTTCAGACCAGTGAACAACTACTGTATTATTCCACTTTGGGTTCTTTATCTGTTGCTGTGACGGACTATTTTTGTTATTTCTTTGGTACTTCCCTTTCACTGTGGGTGTTTTAGGCTGCCTGCATTTTATTTCAGCATTCCGTTCCTCCGATCTCCTCCCATGTCACTGACATTTGTTTTGGCTTTATTCCAGTGCTGTCCTCGTTTACCTCTGGTCCTCAAAATAAGCTTATTTTACAAAAGAAACACCTGGTCGTTTAGCTCATGAAAGACACAATATGATCTTTCTGGTAGAATGTAGCTAAACCTAGAAGCAATGATGTGAAACTTGCTCAGCCTTGCATCGCATCTCGAGTCTCTCTATCCAGGTCCCCTACCTGCCAGCACTCACAACATCACACACAGGGCATTGCTTAGCTCCTTTATTGGGGTCACAAATCTTCTCAGGGTGCTCTGCTCATTAAAATGCGAGGCAAGAATGCTTGCAAAACTTTTCATTCAGTTAAAATGAAAAGAAAATACTTTTCCAGCCTTATTTTCCAATTTCTGTTCAGATGTTTCTACAAAGTGAGGTAATGCAGTCATCTTCTCGTCTCTCTTCAAAGAACTGTGATTTCGGATGTCAGTAGCGGCCAGTGACCACCAAAACATGGCAGGAAAAGGTGAAAATATGAGACATGGTTGACCAATTTATGTGGCAAGAAAAGTCCAGTTATAAATTTATAATTCCAATAGTTTTAACGCAAGAAAATGTGAGACCTATTGCATTGCAAATGCTTGTTTCTTGGTGTCACTTATTTGCTGGTGCTAGCGTCTCGGTACAGTTTTGTAGGTAGTTCTGTTGGTGTGGTGCCTAGCTCTCATTTCCTTTCTAGCTGTTTATAGTGTTGTTTGGTGTCTCAGAGGTCTTCTATGTACCAGCTGGCCTACTTGTGTGATCTACTATGCTTGTTGGGTTTGATGGGTACGAGGGAGTCCACGCAGTTCTTGATCCAGTTGTTGAAGTTGTGGATGTCCTTGTTGAGGTTGTCTGTGGAACTAGATTGATCCATGCTGAAGGCGTTGAGCCTTAATGCTTCTGCAATTTTGCCCCAGCTGCGGCTTAAAATGCTGACCCTGGTAGGGGTGGTGACTTGAGGTGTGTTGATTTGGAAATATATGATGGAGTGGTCGATACATATGAGCGGTGTGGTGGAATTGTATTTGATGCTGTTACTTGTGGTGAAGATGGGGTTCTGTGTGTGTCCTGTGGTGTGTGTTGGTTCTGGAATGAGCTGGGTAAGTCTGATGATGCTCAAGCTTTCAAGGAATGCTGTGGAGCAGAGGTCATTTCGGTGTTCCAGGTAAAATTTGAGGTCACCAAGGAGAATGTAGGCTCTGGAGTCTATGGTGAGCAGAGCGACTTAGTTGGTGATGAAGTTGATAAAGATGGCTCATGGTCTGGATTTTCAGTAGGCAAGGGTTCTGTTCAAGGGGAAGTTTTCTATGATTTGTAGCTTGAAGTGCAGGTGTTCCATGAATAGGATGTTGTGCATTTGTAAGATTCCTTGTAGATGAGAGTGAGTCCTCCTCCTTGATTTCGAAGGCAGTCCTGTCAAGTGATCTTGTGGCCCACTGGGATTGCTGTGGTGATGTCAGGGCAATGTCAGGTTGAGCCAGTTCTCTGTGATAAAGCGGATGTCAGGTGAATGACAGGTATTGGCTTTGGCAATGTTTTGTAGCCATGCTGTACAGCAGAGAGGATGTTTTGCAGTTTGGCTAAAACTAATTTAAGAAAGCATATGACGCAGCCAGGGCTAATGCACCTGCACTCAAGGAGTGGTAGTCTGACCTCAAAAGACTGTTGAGCAGCATTTACAGCACCTCTAACTATATGTGTTACACTCTACTAATGAAGGACACATGAGCTTATATCTAGAGATACTCAGCACTGGCTGCACCAACCATGGTGAAAATTAAAGATTGTTTAGTGGAAGTAGCTGCTACCATGCACTGCATTTACCAGAATGCATCTGAGTGGTAACGGTACTGGAATGTCAAGGCAGTGTGCTCCCACCCTGTTTTTGCACTTTTTTTTAAAGGTACATGAGAGCCGGATGCATCATAGCCTTTTTATTATTATTTGTAGCCATGCTGCACAACAGTCACAGTGCTATACAGCATGGCTACAAAGCATTGCCAAAGTTAGCAATGCCCATGCTGTACAGTGTGAATGAAAGGCAATGGCAGAGCCAAACTTCTAAAAGGCAAAACCTATTGGCTTTGCCAGTACTTGTTATTTGTCAGCACAATGCCCATGTGATTCTTAGCAAATCAGTTAATCCCCCTAAGCATGAAAAAGAAAAAAATATGACATTTGGCAAAATATTCTATCACAGTCAGAAAGCAATTGTGCCTATGTCTTAATGGAAATACATTTAGAAGCAAATAGCATCTATTGTCACAATGAAAGCAGATAACATCTTTTGTCACGATAAACAACGGTTTCAAAGAACTAAAGAGAGTCTTTGAAGTGCCTGTGGCACACTAAAACAAAGCTACAAATGGCAAGAGGTTCAGGAAGGACGACAGGAAAGAAGAAACAAGTAAAGTATTACTTCAGTCCAAGAGTGATCAGTGGAAAGACAGCAATCAGATGGAGTCATTCAGTAGTTAGTCCATGCTCCAGCTGAAAGAAAAGGAAGTAAAGACAGCAGGTGTTGGCCAATTCAAAGTCAGCAAACAGGAGTGACAATTAAACAAATGAATTGTAAGCAATGGGCGGTCTGCAAGCTCCTTGTTTTATACAATACCTCTCATTTGTGTGCCATTCCTCCTCCTCTCTGTCTCTCTTTGCCTTCTCAAGCCAGCTAAAGAAAAGGGGGAGTCCCTTCTCCTTTTTACCAGCTATCCCTCACCCATCCTACCTTACCTGGGGACAAGCAACTCACTTGTTGTATGCTGTGTTGTCATTTATGCTACTATAGTTCTCTTTTCCCATTCAGTGCAGTTGACCAGCAGAGGTCTTGGAAATCTGGAGACTCCGGATTTTTTCTGAAGTTTGAAGTGAAGGCACGTCACTTCTCGTCCTCTATATTAGTAGCCTACAATTCCATGTATTGGTGGGTAAGCTTTAATTTTCCCGATGAAGACCCTGCTTTGTAAGTTGTATGCTTTTGAGTCAAAATGCCAACTATACTAATGATCTTGAATTGTGTTAAATTAATATTGATGTTGCTTTGAGAAAAGATGAGAGGGAATAGTACCACTGTTCTCTTTTAATTTGCCTCTTGTAGCTAAGATCTCCATTATTTTGATTTGCTGTTGAACTTATTGCATAACTTCTGTCCTAGCTCATTTGGACTAAGCCCTCTCACTCTTTCTTTTCCACTGTGGAGTGCCTTGAATGCACACTATGTTTCTCTCTATATGAAAAAGAAGTTATTACTAATCTATTCTCACTTGAGCTGAGAGTTGATTGTCTATATGAACTTGTCTTATTGAGAGGACTTACTGAGCCTCCCGCTAGTTGTGAAATGCTACATGAATAGATCCATAATAACCAATGTTTTCTGTACTATATATTGAAGCCGTGTTTTGAGGAATTCAGGGTTACACCACAAGTATTACTCCAGACACCACACCATCGAGAAACCTCTACTTCACTGCACTTATGAAGTCACAACCAGGCCCTGCCCAGGCTGTAACTGCTTGTTTTCACCAAAAGTAGAAAGAAGGCACACTTCATAGTTATGGCAATTAATATATGTTGCACAAAAAATTTGTTGGGCCACCAGGCATGATGGGCCAGAGGAAGAGAGGCAACTAGAGATTTGAGATGACAAGAGTCCCCTGTGCAAGTGGGTGCCAATTTCACTTGAAATGGAAATACCTTTTGGCTGGACACAGTCAAAATCATGATTTCCTATTATTAGACATGGCAGTTCTGGCTGCGTCATACAGTCACACTGTGAATGACTGCACAGTGGCCAATTGGAGCCTGAACTGTCAATCACACTGTGCTGCAGGCCCTCCCCAATCCAAAGCAATCTTGAGGTAAATACATGAGTGGATTGCTACATGCCTAACTTGAGTCTGTCCTGCGATGCCCCTCAGAGTACTGGTACTCTGCCTGACCAAGGAGGCTAAGGGCCTCATTTAGAGTTTGGCGGAGGGGTTACTCTTTCACAACAGTGACGGATATCCCGTCCGCCGAATTATGAATCTAATAGGATATAATGGGATTTATATTTCAGCGGACAGGATATCTGTCACCATTGCGACAGAGTAACCCTGCCGCCAAACTCTAAATCAGGCCCTAAGTTTCAGTGTGTAAAGGGGAAAATGTCAGAAATGCAGCTCTCTCTACTGGTGAGTAAGTTAAGAAGAAATCATCATATGTCCTTAATGTTATACTAGTTTATTAACTCTAATGCACAGAATATTTTACTTATCTTAAGGACCAACGTGAAGGTGGAGTCTTGCTGCCCCAAAGATGGGCTGCCTGACGGATGAGCTCCGCAGTGTAGGAAGGCCCAGTGGGATGCACACCCACATACCTCCTCCCAGCAACCCTTCAGTCCCCACCCCTCACCTCAGCTTGCTGTGACTTTGGGCCCCTGGCTCCTGACCCTTGTTGGGGTTGATCAGTGGTCGTCCGCTGCCCTGCATGGCCTGGAAGAGGTCAGCTTGGACTTGGGCACTGTGGAGGCCCACTACACTCTGCGGGCTGGCCTCATGGAGGGGCTCCTTTATCAGCGCTCCCCAGACTACACTTGGCTGCCCCCTATCCTGGTGTTCTTCTGGAGCACTCCTTTGCCCTTATTGGATTGAACTTTCTGGACGATTTCTCCTCAATCCTCTCTAACGTCCCCTTGTGCTCCCTTGCACCACCTTCTGCCGTGGGCTTTCCTTTCGACTTCTCCTTTCCTTCGTATCCTAACTCCCTACCCTCCAACCTCATTACCTCCCCCTCTGCTTAGGACCTCTCTTTGTCTTTTTTCCCTCTTATCTCTACTTCTTTCCGTGTATCTCCTTTCCCCTTTGTGCTCCTCACCTTTCCTTCTCCCCTCTTTGTCCCCCCCCCCTTTCTCCCTTCCGCCTTAGCGTTCCTGCTCCTCAATGGCCGTCTGTACTCCCTCCTGGCCCCCCAAGATGCTGACTG
Source organism: Pleurodeles waltl (assembly GCF_031143425.1). Taxonomy (NCBI): domain Eukaryota; kingdom Metazoa; phylum Chordata; class Amphibia; order Caudata; family Salamandridae; genus Pleurodeles; species Pleurodeles waltl. The sequence goes on from NC_090448.1 coordinate 138,923,516, forward strand.
CCATCTCCTGGAATGTGAATGGGCTTGCTCATTTTATCAAGCACAAGAAGGCACTGGTGTACCTCCAAACCAAGCATGCTGATGTAGCCCTCCTTCAGGAGACTCACCTCTCCCCAGAAAAGTTGGAGAAGTTGCATTGCGACTGGGTGGGGAGGGTGATCCACAGCAGCCACCCCCCTACCACGGCTGACAGGATTTGACAGCTCCAGAAATGCAGCACAGCAATCCTGTTGTGTAACTCCTTGCGCTTTACCATCCTCGGGATATGGACTGACCCGGACGGCTGCTATGCGTTGGTCAAGCTCCGTTTTGGTGAGAGGATGCTCCATGCAGAATCTGTATATGTGTTGACAGGGCCCAAAAGCCAGTTTGTCCTGTTGCTTAATTGCCTCCTAATATACATTAATGCCACCCATTGGCTGATAGGGGAGGATTGGACCCTGTCCCGAGATGCGGCCATGGACAGCACCAGCCTGCTCGATGTGGGCAATAATTGTGACCGGGCCATACTGGATGACATTGTTATGGATCATAGTCTTGTTTGGTCTTGTAGACATCTGACGACTCTCGTGCCCCACAGAACACAAGTTTACTTTCCGTTTACTGGTACATAGTATCAATCCCATCTGGATTACGTTTTAGTCTCCCACTCAGTTACCCTTTCGCAGAATGCACTGATCCTTGAGGGTCAGCTCTCATACCATTCCCTGATTCTCCTCTCCCTGGATCCGGGACTGTCCTTCCCGAGCCTCAAACCATGGCACCTCAATGCCTCACGCTGTTGCTCCCCCCGGGCAAATTCCAACTCTGCACCCACATTTCCTCCTATTTGGAGCACATGACCATTTGGGGCTAGTTAATGAGAGATGCTGCCCTCACCAACAAACAGAGGGAGATGCAGTAGCAGACCTTGGAGGATGACATCGCATCCCTCAGCCACCTATATACTGCTGACCCCTCAGTCCCCCTACAGCACCATCTGGAGAAGGCCCGCATGAACCTTAATGCACTTCATACTTCCAAGGTTGAGTACACGTTGCAATGGATGAAGGGCAGGCACTACAAACAGGGTGAGGACATGGTGAGCCACACCCTACACCCGTGCTTGCCCAGTGATCACTTCAAACCTTGCTCCAAGAGGTCTCCCACCTCAAAAACCATGGTGTTACCTCCAGTTGTGACACTGCCTTGCCTGCTGCCTGGGCCCTCCACCTTGGTCCCTCCAGCCTTCTCCAATGGTTTCCTACCTCAGGACAAGGGGATGCTTTTGATGGTTAATGTCTGGCTTCTATAGATGCATCTCCTGTATTCCTTACCCCGAATGAAAAGCCTACGCACCAAATGGCAAATTCGTCTACAGATGGACTATGAGCAGGGGGATTTGATGGAACTACTAAAGGCACTAGGCTGCAGGGAAAGGAAAGCACGGCTGAATTTTTGTCTTTTAAAACCATTCTGTTGGGGTGTGGCTAAGATGGCGGACGGGTGAGACATGTTTCTCTGTCTCTGCGTCCCCACCGCCGCTGTTCCCTGCCTAACTTTGAGGAAGCCTGCTGCGGCCACTCCGATTTGGCAGGGGGACACAGCGAAAGTGGAGCGACTGTCCTCTACTGCCTAAGCTGGCTGAATCAAGATCAGGGCTGGGAAATCCCACGACCTATGGCCCACCTGTACGGGAGTGACCGTGGCCTAGATTGCAGCAGGGGCCATGGGAGGATACACAGCGATGTCTGCAGAGAGCAGGAACAGCTGACTGGAGCTCCGAGACCGGCCCAACTTGTGGAGGCGGTGATTCGTGGGGGTGCTAAAGGGCAGCGCCTCCACGGGACTGGGCTGATGGCTCCTGGTCTCCCTGCGACAACGACACCCGGTGGGGTGGGGGAGACAGGACGGCACTTCAATGCTGCTTGGGCCCATCCTCTCTTCCCCTTCAGCCAGACTTCACTCAGCACCGGAGTCCCTCAGGAAACCTGCCCAGCGCCTGAAGGCACCAGAGGCCTACACTGGCACACGCAGTCTGCTGGAGGCCCTGTGGTGCTGGAATGAGCCAGGGCCCATTGGTGAAGGTTCAAGAAGCAGGAGGCCTAGAATCAACCCCTGAGAACACCGTAACCTGCTGGAGCCCAGGGCCACAGGAAAACAGCCCACCTGCCTGCTCCTGGTGGCCCCCACTCAACCTCAAGCCAGAGCACTCGAGTGCCCAGCAGTCCCCTAAACCTCACAATAGGAATACAGCAGTTCAGTGTGCCATATACAGGTGTACAGAGTGCAAGCAAGAGTGAGGCACCATCAATTCACCCCAAGCTCACATATACTATGTGTGTGTGTGCGTGATGTGTGTATGTGTTTGTGTTTGTATGAGAGACACAGTAAGCAAGATAGAAAGAGACAGACAGAGAGAGTTAGAGAGAGGGGCAGGGTTGAGATAAGCTCCTGCTCCTAAGCACCATATTGTGTGGCTTGGTATGTTCTGAAAGCATCCTCACCTTGTTAAGACTGGACGATAATTGTGGTGGGGCTTCAATACCAGGAAGAAGCACTGCGAAGAAGGGGGCTTTTTTTGTCTGTGTGTGTGTTTGTATCTAGTTTGTTGGTGATTCCTGTCTGAGCTAAACCTCACTTAAGAGGCCGAAATGGTCTGGGGTTGCTTGTGTTTCTTGCCTTGAAGTTTGGGATGAACTAGTACCATGAGGAGAAGGGTCAGTAATGTTTTGCATAAGTGGGATGGAATGCTACCCAGAGTGATAGCCAGTGGCTAGACTTTTTGCAAGCAATCCTCCCATCACCTTTTGTGTTTTTTATGTCACACCCTGGGTGGTTATGTTCAGATGTGTCTCCCTGTGCCAAAGAATTGAAGCTATAGCTCACTGACGAGGGCTAAGGCCGCAAGTAGGTTGAAATCAACCTGACGTTGCTTGTGGTCTGTTCTGGAGGGGGTCTCAGGATGTACTATTTCAAAGTGGTATGGGGGCTATTAATTTTACTTTATCCTGAAACAAACTCCCACTTTGGGAGTAATTGTTCGAAAAAGTAAAACTTTGAAAAATTTGGCAGTTGGCCGTCCTGTTTGATTAAGCCTCCCGTCAAACTTTTACAACACGGACAGGGACGGCTGTTTAGAGTTGTTCACGGGGTTGTATGACACCTCTAAATATGATGGAGATATTTTGCTCAGGATTGCGGAGGCAATGTCCTCCCCTCTCCCAACGGAGTAGCTTCCGACCACTATACTCTAAATCCACCTCTATGGTTGTGTGAAACTTTGCTGAAGATGTATCTGTACCCAGTGCTTAATTTGTAAACACAAAGGTGCCGGTGCCCAAAACCCTCCTCTTAAACATGCGGCTGCTGTAATTAAATATGTGAACATGGAATACTGAGGCGGCGTAATCCTAAAGCCATATCGGGCCTCTTCAATCCATATAAAGCCACTTCTTGCCCCTTCAACTCACTCTTGCAGCTTTTCACTTTCTCCCTTTGTGACTCTTTTTCGTTTTTCCCGTCATCCGTCTTTCCTATATGTCTTTCGCTCGCAGCAAATGTTTGAGGCATAAGAATAAGCCCCGGCACTCAGAAACAAGTGCCGGTGCTCAGCACCGGAAACAACAATCACAAATTAAGCACTGTCTGTACCACCTCTACATGCCGGGCTGTCTGCTTTTTGAATTTGCAAATAACTCTTAATGCCCATTCGGCCTTTGGCTACGACGCCTCCTAAATTTGCTAAATCTGCTGGTGTAGCCTGAAGCTGGCATTCTAGTTGACAAGTGTACGTTTGCACTGTTCTTTGACCTAAAATGTGGCTTTATGATTGTCAGCTTGCAACAGACATAACTTCATCAACCAAGAAAAAGCTGAACTTGATTTCTTTGACGTAACTATTTAAAAAGCAATATGTAATACCCACGTGCGTTAACTTGTGCCTACTTTTTAGATCACAAGAGAGCAACATTATATATGGGCACACCCGTGACACATCAAACACTAATATAAGAAGGCCTAGTTCTAGGCACATTTTTTTTTGATAGGGGGTTCGGTCGTTCAGACAGGGTTCCTGCTTTCATTTGGTAAAGCAGCCTTAATTGGTTCGTGGAAACCAAGGATGTGCGTTGTAGCCCCGGAGAATGCATTATCTTTTCTCACGCTATTGTTTTTTTAATTGACTATGGCCTCTAAAACAGGAGACATTTCATTCACTCCCATGTTCATGGGGCATGAAAAGTTCCAACCTTTTGATGTATGACTCAATAAATTAAACTGTTAAACGGTTGTATAGCACATTGAAACATTTTCAAGCTCTGTGATCCTATCTGAAATTCTGAGATGGATGTTTATATTTTTTGGCTCTTCAGTTTAGGCAGTAAGGTCCATATTTATATTTTTTTAGCGCCGCATTTGCGTCATTTTGTGACGCAAAAGCGGTGCAAACACAAAATATGATTGTATTTTGTAAGTTTGAGCCGCTTTTGCGTCAAAAAATTACGCAAATGCGGCACTAAAAAAGTATAAATACGGTCCAAAGATGCTTGAATGTTCTATTGCAGGACTGAGTTAAGTACAGTCAGCTTCCACATTAGTGTAACATACTCTCTCGTGTTACTTTTGTGCTCACCTCAGGATAATGGTGGCCAGCCTACATGGCCAACATTTCATTTGAATGTTGGGTCTTCCAGAATGTTATGAATGCTACAGGAGGGGAGTGTATATCTCTCTATCTCTCACCTTTCTATGTGTCTTTTGTACCTTCATATCAACAAGACGAAGAGTGAATGTACGGATTTTGTCTTGGACATTCGGACTTCTCGTGCGTAGGGCCGGCTTTTGTGTCCTAATCCAGTAAGTAGAATCATTTTGTTATGGTTGCCTCATATATTTAGCACTGGTACTTTAGTATTTAGATAAAATAATTCGTAGGGCTCATTCTTGATCTCGGTAGTACCTGACTTTAGCGTTAGTGTGTGTGTGTGTGTTTTCTTGAGCTCTGTGCTACCTGACTTTAGCATGACTCCTTCCTCTAACCGCAGTACTACTTCTGCAGAGCAAATAATGCATTGTTAGCAGGTGGCAGCAAGAAAGTTTGCAAGGGAGGAATAACCCTAAAGGGAAAGAACCTCAAGAGGCAGATGAAAAAGATTTAATACAAGTATCGGGACCCAACCCTTCAGAGACTGAGTTGAAGTATCTGGAATCAGAAGTCTTTCAAGAAAGACTTTCAGAAGGTTCCTGAATCCAAGATATCCTAGGAAAGAACAGTGGGCCTGAAATCTATATGAAGTGGCGAAGAACACAACACACAATTAATATTGACTGCATTACAGCACATCGTCCAATGAATCCAGCAGTCCTTTGAAATAAAGATGTCAGAACTGAAATGGCAACTCCCGGTCTCATGTGCAATGGCTCTCAATAAAACCACGACTTTCTCTTACAATACTGGGGTCACTCACCACATCAGACAATTTATCAACTGCAACACCAAATATATGGTGTACTGCATAATTTGTGTTTGTGGTCTAATATATGTGGGCAGTACAATCCGACCTTTGAAAGAACGAATACAGGAGCACGTTAGGGCTATTAGAAACCATAATCAACATTACCCTCTTGCTACACTTTTCAACCTACTGCATGGAGAGGGTGACATTCTTAATATCAGATTCCTTGGCATTGCACATGTCACCACTGCACCAAGGTTTGGTAATAGGACTATGGACTTACGTAAATGTGAGGCTAGATGGATATTGAAACTCAGAGCTGTGGATATGGGCCTTAATGTGGACCGGGAGTTACATGTTTTTCTTAACTAGCTCGATCCTGATTGCAAATGTAGTCATCTATATGTACTATTGTTCCTCTCTTTGGGGGGCCTCTTTCTGTTTTATGTAAACTTCTATATTTATACTGCTCTTGGTTTTGCCAAAAGAAATATAACATTCAAAATGGTAGTTTTCTCCTTTCTGTATTAGGTATCTTCCTTTCCTGTAAAATTGTGTTTGACCACTCGTAAAATAATCCTGTTGTCACTTAAATCTTGTTACTTTCTCTTGATACCCTTATACAATTACAACTATGGTCTTATGACTGTATGCTAACTTTGTATACTATATGTTACTTATTACTATTTTTGTATTACGGATGTCCACCTATATGGCAACATCTAGGACTGTGGCTGGACTGGGACCAGGGCTTTTCTTTCTTCTTCTTCTTTCCTTTTTTTCTTTTACTTTCTTTCTTCTTTTTTTCTTTTTTCTTGTTTACCGCATATTTATATACATAAACTCACCTTGCATGCCAACCATTCCTAGTTACTCGTTATATACTTAGCACTTGGAGTTTTTTTGGGGTTAACAACCCACACACCAATATGGCTCCTCCTTTCAACTGGCTTTCTGCACCCTCCATCGTCTTTTGTTTATCACTAGTCCTTCCTCTATCTCTGTGCCCGTCTGTAGTCACGTGCCTTACGTTGACTACATAGACTCGTTCACAGCGCTCTATGTAGAACAGATGAAAACACGACTTTCCACGGGCTGACGGCATTTGACTGCCATGCGGTAAGTCGGAACCTTGGTTCCGCTTCGCACCGACGGAGAGTTGTCTAGCTTTTGGGGATTTCGACTAATCACTCGCGCTTAGGGCGCTTTTTGCTTTAGGATATGCTGTGCCTTTTCGTGGGCTGTGTGTACGCCCGCTCAGAGTATTACTGTTAACCGTACCCCTCTTTTAACCACACATGCGCCATTACGCATTACCTTATTTTGGTACCAGGTGTTTTTAGGAGCTCAATACTGCTACAGCGCTAACAGTATATGTAAACTACTATCTCTCTGACTTACTCACTTTCGTTACCCAGTGTTCTCTATTAGTACCAGTTATCTCACTCGTGCTACCCCGTATCTCTTAACTTTTGTCAGGGGCGCCTTTTTGCTTGTGTCTCTGACCTCCCCTTAGGGTTTTTTTTCCCTCTGTACTCTTGTATAACCTTGGTTTCTTGCACTTTTTTCTTAGAAATTTACAAATGGACTTACCATGGTCCTTCTGATGGGCTATTCCTCACGCAATTTGGACGCCCTGTTTTCCTATACGGCACATACATACCGGCACTAATAGCTACAGGTATTTCTTATATTTGGATACCTTTGCATCCCTTCACTCCCAACTTGGAACGCTTGGTTCATGTTTAACATGATTTACTTAAGTGTACTTTGTTTTTCCCCCCATTTCTTTAGATAACTCAGAGTTCTTTGGACTTACTACTATTTCTGAGATCTTTCAGACTTACCTTGTTGTCACCATTACGTCAGATTGGGTATGCTCTGAGACCATTTAGTCTCCTTATTCGTCTGACTTTAGGTTCTCACTTTTGTCTAAACCTTCTTGCTACTTTTTCTCAGTTTTATCACTTGGATTTCAGTCACTCGAATTGAGCTCTTTTCCACTTCACTACACTTGGATATTCAAATTTCACACACCATCTAATTCAGGGTTAGCAGGCAAAATATCTGCTGTTAATCTGCAGTTTTGTAGACTTGGGTGTTTTAGGTACACACATGTGTTTTTCTGGAATTCTTTAGCCATGTCCATGGTACATGTATTTGCTTGCCTGATTTCTTTGATCTTGTCACCTACGCGCACCAACTATTGTATACGATAATATCCGTTTGTCACATACAATTGTTTTATGTATTTAAATCTGCCATTGATACATCAAGTACATATATATATGTTTCTCTACAGCCTTGAAAAAGTCACCAGTGTGACGAAACACGTGTTGGCTGTGTTTGGAATGATGCTCTTTGCTTATTGAATACTACTTCGCTCAGAATAAAGGAACTCACCTCTCAAGACAAGATCTGAATACCGATGTGCTTGATTTCTTTATCCACCTTTACTAAAAAATTACAAAATGCTATGACTTTTTTCTGTTCTACTATCGCATATTGTGTGCTGTGATGTGTTTTGCTTACTATTACTTGTGTATAAGTTTACACATTGTTTATGTCCAGGGGTAGTAGGGCACTTGATCACGTGCACCACATTCTGTTCCTCGAATATTGCACATCAATGTACATTCCCCTTCGAGTGCGGCCAATCTTCACCCTTACTACCCGCTATATTTAATCTCTGAGGTTTTACTGGCTCAGAAGTGCCGATTCACTCTACTTAAAAACACCTCCAATAAAAACAGCAAAATATCTGAAGAAAGCTTCCACAGGGGATGTTCCATCTGTTTTCAAGTCACTGATTCCTGCAATCAAGAAAAAGGGCCTGATTTAGATCTTGGCATTAGGGTTGCTCTGTCACAACAGTGACGGATATCCCATCCTCCGGAATCTAAATCCCATTTGATAAAATGAAATTAAGATTTTGGCGGACAGGATATCCGTCACTGTTGTGATGGGAATTACCCGTCTGTTAATATCTAAACCAGGCCCAAACTGATTGTGTGACAGTTTCAGGATAGAGTTTAAAGGCTTACTCTTTCAACACCACTTCCAGGCATAAGCAGACAATTTAGCATACTGTCAAGGAACATGTAGGCAGGGAAAATAGAAATGAATCGCCATCTCTTTGGAAGTCTTCTTATCCTATGTAAAATGTTTAGCTACGCTGGAGGATTTAGTTCATGCTAGGCAGAAGTGCAAAAATAAATAAAAAATCCATACTTCTTATTGTAAACACATATTTACAATTAATCATTTATGTAGGAAATCACTGATCCACATTGATTACATACATTTTCCATTATGCACCACTGTTTTCAAATACAGGTTTGTCCATAGACTTTTCTAGCACCAATATGACGAACGCAAATAGCAGGAATTCTGCATTATAAATTGGTAATATCAGCTATGAATCCATGGTGAATCCATGAATCACAAATGCCAAAGTATTTGCTGGAGTGTGCTTTTGGCTTTCACGGTTTCGCCACACTAGAGTGCCATGCCATTGAGAGAGCATAGATTTATATAACATATATTAAAAGTAGAATATCTATATTAATGTGTGACGATATTGCATTGAAACTGTAATAATAGCAAACTTGCTTAAACACTCATCTGATTTGTGACTACGGTAAATGGCCAGAAGTGTATACGCAAACTAATAATGATGAATAAAATGTTTATATTAGATTCAATTAAGCTTATATTAATGTTCGTATTGATGAAACCGTATTGAAATTCCTTGTAAGCCTTAAGTTAGCGTGAGCTGTAGTTTAGTTGCTCAGCTCTCATATTAAATGCATTTTTTCTGTTTTCCAGTGTGCTGACTCGCAAAGGGCCATGACCCTGCAAATGTTCTTTTTCTTCAAACTTGGAAGATGCATGTATCTTTGTAATTCCGTTCCCAACCGCATACTTGCCGCTTTAGTTTAAGTTTTGTATACAAAATTGAAACAAGTGTAGATTAATGTAATGTACAAGGACGTTTAAACCAATAGACAATGGAACTGCTAACCCGAGAAGACGTGCCAAGGTATGAAGTAACCCCCGGACGTGCCACCTCCGAAGACGTCAATTGTGCAGACCAATCAAAATGTCATGAATAATCGTGGGGTGACAATTGGGATTACCTAATGTTTAATTTGATAGGTTAAAGATAGTGGGGTATAGTAAATGACCAATAAAATTTTGGGGGACTGTACTATGAAAAAGGGATAAAAACCCATGTCACAGAAGAATCGAGAGAACTAGGTAGGGAATGCTATTGATTTTATCCAGAAACTCTGTCACTCAGTTCGGTGACTTGAGAATTTTTAAACCATCCTCATCTATAGACTGCCCATTTTTACACTTCTCCTCCTTATGAGGGAAGTGTCCCCTATGCCCTTTAGTTGAGTCCTGTTTGATGGCGTTTTGACTGATGTCCTGAAGACGAAGACTGATCCTGAGTGCTGACCTAATCTTTGGAGGGTAATTATGACAATGCAATTTGTAATTTGTCTGTTTGCTTTTCCTTTCTAGGTACCAACTGCTCATTTTGTTAGAGACCATAGTTAGATGTTTTCCAAATTGGTGTTCTAAATTGTTTTGCATGAAGCCCAACATGCTGATGCTAATCTGTGGTTAGGACAGGAGTTCACTTAGACTGACGCAAATAGACAAATGACTGACATTATGCTATGCTGATTTGATACGTATATGACATTTGCTGTATTCTGATCTATATTTACGCCGTGTTATGTTCTAATGTTTGTGATTCTCGCGTTAATGAAATCTTATCACAGTTGCCATATCGTGACTATGCTATTATGCTTTTTGGTATTGAGATTGACTCTTTTGCTCGTAGATTCTAATCAATAGGGAATAAAATACATAAAATTCTAATAAAGGTGTGGTTATTCATGGCTGAAAGGTCATGGTTGCGTCGCTAAATTTTGATTAATGACTTTTACAAAAGTGAAGTGTACTGTTGTTGTAAATATTGATGACATTATTGATATATTGATTGACATATTGATCAGCTATCTCGTCCTACGGTGTCTCTCAACTGGGTCATAAGATTCATTGGCCTAAAACGAGTCGTAATGTGTAATAAATTAATATAAAAGGACGCGTTAGCAGTTCTGGTAGCAGAGCGACGGTTTGCCCCTTTGGGGCCCTAGGACAGAGAATCATTGTTTAATTTTTTTTTTTTTCTGTGATAATGCAAATTGGAGGTATGATGGATTTCTAAGTTCACCATGACTTTCCCGGGTTTCTCAGAGCCTGCCTAAGTGAGATGGGAATGTTCTCGGCATCGTAATGTGTCTTTATAGGGTTTTTGCGCTTGCTTAGCTTATGCCTTTTGCAGGTGATTGTGAAATTTGCGCGTATCTAGGCCAGGTAAATGTTGTTTTAGTAGGAGTAGGCGTACTCCGTAGTATGAGAGTAGGGAAGTCGGCGTTCTTCATATGAGTGTGGCGCTTGATGCTCAAAATTATCCACGTGGTTGGTTGTTTTATGTACGGACCTGTTGTGGTCTAAGACTCCGGAGTATGTTGACAAGTGTAGGAGACACTTGGGTTTATGTTGTAATCTGTGCGGTTTAATAGGTCAATCGGGCGTGGTTGACAAGTCGAGTTTGAATTGAAGTGCATGTGTGAAACCTTCGATGGAGACTTGGCAAGTTCTAAAGTGCACTAGGACAAGCCATTGACAAGACGAGAGTAGAATTTGCGGGTCGAAGTCTGCTTGCGTATGCGGGAGCTGATAAGGAGAAAGTAGCGGCCGAGGCTTCAAGTGAAATCTCTGTAAAGTTCTGAAGCAAATGTGTTACCCTTCCTGTAGTAAACCGTCAGATTTGTGTTGTCATTTAAGGTGCTCGCAATAAATTGCATTTAGTTTGTGTGGATTCAGTGAGGTGCGGACGAGCTGCAAGACTTTGTCAGTTGCAGTGTGTGAGTGTGACGTCAGTAGTGCCGCGCTGAGATAGATCAGTTGTCGAGAGGGGTCGCGCACGGATTGGCAGCCGTCCGTGAGAGGCAATAGGTTGAGAAAGGTGGGTGAAGAGTATCCTGGGAACTAAGTCACTTCCTGATTAAATACAAATATGAGAAAAATCGCAAAATGAATTTTGTCAAAGCATTTAAGAGCGCTCTGAAAGGAGACGCATATATTGTAGCAACTGATGGGGAGCCTACACCATCCGAGGGTAATCCAGCTTATATAGTTATGGAAGAGAAAGGTGTCGCGCCTTGTTTGTGGATGAAACAGTGGTGCAAATTAACAGAGAAAGAGGGATGTTTAGCGATCCCAGAACAAGGAACGGTCAATACGAGGGTGCTAGAGAATTTGAGGTGGATGTTAATAACACAGAAACCACCTCCGAGGCCAGCTCAGTATGAGGCTTTAGCGGTTTGGGATCTAATGGCTCTTAAACAGAGGTAAGAGAAGTTTCAGAGAAGACTGAGAAGGGCAGAAAAATCTTATGCAGAAGCTAGTTGGGATGACGAAAATAAAATGTGGAGAAGGGGAATTGTTGACGGATTAAAATTGTTCCCAGCGATAGCACAGGAAGAAGAAACACAGGGAAAGAAAGCTTCTTGTAAAACAGATAAGGATTCAAACAAATCTAAAGAGAATAAAAGAACTTGGGAAGAGGAAGATGATGAGGAATTCAATGGACAGATTATTACATGATCGCCCACCACCTTACGCGGTGAGCGATACCGCTCCAAGCACTAGCATGGATCCTGGGAACCAGAAGCAGGAGAAGGGAGTTGCTGATACGGTACAGACTAGTGATACGGCTTTGATACAGAATGGTGTCAGTGTACCCACTGCACCAGACATACCAATACAGTTGCAACCTCCACCGCAGATACAGAGAATCTACCCAGACGTTCCAGTACTTGAGACTACTACAAATCTGATAGTGCCGCCAGAACCGATATATACGAAATCAAAGTTAGTGCAAATTGAGTTAACTCCGAAATTGCTGTCCCAACCGCAACCACAATTGATACCAGGGTACAACCCAGTAGCTGGTCCGCTATTAGTGCCTGTCCCTGGTACTTTGGAACAGACCTATGGAGTTACTGCTCCACGGAGTTTGGGACCGGGTCAGACGCCTGCTGGCATATCGTTGCCAATTACTGTTGGTCCACCAGTGCCATTGTATGCTCAAGGCAAAACAGACATATGTGACCAGAGAGGTATGACCCATGATGTGATAAGAGGAGGGTCTATAGGAACCCCCCAGATAATGGCCCGGGAGAACAAGCAGTTGAAAAGCCAAGGTCTTTAATAGACCTTAGTCCAGTGGGAGCACCCATGGAAGCAATGCGTCAAGCAGGGCTAGGGGTTTTAACTCCGCAGACGATGAGTACGAATGCTTCACAGTCACCCATGATACATGCAGGGAACATTTCGCTGCATGGTTTTACAGTACAAAAGCTAAACGACTGGCTAGAAAAGACATATACTTCACAAAAGACTACAGTGACTACAGTTGAACCGGAAAAGGAAAGGCAAGATGAGTACCTACATTTTGTAAGATTAGGGGCAGAAGCTGCTGAATTAGTGGAAGGTACGATGGGAGTAAATAGATTGGAGTCATACACGGAAGCAGAATTGAGATTCCTGTGCCCCAAGATTACCAAAGAAGTAGGCAAGGTGCATCAGAGATTAGCGAACCTGGCAGATAAATACAATATTGATATCGGGAACACTAAACATTTGAAAAGAAGTTACAGATTAGATTTTGACTCCAAAGATTTTGAGCACATGAGGTCTGTGGGAATGAAGGCAAATTTAAAAGAGTTGTTGCAAAGTGCCTAAATCTGGGGTGCACTGGAAAAATGGGAAGGCAGATAGACAAAGAAAAGGGATAAGGAAAAAGGTGACAGTCCAGGGTCAAATCAAGCCAAAGCCTCACCCGATGTGGAATCAGTAAAAACACTACCTATGCGAGAAACAGCTGGTGGTGTCTTAGTTCATGTACCATGGTCCAGGGGAGACATCCTATCCTTTACTAATGATTATCCCAGATTAAGGGAGAAACCGATCGAGTGGTACCAACAGACGGACAGGTTTGTGAAACTTGCAAAGTGTCTTTGGGAAGACTTGAATACCTGGTTTGAGATCACTGTTCCGCCTGATTTATGGCTCGAGTGCAAAAGAGGGATAGATTGGCCAACGAAGGAGCCGGCAAGGGATAAGGTGACCGGGGCACCCTCTGAAGAAGTGATGAAGTACTATCATAAGGTGATTGAGTTTTTGAAACAAAAGGTGTCGCTGAAGGTGACTGATTGGAAGAAGATTGACCGGACCTCACAAGAGGTTAAGGAATCAATACATGCTTACTATGAGAGATTGTTAAAAGCATTTAAACACTACAGTGGTACTGAGACTATTGAACCGAAGGACATGAACCATCTTGTGTTTAGATTCGTCGAAAATCTGAGACCAGAAGTTAGCCAGATGATTAAGAATCATTTGATTTGTTGGCAAGCGAAGCCGATTGATGAAGTGTTGCAGTATGCGAAATACTGTAGTGACGAAATTGAGTTAAAGCAGAAAAAGCTGAAAGAGAAAGTGATGGTGATGCAGATAAGGGCTGCACAGGCAGGAATACAGGGAAATGGAGTTCAACAGATGTGACAGCAGCAACCGCAAATGAATGGTGTGTTTCAGACACAGCCGAGAGGTCGAGGCCGAGGGTTTGTGAATCGCGGTCCAGACTTGAATACTGTTGTGGTTCAAAATGACATACAAGGGGCGAAAAAGATGTCGCTATGTCACGCGTGCGGGGGCGTGGGGCACTGGAAACGGGAGTGCCCGAATGTGGTACAGGATGGTGTTGTTCAGCAAAGCACTAATGTCGGTACATTGCAAAATGTGAGCGGTCCAAAATTGAGACATCAAAACCTGAGTTTTCAAAACAACCTGGTACAGATGCAAGGGGTACAGCCCATGCAGCAGATGCAAATGCCGCGTTTCCAGCCAGCGCAAATGCAACCAGTACAACAGCAGGTTCCCATGGTACCTAGACAGCAAATGCAATTACCAATGGCTCCGATGGGACAGCAGCAGGTGATGCTTCCTCAACAGGTCACAGGTCAGGTAATGAATCAAAATAATACAGTACAACAATTCCCATTACGTGGTGATAATGGCATGAATGAAGAGTGGTCAGATGATAGCTCAGATAGCGAAGAGTGCAGACTTGCAGCATCTTTAGAGGTAAATCAGAGGGGTCCCTATGTGGAAGAAAAGGTGATGGGCTACAAAGTCTCGTTGCTGCTTGATACCGGAGGTACGCGCTCTACAGTCAGAAGTGCGGAGGTTCCAAAATTACCACTTTCAGGGCGTACCATAAGGGTAGTCGGAGTAGCAAACCAATATCTGACAAACCCGATTACAGATCCAGTACAGGTTGAGATCGGCAACTTCCAGGGGCTACATAGGTTTGTAGTCTGCAATTCAAGTCCAGTATCCCTACTGGGAAGGGACTTACTGTGTAAGACAAAATGTTCAATTACCTGTTCCATTGATGGAATCGAAGTACAGACAAATAGTGATGATGAGGGAGATGAAGGTCAGTTTTCAGAGGGGGAAACAGGGACGACTAATGAGGATTATCCTTTAATTACCCTGTTCCCGATGCTTACCATGATTGATCTACCTGTCGAACTACAGGGAACAGTAACAGAGAAAGTGTGGGACCTGACAGGAAAGGAAGTGGGACTAATAAAAGGCGTGGAACCAGTTAAGGTACAGGTAAAGCCAAATGCAGTGTTTCCCCAGGTGCCTCAATATCATATGGCACAAGAAGTTCTCATTGAAGTCTCACAAATAATTGCAGATTTTTTGAGACAGGGAGTCCTGAAGGAAGTTTTGAGCAGTCCGTGCAATTCACCGATAATGGGTCTGAAAAAGCCTTGTGGGAAAGTCCGAATTGTGCAGGATTTGAGAAAAATAAATGAGATTGTAGTAAAATGTTGCCCCATAGTGCCCAATCCAGCAGTAATCATGTTCCAGGTTCCATGTGATGCTGAGTGGTTCACCGTTATAGACCTGTCACAAGCTTTCTTTTCGGTACCTCTTCATGAGAATAGCCAATTTTTATTCAGCTTCAAATTCCTGGATATGGTGTACAGTTGGTGCAGAATTCCTCAAGGGTTTTCTGAATCACCGTCTATTTTTAATCAGATATTGAAAAAGGATTAAGAATCCTTAGTACTGCCTTTCAATTCGACTTTAGTGCAGTACATCGATGATTTGCTGATCGCGTCCAAAACAAGGGACAACTGTAAATACAATACCATTGCCTTACTGAATCATTTGGGAAAGAATGGGCATAAGGTGTCACCTAAGAAGCTGCAATACTCTCAAAAAGAGGTGAAATACCTAGGGCCTCTAATTGAAAAAGGATCCAGGAGAATATCAAAAGAAAGAATAACAGCCATATTGCAAATGAACCCTCCAACGACAAAAAGGGATGTCAGGATGTTTCTGGGAATGGTGGGCTACTGTCGCCAGTGGATACCCAACTTTTCGATTATCTCAAAACCTTTGATAAAACTGACATGCAAGGAGATCAAGGATGAGCCATATACCATAGCTTTGTCCAAAGAAGAGCTTGAGTCATTTATGGAATTGAGAGAGTGCATGTGCAGGGCACCAGCGTTAGGTATGCCTGATTATACGAAGCCTTTTCTACTGTTTAGTCATGAACGTGATGCTTGTTCTTTGTCTGTCTTGACACAGGTCCATGGAGGTGCAAATCGCCATGTAGCATATTTTTCAGCTACCTTGGACCCGGTCGCAGCAGCCTTACCGGGTTGTTTGCGCGCAGTTGCAGCAGTTGGTCAGAGCCTTACGCAGTGTGAAGGCATAGTCAAGGGATATCCCCTAACAGTAATGGTTCCACATTCAGTTGAAATTTTGTTGACTCGAACCAAAACGCAGCACATGACAAATGCTCGACTTACTAAGTATGAGACAATCATACTGGGGTCACCGAATGTTTCACTCAAACTATGTACTGTATTGAACCCAGCAACTTTACTTCCTGTTGAAAACACTGAAATTAACAATGAGGAAGAATTCAAACATGACTGTCTTGAGGTAACAGAATTATGTACCAAACCACGACCAGATATTCAGGACACACAGTTAAAAGAAAATGATTGTATCATGTTTGTCGATGGGTCCTGTTTAAGAGATTCTGTTGGAACACTGAGAGCTGGTTATGCTGTATGTACCATAGCTGGTATTATTGAAGCTTCCTGGCTCGAGAGAGTGTTTTCTGCACAAGTGGCAGAATTAATTGCCCTTACTAAGGCATGCCACGCAGCTGTGAACTTGAGAGTCACTATTTATACTGACAGCAGATATGGATTTGGAATTGTACATGATTTTGGCCAACTATGGTCACAGAGAGGTTTCATGACCTCTTCTGGTTCTCCCGTGAAAAATGGTGAACAAATAAAGGATTTGTTACATGCAATTCAGTTACCTCTTGAAATTGCCGTGGTGAAATGCAATGCTCATGTTAAGTCACAACACTTTGTGTCCATGGGAAACGGTTATGCAGATAAAGTCGCAAGATTTTGCGCACTGAACTGTATATCGTTCAAGGACCAGTGGGAATTGTTACCGCAAACTGAAAATGACACATGTTTGAACCTTGCATTAAGGGTTGTTGATACTCTAGATGAGTTAAAAACATTACAAAGTCATGCAGGCAAAGAGGAAAAACGTTGCTGTCAAAGAATGTAATGTGTACAGTAGGCGATGATTTGTGGGTCTCAGAGGAAGGGAAATTAGTCTTACCAAACAGCCTTCTATCTCAGTTTGCCAGGCTATATCATGGACAGGCTCACCTTAGGAGAGATGCAATGATCAGGTCATTTAAAATTGACTGGTTCAACCCAAAATTCAGACATGCTGCTGAGGTTATCTGTCACAGGTGCATCATCTGTCAACAGATGAATGCTGGAAAGGGAACTGTGGTAACTTTGAGCCACATTGGGAGAGCTGGCGGTCCGTTCAGCAAAATGCAAATGGACTTCATTGAAATGCCTGTTTGTGGAGGATTGAAGTACGTGTTGGTGATTGTGTGTGTTTTCAGTCACTGGATTGAAGCCTACCCCACACGTAGAAAGGACAGTCTCACAGTTGCAAAGCTGCTACTTAGGGAACTAATACCAAGGTTCAGGTTTCCGGTCTCTATAGAGTCAGACAGGGGCAGACACTTCGACAATGAGGTGATTAAACTCTTGTGTGCTGCACTAGACATCGAACAAAAGCTACATTGTAGCTACTGCCCTGAAGCATCAGGACTAGTAGAGCAAATGAACGGTACTCTGAAATCGAGAATGGCATAAAATGTGCGCAGCTACCAATATGAAATGGCCAGATGCGTTGCCCTTAGTGCTGTTGTCGATGAGAAACACCCCTGACAAGAAAACAGGACTGTCCCCCCATGAGATCCTCATGGGTAGAGCTATGAGGTTGCCAGCAGTACCTGCAAATGCTCTAGTGAATATCACAGATGATATGGTGTTGGACTACTGCAAAGGCTTGGCTGATGTGATCCGCTGTTTCTCTCACCAGGTAGAAGCTAACACATTGCCACCGATTGGAGATCCAGGCCACACCCTACAAGTCGGTGACTGGGTGGTTGTCAAGAAGCACGTGAGAAAATCGTGTTTGGAGCCACGCTGGAAAGGGCTGTATCAAGTAATCTTGACAACTACCACTGCTGTGAAGTGTGCAGGAGTTCCAAATTGGATACATGCCAGTCACACAAAGAAGGTAACGTGTCCTGCTGATGAGGAACTTGAAGTTTCCGGCACAACAGTTCCAGGAAGAGAAGTCTCAGGGCTAGAAAACAGTCAAGAAGGAACTGAGACTGAGGAAGGGCCCACTGAGAACAGCCTCATCCCTCAAACAGTGAATGAGTTCGAGAGAGGTGACAGAGTGCCTATCTCAGTAGAGGCAGCAGGAGAACTAAGTCAAGGAGAGGTTCTCCCAGAAGTAGACAGATACGGGTTAGAACTTGAACCCGGTACAGATCCAGAAGAAGAAGAAGAAGAAGAAAAGGGAGAAGTAATACAAAGAGATCAGAGTGTGCCAGCATCCCCTGAGCCAGTCGCAGGTCTATCAAGTGAAAACACCATATCACAAGAGGAGGGCGCTGTCCAACGTCCTGAAAAGACACATCGAAATAAGACGCATAAGGGTGATAACTGGCCAGAGAAGCCACTCTTAAGGATAAGAAACATACCAAATGAAACAATAACAGAGGAAACCGATACATCTCGAGTGGAAGATCTAAGTGAAGGAGAACAGCAAGGTGAACGAAGGTTGAAAAGAAAAAGAATCGCAAACAGAAGATGTACATGTCCTGAATGGGGGTATGCTACAACAACTGAATGGCAACAAGAATTCCTAGCATTCTGTTTTGATCGAGAAGTACCAGGCCAATACTACGGTACCTGAACTGATTTAAAAAAAAAAAAAACTTGGTTAAAAAATCTAAATTGAAAACTGAGAAAAAAGACTTATGGATTACCGAATGTGACATTAAAACCGGATTTGACTTTGAGAAACCCGATTACAACAAGCTGCTAATCTAATTTGACAAAAGGGGTCCTGGTGCGAGTGAAAACGAGAATTTTAAAATCATCCTCTAATTGATTTTTATTCTGCTATCTGATTCTATACAGACATGGCTTATAATAGAGGTAGTAACAAGGGGAGTAAGGTGTGTGGTTGGTTAAGCCTTATAATAGGTATTGTGTGTGCAATAATAATTGTAGGAGTGATTGTGGGAATGCCGTGGTTGGAGAAAAAGACTATTAACGCTACTTCAAAACCTGAAACTACAACACTAACACCATGGGAAAGATTTGAGCAGGATGCAAGACACTTGCATGAGGGAACTCATTCAAGGGGGGAACTTTCTACTAATGTCTTCTATCGCTTGCTAAATGAATATGTGGAGACCATGGATGCGAAAGACTGTTATGTGTGTACCAAGATTCCTTCATCTGTGCATGAAGGGGTTACATACCATAGCCTTCCATTAACATACGGGATTAGCTGTAGTTTGCTACTAACCAGATTCTATAATCAAGAGCATGTGCAGTACTTTTATTCAAATCTGGATGTTGTGTTTTCTTTTGTGCCTGTGATTGAATTCTTGAATAAGCTAGCTAAGGAGCATGATATAAAAATAGTTAGAGGATTCTTTGAGCCGACGCTTACATTTGGAACTGCTTATGCCCATCACAATAACCTGACTTGCTTACTATCACCTGTAGAGAAAAGCTTTTTAGATCACACTGATGAAACGCACGTATGCAAATGATTATGCTTACACTGCAATAAAGACACAAGGCAAATTAGCTATAGATGCATTACATGTAGGTAGGCTTTGTATATATAGGCCAAAATCTGAGCAGGACAATTTGTTTGTGGGAACGGGTCAATGTAGACATGTGTTTTTGTTTCAGAGTAAGTGGGCATTTATGCTGAATGGACAAGATCCAGCGATCCCTGGGATCTATTACATCTGTGGACTAAATGCTTATTACCGTCTCCCTAGGGGATGGTATGGGACATGTTATTTGGGGATAGTTTTCCCAAAAATTTACCAGATTGATGACTTAAAACAAATACCTAAAACTTCTGAATTAAAACATGCTAGACAAAAACGAGAATCAGTGACTGCTGTCATTGGTGATATATTTGGAGCTATAATGCCTTCAGTAGGGGTTATCTTGAATTCTATGAAGATTCAAAAGTTGTCTACTATTGTGGATAACATGCTGACAAATTTTACAGGGGCTATACTCCTGATGGATACTGAACTTGCTGCAGAAAGAGCTATGACTCTTCAAAATCGGCTTGCTTTAGACATTCTTTTAGCAAAGAGTGGAGGGGTCTGCAAGATGCTCAACGAGCGCCATTGCTGCTCATTCATTCCAGACAATAGTAAAAAGATTGGAGGTATGCTTACTAACCTAACTAGAGATAGCGTAGATTTGAAGGATTTGAAGGAACCCGGAGTTTGGGAGAAATTTGGAAAGGGCATTGCCAGAGTGGGGAGCTGGTTTACCAACATTTGGAATGGGGTACTTGCTAAAATACTAATGGGTCTAATAATTGTTCTGGCCTGTCTATTAGGATTATGGGGAGCATGCAAAATCAATGATAAAGTTAAAAGAAATTGGACCAAAAGAACCAGGAGAAATAAAGAAAGTGAAAGAGAGAAAATGTTCAATGAGATTTGGGAAAGTTCACACAAGGAACAAGATGTTGAAATGCGTATTATGCGCAAAGTGAAAAATTAAAGTGAGGGGTCATGAGAGAAGTTTTGTGTGATGACGAGCGTCATCAGAGGAGGGACTGAGAGAGCGTAGATTTATATAACCTATATTAAAAGTAGAATATCTATATTAATGTGTGACGATATTGCATTGAAACTGTAATAATAGCAAACTTGCTTAAACACGCATCTGATTTGTGCCTGCGGTAAATAGCCACCAGTGTATACGCAAACTAATAATGATGAATAAAATGTTTATATTAGATTCAATTAAGCTTATATTAATGTTCGTATTGATGAAACCATATTGAAATTCCTTGTAAGCCTTAAGTTAGCGTGAGCTGTAGTTTAGTTGCTCAGCTCTCATATTAAATGCATTTTTTCTGTTTTCCAGTGTGCTGACTCGCAAAGGGCCATGACCCTGCAAATGTTATTTTTCTTCAAACTTGGAAGATGCATGTATCTTTGTAATTCCGTTCACAACCGCATACTTGCCGCTTTAGTTTGAGTTTTGTATACAAAATTGAAACAAGTGTAGATTAATGTAATGTACAAGGACGTTTAAACCAATAGACAATGGAACTGCTGACCCGAGAAGACGTGCCAAGGTATGAAGTAACCCCCGGACGTGCCACCTCCGAAGACGTCAATTGTGAAGACCAATCAAAATGTCATGAATAATCGTGGGGTGACAATTGGGATTACCTAATGTTTAATTTGATAGGTTAAAGATAGTGGGGTATAGTAAATGACCAATAAAATGTTGGGGGACTGTACTATGAAAAAGGGATAAAAACCCATATCACAGAAGAATCGAGATAACTAGGTAGGGAATGCTATTGATTCAACTTCTACGTCCCCACACGTCAATTCCGCTCGGCCAACCTCGCCCTCGCCATCGTCCCCCGAATCCAGCGCAAGACCTCTGGCAGCAGATCCTTCTCCTTCCTCGCCGTCAAGACCTGGAACTCTCTCCCCACCTCACTACGCCAGACCCAGGACCTCCTCACCTTCAGGAGACTCCTCAAGACATGGCTCTTCAAACGCTAGCAGCAATCCCGCCCCCCCCCCAGCGCCTCGAAACCCTGTCGGGTACATAGCGCGCTTTATAAATTCTTGATTGATTGATTGATTGATTTTATCCAGAAACTCTGTCACTCAGTTCAGTGACTTGAGAATTATTAAACCATCCTCATCTATAGACTGCCCATTTTTACACTTCTCCTCCTTATGAGGGAAGTGTCCCCTATGCCCTTTAGTTGAGTCCTGTTTGATGGCGTTTTGACTGATGTCCTGAAGACGAAGACTGATCCTGGGTGCTGAACTAATCTTTGGAGGGTAATTATGACAATGCAATTTGTAATTTGTCTGTTTGCTTTTCCTTTCTAGGTACCAACTGCTCATTTTGTTAGAGACCATAGTTAGATGTTTTCCAAATTGGTGTTCTAAATTGTTTTGCATGAAGCCCAACATGCTGATGCTAATCTGTGGTTAGGACAGGAGTTCACTTAGACTGACGCAAATAGACAAATGACTGACATTATGCTATGCTGATTTGATACGTATATGACATTTGCTGTATTCTGATCTATGTTTACGCCGTGTTATGTTCTAATGTTTGTGATTCTCGCGTTAATGAAATCTTATCACAGTTGCCATATCGTGACTATGCTATTATGCTTTTTGGTATTGAGATTGACTCTTTTGCTCGTAGATTCTAATCAATAGGGAATAAAATACATAAAATTCTAATAAAGGTGTGGTTATTCATGGCTGAAAGGTCATGGTTGCGTCGCTAAATTTTGATTAATTTTTTTTACCAAAGTGAAGTGTACTGTTGTAGTAAATATTGATGACATTATTGATATATTGATTGACATACTGATCAGCTATCTCGTCCTACTGTGTCTATCAACTGGGTCACAAGATTCATTGGCCTAAAACGAGTCCTAATGTGTAATAAATTAATATAAAAGGACGCGTTAGCACCATGGTAGGTTTTGTGCCCTGATATTGATTGGGAAAAACACAGCTCTAAATCTTTATATTTAGGCATACGCATATCATTTATACGAGGAAATATAGGAAGATATCCTCGGATAGGTGGAACATTTGTCAAGGGGTTGTATCGCATCCTGGAAATCAATGCTAATATCAATTATGGGTAGAATGTCTGTACTTAAGCAGGTTGTGCTCAGTAGATTACTGTACTTTTTATAAGTTTGCCAGTTTTGGGCCCTCACTCATAAATGAAAGAATTGGAATACATATTGACAGACTTGGAAAACTTAGTATGGGTACAAAGAGGCACGGATTAGCACTGGACAAATTAAATATCCCAGTAACTAAGGGCAGTCTGGCATCTCCTGACTATAAACTGTATTTCCTGAAGTGCTTTGCTTTGGTGGGGTGGGAGGGAAGAGCTACTCATAGCATCATCCTCATTTTGTTTGACTCGCTATGAAATGTTCGAGGCGATGCCTGCAGAAACCCAAATCAACCGACACATGTACACCAGGCCTACCACTGATGGGCCTTTTGAAGTCGCACGGGCATTTTAGAGACAATTTTGGAGGAATGGACAGAGATGAGTTTGTTGACAGAAGGAGATTGTTATTCTTCAGGTGCGTTGTGGTCCTTAATGTTCCTTGAGTACCTAAATAAAACTCAACTCAATGAATGTACTGATAGCTCCGTTCCTAACATACAGTGGCAATAAATTATCAACACAACAGCTTTGATGAACTGGGGCAGGAGAACCCCAGACACATGTGGTGATGAAACTCCTTTTCACACCAGGCCAGGGGCATAGATTAGGAACTAGAGGCCTGATTTAGAGTTTGACGGACGGGTTATCGTAATACATCGGATGGGATTTCCATCACGCTTGTGATGGAGTAACCCCATCTGCCAAACTCTAGATCAGGCCCTAGTTTTATTGAGCACCCCTCTCAATGGGAACAAGTTATTAGATCTTAGAAGAGAATGTGAGTTATCCCGTGGAGAGAACAGAGGGATGCAGATTAAATTAAATCTCTTGAATACACAGAATTGGTCTTTGAAACAGAAATATATTCAGTTGGCATGTTTACACAAGCCCTGTTTGACCCCCAAAAGGATCCATAGGATGTTTTAAAATATATACAGCACACTGTTCAAAATGCTTGCTAGTAGACACAGGATATTTTCACATGTGTGAGAATGGCCTACAATGGATGACTTCTGGATGGAACTGACCCTTGGCTTTACTCAGATCCTAGGTAAAGCAGGTCTTTCTATACTAAGCAGCTGCTTGTTGGGTCTTTTTTCTTGCCCTCAACTACAGAAAGTCTGGAACAGGTTCCCGTTTTCTCGCCCACGACTGGTGAAAGTTGGGAGCATAGCTATCAGTGTCCATTTCACAGCCATTTGCCCAACACAAACAATTGTCTTCCGGAACTACCTTAAGTATTTACACTGGTGACTAATACATTTATCAAATTAGGTTTTGGTGAATAGATTCCAGTCCCTGGTGGAACATGAAGAAAAGGCATGAAACCAGCACGCCCTTCTAAACTCTTCACTCTAAGTCTTATTCAGTTCATGTATTTTAGCCATTCATGGTATTATAACCTGGATCCTTATAAAGAATGAATCGGGCCCTTCAATTTCTCCAGAAAAAGAAGGAATGGGGCACTGGGCACACACAGGTTCAGACAAAGTGAGCAAAAGTGAAGAAAACAATCAGCATCACATATAGTTTTGTCTCTCACTGTGATAGAGTTCATACAATTAGACGTGACTTGAATAGCATAACTGCTGTATACAATATGCAATGTATAATTTTATAGCATTTAGGCTTCAGGTATTCAAAGTCCACCATAGTGCCATCATTCCGTACTTGTCTGTGTTGTAAAACTGTACCTTATCTCCGCCTGTGCAAATAAAGTCTACAATGTCTACATTTAAATGTAGAGATCCTGCTCGGTGGTGAGGACTAACATACTGTATTGTCGACTTCCATGCAAGGCAGGCGACTCATTGCACATCTTAGGTATGCCACAGTTCAGTTCAACAATTGAGATCCAAACAAACATCCTTTGTGTTTAGTGATCGATGCACAAATATCTGAAGATGCAATGGCATCACTCTCACACTTCGTGCAACTACAAGAGCTGCCTTCCTCACTCACAAGCCGGTCAGACGAAGGAAGTCCAGGCATCAAAACCATCCCGCTGCAGGCCTTCTTCACAATTTCCCATTGAAACACAGCCTTTTTATTCAGAACCCAAGAGACATTCTCCAAGAGCTGAAGTTTCTGCCTTTCTCTGCAATTTCCGCTCTAAATCAAAGTAGGGTAATATATTCCTCTTTATCATACTGAGTTTACCACCACAAAATGAATTTCACTAAGTCATCTATCACAGTCTCCCTTTATCTTATAAACAGCATGTCTTAAATTAACCTGCACAGTTTCAGAAAGTGCTGTGGCACTATGTATTCCAGGGTCCACGAATACATTGGCAGAAAAGTCAGAGATTAAGAGCCTCATTTTGATTTTGGCGGACAGGAAAGCCTGTCCGCCAATCTCCCGACAGGGTGGCAGCCGCCTACGCGTTGACCTCCCCACGGAGTCATTATGAGTTTCCCACTAAGTCGGCGGGCAGAAACCACAGTTTCCACCCGTCAGACTAGCGGGAAACAGGCTACAGCATCGTCTCCGGCTCGTAATCGAGCCAGCAGCAATGCTGTAGCCATCAGGGTGCACCAGCATACTCACAATGTTCACATTGTAATAGTGCTGTGCAGGGTGGCCCCTGCACAGCCCATGCCAAGTGCATGGGCCCCCCTGTGGCCCCCTGCACCTGTTCTCCACCAGCCTTTTAATGGCGGTAACACTGCCATGAAAAGGCTGGCAGAGAACAAGGTCGTGATCTGCAGGGCAGCAGTGCTGCCCTGGCAGGTTACGATTTCCGCCACCGCTAGGTCCCCAGGATCCATGATCCATGATCCTGGCGGAGGTGGCAGGTCCCTGGTGGTCTAACTGCCACTGTTGTAATGTGGCAGATGGGCCTAAGACCAGTGCGACGGTCTTAAGACCGCCACACTCACAATGACCCTAAGTCTGTTCTTTGTGACAAGATCTGAAACTAGGCAGGGCTCTCAACGTTGATACATTTACTTTACAAACCAAACATGATCAGGAGAGGTCTCTGGCTACAGAGTTAAAATAAAACATCTACATTTGCAAATACTTACATGCAATGTCTCATCACCCAGCTCCTTCCACTGTACTACAAGCTTTGTTAGGCGTCTAAGCAAGGGTTAAAGAACAAAGTCAAAAAGAAAAGGAAACAAAAGACAATACTGTCACGTTCCCTTAACCTTCAGCTTGAGACACAGCCCTGTCACCAGATCCTGTACTAAAGGAGGCAGTCAGTGGCATAAAGGAGCCCGGAAAATGAATTGGTGCATCGTGGTAAACTGTAACAAAAACATTAACATGCATCGCTCTGTACAGCCTGGCAGGTTGTCACATTGAGGACACGGGGGAACTTGCTTTCATTTCAGAGCTCCATGTAGCCAAACATGCAGCCCAAAAACACCTTGAACTGTGCATTGCATTGCCTTTGTAACTGAACAATGAGGGCAAACTGCACAATATCGCCAAGTAATGAGGCTGAAGGGGTGTTCACTAACTCCTAATAACTTTAAGGACGTACAGTTTTTTTTTGCTTTGATAAAATGTTATTTTGCTAAGCTTATGAAAAAAGATAGAAATGAGTTGGTTATATGTTTCTAAAAAACTTCTTCAAACAGTCACCATTTTGTTTTTACTCTTTCAGCATCATTATGATGCAGTCAACAACATAATGATTATCAAAGCTGGCGGTTTTTGCCTTTAAAGGATCACTGTTTTGCTTTATCTTCTAAAAAAGGTCTAGAAATCTCCCTTAAAAGCATAGGTCGTTTACTTGGTGTGCGCCTTCCACTCCATAAAACGAACCCATTTCAGTTACTACCCTTTGCATTCTAATTTTCTCATTAGTGCGAATACGTCGACATATACTTCATGCTTTGTCTTCTTATTGTCACAAAAAACAGTTCCAAAATCCTGGCTTCTCACTCTGTCCTCAAGGCCACTATGTAAGAGTGCCATCTACTGGACACAAACACATTATTTTTGCAAAACCGACCTTGAGCCAGATTTGGGACCAGTTGTCATCACCGGCGCAAATGACAATCAAAGCACGTTTGCACATCTTTTGCTAAGTAATTTAATAAATTCGTTTTTGGCACCCTTGAAATGAAAATTAAAACATTCAAGTATGCTTGAGGCAATGTCAATTTTCTCTGTTTCTTAATTTCAATACAACATACGTTGGGCAAAACACTTTGATTCGTGATTCTGAAAGAAAGGTTATTTGTGGACCATTGTTTTTTCCGTTCATTCTCGTGCAAAAATCTGTATGTAGGGCCATATTTACTAACATTTAGCGTTGTGGTTAAAACACTGTTTTGGCGCAACCACGACGCAGAATGCAGGTCGAGATGTACAAAGGCATGTAAGGGCCAAATTGCGTTGCCTTGCATCGCATTGTAAAAATAATAATAAAAAAATAAGTGCAACACACCACTTTGAGGTGCGTTGTGTTTCACGGCGCCGAGTAGGTATTGCATGGATGGAGCATGGGCGCTCCCATGTATTTTGAAGCAAACCCAGTTTTACTATCGGCAGTACACCTAGATTTGCATCAAAATAGTGTGCCTTCCAGAGCAGTGGAGGCAGGTAGCTTTAGGAGAGAGGGGGGCGGGCAGAAAGCACACACACACTCATTCTTTCACACACACACGTACGCACATCCATTAACAACACTCATAACATTCAAACATGCACGCACGCACCAATCATTCCTTTTAAAAGATCACACACGCACACTCATTCTTTCACACACACGCACGCACATCCATTAACAACACTCATAACATTCAAACATGCACTTACGCACCAAACATTCATTTTAAAAGATGACACACTCATTCTTTCATACACACACACATGCACATCCATTAACACTCATAACATTCAAACATGCACACACGCACCAAACATTCCTTTTAAAAGATCACACACACACACTCATTCTTTCACACACACACGCACGTACATCCATTAACAACATTCCTAACATTCAAACATGCACGCACGCACCAAACGTTCATTTTAAAAGATCACACACACACACCCACACACACACTTACCTTCAGCCTCGGAGGTCCCAGGAGGATTAGGTCAGCCAATGAGGGAAGGCAGCAGTCCCAGCCTCGTCACAGAGTGGTATGGGGTAATTGTTTGACACTCGCCCTGGGCGCTTCAGGGCTTAAACCTGAAGCGCACATGTCGAAGTCAATGGGTGACGCTTTCCTCGTCACCCAAGGGAGGGCCTCGAGGCACCTTTGCTGAGCTGAGGAGGTCACGCCCATAGGAGCTGTGACCTCCTCAGCCCAGCAAAGTTCAGCTCAGGCAGCCAGGAGTCAGCGTAAATCTTGCATGTCTGCTCCTGGCTGCCTGACCTGAACATGAAGAGTGTCTGTCAGGCTGACCTTTGTTCGGCCTGACAGACACTCTTCATGAGGGGCAAAGGTGGGGGGCATGGCTCCTCCGCCCTAAAGGACAGGCCATGCCTGTTCCAGAGGCTGGCAAAAACAATTCTCCTCGTCCATTCCTTAATCCATGTGTGCTGCTATCTACAGCACACATAGACAGAGAAATAATGTGCCTCTGAGAATTGTTTTTGTGCAAGAAGGCATGCTTTTCTCTACAAAGAATCCTAACCACAAAGTGTGCTCCCTTCTGATATGGTGCAATGGTACATGCGATGGTGCTAGGAAATCACAAGAGCACCAGTGCAGGGAGAAAGGTGAACAGTGTAGGTGTAAAAATGCCACTGTCCACCTCTCTCCCATTCAGACAATGCAGCACAGCAACTTGCCTCGCTGCATTGCGTTGTGTGAACTTTTAGTAAATCTGCCCCCCCATGTGCAATGGACAAAGGAACAATAATGGTGTGAAAGAGCCTTTGTTCCATTTTTGCGTCAATGCTATTTGTGTAATGTGGCCCATGTAGTTAAGCTGTTACTATTAGCATGATGCTAATTGCTGACAGAGCTTTTAACCAACCCCACCTTCCTCAGAGTTGTGATTCCTCAAATGTATTCATCACTTGAAGGTGCCCTCCCTCTCGAGCAGGAACACCATGGGTATCAGCAGTGCACTGTAGCAGCAGACAGTAGGGAAGCATGAGAGAGAGTCTGACTGGTAAAGAGAAGGACAGGGGGCTCACACGAGGGGATGCCAGGGGAGTGACCTGCACAAGACAGCGAAGCAAACACAAGCAAATGAAAAGGGCAGGAGCCTGGGCAGAGTGTTCAGTTGACATTTGCAAACCTCATATGTTCTGAAATATTATGTAATTACATCGTACGCCATAGTACACTTTGCTTGTAAATATGCAATCTTTTTAATGTACCCTTTCATGTGGGAAATATGATTGCTGCATAGGTCTCTCTCTCTCAAGAAGTGGGATGCAATTTAGGTCGTCCGACCTTGGGTGATCAACCAAAAAAACGAGGGAGTACAGATAGCTTGGGCTCCTCCCACATGTTGGTGGACACAAGTTCAGATGATGTGTGCTTCCATAGAAAAATTGGTCCAATCTAGACTTGGAGGGCCCCATTTACAGTTTTATGACAAACGGACGTCTGTGAGATCGTGTTCTATCCACTCAATATCTGGTTCCTTTTGTTTCAGATGGCAGTGACTGACAGGTGCGCCATAGGAAGTACCCTATCTGTCTGATATCTATCAGTAAGCTGCACTTCTCTAGTAGAGAAGGAAACTCAAGCATGGCACAGTAGCACCTTCAAGCAGCAAACTGTGGTCCCTCTGAGTCAGCGGGCTTCCCATCACATGCCTTCCTCAGCCTTATGATTTTCGAGAAGAGAACAGCAATCAAGAGCCCAATGTCTCAATTTGTTTTGCTCTGGCGGTCCCTATTAAAATCATTCACTCCATGACTCCACGTCCCCCACCCTTATGTATGATCACCAATTAGAAAAAAAACACAACTTAGTTAATTGTTTCGAAGCATTTTTTTCAGTTCTGGATGGCATCATCATCAAGGTGTACACAGCTGACCTACAAAATGAGAGTGTGTCCCGAAGAGGTCCCAAAATGTTGTTATGTAACAGAGAATGGGACCAATGAATGTATGGTCCAGTAACACCTGTCTGCTCATTTGCCTCCATATAAGCAATAATCGTATTACTATGTTGGGTTATAGTATATTCATGTGAATAACGAACAATAAGACTAACACTCAGCCGTGGCTCCTCTGCTATGGCAGTGGAGCGTCGCCCCACCCCTCCGCTAGCAGCAGGAGCTGCAAATTAAAAATAAAAACGATAGTAAACAGTGTTTACTATCGTTTTTATTTTTCAGGGGGCGGGGCCACGGATGATGACTGGGACGGAGGTGTGTTTGGCCGGCTGTCTAGGGCTAGCCAAACACATATGCACACTGGGCTCCCTCCAACGCGGCCCTGTGTTGCCGGTTTGGAGAGAGCAGGCAGAGGCTCCAAGTCTGCCTCGGAATGCCAAGCATGGCGCTCCGGCCAATCCTAATGCTGCTCTCATGCGAGAGCAGCGTTCAGATTGACCGTAGGACAGGCTGAGAGCCTGTGCCTGCAAGTGGAGCATGAAGAGCAGCAAGGTGGCGGCTCCAGAGGAAAGTTTATTTAAAAAAATATATATATTTTACGTTGTTGTGTCCCCGCCACACCACTTTGCCCCTACGTGAGCTGCCCCTGCTAACACTAAAACAACCGATAAAAAGACAAGAAAACATAACTAATACCCAAGTGAATAACACATGGAGGGACTTTGTCAACTTGCCCAATCAGCTCATTCGCTCGATTCAAGTGACATATTGCAGATGGAGTGAGGTAAAAAACACCGTCCCCACTTGGGTCAACCCCACCAGGGTTAGAGTCTAGTGCAAAACGAAATGCAGATGTACCCCAGTAGCTAAAGGTTCATAAAAGGAAGCATGCCCCTTTGAAAATGTAGACACTAAGGTCGCTATTTAGAGTTTAGTGAATGTGGACTATCTGCAAAAAATTGTCAGATGCCAGCCCTCACCCTTTAAAGAGCACATTTGGCTATACACACTAAGGCCCATATTTATACTTGGTTTGCGCTGAAATAGAGTCATTTTTTTAATGCTAATTCAGCGCAAACCTAACTCCATATTTATACTATCTTGCGCCAAAGTTATGGATTTTACGTCATTTTCTGGAGGGGAAAACCTACATTGCGTCAATGAGATGCAAGGTAGGTGTTCCCGTCCAGAAAAGAATGAAATGGCCTTTGCATCATATTTATCCCCCTGTGCTAAAATCCAGCACGGGGATGGGGGCCTTAAATAATGGTGCTAAGCTTGCTTAACGCCATTATTTAACGTCTGGTGTCTGGGCAGGAGTAAGGGGACCTGTAGGCAGATTTCCATTGTCAGTGACCATGGAATTTGCCCACAGGTGCCCTTCCCTGTCCACAGGAAAACCCCCACCCACCCTCACCCACACCAGGAGGTCACCCGAGGATGGGGGACCCATCCAAGGTAAGTCCGTGTGAGTATTATTTTTGTTCCCAATACAGCTCGGGGGCCCTGACTTGGGGCCTCCTGCACAGTGCTGGCCCCAATGGCCATGCCCAGGGGACCCTTGACCCCTGGGCATGGCCATTGGGGTGGTGAGCAGGGCTCCTGTCTATACTAAGACAGGAGCCATGTCCATGGGTCTTGTGCGGCAGAAAACGGCGCTACACTGCTTAGAGGCAATTTTTTTTGCCTCTAAACACTGTAACGCCATAATTTGGCGCACAAGCTCGGTTCCCCCTATGCCTCCCCGCCTTGTTAGCGTCCTTTCCAAGGTTGCTAACAGGGCCTTAGCGCAGGCTAGGGCCATTCCATAAACATGGTGCCTGGCCGGCATCTAGGAATGGCGCTAGCCGGCACTATACTTTTTAAGGCAAACCTGCGTTAATGCAGGTTTGCGCCAAAAAGTATAAATATGGGCCTAAATAGGGTGGACAGGCCATCAGCCAATTTGTGATGGATGTCCTGTATCTGAGGAATGCTAAATAATTTCTTGAATGCTTTTTTCAGCTCCAGTATCTCTGACAACAATGGGCCTCATTTACAGTTTGGCGGATAGGATATTCTGGCACAGACATAGTATTGTGTCCACCGAATTGGCAGTCAACCCACTCAGTTTTGATTCTGGGAACCGTCATGTTTCTGGCTGTGTGTCTCTGCTGGCTCCACCATTGGAAACACTACATTGACACCCACAGGTGTAGGTACATCTGGCCATGTACCCTATTTAGAATGGGCAGTTTCAGGCATTTTCTTTTTCTTTTCAGTAAAGGGCCACCAGGGAAACTATGGCAGTCCTGAGTTGAAAAGAAAATTTTAAATGACCCCCATACCCTGAGAGAAATCTTGCAGGATGTTGGGGTGATTTTTTTGTTTTTGTTTTTCAAAAACAAACTTAGACTTTGGCTAGTTCACAAAACATTTAGGGCCTGATTACAACTTTGGAGGAGGGTGTTAATCCGTCCCAAATGTGACTGATATCCTGCCCACCGTATTACGAGTTCCATAGGATATAATGGACTTGTAATACGGCGGGTGGTATATCCGTCACATTTGGGACGGACTAACACCCTCCTCCAAAGTTGTAAACAGGCCCTTAGTATATTAAAGGAAGCCACTGTGATGACGGCTCCTCTGAAGGCACAGGGCAGGCAGAGATCTCAAAATAGTGGTGGGTAGTATTCCAGCCTGGGTGGCGGGCAGTAGTCCAGCCTGGGTGGCGGGCGAATCACCTGCACCACCCGATGGATGGGGGGCCACCTACCATAGTCCATATTAGGCTCTAAATATTTTACAAATTTGATTCAGGAATTATATTTGACATGCAACAACGTTCCTTGTCAGAGAACATTTTTCTCGTCTGGTAGACTTGTTGACAAAATGGAACCAAGCTCTTGAGAGTTGTTGCATGCCCTGCAAGCCAAACAAGAAAGATTAACACATTTCAATATTCTTTGTCCCCTTTCACAGTGCCACAGAGGAGAAAGTTGCCTCCAATGCTTTCAAAAAGAAGACATCAGAGGCACTAACATAACATAATCAGTTGAGGGACTTGGAGTTGTTCATCATTAGCCTCAGTGAGGTACCTTGCAAAAGAGTGAAACCTAACATATTCCCTTTAGCAGAGACTGTTCCTAACAGCTGGAAACTAGAGTAAGGCTTTTATGATTACTCAGGTTTAATCTAATCAAATAGTTTAAAGTCTGCAGGTCAACTTGCTACGTTGTTTTAGTTTATAATACATTTGAATCAGTGTTTTATGCCTCTTATTATGTTATTATTTGTGGATTTGCATGAAAAGTCCTTTGAGCCAAACCTGATTAATTAAATTATCAAACATTTAACAGTTAAGTGATACAGTGGTCCAGAACACTGGTAGCCCAGTTCCCTCAAGATACTTCTTCACAAAGCTCCATCATGTTCACACGTCCACATTTTACAACTAGGAAGTGGGAGATTTTGAAAAACAAATTGAGGGAATGCATATTTCCATTAACTTATGTTGAAGAAGAGGCAATATCAAGCAGGAGACAGCTTAAAGAAATCAATTTTTGGCTTCAACAGTCAGGAGTATCCCTCCTGAAACAGGTTTTTGGCATGTATGCATGTTTATTCTGTATGCATCATACGCCTCTACCATGAACGTTACAACCTCACCCTCATCAGTGACCCCATGAGTTAATAAATGTTGTGTGAGAGGTTGTCTCATGTTTACTGGAATTCTCACCTGTTGAGGATAAGACACATTTTATGATGGTAATTGTCAGGTATAGGAACACCAATTTGGGGAATCCTTTTAAGGTTCAAGATTGAACAACCTATAGACTAAAATGGGTGCTGCCTATTTAGCTGAGGGGGATTTTTCCATAACACCATGGACGCCTCAGCATACAAGTAATTGGGGTACCTTTAGCATGCAAAAGAGAGAGAGATACCCAGGAGATCTGTTACATTTCTGCCTGACCAAACGTTGGTGGTGTTATGTCATAGAAATCTTACCCTGGGGGTAAGACAGCTTAGTTTAGGGTGGCAGCACCACCTCACGTGGTTGACTGAGTCAGTACCACCCCAACTGGAAGCTGCCAGCCTGACTTAGTCGGCTAGACAGTAGCACGTCTCCCATACCTAAAAAGTAAAGGTGATTTGTTGCAGCCTACAAAAATGACACACTCACTCCTCAAGGAAGTCGTGGTGGACAGATCATACCTCTTTCTCTCAGTTACACAAAGTCTCACACATGTGAAGGCAGACATAGAGATGCAGGATAAGTTTCAATATACTTATTGAAGCAATTGCATCCAATGATAAAAAGTATGAGCTGCAATTATTAGGCAGATGGAACATAACAGTGATGATTGTGACCATTAGAGTAATACATATGAACAGTCCCACTATTTTGATCTAATCATAAATCTGGTGATTTCTACCTATACCATAATGTCTAAACCTGAGAGCATAGCAGTGTTATACCTTCTGCCTATCCTAATCTATGGGAAGAGTCCCGACCCCATACCTGGAAAACAGCAAGAGTCTGCCTGTTGTTCTGCGAGCGATTCTCCCGGTTGGTGGTAAAGAAACAGCCAGGTTCCATGAAGCTGTCTGCTAAATGGTGTATGACCTCAGACGGCCATGGCTGGAATGCCCTCTACCCTCCTTAGACCTATGAGGTGTTTAGATAAAACCATGTTGTGTTATAAGAACAGGCCTAGTGTGATAATATGTCTATGGTTTGAGTGCTGACTCCGTGACTCTTGGAGCGACAATACTGAGTAAATTATCATGTACAGAACATGACAGCCTTGAACAGGGCATAGAGTGAAATGCATACAAAGGACTGAAAATTGTACATGAACAACTATACCTTCTCAGAAAGGCACCTGATTAAAATATAAAAACAACCAAGCTGAAACGTGAGTTGTGCTTAAATATAAAAAATGAATACATCGAATGAAATGTGAATGCATGTGAAAGGGCACAGGCTACGGGCCTAGAGCTAAAATAAGAGTGCCGCATCTAGGCTCTACAGGGATCTCACAACGGAGTTTGCTTCTGTTCCACCCACAGATGTGTCCAATATGGTTGTCGGTTACAGTAATACTCATAGGACAATTCTTTTAGTCTTAATTCTCCATAATATCGATGTTGGGCATTTGTTGCCTTCCCAAGGAACAAATTATATTTCGCCTTCATTTGCGAAAGAACATTTGTCTTTTCTGAATGTTCACCAGATGCTGTGTTAGGCACTAAAGGAACCAACAATTAAATTGGCATTCCATGCCACTTCTACTCTTATCCAGAACAATACTTCGTTATCAGACATGAGTCACTTTAGCTTTCCCTAACCGGAAGACTAGATAGTGTGCTTCCATAAACTGACAAAATGTTCGGCACGTGGTAGAGACAAAGCAGCTTCAGGTCATTTCCAGCCTGGAACATCTTTGTGGGTCATCTGTATAGTCAAAGTCTGACCAGGCAATAGTTTCCACATCGAAATTGTCAGAATATGTACCAAATTTCTCATTGCATAACCCACAGATGACAAATGTGGTTGCAAGACCGCAAACTCTGCTGTCGACCAGACAGCTAGTTAGCAATTTTGATTTGCGCCCTTCAGCCCAAATGTATGCCACCACAGAGTCCACTTCTGCACAGTTGCTATTTAAAACCTTCATGACCAAACAAATCGATTCGGCTTAATACACTGTGGGACCATTACATTCCATCAACATTCAATAGGATTACATAGTTAAAAGTTATTAATACATAATTTAAACATTCTTTTAAAAATTTAATATTTTATAACACATCATCTCATTGACCAGGTTTTAAACGGATTGAGCAGCTGCTCTAGCTGTGTTGATACCATGCTTCAAAATCAAGGGTTTCTTAAAAATGACTTCTAAATGGCTTTAAAACAGAGCAAACAGAGTACATGGCTGGTTAACTGTACTGCACTCATGCACAGAGTACACCTCCTATCAGCCCCTCATCCACGACACCACTCAAGGGAAGACAATTTAGTCTAAACATCAGCATGCAGCGTTTGACCACATGATCCAGAGACTCTAGTGGTCTTAATTACTTCCTTCAGCCTTTTAGACTTCTGCAATGGCAAGTGTCTAGTTCCATTGATCTAACTTTCGTGGAACTTTTTAAGTAGCATATAAGGGTGCTGTAAGTCGTTTCTTGCAGGTCTATCAGCTTAAGGCTAAAGTGTGCAAGTGTGTGCAGAAGGTTCAGCATCAGAGTGTAACCCCCCCTTAATAAGGGAAAACATTCATTGCTTATGAGTTTCCTCAGGGAGCTCTCTTCTGAGTGCATAAGGAGAAAACCTCAACGTACTAAAGATGCCAGTCCTCTTTCAACAGGTCTAGTCAGCCCCATTTCTATGCGCAATGCCTCAATTTGTGCCATGGTGTTTAAATTACAGATTGATCTCCAAATTTTCTCTTCAAGTTTATGCATTAAGAGCCAGTCCTTCATGTGTATAGTTTCCATACCATATAGCAGTGTAGGTGGTGGTTGTCATGATATACTCTAGGGTACCCCAGGAAACGAGCCAGGTCATCCAATCAAAATGTAGAGGGTAGTAATGGGGGGTACCAGGGAAGCTGGAGGGTACACTGGGGCCCACAAGCAGCACCCAAACCTAGACAGGACACCTCCATGGGACCCAGTGAACTTCCTACTGTTGTGCACCACTAATGCCACAAACACCTCCTTACTACCACGTGACTTTGGGAGTAATTTTGTCCTTAAAGTACATATACCATTTACAGCCCTTAAGGCACCACCACACTCTCCCTGAACAAGAACTAGAGGAACCACAACAGCGGGGGAGAAGCATAAGCAAGCCTGCAGCATCTGTACAACTCTCCTGAGGTCCGGCCAAACAATGTGACCACAAGGCAAAAAATACCCGGGAAATCTCCAATTCAATTTAATTCAATGTACAGGAGAAGATGCAAAATGTCCTGAAAAAAGGAAATAACCAAATGGCTCCGAAAAGGACCCTAATGCTTGAAAAAGATGAGACAGCTATGGGCTGGAGGAAGATGAACGAAACGACATGGAGAGAGAAGCTTGATTTTCAAGGTGCCAGGAAAAGTTCCTGATAAAGTTAAGATTTGTCTGACACCTATATCTGGCGCGTATGCCCCATACCTCTACCAACTCCAGTTCCAACACCTCCAGCTAAGCACACACAGAGGTAGGTGGCGAGCTGCTGAGCCTTCGGGACTCACAGCGGCTCACCCCTGCCTCACCTCCGTGTCCATAATGATTGGGATGATCCAACCGGAAGCAGTTCCTCTGCGGTTCTCTCCCCTCAGGGCGCACATCGTGCAGTTAATGCTCCTTCTGCCTCTTTCCTCCTTCCAGCCGCCGCTGAGCAGGGGGCCGAACTTCAGCCTCTGCTCACTTTTCCAGGGCGCTGGATTCCAGAATTTTTCCCTGGGCCCCAGTGTTTGGGCCCCAGTGTCTTTTTTTTTTTTTTTTAGCTTAAAAGTCTCTTTTATTGTATTTCAATTCTTTATAAAAATTTTATAGATACAAAATAAATACAAAATGTTCTTTAACAATATAAATTAACCCATAAGTATATTGAAAAGAATAAAAGAGAAAATAAAAGAAAAATAGAAGAGAAAGAGAAAAAAAAAGAAAATCCACTGTACTTTTTTAAAAAAACAAAGAAAGGAAAACAGGTAAGTACCTTCCATAACAATTCTATATTAGATATGTTCTATATGAAACTAATATAAGTATCAATGGACAAGAAATATATTATTACAAAGTATTTAAGCAAATCGTCTTTGCATTACACAATCCTATAACACATCAAAACAATGAGAAACGATTGTAAACAAGTATCGAGATTGAAGAAAGTATATTTAAGAAAAACATTTTTTTTTCTTTTCCCATTGATCTTTGTATAAAATGAAAAGGAGGCGGAAGAATTCAATTATTTATAAAAGTATTCCATATGTGTTCGAACTTTTGTAGGTTATCATTTAGTTTATATATCATTCTTTTGAATTGTGCAATCTCAAACATGTCTTTTAACCAAGTTTGGACAGTTGGCAAAGCATTTGATTTCCAGAAACGTAATATGTTACTTTTTGCTACACCGATCGCTGTAAATAACCATCTAAACATCTGTGGTGAGAGCTTACCTAGGCCATGAGTGTCATGTAGTAAAATTAAGCGAGATGACTGAGATGTAATATTAGGGACATTTTTCCTCAGATATTGTAAAATTTGTAACCAAAATTGTTGTATTTCAGTACACTCCCATAAGATATGTACGATATCGCAGTTGGGTTGGTAGCATCTCCAACAATCAGAGTTAGTACTGAGTTTGGCAGAATATAATTTAGATTGTGACCAGTGCCATCGATGTAGAATTTTTGTAATTTTCCAGTACTTTAGACCATTCTTTGTCTGAGTAAGTAATATTGAGTCTTGTAGACCACCATAATTTTAAATTTTTAGATGTATCATCTGAAAAAGATGTATCTATTAGTAGTAAATATAAGCCAGATACCATACCTTTGAAGTTTTTCCACATGTAAATATAACGGGCAATGGATGAGTGTATCATAGAATCTGTATTCAGGTTTGTTATAGGATTAAGAATTGACATTAATACTACATAATTATTAAATTGTGATTGCGGTAGTTTATGCGTATCTTGTAGTTGTGAGAATGGTTTCAAGGAGTTATTCCGTGTGTATATGTCTGTTAGATTATTAATTTTATGACTTTTTCAAACAAACCAATTAAGTTCTTTACCTTTGTACATAATTGCTGAGTTATTCCATATTGGAGCATTTAAATGTATATGACTATTACAGTTTATAATTTTGTGTGCTTTTTGCCAGGCCACTTGGGAGGAGTAAATAATCGGATTGGAGAATTGTGAGAATTGTGGACATTTAGGGGGTCATTCTGACCTCGGCGGTAAAAGGCGCTTATCGCCGGTTAGAAGACTGCCATAACACCGCCGCGGCCGCGGTAAACCGCCACGGTCATTCTGACCCGCAACTGCCAAACCGCCGAAAACCCGACATCCTCAATAATCCACCACACCAAAGGTCAGCGAAAAAATGGCGCTGACCAAACCTCCACCGTCACGCCAACAGAAATACGCCCATACCATTCCGACCCACAAATCCACGCAGCGCTCTTTCAAACGCGGTATTCCATTGGCGGTACACACCGCCGCGGTCAAAATACACACACCCATAGAAAACTCAGCCACATTGGTCACTTCGAAATACACACACCTGATACATATA
Organism: Pleurodeles waltl; assembly: GCF_031143425.1. NCBI lineage: Eukaryota > Metazoa > Chordata > Amphibia > Caudata > Salamandridae > Pleurodeles > Pleurodeles waltl. The sequence goes on from NC_090448.1 coordinate 138,962,768, forward strand.
CTAACACCACTCCCACACACCCAACACAATATAAAACACACACCCACATCACCCACAAGCCCCTACCACCCGAAATCATTGACGAAGGCTAGAGACAGAGCACAGAATAGAGAATCCCACAACACAGAGGCACACAACACCATCACCCACACAGAATCCACGCACCAAACACCACACACCATCACACGCACCACACTCATCACCACAAACGCCCCCCCACACCTCAACCACACCACCCCATGGCACCCCAAAGACACCCCAGGTTCAGTGACGCAGAACTCAGGGTCATGGTGGAGGAAATAGTCCGTGTAGAGCCCCAGCTCTTCGGGGCACAGGTGCAGCACACCACAATTGCCAGGAAGATGGAGCTATGGCAAAGGATAGTAGACAGGGTCAACGCGGTGGGACAGCATCCACGCAATCGGGAGGACATCAGGAAGAGATGGAACGACCTACGGGGGAAGGTGCGTTCCATGGTATCAAGGCACAACATAGCGGTGCAGAAGACTGGCGGCGGACCCCCACCTACTCCCCCAGAATTTACCGCGTGGGAAGAGGAAGTCTTGCACATCCTGCATCCTGAGGGCCTCGCTGGAGTAGGCGGAGGAATGGACTCTGGTAAGGCAAATCTTCACTACTGCTTCCCACCCCCACCCCACCTGCATGCCAAATCATACCCACACCCCCACCCCCTCCCCCATCACACCAACCCCTAGCAAAAGCCTCACCATCACAACCCACCCATCCCAACACCAAGCCCTGCATGCGACCCCAAAGCATGGACACCCATCACCAAAGCATGCCCACTGCTCACACACATCACCCCCACAAGCCACCCTCACAAAAGCCCCCACAAGGAAATACCTGCACATGGGTACATGGAACCCACCCATCACACGAAATCCCACACACAGAAGCAATAACCATACCTTTATACCCCTGCAGGACCCGAACGCCATCACACCGCCACAGAGGGTCCAGATATGTCCATCCCACCCCCAGAAGAGGCCCCCAGCGATGACAGCAGCTCTGTCTCCCTGGAGCCAGACGACCAGCCCGGCCCATCGGGGACCTCTGGACAGTCGGTTCCCCACAGACAGCCACAGGCTACACCAGACCCAATCCCCTCTGGGAACACCAGCACAGCTCCCACCCAGCGGGCCCATGCCTCTGTCTCCAGGGCACGTAAATCAGCAGTGTGTCCACCACTACAGGGCACCCAGGTTGACCCACCACCCCAACAACAACAGGGACCTGGGGGCAGTGGTAGTGGGCACACCGGCCAGGGGACAGAGGCCCAGGGACACAGGGGAACTGGGAGGGCTGCTGTGCGACAGGGGGGGGACAGGCCCGGGGAACCGACTCTCCAAGAGGCCCTCTCCACCATCATGGGAGCATACCACCGCTCCCAGGAGACGATGGCAACGGTACTGGCCCGGTTCCAGGAGATCCAGGAACTGCAGGAGGAACGGTACATGGGGTTCAGGGAGGAACTGAGGAACATCGGTTCCGCAATGGGGACCATCGTCCTGGCCCTTACCCAGATCATCACCACATTGCGGGACCATGTGGCACCCCAAAGGGCCCCTGTCACTAGCCCAGGCCAGGAACAGCCTACCACCTCCGCCGGCGCCAGTGGACAGGAGGCCCCCACACAACGACAGGCCACCAGAACCCCACCTCCTGCAGAAGAAAAACCACCCGCAAGCGGAACCTGAGATCTCACAAGAAGACAGAGTAGGATTGCAAGACCTCCGCCAGCCTAAGATACCCCCTGATGTCATCCCACTGTCCCACATTCTCACCCTGTCCAACCTTGAACTGCCCCTGCTCCATCCTTCCACAAGCATATGGACAATGCACCTGTGCGACTGAGAACTGGACTCTGCCATGGACATTACTCCACCCCCACCCATCCCCGCTTCCCAATCATTTACCTATATCTAGCACTTTAAATAAATCACTTATTCCACTTAAATAAACAGGAGTCTGCTTGTATTCTTAACAAATGTATTACACATAAGGGTTCAATAATGTCCAGTTACTTTGTGATGACAACATACCAATTTCAATAAGCTTTAGTCCATGGGCAAACAAAGCTGAAGTCAGGCAGTGGGTCATACAGCTCTGAAATTGGAAGGGAAAGTCACAAATCAGTTAACAGGAACTGGGGGGAAACACAGACAGTGGAGACGCATGAGGCCTCAAGTAAATGTAAATTGGGGTGGCTGTTTCTTACCTGTGTGCTACTGAAAGTATTGTTGTATGACTGTATCCCTGTTGTCCGTGTCGTCCCCGTAGTCTTCCTCTTCTTCACTCTCCACAGGCTCCACAGCTGCAACAACACCACCATCTGGACCATCCTCCTGCAGAAAAGGCACCTGGCGTCGCAATGCAAGATTGTGAAGCATACAGCAGGCCACGATGATCTGGCACACCTTCTTTGGTGAGTACATGAGGGATCCCCCTGTCATATGCAGGCACCTAAATCTGGCCTTCAGGACCCCGAAGGTCCTTTCTATGATCCTCCTAGTTCGCCCATGGGCCTCATTGTAGCGTTCCTCTGCCCTTGTCCTGGGATTCCTCACTGGGGTCAGTAGCCACGACAGGTTGGGGTAACCAGAGTCACCAATTAGCCACACACGGTGTCTCTGTAGCTGTTCCATCACATAAGGGATGCTGCTATTTCGCATGACATACGCGTCATGCACTGACCCAGGGAACTTGGCATTTACATGGGAGATGTACTGGTCAGCCAAACAGACCACCTGGACATTCATCGAATGATAACTTTTTCTGTTTCGGTACACCTGCTCACTGTCTTTGGGGGGAACCAAAGCCACATGGGTCCCATCAATGGCCCCAATGGTGTTGGGGATATGTCCAAGGGCATAGAAATCACCCTTCACTGTAGCCAATTCGCCCACCTCAGGGAAAATAATGTATCTCCGCATGTATTTCATCAGGGCAGACAACACTCTGGACAAAACCGTTGAAAACATAGGCTGAGACATCCCAGATGATATGGCCACTGTTGTCTGAAACGACCCACTTGCCAAAAAATGGAGTACTGACAGAACCTGCACCAGAGGGGGAATCCCTGTGGGTTGGCGGATGGGGGACATCAGGTCTGGCTCCAGCTGGGCACATAGTTCATGTATAGTTGCTCTGTCAAGCCGGTATGTAAGTATGATATGTCGTTCTTCCATTGTCGACAGGTCCACCAGCGGTCGGTACACGGGAGGATTCATCCTTCTCCTCGCAAGTCCCAGCGGACGGTGCCTAGGAAGGACAACATGGAGCACAGAGTCAAGCAACCCACAGGTTCGTTCACACAGCTTGCACAGTACACGAATCGCTATGCATGGAACGGCTTGTATGAGTGGCAATGCAAGGCCTAGGCCTGTGTGACGCAGTAGAAATCATGCCATGTGGGCCCTTGAAATGGCAGCTGCCTGACCTGTGAAGTGTGACAGTGGGATGTGAGGTCACTGCGCTGGTGTGGCACACCGTGGCGGTAGGCGGTCGAAGACCGCGGCGCAAAGCAGCATTGGTTAACATTGAACCCTATGGGTCTCAGGAGCCAATGACGATGTGCGCCGGCGGTCGCGGTACACACCGCCGCGGTACGCACTGCCGCGGGCGTGACCGCCATTTTCTATCTGATTAATCACTCGAGACCTGATCATCCACAGGAGAGAACCTATACTGCAAGTGCTGCTGTGACCTCGGTCTGGGAGATACAATGGCTGCTGCGACTGGGGAAAGGGCCCCTGCCTTCACTTCCGAAGAATTGGAGAAACTTGTTGATGGGGTCCTCCCCCAGTATGCGCTACTCTACGGTCCTCCAGACCAACAGGTTAGTACACCGGGTGCACGCTGAATGGGCTATGCCTGTGTTGAGTGGGGTATATGTAAGATGGTGGGGAGGGGAGCGAATGAGGAGTGCAACGCACGACAGATGGGAACATGTGCCACATGGCAAGGTTGGGGAGGGGGGGGCCACTCACATCTACCATGCTGAAAAGTGATGATATTTCCTTTCCCACCCTGTACATGTCAAATAGGTCAGCGCCCATCAGAAGGTCGACATTTAGCGTGCCATCGCCAAGGACGTCCGGGCCCTGGGGGTCCACAACAGACGGGGCACCCACTGCCGAAAGAGGTGGGAGGACATCCGCCGCGGGACCAGAAAGACCGCTGAGTCTCTGCTGGGGATGGCCTCCCAACGTAGGAGGGGTGCCAGCTGCCAATTGACCCCCCTGATGTCCCGGATCCTGGCGGTGGCCTACCCCGATTTGGATGGGCGCGTGAGGACATCACAGCAGACACAAGGGGGTGAGTATCAGCACATTCTGCTATCTTTGCGCGCAGTGGAGGTGTCTGGGTGGGGGAGGAGGGCTGTGGGTAACTCAAGGCCAGGGCGCTTTCTGTAGGCTAGTCCCCTCCGTTAGCCATGGCCCTGTGCCCCCGCCCCCCACCTCTGTAGGTTGCCAAGTACAGCTATCCATAGTCCTGCATCACCCATGTGTGCATTTGTCGTCCATAGACCTGTAGGGCTAGTCACAAGAACTGAGTAGTGTACCCCGATTGCGCAGCGTAGTTCAGGGGGCTTCTGTGTCTGTCCTCTCCGCCAACGGTGTTGCCAATGCATGCACTCAACCTGTCTTCATTTTTCCCCCCCACCCATTTTCTTTTTCTTCCTGTGCATGTGTGCATTAGCATCATCAGGCGGAGGAGAAGTGGCATCGGCGCACGAGGGAGCTGCATCTCACATGGCCCCGGAGGGCCATGCAACGGACTCCGAGTTCAGCAGTGAGACGGAGGGCGAGGGGAGCTCCACAACGGGGACCCGTGGAGATGTCAGCGACACCGACACGTCCTCGGAAGGGAGCTCCCTTGCGGTGGCGGCAACATCCGTGCCCACCCCAACTACAGGTACAGCCGCCACCCAGCGCACCAGCTCCGCCCTCCAAGCAGCCCCTCAGCGTTCGCCCCGTGCCCGCTCGCACACCAAGGCGGGCATCTCCTTCGCCCCAGGCACCTCAGGCCCTGCCCCAGTTACCCCTGCTGCCCTCAGTGAGGAGGTCATTGACCTCCTCCGGAGGACGCTCATTGTTGGGCAGTCTACCCTTTTGAATGCCATCCAGGGGGTGGAAAGGGAGGTGCATCTGAGCAATGCATACCTGGAGGGCATTCATTCGGGTCAGGCTGCCCATCAGCGATCGTTCAACGCTCTGGCCTCAGCACTGACGGCAGCCATTGTCCCTGTGTCCAGCCTCCCTCTTCTAACTCCCTCCACCCAGTCCCAGTCTCCTGTTCCTCAGCCTATCCCATCCACACCATCAGACCAGCCTGCACACACCTCAACACCCAAGGGCAGCTCATCCAGACATAAGCACCACAGATCCCACAAGCATTCACACAAACAACATCCAGATGCAGACATGCCAACAGTCACTACCACCTCTGTGTCCCCCTCCTCCTCGTCTCCCTCCTCCCTCCCTGTGACGTCTCCACTCACACCTGCATGCACACCACCATCAGCCAGTACTTCCATCACCAGCACACCCTCCATTACAGTCAGCACACGTGCAGTCACCACCCCCACTGCCATTTACACGTCCCCTGTGTCCTCTCCCACTGTGTCTGTCACCCCCTCTTCCAAACCACACAAATGCAGGCAGCCACCCACCCAACAGCCATCCACCTCACGACAGCCTCCAGCCCAAGCACCTGCACTCAAAGACAGCACACTTGACTCTCCTACAACCACATCCTCTTCCTCCACTCCCATACCCACTGCACCTACCGTTCCCATTGCTCCTAAAAAACTTTTCCTCTCCAAAATTAACCTCTTTGCATCACCTGACCCACCCCCTCCATCTGGTAAGAGTCCAAAGAGCACCTCAGCCACCACCAGCCCTGCATCTAGTATCACCATAGTGCTGGGCTATTGGAGTCCACCAGCTCCTAGGGAAGGAACATCGGCCAGCAGCAAGGGGACAGCCAGCCCACCCCCTGGGAAGAGGACAAGAAAACTTAAGGGCCGGCGCGAAAAGCCTGAGAAGGCTGCCACCACGGAGAGTGGCCTTGCCACGTCACCTGCCACATCATCTAAGGGAGGCAAGGGCCCGAGAGCTGCAGCGAAGGAGGGCAAGGGCAGCAGGGCGGAGAAGACATGCAGCAGCCGAGCGCACCAGGAGGGCCCCACCAGCCCCATACCGGGTGTGACGGACGACACCCACGGGCACAAGACTCCATCACAGGAGGGCCCCGCTACCGCAAGGTCGGAGGGCGACAAAGCGGGGAGTCTTGGCCAGGTCTGGCTCCCTTGAAAGACAGGACAAGCACTGCTGAAGAGGGCCCCGCCAAGACAGGCACCGCTGAACACGGCCCCGCCGTGAGGAGCACCGCTGAAGAGGGCCCCGCCAAGACAGGCACCGCTGAACAGGGCCCCGCCGTGAAGAGCACCGCTGAACAGGGCCCCGCCGTGAGGAGCACCACTGAAGAGGGCCCCGCCAAGACAGGCACCGCTGAACAGGGCCCCGCCGTGAAGAGCACCACTGAACAGGGCCCCGCCGTGAGGAGCACCGCTGAAGAGGGCCCCGCCAAGACAGGCACCGCTGAACAGGGCCCCGCCGTGAGGAGCACCGCTGAAGAGGGCCCTGCCAAGACAGGCACCGCTGAACAGGGCCCCGCCGTGAAGAGCACCGCTCCGCTGGGCCCTTCCTGTCAAGCACTGCTCCGCTGGGCCCTTCCTGTCAAGCACCGCTCCGCTGGGCCCTTCATCTCAAGCACCGCTCCGCTGGGCCCTTCATCTCAAGCACCGCTCCGCTGGGCCCTTCATCCCAAGCACCGCTCCGCTGGGCCCTTCCTGTCAAGCACCGCTCCGCTGGGCCCTTCATCTCAAGCACCGCTCCGCTGGGCCCTTCCTGTCAAGCACCGCTCCGCTGGGCCCTTCCTGTCAAGCACCGCTCCGCTGGGCCCTTCATCTCAAGCACCGCTCCGCTGGGCCCTTCCTGTCAAGCACCGCTCCGCTGGGCCCTTCAACTCAAGCACCGCTCCGCTGGGCACCGCCGTCTCAAGCACCGCTGGTCCATTGACAGTGCCGGTTCTGTGTCGAGCAGGTGTTCACGAAGCACTCTGGGCACCATGCCTCCTCCAATACCAGTGGAGTCGGTTATCCATCTGATGGACTGTGGCTTTGCACTCTCCAGGATGGTACAGTGGGCATGGAGGCCCCTCGTGGATCTGGCGTCGTGGACTCATGTGGCTGAGGTGCCCCCCTTTCCCTTCCCCCTGAGGTGCCTGTTGTTTTCTCATCTGATGCCCCAGCTGTGTTCTCTCCAATGGTTTCCGGTCTCCTGTGTGGGCTTTGCCCATGTGTTTGTACACATTGGCCCACGGACTATGGATATTGAATGGACTGTGCAGGACTTATTGACTATGTTTATACTTTGCACTATGTTCATTATTTCTTTTGTATATTTCATATGGCATATTTACCATGACTTAAATGAACCTATTTTATACATAAATTTTAAACTTCATTTGAATTATGTCTTTGAATTATTCTGGGGGGCTTGGGGGGTGTCACTCTGACTTGTTGCTCTGCATTGGTGTGTAGGTATTGGGGGGGTGGGTTGGGGGGGTGGGTGTATCGCGTATGTGTGTGCCCGTAAGCTTTCCTCCTCCCCCCTCCCCCCTCCCCTGTGTCGGAGGTGCAGTACTCACCGTTGTCGTCTGCGCCGGCGTTCGTACTCCTGGTAGATGAGCAGGTAGACAATAGCCGGTAGGATGTGTAATTTGGGCTCCATGCTGTCCTCCTTCCTCGTGGAGTGTGTATAGGTGAGCGTTTTCCCGTTCGTAGTCTGTTTCCGCCGTGTTTTTATCGGCGGGGCTCCCACCCCGGAAAAGGTGGCGGATTGGTGAGTTGTGATAGGGTGGGCGGTACATTGTCTGCCGCCTGCCTGTTGGCGGTGACCGCCGCGCTGTTTGTCAGTCCCGCCGTGGCGGTCGGAGTGTTAATGTGGCGGGCTGTGTTGGCGGTTCCCGCCAGGGTCAGAATTCCATTTTTTGGACCGCCTGCCTGTTGGCGGGTTGGCCGCCGCTTTATCACCGACCGCCAGGGTTAGAATGACCCCCTTAGTGTAATAGATAGCCATGGGGGTAGTGGTTTTCAGTAAGAATTGTTCCACTTTCACCCATGTGGGTGTGTTTTCGTTCATGGATATCATATAAGTTGTATGTGATAGTTGTTGTGCTATCCAATAATTTTCTAAGTGTGGAAGTCTAAGGCCTCCTTTTAAAGAAGATGAATGCAATTTTGAACCACTTATACGAGGGTTTTTTCCTCCCCAAATAAAGCGAGTTATCAATTATGTTGTATTTTTGAAAAATTTAGAAGTAATTGTTAAGTGATAACATACCGAAGACATAATTACATTTTGGGATTGTATACATTTGAATCATCTGTATTCTTCCCCATAATGATAAATTCAATTGAGACCATCTAGTGAAATCTCTTAAGGTCTATCTACTATGGGGTTCAAATTATCCTTCATAATATTCTTTAATCCTGTATTAAGTAGAATCCCAAGATATTTCAAATGTGATGATTTCCATTTAAAAGTGAGATCGTCTAATACGGATGGGGTAGTATTATTGTTCATTGGCAAAGCTTCACATTTAGACCAATTAATTTGATAACCAGAAAATGTCAAAAATTGATTTAATATATTAATCAGGTTTTTGACTGAAGATTTCGGGTTAGATAATGTAAGTAAAATATCGTCTGTATAGTAAAAAGCTTTGACCTCGCCTGTTGAAGTAGCAATATCTTGTATGTTAGCATTTTGTCTAATTGCAATGGCTAAGGGTTCTAATGCAATAAGAAATAACAAAGGGGACAATGGACATCCTTGTCGGGTACCTCGTGAAATTTTGAAATAAGGAGATGTAAAACCATTACATGTGATTGCGGCTGTAGGGAGATGATACCTTCCCTTAGTTAATGTGGTGAAGTCAGAACCAATACCCATTCTTTTCATAGTTCGAAATAAATATCCCCATTCTACTCTGTCAAAAGCCTTTTCAGCATCTAAGGATAATACGATATTTTCTTCTATTGTATTGCCATAATAAATGTAGAATTGTACGAAGATGATTTGAGGAGGATCGAGATGGAACAAAACCTTTCAGCATCTAAGGATAATACGATATTTTCTTCTATTGTATTGCCATAATAAATGTAGAATTGTACGAAGATGATTTGAGGAGGATCGAGATGGAACAAAACCTACTTGAGAGGGATGAATAAGTGTTGTGATGACTGAGTTTAATCTTATTGCAAGTATTTTAGCCAAAATTTTTATATCAGAGTTTATTAAAGAGATAGGCCTATAACTGGAACATTCCAGTGGGTCTTTATCCGGTTTGAGAATTACTGTAATACGTGCTCGTAGAAATTCTGGGGGAAAGTGACCCTTTTTTAAAGCTTCATTAAAGAAGGATTGTAACAATGGAATAATTTGGGCTTTTGTGATATTATAAAATTCAATGGGAAAGCCGTTATAGCCGGCATCAGGAATTACCGGCTACATCACGGGAGAAATCGGGACCGGAGTGACCCGTGCGACGAAGATGACGGTGTCGGGAATCCAAGTGGGCGGATTCCCGAGCCCTCGCACGGTTGCCAGGACGACGCAGACGCGATCGGCGTCACTGGGAAACCGGATATCCGGGTTCCCCAGGAAAAGAAAAGGAATGAAGGACTACGCGTGGCGCGCAATCCAAAGACGGAAGACGCCGGAGGAGATGCGAGGAGAGACGGAGGAAGAAACCCAGAAAGAACAGTAAGAAGACCAACGGAGGAGACAAAGACGTTGAGTTTCAAGAACTCTACAACGGGAAAAGAGGCTACAGAAGGACGTGAATTCCGCCACGCCCCAGGAGGAACGTGGCTAAATCAGATACGGTCCTTTTTAAAGGACAGTTTAAGATTAAACTCGGCAAGGGAGAGGGTTGTGGAGGAGGGGGAGGAGGGGAGCAGGGGAGCGAGGGGAGAGGGGAAGGAGAGAGGAGGAACGCAAGAAGAGGGAGAGAAGGGATTCAAAGAGGGGCACTAGAAGAGAAGAATACGAGCACTAGAAAAGAGCAAACCTGACGTTTACAAAGCCACACCAAGGTGACTTCCCCCTTTTTGGTTCTGACCTACATCATCACTTGGTTCTAGGGAGCGGACTCTCTCTCTCTCTCTCTCTCTCTCTCTCTCTCTCTCTCTCTCTCTCACTCTCTCTCTCACACTCTCTCTCTTTTGTCTGCACAAACTTCTATCACATCAGAAAACCCCAGACTTACCCATATTTCCGTTCCTCTTGTTTTCGGTCCATCTGGAAAACCACGGAGACTATCTTTGCCTGTCAAGAGGAGTCCTGGAAGAGAAGAAACAACATAGGGTTACGAGACATCTATCCACATACCCCTGAGTACTGTTACAGATAACTAAAATTAATAAAACCCATCGTTTCACACCCCAACTGAGCATCCTAGTCCTTATTATCGCCACGCCCACTGCCACAGCCGTCTTCTCCAGGGGCTTTGTTTGTAGCTAAACAATCAATAGCTTTTGCTATTTCTTCTGTTGATATAGGCCCTTCTAGTCTTAATTTTTGTTCTACAGTTAGTCTTGGAATCTTTAGATTAGTGAAAAAATCATCTTCCTCTTTTGTGTCTTCACAGTTCAAAGATGTATAAAGTGATTCATAATAAGTTTGGAATTGTGTAATAATGTCTGTTGGTAAGGTAAATAAGTAATTTGAAGAATTTTTAATAATAGGTATCGCTCTGGATGATTCCTGTTGGCGTATTTGGTAGGCTAAAAGAAGTCCCGCTTTCTCCCCTCTTTCATAGTGACGTTGTCGAATTAGGAATAAACATTTTTCAGCTTGAGAGGTATATATAGATTATTAAGTCTGAATTTAACTGATAACAGATTTTTTAGAATCTCAGATGATTCAGATTTGTTATAATCTTTTGAGAGTGATATAACCTCTTTATAATAAATTCCTCTCGTTATTCAATTTTTTTTTTAGGAGATATGAATCTCTCATAATCATTCCTCTAATGACTGCTTTGCCTGCTCCCAATAATATACTAGCATCTGTAACTGAATCTCTATTCTCTACGAGGAATTGGTCAACATGTTGGCAGAGATTCAATTTAGCTTGAGTTGTCTTATACATAGAAGTATTACATCTCCAATTACCTTTGGGGGATTGTATTAATCCAGTATTAATATGTAAATTTATTAAGTCATGATCTGAGAGACTACAAGGAACAATTCCTGCAGCTGTTATTGATTGTATCATTGCGGGTGAGGATAAAACATAATCTATTCTGGAACGAATTGAGTGTGCAAAAGATGTAAAGGTATAATCTCTGTCATTTGGGTGTAAAAGACGCCATGGTTCTTGTAATGCAAAATCATCTATAAGGTGTTTTAAGATATATCTATCATTTGAATGATGAGTATCTGGTTTGCCAAACGTATCAATAAATGGGTCCATAGTAACGTTCCAATCTCCCCAATCAATACTTTTGTGGGCCCAAAGGAAGCTAATAATCTACTAATTTTTTTAAAGAATTTCGTTTTGGAGTCATTGGGTGCATATATCGTGCCTATAATCGGAAAATAATTTCTAATACAAATTTTAACAAATGCATATCTGCCTTCATCATCTAACCATGTTTGAATAATTTTATATGGTAAATTTTTATGAAAAAGAATAGCTACTCCACGTTTCCGAATCGGTGTGTCATCGTTATTAGAATTATTTTGCGTTATGCTAGCATGTATAACTTGACCAACCCAGTCTCTTTTCAATTTTTCACTTTCTGATTCATTAAGATGTGTTTCTTGTATTAAAGCTATATCTGGTTTTTGTTGTCCAAGAAAATTAACTATCTTCTTTCTCTTGATTAAATGTGTCAAACCATTAACATTCAAAGAAATAACATTTAAAGGTTTTAACTTGTTAATGGGCACGTGAAAACTAACAAAGTAATATCAATCCAATTTCTAATAATAAAAAGGGAGAGAGAGAAGGATTATAAATAGATGAATAAGAGAATGAATAATAAAGAAGAGAGTTAGAGAAAGAAGAAATATAATATAGATTATAAAGTTTCAAATGTGTCAATAAATAATTATATTATAGATGAATTTTAAATCAGTGTGACTTTTATGTTAATTTAGTGAAAGTATTACTTGTTAAAATTGACAAATATCAGATAAATTGTCCAACACAAGTGATAAGACAATTTTGTACACTTAACACCTAAACTTTTATCTGGGGATATAAGCCAAAGAGCTGTGAAGAGGAGAATAGAGAAGGGAGAAAATAAAGCCATTTCAAGTATACAATATGAAATATCCTACATCATAAATAAATATGATCTTGTAATGAGAAATAAATTGAATAGAGAGTAGATAGAATAATAATATTTCCACTCTAATCAAGTTTTTAAGGGAGATCTAGATTTATCTCTCGGTTGGTATTTTTTCCATGCTTTAAATTTACCACCATGTGTCCATTGTCGTTGAACAGTCTCCCATTCTCCTTGATCTATGTCCTCTGGAGTGGCAGGAGATGGGAATTCCTTAGTTGTTGAGGGTGAAGAAGTCTTATGCTCCATCTCGGAATCTTTATCATCTAAGTCATTCAAAAAGGATTCCAAGTCGTGTGGTTCTGAATATTCTTTGGTTTTCCCTTGAAAAGTCACAATCATAAAAGCTGGATCCAGAAGTCCATATTTTATATCTCTTTTCTTTAATCTGTTGCTTAGATTTAAGAATTGTTTCCTTTTGAGATTTGTAGGTGCTGAATAATCTGCTGTGATTATTACCTGAGATGTTTCATATTCATATGGACCATGTTTTTTGGCAGCCATGATAATCTGACGGGCTTGTTGATGGCGTAAACAGCAAGCTAAAATATGTCTAGGTCTTGTGGATTGGATTATTCCACGTGTGAGAATACGATGAGCTCTCTGAAATTCTAATGGTACTGTGAAAGTAACATTTGTCAGAGTTGGGAGAAAATTAGTCAAAAAGTCTAGGATATTGTCTTTCTCTATTTGCTCTGGAAGACCTATAATTCTAAGATTATTCCTTCTACTCCGGTCCTCTAAATCGGTCATTTTTTGCTGAAGATAAGAAATATCTTGACTATTATCAGGTGTCTTATCTATGTGGATTTCAATATCTGTCAATCGATTGTCCATTGATTGCATACGAGATCGAAACTTGACCACTTCGTTTCTTAAGCCTTGAACCTCCGTAGTATTAGTAGACACTGTATTTTCCAAAGAAGTAATGGAAGATTTTATGGCTAATAGTTCTTTTAAGATGGTATCCATAGCAGTTGGAGGTGGTTCGGTATGGTCAGCCATTATGTGTTTGGTTTCAGTGATAACTGGTATAGATTGCAAGGCTGCACTATATGACAGTTGTCTTATAACTTTAGGATCTGACACATAGGAGACTTTTGGTTTGTTTCCCTATCTTCGTTCTATTCGATTTTAGGGGAAAGTAGTAAAATTCCACTGCATTTAGCTCTGTTCTCATCTACATTATTTTTAAGTAGTTACAAAGCAAATGAATCGTTGATTATTTATCCATTATTATCCGATAATTTTTTGTTTGTTTGTCGGAAAGTTAGCTTATGATTCAATTACACAGTTTCGTTCTATTCGTCTAAAAGAGAGAATCGTAAAACTCCACGGTACTTTATTTAATTTCTCCAGGAATTGTAGAGCAATTGGAACATGGATTATAGGTCCAGTAACATCCGTTAGATTTCCGATTAAGTTTCTTCTAGTTTTATGAAGGCTATGTTGTTGAAGAAGTAAGTTTTGGCTCGATTCTTCATCTCCGTTTCATTCAGTTTTTTAGGGAGAGTCGTCAAATTCCACGACGTTGGTTCATTTACACCATTTCTAAAGGAGATGCAGAGCGAGTGTATTGCAGTTTTCTAAGACCAGTAACATCCGTTAGGTTTCCAATGAAGTATTTTCTAGCTTTTTGAGGGCTTTACTGTCATGGAAGTAACTTTTGGCTCGATTCCCCCTCTCTGTTCCATTCAGTTTTAAGGGAGCGTCTTCAAGTTCCCCGGCGTTTGACTCTATGCGCTTCTAATGGAGATGCAGAACCGATGGATTGCGGATTATAGATCCAGTAGCATCCGTTAAGTTTCCGATGAAGTATTTTCTAGTTTTTTGTTTTATTTTTGAAGATTTTGCTGTCGTCAAACTCCGTGACGTTGGTTCATTTACAACGCTTCTGAAGGAGATGCAGAGCGATTGTATTGCGGGTTATAAGACCAGTAACATCCATTAGGTTTCCGCTGAAGTATTGTCTAGCTTTTTGAGGACTTTGCTGTCATGGAAGTAACTTTTGGCTTGATTCCCCCTACCCAGTTTTAAGGGAGCATCGTCAGATTCCACAGCGTTTGGCTCTACTCGCTTCTAATGGATATACAGAGCGAAAGGATTGGGGATTCTAGGTCCAGTAGCATCCGTTAGGTTTCCGATGAAGTATTTTCTAGTTTTTTGAGGATTTTGCTGTTGTTGGAGTAACTTTTGGCTCAATTCTTCGTCTTCGTTTCATTCGGCTGTTAAGGGAGTGTCGCCAAATTCCACTACGTTAGCCTGCTTACCTCGCTTCTAAAGGAGATGCAGAGCGAATGGGTTATGAACTTTAAGACCAGTAACAGCCATTAGGTTTCCGATGAAGTATACTCAAGTTTTTTGAAGACTTTGCTGTCATGGAAGTAACTTTTGGCTCGATTCCCCGTTTCCGTTCCATCCAGCTTTTTAAGGGATCGTCGTCAAATTCCACAGCATTCGGCTCACTCTCCTCTATATCGTTTCTAAAGGAGTTGCAGGGCAAATGGATCGCGGATTATAGTTTTAGAAGTATCCGTTAGGTTTTCGATGAAGTATTTTCCTATTTTCTGAAGGTTTTGATGTCGGAGAAGTGACTTTTGGCTCGATTCCCCGTCTCCATTCTGCTCGGCTCTAAGGACGAGCCACCATCTTCCACGGAGCTTGGCTCTGTCCCCTGGGCCACAGTATTGAGGTGCTCTGGTCTCTTCTCCAGCTCCGGTTCCCATGTGCGGTAGCAGTAGCCGCCGCCTCACTCACTTGCACCTTGCTCTTCCTCACATCATGTGTCTCAGGAACTCAAAATACAAAGTTACAAAGTTACAAAGCAAATGAATCGTTGATTATTTATCCATTATTATCCGATAATTTTTTGTTTGTTTGTCGGAAAGTTAGCTTATGATTCAATTACACAGTTTCGTTCTATTCGTCTAAAAGAGAGAATCGTAAAACTCCACTGTACTTTATTTCATTTCTCCAGGAATTGTAGAGCAATTGGAACATGGATTATAGGTCCAGTAACATCCGTTAGATTTCCGATTAAGTTTCTTCTAGTTTTATGAAGGCTATGTTGTTGAAGAAGTAAGTTTTGGCTCGATTCTTCATCTCCGTTTCATTCAGTTTTTTAGGGAGAGTCGTCAAATTCCACGACGTTGGTTCATTTACACCATTTCTAAAGGAGATGCAGAGCGAGTGTATTGCAGTTTTCTAAGACCAGTAACATCCGTTAGGTTTCCAATGAAGTATTTTCTAGCTTTTTGAGGGCTTTACTGTCATGGAAGTAACTTTTGGCTCGATTCCCCCTCTCTGTTCCATTCAGTTTTAAGGGAGCGTCTTCAAGTTCCCCGGCGTTTGACTCTATGCGTTTCTAATGGAGATGCAGAACCGATGGATTGCGGATTATAGATCCAGTAGCATCCGTTAAGTTTCCGATGAAGTATTTTCTAGTTTTTTGTTTTATTTTTGAAGATTTTGCTGTCGTCAAACTCCGTGACGTTGGTTCATTTACAACGCTTCTGAAGGAGATGCAGAGCGATTGTATTGCGGGTTATAAGACCAGTAACATCCATTAGGTTTCCGCTGAAGTATTGTCTAGCTTTTTGAGGACTTTGCTGTCATGGAAGTAACTTTTGGCTTGATTCCCCCTACCCAGTTTTAAGGGAGCATTGTCAGATTCCACAGCGTTTGGCTCTACTCGCTTCTAATGGATATACAGAGCGAAAGGATTGGGGATTCTAGGTCCAGTAGCATCCGTTAGGTTTCCGATGAAGTATTTTCTAGTTGTTTGAGGATTTTGCTGTTGTTGGAGTAACTTTTGGCTCAATTCTTCGTCTTCGTTTCATTCGGCTGTTAAGGGAGTGTCGCCAAATTCCACTACGTTAGCCTGCTTACCTCGCTTCTAAAGGAGATGCAGAGCGAATGGGTTATGAACTTTAAGACCAGTAACAGCCATTAGGTTTCCGATGAAGTATACTCAAGTTTTTTGAAGACTTTGCTGTCATGGAAGTAACTTTTGGCTCGATTCCCCGTTTCCGTTCCATCCAGCTTTTTAAGGGAGCGTCGTCAAATTCCACAGCATTCGGCTCACTCTCCTCTATATCGTTTCTAAAGGAGTTGCAGGGCAAATGGATCGCGGATTATAGTTTTAGAAGTATCCGTTAGGTTTCCGATGAAGTATTTTCCTATTTTCTGAAGGTTTTGATGTCGGAGAAGTGACTTTTGGCTCGATTCCCCGTCTCCATTCTGCTCGGCTCTAAGGACGAGCCACCATCTTCCACGGAGCTTGGCTCTGCCCCCTGGGCCACAGTATTGAGGTGCTCTGGTCTCTTCTCCAGCTCCGGTTCCCATGTGCGGTAGCAGTAGCCGCCGCCTCACTCACTTGCACCTTGCTCTTCCTCACATCATGTGTCTCAGGGACTCAAAATACAAAGTTACAAAGTTACAAAGCAAATGAATCGTTGATTATTTATCCATTATTATCCGATAATTTTTTGTTTGTTTGTCGGAAAGTTAGCTTATGATTCAATTACACAGTTTCGTTCTATTCGTCTAAAAGAGAGAATCGTAAAACTCCATGGTACTTTATTTCATTTCTCCAGGAATTGTAGAGCAATTGGAACATGGATTATAGGTCCAGTAACATCCGTTAGATTTCCGATTAAGTTTCTTCTAGTTTTATGAAGGCTATGTTGTTGAAGAAGTAAGTTTTGGCTCGATTCTTCATCTCCGTTTCATTCAGTTTTTTAGGGAGAGTCGTCAAATTCCACGACGTTGGTTCATTTACACCATTTCTAAAGGAGATGCAGAGTGAGTGTATTGCAGTTTTCTAAGACCAGTAACATCCGTTAGGTTTCCAATGAAGTATTTTCTAGCTTTTTGAGGGCTTTACTGTCATGGAAGTAACTTTTGGCTCGATTCCCCCTCTCTGTTCCATTCAGTTTTAAGGGAGCGTCTTCAAGTTCCCCGGCGTTTGACTCTATGCGCTTCTAATGGAGATGCAGAACCGATGGATTGCGGATTATAGATCCAGTAGCATCCGTTAAGTTTCCGATGAAGTATTTTCTAGTTTTTTGTTTTATTTTTGAAGATTTTGCTGTCGTCAAACTCCGTGACGTTGGTTCATTTACAACGCTTCTGAAGGAGATGCAGAGCGATTGTATTGCGGGTTATAAGACCAGTAACATCCATTAGGTTTCCGCTGAAGTATTGTCTAGCTTTTTGAGGACTTTGCTGTCATGGAAGTAACTTTTGGCTTGATTCCCCCTACCCAGTTTTAAGGGAGCATCGTCAGATTCCACAGCGTTTGGCTCTACTCACTTCTAATGGATATACAGAGCGAAAGGATTGGGGATTCTAGGTCCAGTAGCATCCGTTAGGTTTCCGATGAAGTATTTTCTAGTTTTTTGAGGATTTTGCTGTTGTTGGAGTAACTTTTGGCTCAATTCTTCGTCTTCGTTTCATTCGGCTGTTAAGGGAGTGTCGTCAAATTCCACTACGTTAGCCTGCTTACCTCGCTTCTAAAGGAGATGCAGAGCGAATGGGTTATGAACTTTAAGACCAGTAACAGCCATTAGGTTTCCGATGAAGTATATTCAAGTTTTTTGAAGACTTTGCTGTCATGGAAGTAACTTTTGGCTCGATTCCCCGTTTCCGTTCCATCCAGCTTTTTAAGGGAGCGTCGTCAAATTCCACAGCATTCGGCTCACTCTCCTCTATATCGTTTCTAAAGGAGTTGCAGGGCAAATGGATCGCGGATTATAGTTTTAGAAGTATCCGTTAAGTTTCCGATGAAGTATTTTCCTATTTTCTGAAGGTTTTGAGGTCGAAGAAGTGACTTTTGGCTCGATTCCCCGTCTCCATTCTGCTCGGCTCTAAGGACGAGCCACCATCTTCCACGGAGCTTGGCTCTGCCCCCTGGGCCACAGTATTGAGGTGCTCTGGTCTCTTCTCCAGCTCCGGTTCCCATGTGCGGTAGCAGTAGCCACCGCCTCACTCACTTGCACCTTGCTCTTCCTCACATCATGTGTCTCAGGGACTCAAAATACACAGATAAGCCATAGGCTGTTTTGTCGACTATTGGCAACACAGTCTGGACATTTATTTCATATAATCAATAATAAAATCAATACGATCTCTAACTGTGCCTCCACTCTGCTTTAATACTTTCTGGGTTGTACTGTGACCAGAAGAGCCCTTGTCACATGAATAACTGTGCAAATGCATTAGGCATGAATATTCAGAGATACAGCAGGCATGAAACAGGAAGTATCCAGGAGAAATATAGTTTTTTCTCCTCATTACACCTGCTTCAGGGAGGCAGCTTTTAGACACATTCCCAGATTTAATGGCTTTAGTAAGTTTGTGAATGCACCACAATCCAAGGGCCGGTTGCATGGGAGCACCCATGCTCCAACCCTGGAATGTCTTCCCAAGGCAAGGTAACGGAAGGCAGAGGCATCCACTGCCTTGCGTTAGTTTATATTTGCTAAACCACACCAAGCAAAGCAAAGCAAAGTGACTTTGCATGGCTTAGTAAATGCCAAAAAAGATTTTACATGAAAGAGACAGAATCCTGACACAAAACCTTAGTAAAGCTGGCCCTATGTGTGGCTTTCATACTGAGCCACACTCAAGGACAAGGGCATGACAATCAGTATCATAATTTACGTATCCTGGAACATACAGCCATGGATAAATAAATGACACCTGCTTTCATGTTGTATATTTACAGTGGTTCCATAAACGTCAAGGGTTTCACTAGGAAGTTTGTTTTGTAGGCTGACCTGTGAGTGAATATAGCTGGTAAAAAGTTGTTGGTTAGGCTTCATGAAAAATGTTACCTTTCTACTAAAATACATTTCTCCAGTGGTGGAAATCTGAATGACAAGGCATTCATGGGGTTGGTTACAATGATTGGGTTGTCCAACTCTAGCCTAAAACTTTAAATAAGAGCAGATCTGAGCAGGACAACTGGTTAAACATGGGAGGTATTTCTCAATGCATGTTTGCAGGTGCTTCCTTATTAATAAATCAAGGTATTTCTCAAACGTCAAAGATTTTTCACAATTTTGTGTAGCAGTAGTACTCTGAAGAAAATTCAGCACTCCTCACAGCTGGTTTCTCAGATTCCTGTTCACTATCTCCATTGGTGTTTTTTTTTTAAGGTGTAAATACAATGGTTGCTGATCTTAATTCAGAAACAGTTTTGTGAGAGGTATTTAATTTAGTGCTGTACTTCAGGGGCCATTATTCTAGACTGATATATTTTCCATTGTCAAACAATTCCTTTGGATACTTTTAATTTACTGACCACTCACCACCCATACACACCATCAATCCCTGACCCCTTACAAGCCCTGAACACCATCGACCCCTGCCACCTAAAAAACCCTCACCATACCTAAACTACACCCATCCCTGAACCCTAAAAGTCCTTTCTACCCCTAAACTCCACCCATCTCAGAAATCTAATAACCTCTCACTACACCTAAACTCCACCCATCCCTGATCCCTAAACTCCACCCAACCTTAAAAGCACTTTCTGTGCTTACACATCACCTATCCCTGAACCATAACACTTCCTCACTACCCATAAACTCCACCCATTTCTGAATACTAAAAAAACCTTTGTAGACCTAATCCCAACCCTCTCATCCCTGACCCCTTAAAACTCTTCCCCACTTCCAAATTCCACCCATCCCTGAACCCTAAAAAAAACCTCACAGCCCTTAAACACAATCTGTCCATAGCACCTAAAAGCCCTCACCACCCCTAAACTCCACCATCCGTAAATCCTAAAAACCCCTTTGCACATCTAAACTCCACACATCCCTGAATCCTTAAAATTCCTCACCACCCTAAACCCCATCTAGTCCTCAGCCCTAAAACCTCTTCACCACCCCAACTTCTTCCCATCACTGAACTTTAAAAATCCCCACCACCCCTAAACTCCTCTCATCCATGAAGTCTAAAACCCCTCAACACATGTACACCCCACCCATCCCTGAACCCTAAACACACCTCAACCCATAAACTCCACTCATCCATGAACCCTAAAAACCCCTCACCATTCCTAGTCTTTACCCATTCCTAATACTTAAAACACCCTGACCACCCCTAAATTCCATCCATTCTTAAACACTAAACTCCCCTTTCTATGACTGAACTCCACCCATTCCTGACTCCTAAAATCCCCTGATTACTCCTAGACATTATCCATTCCTGAACTCCAAACCCCCTCACTAGTCCTAAACTCGACCTATGTTTAATGCAATTTTGGATCTTCCTTCATATTATCCTTCCTTCAAATTGTTTCATTCTGTTTTTGATATATATGTATTTCTTGAAAATTGTTTCCTTAAGATTTGTTTTCTATGATTTGGTTTTGTCATGTGTGATTTCTCAGTTTTTGGTTTTCCATTATTTGACATACATCATGACAAGGGCATGCATGCTTCATTGAAAAGTCAGTGACCCTTTTTTGCCCCCTCGAGTTATGTCACCAATACTGGAGTTAACTGCTGAAGCAGAAGTTCAGAAGGAGCAGGCGATAACTCTCTTCAATCCGTGTCACCAGGCAAGCACAAATTTATCTGTGCATCAGGCAGTGACGTCTTCTTCAGTCCCATGAAGAATGGCCACTTTGAGTGTGTGTCAAGCAAGGGGTAAACTAGCAGGCCACTGGTGATGATGTCCAGCCTATCCTAATACAATTCCCAGGTTTCCCAGTTTTTATTCTTAGAGAAGGTAAGTACATGTTTTGTGACATTTAAAGTATCCTGGAGATCGAAGCCACAAATATCAACAAGCATTGGCAAAGCCAATAGGTCTCGTCTATTCAAGAGCTATTGGCTTTGGCAATGTGTTCTGTCCTGTTGTACACCAGTATGGCTGCTGTTCAGTATGGCTAAAAATTAGTGATGTGGTGTGTAAGAGTGGAGTAGTGGAGCAGAGTGTTGTAGAGTTGAGTAAAGGGGAGTAGAGTTCAGTGGCAGATAATGTTGGTGTGGATTGAGGAAGTGGGGTGAACTGGATTAGAGTAGAGTAGAGTGGGGTGGATTGGTGGGTGGAATGGACTGTAGTGGGGTGGACTGAAATGGGGTGAGGTGGATTGGAGTTGGGTGGATTATGTGGTTTGGCTTGGAGTGATGGGGCTGGGGTGGATTGGACTGGGATGGGGTGGATTGGATTGAAGTGAAGTGGGTTAGGTTGGGCTGGAGTGGGGTTTACTGGGGTCGATTGGACTGGGGTGGGCTGGATTTGATTGGAGTAGGGTGGATTAGGTTGGGCTGGAGTGGAGTTGATTAGATTGGATGGGGTGGGGTGGGGTGGATTGGATTAGAGTATGGTGGATTGGACTAAGTGGGGTGGCCTGGAGTGGGCTAGGGTGAGGTGGATTGGAGTGGAGGGGACTGTATTGGAGTGGAGTGAACTGCAATGTGGTGGGTTGGATTAGATTGGGGTGTGGTGGGCTTCAGTGGGATGGATTGGATTGGAGTTGGATGGGGTGGGGTAGATTGGGGGTGTGTGTTGATTGGATTGGTGTGGACTGGAGAGGACTGGAGTGGGGTGGATTGTATTGAGGTGGGGTGGATTGGAGTGCAGTGGGGTGGAGTGGATGGATTAAATTGCAGTGGGGTAGACTGAACTGGGATGGGGTGGTGTAGATTGGAGTGTGGTGAATTGGAGTGTAGGTGGGTGGATTGGATTAGGGTGGAGTGGATTGAAATAGGGTGGATTGGGGTGGGGTGGGCTGGGCTGGGTTTGATTGGGGTGGGTTGGACTGGATTGGAGTGGGGTGGATTGGACTGAGTGCATTGCATTGAGGTGTAGTGCATTGGATTGATGTTGGGTGAATTGGACTGGAGTGGGGAACTGGAGTGGGTGTACTGGAGTGGTTGAATCAAATGGGGTGGATTGGATTGGGTGGGTGGAGTGGATTGGAATAAGTGGGTAGATTAGGGTTGGGTTGAGTAGATTGTATTGAGTGTGGTAGATTGTATTGGTGTGGATTGGATAGAGATGGAGTGGACTGGTTAAGGGTGGGTTGGAATGGATTGAAGTGGGTGAGGTGGAGTGGAGTGGATTGAGGTGGATTGGACTGGAAATGGGGTGGATTGGACTGGAGTCGGCTGGATTTGATTGGTGTAGGGTGGCTTGGATTGGTGTGGGCTGGACTGATTGGGAAGGGGTGTACTGGATTGAAGTGGGGTAGATTAAGGTGGTTTGGAATGGGGTGGATTGGACTGGAGTAGGGTGGAATAATGTGGACTGGATTGAACTGGAGTGGGGCAGATTAAAGTGGATTGAATTGGAGAAGGGTGGATTGGATTGGAGTGAGGTGGATTGGGTAGTGGTGTACTTGATTGGAGTGGAGTGGATTGTATTGGAGTGGGCTGAATTGGGGTGCATTGGACTGGAGTGGGGCGGAGTGGACTCGAGTGGATTGCGGTGGATTGGATTGGGGTGAGGTGTATTGGATTGGAGTGGGGTAGATTGGACTGGGCTGGATTGGGGTGGATTGGATTGGTGTAGGGTGAATTGAATTGGTGTGGGGTTGATTGGATTGAGGTGAGGTAGGGTGGATTGGATTATAGTAGGGCAGATTGTTTTGGATTGAGTGGGTCGTTTGGGATTGGAGTAGGGCAGGTTGAAGTGAGGCAAATTGTTTTGGATTAAATTGGGGCAAATTGGAGTGGGGCAGATTGAAATGAGTTGGAGTGTTAAAGTTTTTTTTGGATTAAAGTGGGGCAGAATGGAACTTGGCAGATTTTTTGGATTGGAGTGAGGCAGATTGTTTGTGATTTGAGCAGCGGCTGCCACCACAAATCTCAAGGAAAGGGCCAGGGTGGACAAATAAAAAAAATATAGAATGATTTTTAAAAAACCTTACCTTTTTCCTGTCACCACCACCTCCTGCCGCGTTGCTCCTCTGTTTTTCTTGTAGTGTCCCTGCATTCACTAGGCCACCAGCACAGGCTACCCAGAAATCCTGGCACTGCTTACATTCTAAACTTAGCATGTAAGCAGCATCAGGATTGGTCTGAGTGGCTTGGAGTGCCGCTCAGACACAAGCCTGGGGTCTGTGCTGTTTCCCCAGCTCAGCTGTGTATACAGCCAGCCATGTTGGAGAAACCTAAGTGGGCATGTGTGTTTGGCCAGCCTCAGATGGCTGGCTAAACACACATGCACACTTAGTGCACTCCCCCCCACCCCCCACCTCCCACTGCCCAGCCCACCCCACCCTGAACACAATGCTGGCTGAGCCAGCAGATGAAAGATAAAATGATAATTAAATATTGTTTTATATTTCATCTCCTGGCTTAGCTGGGGGGTAGGGAGGGTGACTCTCCTTCCCCATGGCAATGGAGCCGCCCCTGGATTTGAGTGGACCAGATTGGAATGGGCAGATTGGAGTGGGGCAGAATTCATTAGGGTGGATTTGAATGAGTTGGATTGGGTTGGTGTGGGGTGGATTGGATGGGAGTAGGGTGGATTGGATGGGAGTGGGGTGGATTGGAGTGGGGTGAATTGGGATGGAGTGGGGTGGATTGGATTGGGTGAGTTGGATTGGATTGAATTGAGGCATATTGTTTTGGACTGGAGTGGGGCAGACTGGAGTGGAATGATTGGAGTGGGGCAGATTGTTTTGGATTGGAGTGGGGCAGACTGGAATGGGGCAGATTGCAGTGGGGCAGATTGTTTTGGGTTAAAGTGGGGCAGATTGGAGTGCAGTGGACTGAGTGGGGCAGATTGTTTTGGATTGGAGTGTGGTAGATTGTTTTGGATTACAGTAGGGCAGATTGGAGTGGGGCAGATTGTTTTGGCCTGGGGCACAGCAGATTGCAATGTGGCGGATTACTTTGGATTGGGGTGTGGTAGATTGTTTTGGATTACAGTGGGGCAGATTGGAGTGGGGCAGATTGTTTTGGATTGGAGTACAGCAGATTACAATGTGGCAGATTGTTTTGGATTGGGGCAAATTGGAGTGGGGTAGATGGGAGTGGAGCATATTGTTTTGGACTGGAGTGGGGCATTTTGTTTTAGACTGGTTTGGGGCGGATTAGAGTAGGTGGATTGGTGCGGGGTAAAGTGGGTGGATTTGGGTGGATTGTAATGGGGAAGATTGGAGTGGGGTGGATTGGGGTGTACTGAACGATTATGTGTTAAAGCATCATTTCAGAAATTACACATAATAAAGAAACAATGTCACTTTGCAATTATTTGAACAAGATAAATCGTCATCTTTTGAGAAGAGTGCCCATGAGCAAAAACAAAAGAAAACATAAGTGAGAAATGACGACTTGACAAAAGAAAAGAAAGTTAGCTTTAAAAAATAAAACTTTGCAATTGTATTTGTCCTGCTTAGCACGGTTTTGACAGTTGTACAAGCCTTCTGTTTGCAGGGCACCAGACGTTAACATAGCTGTCAAGTTTTCAGATTGCCTTTGTGTGACATTTCCATGCTTTCAGCATGTTTATGAGTGACATTCTATTGCCAAATGTGTGACACTTTGAGTGACACTTTCTTGTAAGCATAATCGAGTAATGAAGACCATTTAAAGAGAGAAACCTCTGAAATAATATTTTGAGCAATGACAGACTCAAAACGGCCCTTGAAATTACTGCAAAACCCCTGAAACAGAAGATCAGAAACCTACCTGAAGGTTAGTGCACTTGCTGGAGAACAAGCAGGTAACAGATTTATATGTTATGCAGACAGCTGAGGGGGTTACTGCTCTTGCTATCAGCAGGTTACAAGTTATAATCACGGTATATACAATTCAGTGAGTTTGGAACAGGCATCAACTGGCGTCAGGGAGTTCCATTGAAAATTAAATTCATGTGTGTACAATTTTACTGTTTTGTCTTCAGTCTTTCATTATGCTACGTTTGGTGAGTAGCAATGAAGACTTGTTTGTAAGTTTTATAAATAGGTCCATATTAATGTACACACAAACATATCTTCACACAACGTCATGTATTAGCTATAAATGTTAAAAAAGAATATCAAATGTTTAGAAGATGTTCAAAACCATCAAGTGATAAACACTCTAGACCCAGTAAACAGACCAACCAATACCCTGCTGATACTTGCATGGGGTTGAGATGCACATCTCACTTCCAAGTGTCACCGAATATACAGGAGCACAACTACCCGTGTCATTTGCAGCACACAAAAAGTTAGTTTTCCTTATCTGATCAATTTAACAGGCCAGCTTAAAGACACAAAGGGGGTCATTCTGACCGCGGCGGTTCGGCCGCGGTCAGATGCGGAAAACCGGCGGTCTGCCCGTGTGAATCCCCCATGGCGACGGAGCGCGCTCCGCCGCCATGGGGATTCTGACACCCCCTACCGCCATCCTGTTCCTGGCGGGTCTCCCGCCAGGAACAGGATGGCGGTAGGGGGTGCCGCGGGGCCCCTGGGGGCCCCTGCAGTGCCCATGCCAATGGCATGGGCACTGCAGGGGCCCCCGTAAGAGGGCCCCACAATGTATTTCAGTGTCTGCTATGCAGACACTGAAATACGCGACGGGTGCCACTGCACCCGTCGCACATACCCACTCCGCCGGCTCCATTCGGAGCCGGCTTCCTCGTGGGGAGGGGTTTCCCGCTGGGCTGGCGGGCGGCCTTCTGGCGGTCGCCCGCCAGCCCAGCGGGAAAGCCTGAATGGCCTCCGCGGTCTTTCGACCGCGGAGCGGCCATATGGCGGTTCCCGCGAGGCGGGCGGCGGTAATCAGGCCCATATTGTCCACCGGGCTGGGATACAGAACATTAATGACTTGTATGCAACCCTTTCTGCAATGTTAAAAACTGCCTTTGTTGCCTTCCGCTCTAACTCCAGCAGCCTTGGAATAATGAAAATACCTGCATTTGCTGCAGCTGTAAATGACATTCTTCCTACCTCCCTGTTTTACACCAGCCAAGAAGTAAAGGGGTCGTTTTTGCAACTTCTGCAGTGGTTACTTTATAAGCAGTGGCGGTTGGTGGCAAATTACATTGGAGGGGAGCAAAACGCATACACAAAAAACTAC
The DNA here is from genome assembly GCF_031143425.1 of Pleurodeles waltl. Classification (NCBI taxonomy): domain Eukaryota; kingdom Metazoa; phylum Chordata; class Amphibia; order Caudata; family Salamandridae; genus Pleurodeles; species Pleurodeles waltl. Next base: position 138,989,248 of record NC_090448.1, read on the forward strand.
ATATAACATAACAAACACACCAATAACATAATAACATGCACACTAATGTAAATATTAAAAAATCACTTACCTTACTTGATGTTCTGCAGCACATCACTGTTGTTCTGCAGCACGTCCTCTGAGCGCAAAGCCCACAATCAACACTCTCATTTAATCTAGACTTTGTTTAAAAGCTGTTAAGCAGCATGAGTAAAGCGTCTTGATTGGCTGGATCGGGCCGGCTTCATGCTTCAAAAGGCATTGTAGGCTTGTGCCTGCGCTCCAAGCCAGCTGTACAAGACATCCGGGTTGAAGAGGTTTGAAGTGAGCATATCAGTTTGCCGTAGCTAGGTAGCCAGCCAAACCAACATGCGCATTTCAAACTTAATTGGCCACTCCTCACTGCTGCCAATCATTGGCAGCAGTGACACCCTGGCCCCACCCTGTCCTCACACTCTCTTTGCTGGCATATAGCATCAAAAATAAAATGATAATAAAATAACTTTATTACCATTTTATTTTTGACACTTTCTACACAGCAGTGTGGGGGTGGGGGGCTGGCACTACTCCCCTCCCATGGGCAAACCACAGCTGTTTAAAAGGCATTTGACACAACTAACAAATAAAGAACGAAAATAGACAGCCTCCAAAACAAAACTATTTTATTAACAGCAGGAGGATACCACACTGGCACTCTTGCACTGAATGAAAGTCTGGGCATTTCATTTCTCAGTTATAAACATGTATCTGCTCTTTGATCTTTGATTTTTGTGTTTCAAGCACAAAAAAGGGAACTATCATTTTCACAAAGTCAACAGAAAGGGTGGACACGTACTTACTTTTTAGAACTGACCTACTGACCTCTTGCAGGGCTGCAGCGTTCATACTATCATTGGAGAAGGTGCAAACATGAGACTCTCCTTCACCTCACCTCAGAGCAGCGCCTGGGCAGGATGGAACCTCACAAGAGTGAAAAATAGATACAAAGTAAACAAGCCGGGCCCAGGTTGAGAAAACTGGTATCCATGGAAACCAATTACCTCTCCCCGACCCTGGGGAACTATCCTCTCTAGCTGTGCAACTAGAGCAAGCTAAAGCACCTCAAGCTATTTTCTCAGAAGCCTCAAAAAGCGCAATTTGAGTACCAACTCTAAAAAGAGGTACGCTACCCCCTGATGTGTGACATTTGGCAGCGCTTAGTTAAAAAGAACAAAATAGTACCTTGATCACATCAGGAGCAGCGCACGGGCATTAGAGTTGAATCAATCAGTGCTTGGTCCCTGCGCCACACAGAGAAACAGAAATGATGTTGGGCCTGTCTTGACAATTTATGAGGCCGTTGAGAAGAGTATCACGCTTCCAGAAAATGGTGAGCAACAGGTGGGCTTCAAGTCTTTGACTATACACAACAGAGCCATGAAAGCGAGACGCATGCGCTCTAACATGCATTCGCAGACTCAAACCTAAACATGATAAATTCTTTCTAAGCCAAACAGAATATCTTGCCTTTCAACTCTGGTTGTTCAAGATTAGTCCTCTGATCTTTAAAGTAGGTTTCGTTCTCTGAAGGAAAAATACTGCACTAGCCTCCTTTAGGGAATAGGTCCAATAAGCCCTCTTCACCTCCCTTCTGAACAGAAAATGGTACTAAAGGTTCAATTCAGTCATAGATGTCACATTTTGGAAGGTTCCAGGGTACTCTTAGCTACTATCCAGGGTCTTTGGTCGACGGTCCCCCAGGGTGGCAACTGGAGTCTAAGCCTTCCCAAGGTGTCAACTAAGTCTGATTTTAGATTGAAATATGTTTGGCATTGTAATGCTATGTAGATGAGTTCAGGCAGGCAATACTGCAAATCTCATAACTGCTGCAAAGATAACTGAATTTGAACTTCATCACTTGTCTTTTATATCCAGGTTCCCTATTTGTTACACTTATGGTTTTGATATAACTTTCCACTCAATAAGTTATGTCATGCAGCAAAGCTGCATGCAAAATCTGGAATCTAAACTCACATGTTACCTCTTAGATGCAGATTAGGCAAATATATTTTTCAGTCCTCGTTCCCATATCTGTACTTTGTGATGGCTCTGGAAATTTGGAGTAAAAGTCTGTTTTTCTGGCTAGATCTATCAACGGGCTTCAGGAAACGGCACAGGTCAAAAAATGTTCTGAGCAAGAAAGTTGGAACATGGGAAAAGATGGATTTCCTTAAAATCATCATAGACACCATACACTTAGGCCCATATTTATACTCGGTTTGTGCTGAATTAGCATCATTTTTTTTACACTAATTCAACGGAAACCTAACTCCATATTTATACTTTGGAGCTAGAGACATCTAGCACCAAAGTTATGGAGTTAACGTAGTTTTCTGGATGTGAAAACCTACCTTGTGTTAATAAGATGCAAGGTAGGCGTTCCTGACCAGAAAAGGACGATATGGCCTTTTCACCATATTTATCCCCAGCACGGGGGATGGGGCCTTAAATAATGGCACTAAGCTTGCTTAGCGCCATTATTTAACGCCTGGTATGGGCAGGCGTTAGGGGACCTGTACGTATATTTCCATGGTCAGAGACCATGGAAAGTGCCCACAGGTGCCCTTCCCTGGCCCCAGGGACACCCTCACCCAACTCCACCCACACCAGAGGGATACCCCAGGATGGGTGTCCCATCCCAGGTAAGTATTTGTTTTTTATATTACCCTACTCCGGGCCCTGACTTGAGGCCCCCTGCACGGCGCTGGCCCCAATGGCCATGACCAGGGGGCATTCGTCCCCAGGGCATGGCCATTGGGGTGGTGGGCATGGCTCCTGTCTTTAATAAGACAGGAGCCATGTCCATGGGGGGTTGTGCGCCAGAAAATGGTGCTACACTGCTTAGAGGCAATTTTTCTGCCTCTAAACAGTATAGTGCCATAATTCGGCGCACAAGCCCCGGTTTCCCCTATGCCTCCCCCGCCCTGTTAGGGTCCTTTCCAAGTACGATAACAGGGCATTAATGCTGACTAGCGCCATTCCATACATATGGCGCCCAGCCGGCATCTTGGAATGGCGCTAGCCGGCGCTATACTTTTTCACGCAAAACTGTTCTAATGCAGTTTTGTGTGAAAAAGTATAAATCTGGCCCTTAGTTATTTACAAATCCTTCAAAGAGCCCAGCATTGCATGCAGAAATTAAACAGTTTGTAACAACAAACGCTACAGTAATGCACAGATAGTATACATTGAGTATGCCTCCACCTTCTCCATCTTTTATTTCTCCTCAAATTTGAGCGGGAAAGAAATCCTAGACAACAACTGGGAAACAGGAAGGCACCTGTTGCTAGTTCCGTAGGCAGGAATTGAACTGGTAGGAATTAAACAAGCTCAATCAATCAATCAATCAATCGCATTTATAAAGCGCGCTACTCACCCATCAAGGGTCTCAAGGCGCTGGGGGGGGGGGGGTCAGTGCTCGAAGAGCCAGGTCTTGAGCTGCCTTCTGAAGGAGAGGTGGTCAGGTATGGCGCGAAGGTGGCTGGGCAGAGAGTTCCAGGTCTTCGCTGCCAGGAAAGAGAAGGATCTTCCTCCGGCGGTGGCTTTGCGGATGCGGGGTACGGCTGCCAGGGCCTGTCCGGTGGAGCGCAGAGTGCGCGGAGGGGTGTAGAAGGAGACGCGGTTCTTGATGAGTTTGGGTCCAAGGTTGTGAAGGGCTTTGTGTGCGTGGGTGAGTAGTCGGAAGGTGATCCGCTTGTTGACGGGTAGCCAATGGAGTTTTTTCAGGTGTCCGGAAATGTGGTGGTGGCGTGGGATGTCCAGGATGAGTCTTGCGGCAGTGTTCTGGATCCGTTGGAGTTTCCTCTGCAGCTTGGTGGCGATGCCGGCGTATAGGGTGTTCCCGTAGTCCAAGCGGCTGGTGATGAGGGCGTAGGTGACGGTCTTCCTGGTGTCGGTGGGGATCCAGCGGAAGATCTTGCGGACCATGCGGAGGGTGTTGAAGCATGCCGAGGTCACCGAGTTCACCTGTCTGGTCATGGTGAGGGAGGAGTCCAGGATGAAGCCGAGGTTGCGCGCGTGGTAGGTGGGTTGGGGAGTGCTGCCTAGGGCGGGGGGCCACCAGGGGTCGTCCCATGCGGTGGGAGTGGGGCCGAGGATGAGGACCTCCGTCTTGTCTGTGTTCAGTTTCAGATGGCTGTCTGTCATCCAGTTCGCCACTTCCTTCATTCCTTTATGTAGTTTGGTCCTGGCTGATGTGGGGTTGTTAGTGAGGGATAAGATGAGCTGGGTGTCGTCGGCGTATGAAATAAGGTTGAGTCCGTGTTTGCGTGCGATGTTCGCCAGGGGGGTCATGTAGACGTTGAAGAGAGTGGGGCTGAGGGAGGATCCTTGAGGTACGCCGCAGATGATCTCCGTGGCTGTGGATCTGAAGGGGGGCAGGCGGACTCTCTGAGTCCTTCCGGAGAGGAAGGAGATGATCCATTCCAGGGCCTTGCCTCTGATGCCGGTGTTACTGAGGCGGCGTATCAGGGTGCGGTGGCAGACCGTGTCGAAGGCTGCAGAGAGGTCCAGGAGTATGAGGGCCACGGTCTCTCCCTTGTCGGTCAGAGCTCTGATGTCATCCGTGGCTGCGATGAGGGCGGTTTCGGTGCTGTGGTTGGCCCTGAAACTGAACTGTGTGGGGTCGAGGGAGTCGTTGTTTTCCAGGGCGTTGGTGAGTTGAGCGTTGACGATTTTCTCAATCACTTTGGCGGGGAACGGCAGGAGAGAGATGGGCCGGAAGTTCTTGAGTTCGGTGGGGTCTGCTGTAGGTTTCTTTAAGAGGGCGTTGAGCTCTGCGTGTTTCCAGCTTTCCGGGAAGGTGGCGGCGGTGAGGGAGGCGTTGATGACGTCTCGGAGGTGCGGTGCGATGATGTCGTCGGCCTTGTTGTAGATGTGGTGCGGGCAGGGGTCCGATGGGGATCCGGAGTGGATCGAGTTCATTACGCGGGTGGTCTCCTCGGTGGTGGTAGGGTTTCAGGTGAGGATGGTGGTGGTGTCGGTGGCGGGTTCCGGGGGGGGGGCTCGTGTCGGCAGTCGGGAAGCTGTTGTATATGTCGGTGATCTTGTGGTGGAAGAAGGTTGCGAGGGAGTCGCAGAGGTCCTGTGAGGGAGGGATGGAGTTGTTTTCTGCTTCCGGGTTGGAGAGCTCTTTGACGATGCCAAATAGTTCCTTGCTGTTGTGGGCGTTGTTGTCAAGTCTGCTCCGGTAGGCTGTTTTTCGTGCGGCGCGGAGGTGTTGGTGGTGTTGGCGGGTGGCGTCCTTGAGAGCTGACATGTTCTCTTCGGTCTGGTTAAGGCGCCACGTCTTCTCGCGGGCGCGGCATTCTTTCTTGGAGTTCTTGAGGTCGGGGGTGAACCAGGAGTTTTTCTTGTGGTTGTTGGTGCTGGCTTGAGTCTTCAGGGGGGCCAGGAGGTTGGCGCAGTCGGAGATCCAGTTTGTGAGGTTGTTGGCGGCTACGTTGGGGTCGGTGGTGCTGGTGGGTTGGTTCTGGGAGAGGGTTGATGCGAGCTGTTCCGTGGTGATACGATTCCAGTGTCTTCTTGGTGGTTGCTGGGTGTGGTGGAGCACGGTGGTCTTCTTGAAGATGAAGTGGACGCAGCTGTGGTCCGACCAGGTGAGTTCGGTGGTGTGGCTGAAGGTGATGTGTTTGCTGGAGGAGAAGATGGGGTCGAGCGTGTGTCCGGCGTAGTGGGTGGGGGTGTTGACTAGCTGATTCAGTCCCAGGTTGGCGAGGTTGTCCAGTAAGGCGGTGGTGTTGTTGTCGGTGAGGTTCTCCAGGTGAAAGTTGAGGTCTCCTAGGAGGATGTAGTTGGTGGATGAGAGTGCCTGAGGGCTGACGAAGTCTGCGATGTCTTCGCTGAACTTGGTGCGAGGTCCTGGTGGTCTGTACATGAGGGTGCCTCTGAGGGTGGTTTTGGGGTCGCTGTGGATCGTGAAGTGGAGGTGTTCGGCGTCGGGGAGTGAGTTGTCGGTGTCGGTCGAGATGCGGATGGAGTTTTTGTGTGCGATGGCGATGCCTCCTCCGATGCGGTTGGTGCGGTCTTTCCGGATGATTTTGTAGCCGTCGGGGATGGCTATAGCGATGTCGGGTGCCGAGGTGGGGTTCATCCAGGTCTCGGTGAGGAAGGCGATGTCCGGGTTCGTAGAGTTGATGAGGTTCCACAGTTCGATGGCGTGCCTGTGGATGGATCGGGTGTTGACCAGGATGCAGTGGAGGTTATTTCCGAGACAGCACAACGTTTAAATTTAAAATTGTCATGGCCAAACAACATGTTGCCTCTTCCGCCTCTTCACCATATGTATCCCACAGCTGCAAAGGCAGAGAGAAGTCAGACATCACTCCAGGTTCAGAAAGTTAGAAGGACAATAGAGGAGGCCAGATCACACTGAAAGAATTCAAGCTGGAGTATGCAATGACATTGAAAAATTTCAGGCTAAAAGACTCTTAGCCATCCAAACACGGTGGTTGTCCCCAGCCTCTCTGTTCAATATGGCTGCTCTCAGGTGTGCATGTGCCCAGACAGCATCCGGGATACACAAGTGTAATGGGAGCTGCAAGCAACCAGATTTGCCTGCAGAAACCGAACAGTCAATATTTATGAATTATGAGGGAATTTTACATCTGGTGAACTTAATTCTGCAGGCCTAAAGTGGGAACATTGCACACAATTTGTAATGTTCACGGCACACAACTAGCAATCAAGGTGAAACGGTTTTTGAAAACACTTTACAAGGAAAAGAAGAAGCACTCTGTTTATTAAATTTTAAATTTGCATTAGCCTTAAAGATTATGGGCCACATGTATGACATTTTCTTTTGCAACTCTCAATTTGCGATCCGTTTGGGAATAGCAAATTACGAGTCGCAAAAGAAAATGTACAACAGTGTCAAGCACACGGTTTGAGATTCTCAATGGGGTTGCAAATGACCTACCTCATTAATATTCATGAGATAGGTCGCAATTTGCGAACCTATTGGGAATAGCTGCACTCACAGGGATGGAGGGCTGCTCGGGACAGCAGACCACCATGTCTTTGACTGCTTTATAAATAAAGCCGCTTTTTTTTTTAATGCATTTTGTTTTCCTCAGGAAAACGGTATACATTTAAAAAAAAAAAAAAAGTTTCCTTTTCATTTTTTCAGAGTAAGGAGTGGGCCTCACTGAAAAAATGTTGTCACCCCCATTCACAAAGGGCAATGGATCCCTTGGGGATCCCTTCCTGTTTGCAATTGGGCTAACACCAACTTGAGTTGGTGGAAACTGTGATTGTTTTGCGACTACATTCACGGTCGCAAAATAATCTTACATACCACTGTGACTCACTATTGGAAGGGACGCCCTCGGCAAGCCCCTTCCAAATAGCGACTCGCAAACCTATTTGGCGATTTGGTAAATAGATTACCGAATCGCAAAATAGGATTTGTACGTACCAAAATGCTAGAAAAAACATCCGCCCCCTAATTAGCTATCTGGAGAGACCTGTTGTCACCACAAAACACCCCACAGCATAAAATAGTTACAACATCCAAACCGATACACATGTTAGTTGCATAAAGGGGTTTTTGATAAGCCCTCTTCAGCTATTGGCTGGTTTAGGAAGCTCAAAGTAAGCATTAGCTGGATGAGTGTTTATCACAACTCGTATCAGCCCACGACATATTGTGGATGCTCACATACTTTTGCTATGTCGTTTGCACTAGTGAGGACGTTATTAAATTAGCCTCTATCTGGCCCAAAGATGCTTCTGTATTGAAGCTAGTGGCTCGCCAGCTGCTTCCCTGCCTCGTGGCAAGCTCTCAGTAGCCCCCCTTCCCATTTTGCATTGCACCATGGTAATAATGAAAACAATGATAATAACGAACGCCGCCAGAACCTGCAGTCACTGTAGGTTGCCTTTTAATGAAGCAGTTTTCATTTCCTGAGCATGCATTTCAGTGGGAGTCTGAGAGCTCCGCCTGTTGGAAAACAGAAAATACTACACCCTGCAGCATTCTTTGTAAATCCTGCCGAAGAATGCCAGCAACTTCCCCAGAAGAAAGAATTGGGATGTGCAGTATCTGCGATTACGGTTATTTACAGCTAGATGCCATCGAAAAGATTAAAGTCCCAATACTTGATAGCACATTAGGTCATTAGGGCCCGTATTTATACTCCGTTTGCGCCGAATTAGCGTCGTTTTTTTCGACGCAAATTCGGCGCAAAACTAACGCCATATTTATACTTTGGCGTTAGACGCGTCTAGCGCCAAAGTATGGGCAAATAGCGTCATATTTTTGCGTGAACGCCTTCCTTGCGTTAATGAGATGCAAGGAAGGCGTTCCCGTCTAAAAAAATGACGGCGACGCAAATGCGTCGTATTTATACTCCCGGGCAAAAATCACGCCCGGGAGGTGGCGGGTCAAAAAACCCCGCATTTGCGCCACTATTTAACGCCTGGGTCAGGGTAGGCGTTAAGGGGCCTGTGGGCTCAAAATGAGCCCACAGGTGCCCTCCCATGCCCCCAGGGACCCCCCCTGCCACCCTTGCCCACCCCAGGAGGACACCCAAGGATGGAGGGACCCACCCCAGGGACATTCAGGTAAGTTCAGGTAAGTATAATTTTTTATTTTTTTACATTTTTTTTGGTGGCATAGGGGGGCCTTATTTGTGCCCCCCTACATGCCACTATGCCCAATGACCATGCCCAGGGGACATAAGTCCCCTGGGCATGGCCATTGGGCAAGGGGGCATGACTCCTGTCTTTACTAAGACAGGAGTCATTTAAATGGCGTCTGGGCGTCGAAAAAAATGGCGCAAATCGGGTTGAGGCGATTTTTTTGCCTCAACCTGACTTGCCCCATTTTAAGACGCCCTAACGCCATTTTCCCCCTACGCCGGCGCTGCCTGGTCTACGTGTTTTTTTTCCACGCACACCAGGCAGCGCCGGTCTGCTAGCGCCGGCTAACGCCATTCCATAAATACGGCGCCCGCATGGCGCTTCAGAATGGCGTTAGACGGCGCTAAATTTTTTGACGCTAAACTGCGTTAGCGCAGTTTAGCGTCAAAAAGTATAAATATGGGCCTAGATACTTAGACGTTTTGAAAAATTGGTCGAAAATGTTGGCAGTAATTGTCAATGCCAACTGTTTTTCAAGCCCGGCTAACAAACAATTCTTGATTCAAGCCGCCCTTCGTACACATCTCTCATGTTGGTTGCACTGAGTTTAAAGGGCAACATATGTATGAAACATAGAAACACACAAACGCGCTGTGCGTTCTAGGGTTCCAGTTACAAGGTGAAACTGCATTACCGCTTGTTGACCGTCCCTGCCATTTGTGTCTACATTTTCATCTCTAACTTTTTCTAACTATGGCATATTTTTTAAAGCAATATACCGTTACATCTGCTGGACCCTTCTGGTTGTAGGGATATATAGGGCTTGTAGGTTCACCATGAACCCGAGGTACCCAGAGCCAATAACTGAGCTGCACCCTGCAATGGTTTCTCATTGTGTACCGGGTATACAGAAATTCATATAGTAAAATATAAATAGTGAAAGTAGGTATCAAGGAAACCAATGTATTTATGAAATATGGGAAAAAGATATGGGGTTTAGAAGCAGAGGTTATTTACACATCTCGGAAATTGTAGGTACCTATACTAGCATGTGAATTAGAGGGTATTTCTCAAAATTACTTCTTTCTTACACGTTGTCTTACATTTGGAAGGTGCAAATGCAGAGAAATATGATTGGTAATAACACTTGTTCTACTATTCTGTGTTCCGTTGAGTCTCCCAATAAAAATTGCACCTCACTTGTGTGGGTAGGCCTGGTGCCCACGACAGGCAGTGCCCAAACGCAACATGAATACATAAACATTTTCTGCGCAAAACTGACACGTTTTTTGTGAAGTGGGTAGCTGTGGATTTTGGGCCCAACCTCAGTTGGCACCTAGGGAAACCTAGCAAAACTGTACATTTTTAAAAACTAGACACCTAGGGGAATCAAGGGTGGAGTGACTTGTGTGGCTCTCACCAGGTTGTTTAACCCAGAATCTCTTGCAAACCTCAAACTTTGACTAACAATACATTTTCCTCATATTTCTATGATGGAAAGGTATGGAATCTGCACAGAGATGCAAACTTCCTTCCACTCAGCATTCTCCTAAGTCTTCTGATCAAAATGGTACCTCACTTGTGTGGGTAGCCCTAGAGCCCAGACCAGGAAACGGCCCAAAACACAACGTGGATTTATCCAATTTTTCCATGCAAAACTGACCTGTTTTTTGCAAAGTTGGTAGCTGTGGTTTTTGGGCCCTACCTCAGCTGGCACCTAGGAAAACCTAGCAAACCTGTAAATTTTTAAAAACTAGACACCTAGGGAAACCCAGGATGGGGTGACCTGTGTTGCTCTCACCAGGTTGTTTTACCCAGAAGCAATCGCAAATCTCAGACTTTGAGTAAAAAAACACAATTCGCTCAAATTTCTGTGATGAAAAGTTCTGGAATCTTCACAGAGCCACAAACAACTTTCTACCCAGCATTCTCCTAAGTCTTCTAATGAAAATGGTACCTCACTTGTGTGGGTAGGCCTAGTGCCCGTGACGGAAACAGGGGAAAATATAACACGGATGCATCAAATTTTTCTACGCAAAACTTACCTGTTTTTTTGCAAAATGGGCACCTGTGGATTTGGGATCCACCTCAGCTGGCACGTAGGGAAACCTAGCAGCCCTGTACATTTTTTTAAACTAAAAACCTAGGGAAATCCAGGATGGGGTGACTTGTGTCTCTCTCACCAGGTTGTTTCAACCTGAATCCCCTGCAAACCTCAAACTTTGAATTAAAAAAAAACACATTTTCCTCATATTTTTGTGATGGAATGTTCTGGAACCTACACAGAGCCACAAACTCCCTTCCACCCAGCATTCTCCTATGTCTTCTGATGAAAATGGTACCTCAATTGTGTGGGTAGGCCTAGTATCTGTGACAGGAAATGGCCCAACACGCACCATGGATACATCAATGTTTTCCTCACAGAACTGACACGTTCTTTGCAAAGTACATACCAGTGGTTTTTAGGCCCTAGCTCAGCCAGCACCTAGGAAAACCTAGCAGACCAGTACATTTTTGAACACTAGACACCTAGCGAAATCAAGGGAGGGGTGACTTGTGTGGCTCTCACCACATTTTGTTTTACCCAGAATCGCTTGCAAACCTCAAAATTTGCCGAAACAAACTCATTTTCCTTACATTTCTGTGATGGAAAGTTCTGGAATCTGAAGGGAGCCACACATTTCCAACCACTCAGCGTTCCCCTCAGGCTCCCGATAAAAATTATATCTTACTTGTGTGGGTGGGCCATGTACCTGTGACAGGAAAGGGCCAAAAATGTGTATAGTTTGAGGGGGAACCAAAGCACATTCAAAAGGGCAGCTTTTTAAATACGTTTGTAGGCTGACTCTGCTTTGGGCACCGACACAAATGAGGTATCATATTTATTGGGAAGCCAAGGGGAATGCTGAATGGTAGGAAATTTGTGGTTTATTTCTTTTTCTAGAAGAATATGGCACAGAGATGCAAGGAAAATGTGTCATTTTTATCACATTCGGAGGTTTGCAGGGCATTATGGGTAAGAAAATGGTGTGGGATGGATGCAAAGCACACCACCCTGGTCTCCCCCAGATGTCTACTTTTCAGAATTGTTTGGGTCTTGTAGGTTTTTCCAAGTGGCAGTCTACCCAAGCCCAAAAGATGCAGCTGTTCACCATTGCAAGTGGAATGATACTGGGAGTTAGCCAAACTCCCCTGGCGTAATTTGTAAAAACAACACCCAACAAAATCAAAAATCCTCTTGCTTGCCATTGGGGTGACATGCTTTAGCCAACAGGGGAGCGTAAAGACTGCTTCCCCATTTTTGAGAGGGTTGGGGCATGGCCATTCCCATGCTGGCTAGCCCCTGCTCCTGCTAGCGCAGGTGCTTTAATAAAAATTATTAATGAAATGCTTATGTATTTTGAATAATAAGTTTATGTAGAAAATGTAATAACGTAGAAAATAATGCACACGTTTGAAAATGTGATCACGAAGAATGGCCACCAATGTTAACGAAATGCACTAATCAACGATTAATACTTATGAAATATTGAATATATGTTAGACTAATGCAGTAATATGTCATATCAAGGGTTATGAATTAAGCTGTAGCTTTATTGATTGTAGGCCTTCACTTAGCAAGTGTATTGGCCTATTTGCCAGGCCTCATGTAAAAGCTGTATTTCTTAGCGTTCAATAAAAATTCTGACCAAGAGAATTAAACTGTGAAATGTCTATTGTATTGTTTAAATGTGCTCATAACAGAAGCTTTTCGTGTGAACCGACTGCTAAAAGATGATGTTCTCGCTACTGCAACATTTTATGTGTAATGTGTTTGAGAGTGACTTTCCCAGGACAAGAACAATGAAGATACTGACTAGAGTAGAAGCGGCAACAATATTGTTATCTGACAAGCCAGATGATGAGGACATCGCAAGACGAACCGATCAACAATATGAGAACCAAGAAATATTAGAAATTCATAGAATTGGGATATTAGTTTTATTGGACAGAGTGTGAACATATGATTAACTGACCAATAAGGAATTAGGGGATAGTTTTGGTGACTTTAGTATAACAACGCTATTCAGAGAGAAGACAGCCATCGCCCATATTCTTTCTGACCGAGAGGTTATTACTTTCTTATGCAAGACGTGCTTACTTTAATGTTTAAATGTCTCTGCCCTTTTAATTTCTGATGCTGAAGCCTGATGCCTTGCTGATCAAACTGATGTCTTGAGGACGAAGACTGATTCTGCTTTGCTGATCCATACCGAGGATAGGTATTTTCTGAAATGTGATTATTATGCATATTTGCTTTTCCTTTCTAGGTACCAACTGCGCTGTTTTGATAGAACCATAGTTAGATGTTTTCCCAAATTTGTGTTACTAAATTGTTTTGCATGAAGCCCAACATGCTGATGCTAATCCAACGTTAGTTAAGGATCCCGACTTATGATAACAGGGACTAATGCTTGATGAATTTCTCTGCTCAACTTTATGTACTTCATTTCACTGATGCAGCTGACTATTGTTTCTATATGTGTTCCATTTGATTTTGAGATTAATTTACATGACCTTAGCATTGTTGATATAGGGAAATAAACTTTACTAAAGGTGTGTTTATTCATGACTGGAAGGTCATAGTGCATGACAATTACTGACTCCATTGATTATTGATGTTATTGATTACTAATGATTATTGATTATTGTGTATTGATTATTGATTATGTACTGGAGCTATGGTAAGAACATCTTAATTGCGAGTCAAAAGGTTCATCGACCTATTTGCTTCCCCTTGTAAGTTTACTTATTAAGGTCAGGCGCGCCAACAGACATGCAGCAGATTGATGGTTCATCTCCTTAAGAGCTTGCCATAGACGTCCGGTACAGAGTAACTGGTGTTAACAGAGATGGTAAGAGACTGATGGTTCGTCTTCTTAAGAGTTTACCATAAATGACCAGTATAGACTAATAGACGAACAGACATGGTAGGAGTTTGATGAGTTGGCCCTTTTGAGAGTTCATTATTATTGAGATTTGGATTTTGTTTTTCAATGAAGAAAATTGGAGAGAAAACGATGTTCCCTTAAGCCCAGAAATTACTGTCCCAGATCACGGATCCTGCTAATGGGTATTTGAGGATGTTCCCGGCATTCTAGTGATAGTGTGAGTGAAATAGGTTGCGCTTGCACAGCTTATGCAAATTGCAGGTGAGTTGTGAGGTTTGTGAGGGTTTCAGGGAGTTTGCGTACTCCAAATGAAGTTGTAGTAGGGGTGTGCGTACACTGCAGTTTGAGAGTAGGGAAGTCGTCGAACTCCATATGTGTGTGGCGCTTTGTGCTCAAAAATTGTCCACGTGGTTGTTAATGTACGAACCCTGCGTGGTCTAAGACTCCGTAGTATATTGAAAAGTGTATGACACACTTGGTTATATGTTGTAATCTGTCTGGTTTGGTAGGTTGATCGGGTGTGGTCAACAAGTCAGTGTGTGAGTTAAAGTGAGTGTAAGAAAATTCGACTGAGATTTGGTGAGTCCTATGTGCACCAGGACAGACCCATTGATCAGTTGAGAGTAAAATTTGCGGGTCGAATTTTGCTTGCGAATCTAGGAGACTGAAAAAGAAGGAGTAGCTGTAAGTGAGGGAAGAGCCATCAGTGAAAAATCCTTAGGGTTTCTGAAGCGATTGTGTTACCTTTCCTGTAGTAAACCAGCAGATTTGTTTTTGTTTTTGGGTTTTTTATTAGTGCTCACAATATTTTGCATTAGTTTTGTGTGAACTGAAGTTTAGGAGGACGAGCTGCAAGACTTTGTCAGCTGGAGTACGTGTGACGTCATTGGAGCTACGCTGGGATAGGTCGGTTTGTGAGAAGGTTCACGCACGGATTGGCAGCCGTCCATGAGAGGCAATGAGTTGAGAAAGTAGGTGGAAGGAATCTTGGGATTAAAAGTCACTTCCTGATTTGATTTTGAATAAACAAGAAGTAGAAAAGATGAAGTTTTTCAAAGCATTGAAAAGTGCCCTTAGGTGAGATACGTATATTACAATGAGTATAGGCGAGGTTACACCGGCAGAAGGTAAACCAGCTTACATTGTAATGGAAGAGAAGGGTGTCGCACCATGTCTTTGGCTAAAGAAATGGTGCAAATTGACAGAGAAAGATGGGAACTTTGCATTTCCTACAAATGGGACGTTCAATGTGAGGGTTTTGGAGCACTTACGGATGGTGCTATATGAATCGAAGCCCCTTCCGAGACCAGCACAGTTTGAGGCATTAGCGATTTGGGAGCTAGTGGCCAGATAGCAACAGCAATTGAAATTCAAGAGGAGGATGAGAAAGGCAGAAAAGACTCTGGTGGAGGCTGAATGGGACTGTGTTCAGAAAGCATGGAGAATGGAGACTGCATGGAATTAAGTTGTTTCCGGCAATAACGCAGGAGAATGAGAAGGAAGGAAAGAAAGCTACTAGCAAAACTAGCAAAAGTCCATCCGAGGGTAAGGAGGCTAGAAAGTCTTCAACCATAGAGGAGGAATCGGACGATGATGAGTTTATTACACAGCTATTGAGAGATCAACCACCACCATATACAATACATGAGAGTGGTCCAAGTACTATTGTTGACCTGACGGCTCCAACACAGGTTAATGGGACAGTGAGTCCGGTGCAGGTTAATGTTAACCTGCCAAAGAATGCGGTGCAAAGTGATCTTAATGTGCCTACAACTCCTGTAGTGCAGACCCAGATACAACCAAAACAGGTGCAGAGAATATATCCTGATGTGCCCATTATGGAAACAACTTCGAACTTTGTGGTGCCCACAGAGCAGGTGATTCCGAGACCAATACTGGTTCAAACTGAGCCGACTCCGATTTTGTTGCCCCAAGTGCAGCCGCAGGTAATGCCAAGATTTATGCCAGTGACAGGGACACAGTCAGATATGATTCCGATGATGAATCAGACTATGGGAGTTACTCTCCCACAGAGTGTAGGTGCCGGAGCAGCCCCGGATGCTATATTGCTACCTATTACTGTTGGTCTAGCGGTACCATTACTTGCACAAAAGAAACCTACTGTAGTAGAACAGGGAGCAATGTCCCAGAGCCTAATGAGGGGAGGACATAATGAACATGTCCAGGTAGTCTCTCCTGTGGGTCAGACTTTTGATGGATCCAGATCATTGTTAGACCTTAGTCCATTTGTAGCACTTCCAGATACGGTGACAGGACCAAATGTTAGTCAGAACTTGAAATTATTGACACCACAGACTCTGAATGCAGTTGCACAGCAGGTGTCACGGGTCCAAGCGAGTAACATTTAGTTACAAGGACTGACAGCTCAGCAATTAACTGAATGGTTAGACAAGCTGAATACCCCACAGAGTGACCCTAAAGGAGAGGAGTATTTGAATTTTGCTAGACTAAGCATGGAAGCAGGTGAACCCATTGAAGGAATAATGGGGGTGAATAGGTTAGAATCCTACACAGAGGCGGAATTGAGATACCTGTGCCCAAAGATTACGAGAGAGGTGAGCAAGGTTCATCAGAAATTAGCAGACTTGACAGAGAAATATGGCATAGAAATTGAGAAAACAAAGCATTTGAAAAGGAGTTACAAATTAGATTTTGAGGTGAAATTTTTTGAGCACATGAGATCTGCCGAAATGAAGGCACACCTTAAAGAATTGCTTCAAAGTGCTCAGACCTGGGGAACATTAGACAAATGGGAAGGCAGATGGGTAAAGAAAAGAGACAAGAGAAAAGGGGATTCTTTAGAGCTGACTGAAAATGTGCAGCAGGATAAAGATCCAGTAAAGATTTTACCAATGAGAGAGATTCCAAGGGGAAATTTTGTTCACGTCCCGTGGAGCAGAAGTGACATTCTGTCATTCACTAGTGATTATCCAAAATTGAGAGAAAAGCTAGTAGAGTGGTATCAGCAGACAGACAGATTTGTGAAACTGGCAAAGTGTTTGTGGACTTGAACACATTACTAGAGATAGTGGTTCCAGCTGACTTGTGGATCGAGTGCAAGAGAAGTGTAGATTGATGAACAAGTGAACCAGAGAGAGACAAAAAAACAGGTGCGCCATCTCCTGAAGTAATGAACCATTACTATAAGGTGATTGAGTTTCTGAAATCGAGACTTTCACCCAAGAATATTGATTAGCAGAGAATTGACAGGACAGCTCAGGAAGCAAAAGAGTTGATACATACATATTATGAGAGATTGTTGCAGGCATTCAAGCATTACAGTGGTACAGAAACAATTGAGGTGAAAGACATGCTACATTTTGTGTTCAGATTTGTGGAAGGATTGAGACCTGAAATTAGCCAGATGATTAAGAGTCATTTGATTTGCTAGCAAGCAAAGCCGACTGATGAGCTGTTGCAGTATGCGAAATACTGTAGTGATGAGATTAAATTGAAACAGAAAAAAGTTGAAAGAGAAAGCGATGGTGATTAAGATTAAAGCGGCTCAAACAGGAGTGCAAGGGAATTTTTCACAGCCGTTATCACAGCAGCAGCAGGTAAATATGATGTTTCAGCCTCAGATGAGAGGAAGAGGTTGTGGAGGTAATATGAATCGTGGTCCAGACTTGAATACTGTAGTGGTTCAGAATGATGTGCAGGGAATGAAGAAGCTATTGCCATGTCACACTTGGGGAGCCGTGGGACATTGGAAACAGGAGTGTCCGATGATGGTGCAGGAAGGTGTTGTTCAGCAGAGTAATGACATCAATTCATTCCAGAATGTGAGAAGACCGAGAGTAAGGGGTCCTAATCCAAATTTTCAGAATAATGTGAATCTAGTGCAAATTTTCAGCCCATGCAGCAGGTGCAAATGCCCCGTGCACAAGTGTCACAGTTGCAGCCGATACAACAGCAGGTTCCCATGGTAACTAGACAGCAAATTCAAATACCTCAAGCCCCGATGGATCAGCAACAGATGGTGCTTTCTCAACAGGTCACAGGACAGAGGCAAAACAGGAATAGTAATACAGTGCACCAATTCCCGTTACACAGTGAGAATGGAATAATGAATGGACGAGTGACAGTTCAGATGAGGAGACATGTGTGCTTGTGACTTCCTTAGAAGTAGATCAGAGAAGGGAAAGGTTATGGTCACAGGGTTTTATTCTTAGTTGACGCAGGAGCTACATGCTCTACAGTGAGAAGTGCAGAAGTTCCACATTTTTCCCGTTTCAGGAAGAACAGTTTAGGTTGTGGGGGTAGCAAACCAGTATTTGAAAAACCCGATTACAGATCCAGTTCAAGTTGAGATTGGAAATTTTCAGGGTTTGCACACATTTGTAGTCTGCGATCCAAGACTGGTATTCCTACTTGTTGTGCAAAACAAAGTGTTTGATTACTTGCTCAAATGACGGAATTGAGATTCAGGCGAATAATGGTGATGAAGAAGAACAAGCCCCAGAGATAGAACATGAAACTACGAATGAGGAGTACGCATTGATTGAATTTTTCCCGATGTTCACGGTGAAAGAGCTTCATTTTGATTTGCAGGGAACTGTTAAGGAGAAAGTGTGGAATTTGACAGGAAAAGAAGTAGGTTTGATAAAGGGAGTTGAGCCAGTCAAAGTTACTATAAAACTGAATGCAGTTTTCCCTCAACCTCCACAGTACCACATGCCGCAAGATGTTCTGATGAAAGTAGCCCAGATAATTGCAGAATTTGTAAAGCAAGGGGTTCTGAAGGAAGTATTGAGCAGCCCATGTAATTCACCAATAATGGGTTTGAAGAAACCCTGTGGGAAGGTTTGGATTGTTCAGGATCTGAGAAAAAGAAATGAGATTGTCGTCAAATGTTGTTCCGTGGTGCCAAATCCAGCTGTGATAATGTTCCAGATTCCATGTGATGCTGAGTGGTTCACTGTCATCGATTTGTCCCAATCATTCTTTTCTGTGCCTCTTCATGAGGCTAGCCCATTTCTCTTTTGTTTTAAATTTCTGATCGAGTCTATTGCTGGTGCAGAATTGCTCAAGGGCATTCAGAGTCACCTTCCATATTCAATCTTATTTTGAAAAAGAATTTGGAGTCGTTGGAATTGCCTTTCCAATCAACCTTTGTGCAGTACATTGATGACTTACTGATTGCGTCAAAAACAAGGGACGAGTGCAAGTATGATACCATTGCCCTGTTGAACCATTTGGGAAACAATGGTCATAAAGTGTCTCCGCTGAAATTACAATATTGTCAGAAAGTAGTGAAGTATTTGGGTCACCAGATTGAGAAGGGTTCAAGAAAGATATTCAGAGAGAGGATTACAACGATATTGCAGATAAGTCCCTTAACCACACAGAAAGATGTCAGGATGTTTCTGGGAATGGTGGGATATTGTCGCCAATGGATTCCAAATTTCTCGGTCATTTCAAGACCATTGCAGAAGCTGACTCATAAGGAAGTCACTGATCCCATAGTGTTAGACCAGGATGAAATGAAAGCGTTCACTGAATTGAGAAAGAGTTTGTGCAGGGCTCCAGGGTTGGGTATGCCTGACTACACGAAACCTTTCAAATTGTTTTGTCATGAGTGTCATGCATGTTCTTTGTCTGTCTTGACAGAGGTCCATGGAGGTGTAAACCACCCAGTAGTATATTTTTCAGCTACTTTGGACCCAGTCGCAGCAGCCTTACCGGGTTGTTTGCGTGCAGTTACCGCAGTTGGTCAAAGCCTTACACAGTGTGAGGGCATTGTGATGGGATATCCCCTGACTGTAATGGTCCCTCACTCTATTGAGATTCTACTGACAAGGACGAAAACCCAATACTTTACTGGTGCGATGTTGATTAGATATGAAACGAGTATTCTGGGTCACTAAATGTGTCATTGAAAAGATGTACAGTGCTGAACCCGGCAACCTCAATTCCGAGTGAAAATGCTGAAATTGAAAAAGAGGAAGATGTTGAACATGACTGTCTTGAAGTAACTAATTTGTGCACAAAACCGAGACCTGACATTAGAGATACACAATTGGAAGGGAATGACCAAATTATTTTTGTTGATGGGTCTTGTCTGAGAGACAATACAGGGACACTGAGAGCAGGATATGCTGTGTGCACAATTACAGGTACCTCAGAAGATTCTTTGCTTCGAGGAGTATATTCTGCACAAGTAGTAGAACTGGTAGCCCTTACTATAGCGTGCCATGTTTCTGCTCAGTTGAAAGTGCCCATCTATACGGATAGCCAGTATGGATTTGGAATAGTCCATGGTTTTGGTCAATTGTGTTCACAAAGAGGTTTCCTGACCTCTTCTGGTTCACCAGTGAGAAATGGTGAGAGAATTAAAGAGTTGTTACATGCTATTCAAATGCCTGAAAAGATTGCCGTGGTGAAATGCAGTGCACACCTGAAATCGCAGGCCTATGGCCCTCATTACAACATTGGCGGTAACTGCCGCCTACCGCCACAGCGACGGCCGCCAACATGCCGTGGCTACCAGCCGCCCACCCGCATTATGACCGTAGACGGAATCCCGCCAGAAGGCTGGCGGAATACCGTCGACGGTCATGGCTGCGGACAGCGGTAAGGTGGCGCTGCTGTCAGCAGCAGCACCACGCCAGCAAAACACAGCCGACTGTATCATGAGCAATGATACAGCCTGGCGGTGTTTTTCTGGCGGATGCTGATGCTGACAGCAGCACCGCATCCCGTCTCCTGCCAGAGGACCCCCTGCAAGCAGGTAAGTTGGGCTCTACAACAGGAGAGGGAGGTGGGGGGTGGTGTGTGCATGTGTGGGGGTGTTGTGTGTTTTTGTATGCGTGCATGCGGGTATGAGTCACGTTGGATGAGTGAGTGGATGACTGAATGTGAGTGTACATGTATGCTGTGTGTTGTCAATGCGTGTGTGAGACAATGTATGTTGGTGAGTATTGAGGTGAGTGGGTATGTATGTGTGCATGCGTGGGTGGATGTGGGTATGCGTGTGCGTATGAGTGTGTATGTGTGCGCGTGTGGGTGTGTAAATGTGCAGGGGGCAGGAGAGGGAGGGTGAGTGTGGGGGAGGACTCTCGGGAGGGGGAGGGGGCGGGTGACCCCTATCAGTGCCAGGGAAGTTCAACAATGAAGTAATTAAATTACTGTCTGCAGCATTGAACATTGAGCAGAAGTTGCATTGTAGTTACCGCCCTGAAGCATCATGACTAGTGGAACAGATGAATGGTACCTTGAAGTTAAGAGTTGCAAAGATGTGTGCGGCTACAAATTTGAGATGGCCTGACGCATTGCCTTTAGTGTTGATGTCAATGAGAAACACACCTGGCAGGAAGATAGGACTGTCGCCACATGAGACCCTCATGGGCAGAGCAATGAGGTTACCAGTGGTGCTTGCAAATGCACTTGTCTACATTACAGATGATATGGTGTTGGATTACTGCAAAGGTCTGCGGAACCCACCACACTGCCACTGATCCATGACCCAGGATACAACCTGAGAGCTGGAGACTGGATTGTCACCCGAAAGCACGTGAGAAAGACATGTATGGAGCCTCGTTGGTAGAGACCATACCAGGTAGTTTTGACAACTACCACAGCTGTGAAGTGTGCAGGAATTCCAAACTGGATTCATGCAAGTCATACAAAGAAAGTGGCATGTCCACTGGATCATGAAGATGCGTTGTTGAGAGCACCAACAACAGTGAGACAAGTCTCAGGGCCAGAAGGAGAACAAAGGGGAACTGAGACCGGATCTGAGCTCATTGAGGACGAATCAGTCACTCCTGTGAGAGACGAGGGAGGAGACCTCCAAGAGGGTGACGGAGAGCCTATCTCAATTGAAGCAGCAGGAGAGCCTCGTCAGAGGAGGGCTTTACCAGAAGCAGACAATCTTGAGAGACAAAAAGACCACTTGCCAGATCCAGAAGGGGAAGGAGTTGAGGAGGATCAAAGTCAAAGTGATCTGACTCCTCCTGAACCGGTTGCAGGTCCGTCAAGAAAAAACACCACTGAACAAGGAAAAGGTTCAAGTTCAAATCTTAAGAGAATACTGACAAAGGCTCCACTGAAAGGAGATAAGTGGCCGGAATCACAAGTGGAGAAAGGGAAAGAGGTGGTTGTTGAACCAACAATTGAGGAAGAAATAGATACCACAAGGAAAGAAGATCTAAGTGAAGGAGAGCTGAATGGTGATTGAAAATTGAAGAGAAAGAGAATAGCAAGTCAAAGATACACTGGTCCTGAATGGGTGTATGCAACTACTAACGAATGGCAGCAAGAGTTTTTGTCTTTTTGTTTTAATAGAGAAGTTCCAGGTCAGTATTTTGGCATGTGAAGGAAGCTAATGAACTGAACTGTTGAAACAATCTGAGAGAAAAATTTAGAGAAAGAGACTGAGACATTGATAACCTGATTTGACTTTTGAAACCTGATTTTGACATAGCTGCTAACCGATTTTGACAAGGGATCCTGGAAGTGAAACTAAACTGCTGAAAGAAAGAGTTGTCTTTTTTTGATTTTTCCTGCAAGTTTTTCTAAATTTCTTCTGCTTTCTGATTCTTTACAGATCATGAGTAACATTAGTCAACAAGGTAGGGTGCTAGGCGCTGTAAATATGTGAGCATTGGTTTGGTGATTATGTGTGGATATTGGTTGTGGTGTTGATTGTGGGTATGTCTGTTCTTGATAAGAGAGGAGCCAACCATACTTTTGCTTTTGAAATGACTACTGCACTTACGGCATTAGAGAAGTTTAGGTTAGATGAGAAATATTTGCATGAGGATACTAATGCGCAGGGAGAACTTACTTCTAACCTTTTCTATCGCTTATTGAGTGAGTATGTTGAGACAATGGATGCGAAGAATTGTTTTGTGTGTACGTAGATTCCTTCATCAGTCGAGGAAGGAGTTGCCTATCATAGTTTGCCTCTAACTTATGGGATAAGTTGTAGTCTGTTACTAAAAAGGTTTTATAACCAGGAGTACATCCAGTATTTCTATTCTAACTATGACATTGTATTTTCGTTTGTTCCTATAATTGGATATTGGAGTAGAGAAACTAAAGATAATGACATAGACATAGTTAGAGGGTTCTTTGAACCTACATTGACGTTAGGCACAGCTTATGCGCATAGAAATAATTTGACATGCTTGCTTACACCTTTAGAGAAAAGCTTCTTAGATCACACAGATGACAGGAGAAAAGCATTAAAAGAGAAATTTGAAAAAGGCTTGGAGAAAGGACTTACAAGAATGACTATGCTTATAGTGCAATTAAAACGCAACGGAAATTAGCTTTAGATGCACAACACGTAGGGAAACTTTGTATATACAGGCCTAAATCGTGCACTGACACTTTATTTTGTGGGAAAGAGTGAATGTAGGCATGTGTTTTTGTTTCAGAGTAAATTGACTTTTATGTTGAATGGACAGGACCTTGCAATTCCAGGGATTTACATCTGTGGACTAAATGCCTTTTACTGTCTTCCAAGAGGATGGTATTGGACATGTTATTTGGAGATAGTTTTCCAAAAGATTTATCAAATGGAGGATTTGAAAAAGTTTCAGAAAGTGACTAAATTACATCATAAGAGACAGAGGAGGGAGTCCTCTTCTGCAATAGTGGGAGATATATTTGGAGCAGTGATTCCTTCAGTGGGAGTCATTCTGAATTTGATTAAGATTCGAAAGTTGTCTACTATTGTGGATAACATGCTGACAAATTTTTCAGGAGCCATACTCCTGATAGATACTGAATTAGCTGCTGATAGAGCTATGACTCTTCAAAATCGACTTGCTTTAGACATTCTTTTAGCAAAGGATGGTGGAATCTGTAGAATGATTAATTCTAGGCATTGTTGTTCATATATTCCAGATAATAGTAAAGAGATAAGGGACTTACTTACTAATCTGACTAATGCAAGTGCTGATTTGAAAGAATTGAAAGAACTAGGTGTTTGGGAAAAGGTTTGCTTCGGTGGGGAATTGGTTCAGCAACATTTGGAATGGGGTTCCATTGAAAATATTACAAGGGATATTAATTGTTGTGGTTGGTCTATTGGGGATATGGAGATTGTGCAAACTATGCAAAATAATTAAATTAAAAAATTCAAAGAATAACCAGAGGAGGGAAGAAAAGAAAAGGGAAAAACCTTACAGAGAAAATTCAAGGGGAAAACGAAATTAGGAAGAAATGGAATTGTAAAAGTTTTAGCTGAATTGAAATTTGGGGGTAATAATTAGTTTAATGACATATTTAGTTATCGAGGAGGGATTGCTAGCGCATGTGCTTTAATAAAAATGATTAATTAAATGTTTATGTATTTTGAATAATAGGTTTAGGTAGAAAATGTAATAATGTAGAAAATAATGCACACATTTGAAAATGTGATCACGAAGAATGGCCACCAATGTTAACGAAATGTACTAATCAGTGAGTAATACTTATGAAATATTGAATACATGTTAGACTAATACAGTAGTATGTCACATCAAGGGTTATGAATTAAGCTTTAGCTTTATTAATTGTAGGCCTTAACTTAGCAAGTGTCTTGGCCTATTTGTCAGGCCTCATGTAAAAGCTGTATTTCTTAGCGTTTAATAAAATAAATGCTGACCAAGTGAATTAAACTGTGAAATGTCTATTGTATTGTTTAAATGTGCTCATACCGGAAGTTTTTTTGTGTGAACCGACTGCTGAAAGATGATGTTCTTGCTAATGCAACATTTTATGTGTAATGTGTGTGAGACTGACTTTCCCAGGACAAGAACAATGAAGATACTGACTAGAGTAGAAGCTGCAACAATATTGTTACCTGACAAGCCGGATGATGAGGACATCGCAAGACAAACCAATCAACAATATGAGAACGGAGAAATATTAAAAATTCATAGATTTGGGATATTAGTTTTATTGGACATAGTGTGAACATATGATTAACTGACCAACAAGGAATTAGGGGAGAGTTTAGGTGACTTTTATATAACAACGCTCATTCGGAGAAAAGACAGCCATCACCCTTTTTTTTCTGACCGAGAGGTTATTACTTTCTTATGCGAGATGTGCTTACTTTAATGCTTAAATGACTTTGCCCTTTTAATTTCTGATGCTGAAACCTGATGCCTTGCTGATCAAACTGATGTCCTAAGGATGAAGACTGATTCTGCTTTGCTGATCCATACCGAGGATAGGTTTATTTTTAAATGTGATTATTATGCATATTTGCTTTTCCTTTCTAGGTACCAACTGCGTTGTTTTGATAGAGCCATAGTTAGATGTTTTCCCAAATTTGTGTTACTAAATTGTTTTGCATGAAGCCCAACATGCTGATGCTAATCCGACGTTAGTTAAGGATCCCAACTTATGATAACAGGGACTGCTTGATGAATTTCTCTGCTCAACTTCATGTACTTCATTTCATTGACACAGCTGACTTTGCTATTGATTTGCAACATAACTCTAGAATGTGTTGTAGTTCAAGCTTTGATTAGATTGCGTTTCTTCCACCACTTTGGACAACCAGTATTGTTTCTATATTTGTTCCATTTGATTTTGAGATTAATTTACATGACCTTAGCATTGTTCATAACATTCTAAACTTTTACTAAAGGTGTGGTTATTCACGACTGGAAGGTCATGGTGTGTGACAATTACTGACTCCAGTGATTATTGATGTTATTGATTACTAATGATTATTGATTATTGAGTATTGATTATGTACTGGAGCTATGGTAAGAACATCTTAATTGCGAGCCAAAAGGTTCATCGACCTATTCACGTCCCCTTGTAGGTTTACTTATTAAGGTCAGACGGGCTAACACCCCTACAAAGAAAAGTAAACCCTGGTGTCTAGTGGGCTTTCTACCCCACCGTAGGTGCATATGGGGTAATTGCCCCGACTATTTCTCTTTTTTGGGTTGGGGGGGCATGGATATGGCCATGTTGGGCAGTCCTCACCGATACAAATAAAAAAAGTATGGTGTCCAGTGGCTTTCTGCCCCCTTGGGGGCCGATTGGGGGTTATTGTCTTCTTTTGCATTAAAAAAACATCCCTGGTGTCTAGTGGGCTTTCTGCCCCCCTGTGGGGTAGATCGGGGGTAATAACCCCATCTGCCCTCTGGGGGAGGCAGAAAGACTGTTTGTGTCTGGGGAGGGGTGGGGGCATTGCCATGACCTTTTTGAGCAGCACCCACCTGTATAAGTTAAAAAAAAATCCCTGAGTCGAGTGGGCTTTCTGTTTCCCTGGGGAGGGGGCAGATCAGGGGCTATTGCCCCATTTCCCCCCCCCCCCCGGGGGTCAGAAAGACTGATTATGGCACAAAATTAAGGGGGGAGCAAAAGCCCTTAGCGAAGGGGCTGCTTCTTCCTCTCTGATGTCTACTCCATGCTTGGGGATCACCCTTCTGTGGTGATCCCCAAGCAGGGATTCACTAACAAAGGGTACCATTGGAAAGGGGGATTCTCCTCTTTCCAATGGTACCTCCCCCATCTGCCTATGTGCTTGGGGGGCAGAGACAGCCCCCTGAGAACTGAGGTAGTGACAGTGAAATGATGTCAGCACGCCTTGCTTGATGCCCGTCATTTAACTGAAAACTAAAAATAGCCTCGGGAGCTGGGAAAACTCTTTCCCAGCACGTGAGGCTATTTTTACAAAAAACTAATTCTTCTGCTGTAAACAGCAGAGGGATCTGGGGCTCATGTGATGAGGATGGAATGGTTTCGTCCTCAGCACATGAATATCGGCCCACATGACTAAACCATTCCATCATGAGCACCGAAGGGGTTAATGATGGTCTTGAAGATAGGCCTAATCGAGGGCTGGTCACTGACTGTAAGGTATGCAATTCTTTCTGCAGCCTCTGCTGTCTGTTTGGGCCATAAAGGAAAGGCCTTCTAATGTAAAAAGGATGTGGTGGTGCCTGTGGCCATTCTTGTCATCCGAGGCAGATGCGGGCTCCCGGTGCATTCTGTGACAGTTTGCATCAGAAGACAGCACACATTTGAGGCTATTGTTGGCTGCATCCTCAAGGGATTAGAAAGGATGAGCCATCTCTAAAGTGTATTTCTGTTGAGCGTGGTCATCCTGCTGACAACAATTATCTCACCTGGAAAATGTAATCAAAAGGGAAAATGAAGTGATCGGTTATACTGTGTTTTTCGATAAAACACAAAGAGGAGGGTGGCGAGTTCAATCTGATGATGGTCTTTCCCCATCCATTGCTGTAAAAAGTGAGTGATGGTGATTTATTTCTATTTGGCTGTTTTCTTTATCTTTCACCATTTTTTATTTTTTAGCCTGGCTTTAGGCTTATTTACTGTGAGACAACAGGCCCCAAGTTTGAGGTCATGGAAGATAAAAAAGCTTTGAAAATAAGACATTTGTCTCCTTCCTTTTCTTTGGATGATGAGGGAGGGATAGTGTGACCAGATTTTATGAAGCAGAAACCAGGACAGGTAAGTAGGACTAAAGTCTTTTGAGTTACTTTTATGTCTGGCCTCTCCCCATTTTTGCATAGCCAGGCCTGTCCCGGTTTTTGCAAAGCAATGTAAAATGTAAATGCATGTATGTCTATGATTGTGTGTGTGTGTGTATGCACACATATACACACACATTTACAAGGTTACGTTATGTAACATATGCTGTGGCACGACCCCTGTCCTCCTCCCTCTCTCTTCCCTCTGCTGGGAGCCAACAGACGACCTCCTCCATTACTGCCTGAAAGAACAAGCATTTGCAATGCAATAGATCTCGTATTTGTGAGAGTTAGAGCTATTGATGTTGTAAATGACAGTGGCCCTCATTACAACATTGGCGGTAAATCCCGCTTACCGCCGTGCAGAAGACCACCAGCACACTGCTGCGGCAGCGGAATTCCGCTACAGCTATTATGACCCACAGCTCAGAATCCGCCAAAATCTAGACACCCACACAAGTCCGCCACACCAAAGGTCAGAGATAAAGTGGCGATAACAAAACCTCCACCGTCACGCCAACAGGAATACGCCCACACTATCATGACCCACGAATCCATGTGGCAGTCTTTCAACCGCGGTATTCCATTGGCGGTACACACCGCCGCGTTCTAAATACACACACATTTACAAAACACAACCACATTGGACAATTCCAAGTACACACACCTAATACACATATACACACCACTCCCACACACCCAATACAATATAAAACACACACCCACATTACCCACAAACCCTTATAACGAACAATTTGGAAGAAGCAGAGAGACAGCAAAGACCACACCAGCATACAGAGGCACACAACACCATCACTCATACACATCCACGCACAAAACACCACACACCCCTAAACATCACCCCACACATCACAACACACACCACCTCACACATCACCCACACCACCCCATGGCACCGCAAAGACACCCCAGGTTCTCTGAGGAGGAGATCGGGGTCATGGTGGAGGATATCAGCCGGGCAGAGCTACAGCTATTCGGATCACAGGTGCAGCACACCTCCATAGCTAGGATGATGGAGCTATGGCGAAGAATCATGGACCAGGTCAACGCAGTGGGACAGCACCCATGAACACGGGATGACATCAGGAAGAGGTGGAACGACCTATGGGGGAAGGTACATTCCGTGGTCTCAAGACACCATGTTGCGGTCCAGAGGACTGGCGGCGGACTCCCACCTCCTCCCCAACAACTACCAACATGGGAGGAGCAGGTCTTGGCTATACTGCATCCTGAGGACCTCACAGGAGTAGCTGGAGGAATGGACTCTGGTAAGTCAAATCTTTAACTACTTCATCCCCACCCTACCTGCATGCTATCACATACCCCCACCCTCGCCCTCACCCCCATCACTCCAACTCCTCACATATGTCCCACTATCACAAACCACACATCCCAACACCAAGCCCTGCATGCAACAACAAAGCATGGACACCCATCACCAATGCATGTCCACTATAGATGCCCACACAGACCCCTAAACAATTATTACACAAGGTCCTACACAAGAATGTAAGCACTGGGGTGCAGGGTCACCCACCCATTGCACACCAATGCACACACAGATACAATAATCATGCCTTTACACCCCTGCAGGGCCCCTACCCAACGTCACCAGACAGGAGGTTCCAGACATGTCCATTCCCCCCACAGAAGAGGCCCACAGTGATGACAGCAGCTCTGTCCAACTGGATCTAGCTGACCAGCCGGGCCCATCTGGGACTTCGGGACAGTCGGTTCCCCTGACACAGTCACAGGCCACCACAGAGCCTCCCCCCTCAGGAAACACCAGCACAGCACCCACCCAGCGGTCCCATACCTCTGTCCCCAGGACACGTCAAGCAGCAGTGTGTGCACCACTACAGGGAACCCAGGCTAACCCACCACCCACAAGACCAGCAGGAACCTGGGGGCAGTGGGCACACGGTTCAGGGGACAGAGGCCCAGGAAAACCGGTGAACTGGGAGGTCTGCTGTGCGACAGGGGGAGGACAGGCCCAGGGAACCCACTCTCCACGAGGCCCTCTCCAACATCATGGGAGCAAACCATCATTCCCAGGAGACGATGGCAACGGTACTGGCCAAGTTTCAGGAGACCCAGCGGCTGCAGGAGGAACAGTATTTGGGGTTCAGGGAGGAACTCAAATCCATCAACACCACCCTGGGCACCATTGTAGGGGTGCTGAAGGACCTCGTGAACACCAGGAGGGACACTGTGGCACAACAAGGGGCCCCTGACACTAACCTGGATGATGAACTGCCCACCACCTCCACCGGCGCTAGTGGACAGGAGGCACCGCCACAGGACCACGACACCAGCACCCCACCCCCTGCAGATGGAGAACCACCCCGCAAGCGGCCCCTGAGACTCAGGACAAAGACAGAGAACAATGCCAAGACCCCCACCAAGAAATGAGACTACCCTGAATGTCATCCTTTTGTCCCACTTTGTCACCCTGTCCATCCTTAAACTGCCCTAGCTCCACGTCCTATGCCCCTTTGGACAATGCACCTGTGAGACAAATAGACTGGACTCTGCCATGGACATTCCTCCACCGTCACCCCTGACCATTTTACAACCCCCTCCACTATTTAACACGTAAATAAACACCCTTGAATCACAAAACAATGTGGAGTCAGTCTGTGCTTTCACAAATGTGTATTTGCAATAACTGAGGGAAATAGCAATGTCCATTCTATTGTCAACATACCTATGTCACACAGCTCTAGTCAATGAGGTAACATAGCAGAGGTCACACAGTGTGACCCACATCTGTGAAATCGAAAGGGAAAGTGACAAATTAGGGTCCATACACTGGGTGAAAGTGACAGACAGATGATAGGTCGAACAATTTTATCAGATGAAGGAGGCAGTGATGTCTTCTTACCTGGGTCTCACTGGAAGTATTGCTGGATCACAGTGTTTCTGTTGTCTATGTCCTCTTCTTCTGCTTCCTCTTCTTCACTGTCCACAGGCTCCACAGCTGCCACAAGACCTCCTTCTGGAGCATCCTCCTGCAGAAAAGGCATGTGTCGTCGCAAAGCCAAGTTGTGCAGCATACAGCAGGCCACGATGATCTGGCACACCTTGTTTGGTGAGTAGTATGGGGAACCACCTGTCATATGGAGGCACCGGAACCTGGCCTTCAGGAGGCTGAAGGTCCTCTCTATAACCCTCCTAGTTTGCCCATGTGCCTCATTGTACCATTCGTCTGCCCTTGTCCTGGGATTCCTCACTGGGGTCAGTAGCCATGACAGGTTGGGGTAGCCAGAGTCACCTGCAAATGTCGAGGGACAACTGTTAGACACACTAACCCTTAGGGACAACCCCAGACCCAGACAACTATTCACACTGTATAGGGTCCTTGTCTTTACCTAATAGCCACATACAGTGCCTCTGGAGTTGCCCCATCACATAAGGGATGCTGCTATTCCTCAGAATGCAAGCTTCATGCACTGGGCCAGGAAACTTGGCGTTCACATGGGAGATGTACTGGTCTGCCAAACACACCATCTGCACATTCATAGAATGGTAGCTCTTCTGGTTTCTGTACACCTGTTCACTCCTGCGGGGGGTACCAAGGCCACATCTGTCCCATCAATGGCACCTATGATGTTGGGGATATGTCCCAGGGCATAGAAGTCACCTTTCACTGTAGGCAAATCCTCCATCTGAGGGAAAACGATGTAGCTGCGCATGTGTTTCAGCAGAGCAGAAAACACTCTGGACAACACGTTTGAGAACATAGGCTGGGACATCCCTGATGCTATGGCCACTGTAGTTTGAAAATACCCACTTACCAGGAAATGGAGTACTGACAGGACCTGCACTAGAGGGGGGATTCCTGTGGGATGTCGGATAGCTGACATCAGGTCTGGCTCCAATTGGGCACACAGTTCTAGGACTGTGGCACGATCAAGTCTGTAGGTGACTATTACATGTAGCTCTTCCATTGTCGACAGGTCCACCAGCGGTCTGTACACCGGAGGATGCCGCCATCTCCTCACCTGCCCCAGCGGACGTGCTCTATGGATGAGAACAGCGATCAGAGGGTCAGCCAACACTGAGGTACTAAAAAAACAACTTTATTGCACACATATGTCAAGCCGCTATGTGCCTGTCTTAGTGTGTATGCAAGGCCTAGATACGTGTGACACATTTAAAATTAATGCCATGTGGCCCCCTGAAATGGCGGCTGCCTCACCTGTAATGTGGGACAAGGGGTATGAGGTAACTGTGCTGGCGTTGTACACCGTCGCGGTAGGCGGTCGAAGACCGCAGCGCAATCCTGCATTGGTTAACATTGGACCCATTGGGTCCCAGGAGCCAATGACGATGTACGCCGGCGGTGACGGTACGCACCGCCGCAGACGTGACTGCAATTTTCTCTCTGTTCACTCACTTGATACCTGATCTTCAACAGGAGAGGACCTACACTGCAAGTGCTGCTGTGACCTCAGTCTGGAAGCGACGATGGCTCATGTGTCTGGGGAAAGGGCCCCTGCCTTCACATCGGAGGAGTTGGACAAACTAGTGGATGGGGTCCTCCCCCAGTACACGCTACTCTACGGTCCTCCAGACAAACAGGTGAGTACACTGTGATCATGCTGTATGGGCAATGCCTGTTTGGAGTGGTTTGGATGGGAGATGGGGGGGAATGAGGCGTGCATGATCCGACGGTGAGTGTATGTGCGTCAGGGCAAGGGTGGGTACGTGGGCCAATGACTGTGATGGTCCGGACGGTTAATGTTGTACCTTTTTTCCCTGTACTATTCCTCTAGGTCAGCGCCCACCAGAAGAAGGATATTTGGCGTGCCATCGCCAAGGACGTCTGGGCCCTGGGGGTCCACCACAGACGGAGCACCCACTGCCGTAAAAGATGGGAGGACATTCGCCGCTGCAGCAAGAAGACGGTGGAGGCCCAGCTGAGGATGGCCTCCCAACGGGGAGGAGTGCCCGTCGCAACATGACCCCGCTGATGTTCCGGATCCTGGCGGTGGCCTATCCGGAGTTGGATGGGCGCTTGAGGGCATCACAGCAGCCACAAGGGGGTGAGTGCAGTCACATCCATCTGACTCTGCGCGCATTGGAGGTGTCTGGGTGGGGGAGGTGGGCTGTGGGTTCCCCTAGGCTAGGGCGAGCCTTGTAGGCAAGGACCCTTTGTGAGGCAGGCTAAGTGGCACCACAACCCCACCAGTAGTAAGAGCCATCTACACCTAGTCAGGCCCCTGTGACTTCCATGTGTGCAGCAATGGGGCATAGGCCATGTACCCCATGTCCCTGTGAGGAATTAGGGAACTCTAAGTGCATGGCGTAGTGCAGAGGGCTGCTGTGTCTGTAGTGTCCGCCAACGGTAGCAGTATTGCATGTACAGAACAAGTCTTTCTACTTTCTTTCCCCCCCTTTTTGTGGTCTCCCTGTTCTTGTGTGCATTAGCATCATCAGGCGGAGGAGCTGTGCCACCGGAGCAGGAGGGAGCTGCATCCCACATGGCCCTGGAGGGTGACACTACGGAGTCAGAATTCACCAGTGGGATGGAGGGCGAGGGGAGCTCCACGGCGGGGACTGGAGCAGAGACCAGCGACACCGACTCCTCCTCTGATGGGAGCTTCCTTGTGGTGGCGGGCCCCTCCGTGTCCCCCGCATCTACAGGTGCAGCCGCCACCCCCCTACCAGCACTGCCCTCCCAGCAGCCCCTCAGTGTGTGCCCCATGGCCGCTCACCCAGGAGGGTGGGCATCTCCTTCGCCCCAGGCACCTCAGGCCCTGCCCCAGCCAGCCCTGCTGCCTTCAGTGAGGAGGCCATTGACCTCCTGAGATCCCTCACTGTTGGGCAGTCTACCATTCTGAATGCCATCCAGGGTGTAGAGAGGCAGTTGCAACAGACCAATGCATACCTGGAGGGCATTCATTCTGGCCAGGCAGCCCAACAGCGAGCATTTCAGACTCTGGTCTCAGCACTGATGGCAGCCATTGTCCCTGTGTCCAACCTCCCCCCTCCAACTTCCTCCACCCAGACCCAATCCCCTGAACCTCAGCCGATCCCAAGCACACCATCAGACCGGCATGCACACACCTCAACACACAAGGGTAGCTCGGGCAAACATAAGCACCACACATCTCACAGGCACTCACACAAGCATCATACCCATGCACACATACCAACATCCACTGCCTTCACTGTGTCCCCCTCCTCCACGTCTCCCTCTCCCCTCCCTGTCACGTCTCCACTCACACCTGCATGCACTACATCCTCAGCCACTACCTCCATCACCAGTAAGCCCATCACCACACACCGCTCACGTGCAATCACCATCCCACTACCATTCATACATCCCCTGTGTCCTCTACCAGTGTGTCTGTGAGCCCTCCTCCCAAAGTACACACACGCAGCCACACACCCACCCAACAGCCATCCACCTCACGACAGCCTCCAGCCCATGCACCTTCACCCAAAGTCAGCAAACAAACACCTCCTACAACCACTACCTCTTCCTCCGCCCCCAAACCCCCTCTATCTACCCGTCCCAGTGTGTCTAAAAAACTTTTCCTGTCAAACCTCGACCTCTTCCCTTCACCTCCCCCAACCCTTCCGTCCCCTAGGGCCCGCCTTTCCAGGTCCCAACTCAGCACCTCAGCCACCACATCACCGGGCACAGTGGTGCCAGCAGTCACCGGATTCTGGAGTGCGCCAAGCAGCAGGGCTGACAGTGTCCCAAGGAGCGAGGCCAAGGACATTCCCCCACTTCCAAAACAGAAGAAGTTGCCCACATCCCGGAGGGAGAAGGCCAAAACACCTGCCACCAAGGGCTCAGCCAAGACAGCAGTTGGGAGTGGCAGGACAGCTGCGCCACCATCCAAGGTGGGGAAGGGCCTGAAAAAGAAAGGCAAGTCAACATCGCCACCAACCTGCACGGCGGACCAGACCGGCACCGCCACATGCACCGCTGCCACGGGCACCGCCGCCAGCACCCAAGATACTGAGCCCTTCACCAGCACTGCCGCTCATGACACCGCCGCCAGCACTGAGGTCAGTGAGGCCCCCACCAGCACCGCCACTCATGACACCGCCGCAAGCACTGAGGTCAGTGAGCCCCCCACCAGCACCGCCGCTCATGACACCGCCGCCAGTACCCCGGTCAGTGAGCCCGCCACCAGCACCGGTGCCCAATGACCGCCGCAAGCACCGCCGCTACTGATCCTGCCGCCAGCACCGCCAGCAGCCACGCCACATCCTGAGCCAGTGGAGAAAGGCATCCACTACCTTAGTCCTTGGCAGGATGAAGCACTCTGGGCACAAAGCCCCCTCCAGAATCTGTGGAGATTCACATCCACTACCTCAGTCCTTGGCAGGATGAAGCACTCTGGGCACAAAGCCCCCTCTAGAACCAGTGGAGAAAGGCATCCATGGCATCCACTACCTCAGTCCTTGGCAGGATGAAGCACTCTGGGCACAAAGCCCCCTCCAGAACCAGTGGAGAAAGGCATCCATTACCTCAGTCCTTGGCAGGATGAAGCACTCTGGGCACAAAGCCCCCTCCAGAACCAGTGGAGACTGTTATCCACTTGAGAAACTGTGGCTTTGCACTCCCGAGGATAAAGCAGTGGGCAACCCACCCACTTGAGAGACTTGAGAGACTGTGGCTTTGCACTCCCCAGGATAATGCAGTGGGCAAACCACCCACTGGAGAGACTTGAGAGACTGTGGCTTTGCACTCCCCAGGATAAAGCAGTGGGCAAACCACCCACTGGAGAGACTTGAGAGACTGTGGCTTTGCACTCCCCAGGATAATGCAGTGGGCAACCCACCCACTGGAGAGACTTGAGAGACTGTGGCTTTGCACTCCCCAGGATAAAGCAGTGAGCAACCCACCCACTTGAGAGACTTGAGAGACTGTGGCTTTGCACTCCCCAGGATAAAGCAGTGGGCAACCCACCCACTGGAGAGACTTGAGAGACTGTGGCTTTGCTCTCCCCAGGATAAAGCAGTGGGCAAACCACCCACTGGAGAGACTTGAGAGACTGTGGCTTTGCACTCCCCAGGATACATCAATGGGCATGGAGCCCCCTCATGGAGCTGGCGTTGTGCACTCATCCGTCTGAGGTGCCACCCCTTCCCTTCCCCCTGAGATGCCTGTTTTTTTTCGATCTGATGCGTGTTTCCCCTTCCAAGTCCTGTTTCCGCCGTGTTTTTGTTCGTGTTGAATCCATCCTGGAAAAGGTGGCGGATTGGCCTGTCATAATAGTGCAGGCGGTACATTGTGTTCCGCCTGTCTGTTGGCGGTGACCGCCATGCTGTTTGTCTGTACCGCCGTGGCGTTCGGAGTGTTAAAGCGGCTGTCTATGTTGGCGGTTTCCGCCGTGGTCGTAATCCCATTTTGTTTTCCGCCAGCCTGTTGGCGGTATTACCGCCGCTTTAACACCGACACCAGGGTTGTAATGAGGGCCAATGTCTTTTATTTATATGTTTTGGGGTGTAGGAGATGTATTTGGTGTGGAGTGGAAATTATGGTTTGAATTGCAATTGCTAGTTGTGGAATTGTGTGGGATG
This sequence comes from Pleurodeles waltl, assembly GCF_031143425.1. NCBI lineage: Eukaryota > Metazoa > Chordata > Amphibia > Caudata > Salamandridae > Pleurodeles > Pleurodeles waltl. The sequence goes on from NC_090448.1 coordinate 139,024,820, forward strand.
AGATTGTGTGGTGTGGAGTGTATTTGTGTTGTGGAAGTATGCGGCACAGTGAATATATGGGGATGAGAGCTGCACAGAATAGACAGTAAGGAAGATTGAGAGGGATAGGTAGTTTATTTAGGAAGTGGTGAATGGACTTGAGACAGAAGCTATGTTGTAGAGCATTGTGGGTGCATTTCCAAAATATATATAAAGCTGATGTTTGTGTGATAAATTCTGTGGCACTAGGGAGAGTTTTTACAGATGGTACTATCTTGATACTAGAGGCATTGCAGTTATGGCTGTTAAGTATTACCCAGGAAAAATGATTCCTTGTTGACAATCTTTTTTATTAAATTATTGTTGCAAAACATGCCTGATGCACTGTGGTGATCAGTGCTGGTAGAAACCTGGCATACGATGACCACTAATGTAATTTTGTGTGAACCGTGAACACCTGAATTAGCATTAAACTCATTTAAATGACTATATTAATGATGCTCTTTAGACAGTACACGGGTGTTACGTGTATAGAACTGTTTATATTACAGGAGTGGAAAGAAGAGAGAGGAGGCTCCTGCACAAAACATAAAGATGAGAGGAATGAGGGTTATATTGCAAGCAGCAGAGAGGAGTGTGGGGGTCCTGCAGGTTGGAGAGTGCAGCTAGGGTTATAGGCGAGGCGACGGGTGCCTCAAAAGGGTGGGGGTGTGGAGGGGAGCTGCTGCTATGTGAGACATGGCTGTGATGGGAACCAGGGACATTAACTTACTGAACTTTAAAATAAAAACCATGAAAAATGCCAACAATGAAGCATGAGGGCATTTAAAAGGAAAATACACAGATAAATTGCTCTACCAAAGAAAACATACCAGCAAAACAATGCAGTTGGGACGCAACAACACAAACTCACTTCTTCCATAAAATATATTTTTCACAAAAATAAACCCTACACATTCTTAGAACAACGCACTTCCAAGGTTATAAAAAAATGACATAATCCACTGCGAAGCAGCACGCTGTGCTTTAAATGCGCACAACGTTACAGTAACAAAACTGTTAACATTATAGTTATGAAAGCAAATAATGTGCACCAAAAGATTACACAATAACTAAAACGCATAACAAACCAAAAATACCATTAGTAAAATATGTTACACTGACCACCAACCAAAAACATGACAGTGAAATAATAAACAAGACACAAAAACAAATGTAATGCAACACAAAAAAAGAATGCCATCAAATGAACCAAGCCGAAGTAAAAAAAGGAGTGCCTCATAGAAACCATAAATAATTAAGCAAATGAGTAAGATGACATGGAGGAGTTAAGATGTACAGCCCTGTTTACAGCAGAGCTGGGAAAGATGAGCATTCCTCTCCAGTACTCCAGATGAAAGATCAAAGTAGTCGCTGAGCACATCTTAAAATGGTGAGCAGTGTATTTATATAGTAGTTGGTACGATCTCCATGGGAAGACACAAAAAAGAAAAAGGGTGGGACAAACAGGAAGATTACCCACTAGCAAGCAAGGATTTTTAAAGCACATTGGCATAGATAAATAACAATCACTGTGAGGAGCAGAACCTCACAAACCATCTACAACGGGTCACTAAGTGGCAGCACAAGTGCTGTCTAGGCTCCACCTAAAAAGGACAATAAATGAAATCACTTTAGAGGTGTCCTTTGAAAGGAGAGCATAGTTGCATTTCTGCTTTGCAGAATGACTTTATCTTTGTCCCAAAAACCGTGACATTTATTGAAAATTAGGACAAGCACCGGGACCCCGGGCCATTCTTTTGAAAACTGGGAATGCCTGGGGAAATCTGGTATGTCTGGTACTTCTCCAGTGTATTCTCCCTAGTCCTTCTCAAATAACGCCAGCAAAAGGCATTCAGAAGATGATTCTCTAGGCTACTGCTGCCTTGACTTAGGAGAGAGCAGAAAGAAGAAAGAGACCTTGCTGTCCTTCTAAGAACCAGCAGGAAGATGACATTTCATCCACCGCTTCAAGACCAGAGCCAGTATTTCCAGTTGGGAAACTACACAAGGAGGGAAGTGGTCAGCTTGGTCCTTGGTCATATCAAAAAGAACACTGGCTCTCCGTTGGTGCCTGATTTGGATGAATCACACAGACTTTTTACCCAGTGCTACAGAGCTTTGAACTTTCCTCTGAATGAGAAAAGTAAGAATTTCATTTTAGGGAATGGAAGGAAATGGAGCTCCTTAACATTCCAGGTTTTTGCAGCAGATGTATATATTGCACAAGGCTGATGAAATCTTTCTGCATTCAGTCAAAAGTGACTCAATTGTAGCAACTTTATTTGGTTGGACATTGGTCAGTCCCGATCAATGCATACCTTCTGATCCTGAAGATCCTGAAGATAAGAGGATAGAGAGTGCCATGAAAAGATTCTTTGTTGAAGTCACTTTGGCACTTCGAGCACCCTCCTATGCTGAGTTTACAGCCAATTCATGAAGTGCAGCAACCACAGTTGCTGTGCTTCATTGCATGAAAAGAAGCTAGCAGAACACCATAAATAGTTACTAAGATATGGTGCTGTTTTTGTCTCTCCCTGTGCTTGCACACTTTTGGCTGCCTTGCGATAACACATGCACCCATGCACCATTGAACAAGGGTGTGCGTGTGATGTTAAGCCTAGATTTGTACTGCAAGTGGAACCTTACAGTATGAAATATTATGCTTTGACATAGTTTGCACTTTTTGTTTACAGTAGAGCGCACATTAAAAGGTAGAAAGGTTTTGAGAACAAAAATATTTCTATGATGTTACACCTGTCTTCAGTAGGCCAAACTTTTAATGTAAGGCCCTGTCTACCAATGCTAGTTGTTGGAAATGGGCCTTTCTGCAGGGGTTCCCTGTCTTTTTCGCTTCTGACCTCCTGTTTTGTTCCTGTGCTGGATTTCGTTTTTGCGGGCTTTAGGACTCTGGGCACTTTACCACTGCTGACCAGTGCTAATGTGTAAGTTTCTATTTGTCTAAATTGTATTGGTAATTGGTTTAGCCATGATTGGCATATTTGATTTACCAGTAAGTCCCTAGTGAAGTGCACTATTTGTGCCTAATGCCTGTAAATCAAATGCTACTAGTGGGCCTGCAGTACTGATTGTGCCACCCACATGAGTGGCCCTGTAAACATGTCTCAGACCTGCCACTGCAGTGTCTGTGTGTGCAGTTTTAATTGCCAATTTTACCTGGCAAGTGCACCTACTTGCCAGGCCCAAACCTTCACTTTTACTACATGTAAGGCACTCCTAAGTTAGACCCAAGGCAGCCCAGTGGGTGAGCAGGGTGCAGTGTATTTAAAAGGCAGGATATGTACTGGTGTGTTTTACATGTCCTGATAGTGAAATACTGCTAAGTTTGGTTTATACTATTGCAAGGCTTATCTCTCCCATAGTGTAACATGCGGATTGCCTTGAAATATCTTTTAAGTGTAATTTCCCATTGGGGGGCAGATAGAGAAATGGAGTTTGGAGTCTCTGAACTCACTCACAATTTAAAAATACATATTTTTGTGAAGTTGGTTTTAAATTGCAAGTTTGAAAATGCCACTTTTAGAAAGTGGGCATTTTCTTGCTCAACCATTCTGTGCCTTTGCCTGGCTGTGGAATACACATCTGGGTCAAGATGACAGTTGGGCTGTTTGTGAATTCACTCTAGACAGTCACACAAAAGGAGTTGAGGTGTGTCCTGCATATCCTGATGGGTCTTCCTGGGCTAGAGTGGTGGGAGGAGCTGACACTTGCACATGAATAGGGCTGTGCCTGTCCTCACACAAGCATTCTCCAACCCCATGGAGTGTGGGGTCAGGGAAGGAAAGACAGGGTCTTGTGCACTACAAAAACTTTCCTTTGAAGTTTGCCTTCTTTGAAGACAGAAATTAGTATAAGTATTCGGCCTCTGAGACCACAACTTCAGAACCCTTCTGGACTGGGGACATTCTGTCAGGAAGAAGAGCTGGATGTGGTAGGAGGAACTGCCACTCTGCCTGTTGCTTTGTTGTGCTGGCCTGCTGCTTGCTGCTTCTGTCCTGGGAGTGAAAGGACTGGATTGTGGTTCCTACATTCTGCTTTCCAAGGTTTTCTAAGGGCTTGAACTGAGCTTGCCTCCTGTTAGAAGTCTCAGGGACATCAAATACTTCATCTGCCAGTCCCTGGACTCTTCTGCTGAGAGCCCTGACTTGCCAAGTGGTTCCAAATCCAGTCCCTTGGCCCCTGAAAGTTGAAACTGGTGTCATGGGGAAGAAAATACACATGTTGGATTGCCATGGCTGAAAATCGATGCATCGCCTGGCTTGCGGCAGAAGAATCGATAAAGCACCTGGCTTGTGGTGGAAGGATCATTGCAGCGTCTGTTCCACCATGGCTCTAACATCACAGTGCGTCTAGATTTTCTTTGTTTTTGATGCATCCCAGGTACTGTGTGTTAAAAAGAGACAGCCATTGATTCTTCTGGATTAAGACATTTTAAAAGTGATATCTTTGCTTGTGTATACTAGATGTTTGTAGTTTTTGTCTTGTTTTATTCAGATAAATATTGGTTATTTTTCTAAACTGGTTTCCTTTCATAGTGTTTTCACTGTGTGTGTGTGTGTGTGTACAAATACTTTACACATTGCCTCTGAGATTAGCCTGACTGCTTGTGCCAAGCAACCAAGGGGATGAGCTGGGGTTATTTTAGCTCTTTGGCTCCCTTACCCTGACTAGAGTGAGGGTCCCTACTTGGACAGGGTGCAAACCACTGCCAACTAGAGACCCTATTTCTAACACTAGTAGACAGGATTTAGTGTCAAAACCCATTGGTGGTTGCATGGAAATGTCTATATAACACCATAGTGTGCCCCATGGCACAAATTAGCACAAAGTGTTGCTTTGCATTATTTTTGGGGCATGTGCCACTTTTGTGACTCAAACCCGGCACAATTTGGTCTCTTGAGTGCAGGACCAATGCTATGGAGGGAGGAGAAGATTGTTGTGAATTGTTGGTAGAGATGGAACAGCAAGCCAAACGTTTCTTTTGTTATTTCATGAGATGCTGGCAGGGTGTCAAAACTAGTCTCTGGAATTTCTGTTTAAACCATACAACACATATGGTTAAGGGATTGGAAGACGAACGTGTCAAATAAATCTTCTTTCCTTAAGGTTCCATTTCCATGGTATCCAAGGCTTTCAAGGACAGAAAGCATGTTATTCTTCCAAAGGGACAGTCGTATCTTCATCCATTCTTATGATGAGTGAAAACAACACTGATACTCAAGATCTTCGAATAATTTTTTTTAGCCTAGGAAAAGTGAGAAGAAGCTTAATTCTGCATCCCAGCCATCAGGTCAGCCGAATCAGAATTCCTAACCATCAAGGAGAAGGAGCGGACGTGCAGCTTGTAGGAGGTTGCTTTTAGCACTTTTTAAAGAGTTAGGAAGTGGATAACACAAATCAATGGGTGCTTGATATCAATCACAGAAGGTATGTCATCAAATTCAACTCTGTGCCTCCAAGTTCAGGGTGCACCCCTACTCTTGTCCCCAAGACCAAATTCACTCCTCTTCTTGGTACTGAAGGATTAAGCAAGATTCAGACCATTTCTCAACCTAAAGGTCGCCAGATCTTGTGTCACGATGTACTACCTGCAGAAAAATATTTATGTTGTTTTCCCACAGGAGACTTTCTGATTACCCTGGATCCTCAAGACACTTAGCTCAATGTTCTCATTTTTCCCAGTCATCTGTGATTCTTGAGGTTCGCAGTGCTTTAGCATTCACAGTTCTCTCATCTGGTCTGAAATCAGCCCCCAGAGCTGTCACAAAATTACCACCTATTGACAAGAGCAGTGTTTTCTTTCATCGAAGATAGGATGGTTCATTCACATTCAAGGTCTCAGGTTATTCATGGCAGGAAAGCAGTTCTGAAAGATTTCAATGGACAGCAGTTTTCTGAAAATGTCGACAAGTCTCAGGATTTCTTTTTTATTGGAGCCCGATTTCAGATGGATTTTGAAATGATTAGCCTCTCAGAGTACAGGTTTTTGAAGCTGAATGTATTTGTTGGCTCAGTAAGTCCCTACAGTGAGAATATTATTGCAAGTCAACCAAGATTTGGTTTCATCTCTGAGTCTTGTCTTGGTTCTTGGGTGAAAACTATATCTGATGATTCAGAAGAACCATATCTGATGATTCGGAAGAATGAGTCCTTTCCTCTCTCTCTCTGGTCTCCAGAAGCAGAGGACTCTGACAGAAGGACAAGTATGGATAGAATATCAAGAGAAAACGAAAGTAGTGGTTGAATTCAATACTTCTCATGAAATATGTTGTTGTACCTTATGATAAGGACAATAATAAATGCAGATGCTACCAGTGCAGTTTGGGGTACTTGGGTAGAAGCAAAGACTTTACAAACAAAGTGGTCTATTTGCGACAGGAATTAATCCTGCTCTTTGAGAGAGCTGGAATCTATCTAACGAGCTCTCATGGATTTGCTCCTCTTTTGGAGAGCTGGGCTGTCTTAAAACGGACATTATGACAGCCAAGTCATATACAAACTGAAAGGAGGAGCACAATCAAAAGCACTGTTCAAGAGCACTTCAGCAATTTAGCAGTGAGCAGAGGTGCACTGATTTTCCTTTCTACATTTTACACCTAAGGGGAGCAGAACAATATAGCAGCTCAGCTCAGCAGGAGTGTTCCCTCCTCTCAGTATTATCTTGAAGCATCTCCTATTTGCAGAGAAGTACCAGAAACTGAGATATCCAGTGATAGAATTAAATGTAATAAACATTTACTTTTTCCTATGTTTGTTTGAGGGTGCAGGAAAAGAAATCCTGGGGTCTGGATGATTTTCCCTGCCCTTTGCCTCAAGACGTCCTCTGTGCTTTCCCTCTGATTTTGAAATTTCTGACCATGATAAGGAGGGAGGATGTTACCGTAACTCTGATGGCTCCCTTTTGGGGTTGCTCATTTTGCTTTCCTCTGATGATTCAGATTAAAATTAGTACAGAATTTGTTTAACTGCTAATTTTATCTCCCCTACATTTCCAGATCTCTCTAGGTAGCTCTTCTTAGTCTATGTTTAACAACTTGGAAGTGAAGTGGGTTGGTTTATCAAGGGAGGGACTGTCAACGGAGATAACAATTGCTGTTTAACTTTCCAGGAAGCTGCCAAATCTTAAATCCTACGCTTGTCACTGAAAATCACTTGGGAAATGGTGTGAGGAAAAGAGTCTCTATAATTTATTTTGTGAAGGCATTCAGGAGTTATCTTTCCTGTAGGATAGACTCTGATTAATTTTGAAAGTGGCTTTAATAAGAATCTTGGTGGTAGCAATTATTGTGTTTAGAGAAAATTAGGGAAACACTAAAGATTGTGAGTCTTTTATTTTTGAACTTCTGTAGAGTTTTGTAATGCTCGTCCTTCTACAAGATCTTTAGCTCCTGGTTTAGAACTATTATCAGTGCTGGGCGTTCTTAAAGATCTTCCTTTTAATCCTAATCCTTTGTAGTCTGTGGATTTAAACCATTTTCTTGGAAAGTTTTGTTTGCTGTTGCAGTTACGTCTTCTAAGACATTAGGAGAGTTGGGTCCTCAATAGTGTAAATATGCTTATCAGAGTTTTTTTTTGACAGCATAGCCCTAAGGCTTGTCCATCCTTCGTGCTTAAGATTCCTCTTTCCATCTGAATCAGGAAATTGCCATGCCAGGATTTTTTACATCTCTCGCTTATCAGGATGAGATTTTCCCTTCACTCTTTCTATGTGAAAATAGCTCTGTTGATGTATTTGGAAAGAGTTTCCTCTTCAAAATATACATGCTCTGCATTTTAATTTTAGTCCAGCAAAGAAGAAGTGCAGGTCTTCATCCAAGATCCCTAGTCTTTGGATAAAATCTATGATTACAGAGGCTTACCTTTTATGAGGAATCCCTTGTCCTTGAAAAGTGCAAGGTCGCTCCACAAGAGGTATCTCAGGTTCTTGAGCAGAATCTTATGGGGCCATTTTACTGGAGGTTTTCAGACCTTCGAACCGGTCCTATCCTTCATTCTTTGTTATTCATTACAGGCTTTTATATCTTGGTCAATCTGAGGATGTTTTGGTATGTAATTCCAAAATTCCCTCTTCTGATTATTGCATAGGAAATGCTTCAAGGTCGATTGGGATTGGAGGAGGAATTTCCAAAACTCTGTGGGGCAGGATGTGTACTTTTTAAAATTTTTATTAAACATTTATAGTAAAACATCCATTGTACCACATCTGAGAGGCCAGCACATACATCTTGTGCACTGATTAAAATGTAAGAAGCAACAAATGCATACATCATCGTACAGTATAGCAATAAAAGGAGTCAGGGCTTCACTAGTACAGTACAGCATTCCGGTAGTCTGAAACCTCCTGACGGGCACAGTGAGGAATGAGAAAACATACAGCAACAGAAAGCTAAGTACAGAAAGATTAAGAGAAGAAAGAAGACAGAGAAAAGGGAGGGGAGTAAAGATAGAAGCGAAAGAGGAAAGCACAGAAAAACAGTGCAACCGTCAGGTCACCAGTATAACTGCAGGCCGTGAGGGATAGAATGGAAGGAAAGCTTAGCAATTGGTATTCTCAATGAGAAGCACCTAGCCGTCAGATAGCGCCAAATTCTCGGCCTCCAAAAATGAGCACAGGGGGCCCATATGTCTCTCGGCCGGGATCCCTCAGGAATCAGCTCCCAGTATAACATTAGTTGTTCTTGACAGAACGAAGCATCTCGCAACCACTCTTAACAACGGGGAGCATGGCTACACCCCCAGCACATCGCGACCCTGCGCTTAGCATGCAGGAGCAGCAGTCCCACTAGTCTCCTGTGACCAGAGGGAATCTCCTCCACATAACCCAAAAGGGCAAGTTTAGGGGTATGTAGCAGTTCGAGATCAGTCATCGCCTCAATCATCCGCAACACCTCTGTCCAGTGTTTGCGCAGGGCTACACAACTCCACGCGAGGTGCAGAACGTCTGCATCAGGAGCCTTACATCTAGTACAGCACGCATCAGCACGCAGACCCATACTTCGCAAGCCACAGGGTGTATAATACAAACGATGTAGGAACTTAAAATGAATAAGGCGCAATCTGTAGTTAGGTGATAGCTCTCTCATATGTGCACAGCATTTTTGCCACACTTCATTAGGAATGGTCTCGCCGATGTCCACCTCCCAGTGCACCTTAGCTTTAATCTCAGTCTCAGGTGTCTAGCTCTGCATACACGCATAAAGCTTGGTAATAAGCCTGTGCGGGGATTGTGTTTGATACATGAGTTCTAGCGCTCAGCACACCCGCGGCATCTCAGGGAAACAGGGGAAGCGCGCGAGGGAGCATCGCGCCAGTTCTAAGTACATATAGCCAGTGCAGCGCAGTATCCCACCCAACGCTAAGTGCTGCCTCCGAGGAGATAAACAGCCCATCAGAAAACCAAGAGCCTAAGGTGGTTAAGCTAGACTCACGAAGAAACTCATGCACACGGGCATTCCCCGACAACTGCGTGTCCACAACATCCAATACCGGCATCACAGTTGCAAAAGGCTCATGCACATTGGCACGCTGCAACAGCGCAGTCCAAGCCCTTGCAGTACAAGTCACAGTGTCAACCCCACTCGGTCTGGGTCTAAACGGGCTCCCGAGCACCCGCAATAATCTATCAGGCCACACGGCGTCACTTTCAGGTGCCAGATGTGGCAGGTATCTTGTGGGGTGCAGACAAAAATGTGCACAATGTGCCTGCGCACATTCATAATAGAGCTCTAAATCTGGAGCAGCTAAACCTCCCATCTCAAATGGGAGTGTCAGTTTTTCCCACGATATTCTGGGCTGTCCACCAGCCCAAGCCAGTTTTACCAGCACGGACCTAAGTCTCTGCAGAAAACTCCCGGTAAGGACAAGAGATAGATTGACAAACAGATATAAAAATTTGGGCAGAATGACCATCTTCGCTATCGCAGTGCGACTCGTCAGCGAAAGCGGCAGCGAGCGCCACATCTCCACCTTGTCCTCCAGCAACGTAATAGCTTTGCCGTAATTTGCTGACCAAAGCGTAGCTGCGTCCCCACTCAGCCATACACCTAAATAACACACCGGGCCATCAGCCCAGGTAATAGGGTAATCAGAGGGGAACTGTGCCGTACCCTCAGAGAGAGGCAGCACCACCAACTTGGACCAGTTGATGGTAATCCCGGAAAACCGTCCAAAGCACACTATTTCATCTAGAAGGGCATTGAGGTGACGCTGTTGATCACGGACATATAAAGCAATATCATCCTCATACATGGAAATTAATATTGGACGCTGTCTAAATGCCAGTCCTCTATGGTTGTGGTGCTGCCTGAAGCGCGCCGCCAGCGGCTCCATCGCTATTGCAAAAAGCAACGGAGAAAGTGGGCAGTCCTGACGAGTGCCCCTAGCAATCAAAAAGGGGTCAGAGATAGTCCCGTTTACTCGCAACCAAGCAGAAGGTCATGAGTACAGCAAGCAGATCAGCTGAATAAACCTGACACTCAGTCCCACTCGAGTCAGCAGAGCAAACATGTACGACCACGCCAGGGAGTCAAAGGCCTTAGTGGCATCTAGAAGCACCGCCGCCGGACGGTCATCAGTGTCGACCATACTAGATACAGCAAAGTATATATGAAAATTGTGCAAGGTAGAGCGGCCCGGTACGAAGCCGGATTGATCCGGCAGCACCAGAGTCGGAAGCAAAGGCTGCAAACAAGCAGTTATCATCTTCGCCAGAATCCTATTGTCTATATTGATTAAGGAAAGTGGCTGGTATGAATCGCAACTGCTCGGGTCCTTCCCGGGCTTTAAAATAGTCACAATAAGAACCTCTTGCAGTGAGGCATGGAGAACCCCGGTCTCAAGCGCTTCCGCAAAAACCTCCAGGAGGTGCGGCGCAAGGATATCAGCACATTCCTTATAAAAGGATGGAGTTAGGCCATCTAGTCCAGGTGCCAGGTCCATATGCTCAATCGACTGCGTCCAGTGCTCAACATCCCTGGTACCAAGCCATCTGTCAATGCGGGACCAACTACTATGAACATAATTGACACAGGTGCCCTCCCTGGCAACTCCATGCTTTGCCCTCCATATTTCTACCAAAGCACCCTCAGCCATTACAAGCGATAGGACCTTGGCAGCCGCCACATGCTGCGGCCGAGCCAGGCTTTTGCGATCCACCACAGGATCCAATATCACATTGAAGTCCCCCCCCACAGCAAGGGCCCACTACCCAGTGACTCAATCAACTGTCACACTTCCACGAAGAACTCAGGGTCATCACTATTAGGGCCGTAAATCAATACTAGTCTACAAGGTCTATCCAGCAATGTGCCACGTAACATAACGTAACGGCCATTAGGGTCCGCAAGTACCTTTTCGGTGCGCCACTGTAGCCCTTTCTGAAGCAAAATCGCCACCCCTCTAGCAGATCGCGAATACATCTCGACATGACACTCTCCAATCCAACCAGCTTTTATCCAGTTTTGCTGGCCTCAACCAAGTGGGTCTCCTGCAGCATGCAAATGTCAATCGCATGCTGCTATATATAGGCAGACAGCAGTCCCATCATGCGCCCATCATTCAGGCTGCGCACATTCCAAGTAAGGCAGCACACAGGCGTCACGCTTTTCTGTACCATTTCAATATCCAATCTGAGCACACATCCTCCCATACCATCACAGTTAAGGCTTCAGCAGCATGCATAGAGATGAACAGTAAGAGAGGAAGAAGGATAGAGAAAGCGAGCCAGAAGTAGAACATACCCAACCCCCACCCACGCTGACCCCCCAAATGGGTCAGAGCTACAATCCCTCCCATCCCCAAATACACATCCCAAAAAGTAATAATAAACAATGTGAAAGTATTCATCCAGTGGGCGCGAGCCAGGCCATCCGAAACACCATCCCGAGCGGGTTGGAGGGGCGAGGGGACTCACAATACACTGTGTATAGTAGAGCAGCCAGCATGAACAAGTGTAACAATAACAGATTTGCCAGCCATAAGGACTCAAGCAGTGCCACCAGGGCCCCAAACAATAGAAGACATTTAGGGGGTCATTACAACCCTGGCGGTCCAAGACCGCCAGGGCTGTTCCGGAGGAAGCACCGCCAACAGGCTGGCGGTGCTTCACAAGGCATTACGACCGCCGCGGTCACACCGCCGGGGCCTGCGGTTTCCCGCCACAATGGCCCTGGTGGTTGTAATCTGCCAGCGCTGCCCACGGGATTACGAGTCCCCCTACCGCCAGCCTTTTCCTGGCGGTTTGAACCGCCAGGAAAAGGCTGGCGGTACGGGGAGTCGCGGGCCCCTGGGGGCCCCTGCACTGCCCATGCCAAGCTCAAGCAGTGCCAATGGCATGGGCAGTGCAGGGGCCCCCTGACAGGGCCCCATGCAGCTTTTCACTGTCTGCTATGCAGACAGTGAAAAGCGCGATGGGTGCAAATGCACCCATCGCACGGCCGCAACACCGCTGGCTCCATTTGGAGCCGGCTCCTGTGTTGCGGCCGAGATCCCCGCCGGCCCAGCGGGGATCTCCAAATGACCGTGGCGGGAGTGCAGCTGCATTGGCGGCCCGATCCAAGGTCGTGATGAGGGCCACAGTCATTATCACTTAGAGCATCTCTTTCTCCGCCAGAATCTCTTGGGCTCTCCAACGGTACCTTTTTAGGGACAGATTTAGCAAACTTAGCAGCCAACTTCGGATCAGTAAAGAAATGCAGCTTGCCCTTAGGCTGCACTTGCAGTTTAGCTGAGTAAATGAGGGAGTATTTAGCATTGGTCTGACTCAGAGTGCACTTGACCGGCGAGAAAGCCCTGCTGGCAGCTTGCACCCCAGGAGTATAGTCAGAAAAGATACTCAGTTCAGTTTTATTATAGATCACAGGTCTCCGTTCCCTGGCCAGTCTAAGTATAGTGTCCCTATCTCGATAGTTCAGCAAGCGTACAATAATAGGGCGTGCCCGGCGGTGGACGAGGTCTCAAAGATCTGTGGGCCCTCTCCACCACTAACATCCGGGAGAGCTCGCCAGGGAATAGCTCAGCCAGCATGGTTTCAACATAGTCCTCCATACGCCCCATAGCTGTCGACTCAGGGAGACCAAGTATGCGAATGTTACAATGGTGCAACCGGGCCTCCAAGTCCTCGTTCTTGCTGCGGATCACATCCAGCACATGTTCCTGTGCAGCAATTGTTCTCCGTCTCCACGGCGATCATCCTCCAAATCCGACGTGCGTGATTCCAGCTGCTCAAAACGGGCGTCATGTTCATCCACACGCTCGTTTATACGATCCGTTTGCTCGGTCAAATGGTCAAGCTTAGCGTCGATGCCAGCTAGGCTATGTTTAAGGTCTGAGAACATAGCCTTCACAGAAGAAGCTGAAGACCACACCAGTAGTAGTCACCAGGGAGAGAGGCCCACCAAGGATAAGAACACCACGCAGGCACTCACTCCGGCACTTCATTTACATCCCATCCCTGCATGGAGAAGAGGCAGGATGACAGGCCCCAAAGTTAACTCCACGCCTGGCACCACGCGGTCAATCGCAGCTGTACATAACCAATCTCAGCAGTCCATAGCGGCACCCCGCCTCCACCACAGGGCAGAGTAGCTCGAGACCCACACCGAACGGGCCCTGCCAAGGTTCCTCAGCCGGGCCCCAGTCAGATCCAAGGCTGGGTCACGGTGCTCCAATCCACCCCCACCACTCGATGAGGAAAAAAAAGGGGGGAGGAACACACCCCCGCAGCCCCGGAGCGGCAGCAAGCCGTCTAAATTCACCCAGTCACAGGGGAGGTGGAACGGAGGGGCCGGCTCCCAGCTTAATAGGAGGCCCAAACCCCCTTGGGTGCCAGCGGTCTGACACAACCGCCGAATAGGCCCGCAGGGCCAAACAAGACAGGGCGCCGCACAGGAAGGCCGACGAGGCCGTCTCCAGGTTACAGCTTCTGATACCGGGAGCAAAAGAAGTGCAGAAATAAGGGGCCGCCCCCGCGGCACTCTCCAATTTGGCCCAGCATCAACTGGGCCCGCCACCTCAGCTGAGGCTCTCGCACACTGCGTGGTCCACCAGGCCCGCCCCGGGACGCCGGGCAGGCCAAAGCGCTGCTAGCCGTCCGAGCGGCACACCGTAGCGAACCGCAGCCTCCCCGCGACCTCCGGGGCCACTCCGACCTGTCACAGGAGTCGGGTGGCCACTCCCAAGAATAAACAAACGGAACGGGTCCCCCGCCCAGCAGAGCCTCACGGTGTGGCGGCCATCTTGCTGGTCGGCCAAGCCACGCCCCGGGCAGGATGTGTTCTTGGTGGTAGCCTTGTTTATAGCCCTATTTTAGCAGGGGAGATTTGCAAACGTTTGTCTGTCAGGAGTCGTGTCGCAATGACGATGCCACTCAGAGTAATAGAATTGCAGGTAGGTAATGAAATAATTTCTTTTAAATGTACAAATCCCACCCAAAGTATCATAAAGTAGTTTTGGTTAATTTTAGGGGAATCCAACCCATGCATAATGCTGTTCCCTTGAAGAAGTTACCATTTCCTGCACTGAGCATATCTTTTAATGGGAGTTTGAAAACATCACCTCTCAGAAGGCAGAAAGTATTATTTATACCTGCATGATCTGTTTTAAACAAGCTGGAGAGATGCTAGCAACCTCCCACAAACGAAAAGAAAGGTACTTCTGGTTACGCTGTCTCTCTGGATGTGGTTATTTACAGCTAAATGCTGAAAACTATTTTATAACATCCACCAAAAAACGGAAAGGATCCACAGGCAACTTTAACAACATAGTTACTGAGACAGATCTTAGTAGTTATGATAATTTAATGTAAACAAATATTGTCAGCTATTGCTAATGCCAACTATGTTTCAAGTCGTCTTTGTGAGATATTTGGTAAAGCATTTCGATAAGCAATTTAATTTCTGCACCTTTAAAAAGCAATTTAATTACTACACCTCAGCTGAACGTAGCAGGTACTGCTAAAAACTGAAGAAATCTTCTTGATTCAAGCAGCACATCATAGATGTCACTCTTTTAAACAGTTCTGTTTCATCACAACAACCAGGCGCGTTGCGATTCGCTAAAGTTGTGGCACAGCAGAGGCTGGATTCCCACTGTAGTGTACGCCTACTTTACAACACTGCAGCAACTGTTCTTTGCGGCTATGGCTGAAACATAAAAGCCTACAAACAGGGTGCCTCCTATCCCTTCACTTAGACTGAAGCTATGGGTGGGACAGGGGCACCGGACGTAGTCACAGAAAGTGCATGGTTGCCTGCAGAGCAGATGAAACAAAACTGATGTTGATGAAGCAGAAAAAGAAAGACTAACAAATATTCATATATCATGTAACAAAAGCGTATAAGGTAGTGTGGTTTTAGCAAAGAAAAATAATGTATGTGGGAAAATGTGCCCACGAGGTAGTTCGCCATTATTATAAACGAGCTTAATTAATCATGAAGAATCGACAATGTAGTAATCCGTCATAATTGCAAATGTATTCTATGATTTTCCTGTTGAAACTGTTATATGCTTAGCTTAAATTTAGTAGAGGCTTTGGCCTAGTTTGCCTGGTCTCAAATTTAACTGCGTGGTTTTCACTTATATTAACAAAAAACGTATTTTAACTTTAAGGTTGTATTTTTCCAGTAGAAATGACTAATACACTTATCTCAAGGTTTGGTACTAGGCTAGTTTCATCCCCTTTGAAGCAAGGTCAGTTTCTGCAGGTGCAGACAATAAAGACTCTGATACAGAAAATAATTGGCAAACTTTGTTGCAACTTGTGTTCTAAGGCTCCAAGGACACCTTATGCATAAATAAGTACTAAGAGAAAGACACTATTCATTGGTCAAAAGGAAGCCACCCTATGAACCCTCCAATGGAAGACCCTGAAGAATTTGGAAAGTTTCTTACTTAAACCCACCAGACAAAGAGAAGTTAGCCATTTTGTATGATGCCATTTTGAAGCCAGATTCAAGACGCCATTTTAAATGACACTTTGATGCCTTTTCTCTGTCGCAGAGAGAGACTTTAAGAATTCTCACCCTAGAGACTTTAACTTTAATTTTGCCTCGTCTTGTCCATGCAGTAACGTTTGCCCCATTCTCCTTGCTACCGCAAGGAAACTTGCTTTAACTTTTCCCCTTTGAAATCTGCCCCATGCTGACCGAACCGGTACCTGAAGGACGAAGACTTTTCCTTGAATGCTGATTGTATTTGGTAATTATGAACAGGATAATTGTATTATGCATTGTGTTTTCCTTCTTAGGTACCAACTGCTTATTTTGACAGGGCCCAAGCTAGAAGTTTTCTAAATTCATGTTGACTAAATTCGTTTTGCATGAAGCCCCACATGCCAATGCTAATTAGAGGTTAGTTGAGGTATTCATTTGATGCACCATGCTAAATTGAAATCTTGTTATGCTGACCGATGTATGCAATTAGTCAAATTCAGTTGCTTATATTAGTGATTTGTATTGCTATAACCGAGTGCATTATAATCCAGATTTTGCGTAGATTGCGTTTCTTCCGTCGCTATGGACATCTAGTAATGTTCGTATATGTATACCATTTGATTTTGAGACTTACGTATATTGTGCTAGCTTTGTTAATATAGGGAAATAAACTCATTCACCTTTAATAAACAGGTGTGGTTATTCATGACTGAAAGGTCATGGTGTGTCTAATTACTGATTTTCTGTTTAACTAATTTGTTGTTTGATTATTAATTGAGTGTTGGGTATTGATTATAAATGGTTATTGATTGTTGATTTGAGTGATCCGACTATTCTTGGATGCGGAGAACCCAACTCGGTCAAAAGGTTCACCGACCTCCAGCGTGTCCAAGTACAAGTAATTTATAAAGACTGGACGCGCTATCAATGTCAACATATCGTGTACTTCTTCAAACCTCCTATGCTGGGCATGGCACAATGAATGCATTATGCTGCGATTATTGACGATTAGTAAATGATGAAGGAATATAACAGTTTGTTAGAAGAAATAAGTTATAAAACGATGGAATCAACATATTGCTCAGGCAAATTGCAGGCTGCAGCACTTTGAAATGAAACCGTTAGTCTCCGCTCTATCCTACAGTTTTATCTCTATTTCTCTTTTGTTGATGTACAGTCTGAAAGAGCACCTTACTTGAAGAGTTTAAAGGCTCTTTAATCGAAGGGGTTAAATCTACTGTGACAAGAGAACCATTTCACTGAGGCACCATTTTCCAGTTTGGCATTGCGTATGAGAACACATATACTCATGCAAGTATCTATATCTATTTCCATAATCAGTGACTGCTTGCTCACTCACTTAGACACACGTGCCATATGTCACTCTAACCAATTCATACTCACTGCCAAGACACAGCTCTGTTCATCACCTCTTGAGCACGGCCCACATGACGGGGTGGGCACACACGACAGCACTCAGCAAAATTAAAGAAGCCAGGACAGTTTGCTCAAACTATGTATGAATTCAAAGACAGTCTTTATTTAAAGGAATGTGTGTTTAGAACAAATGTATACATCAGGTGTATTGTAGACTCGTTTTGGGGCTAGCTGTCATTGCCTCTGATGCCTAACGCTCATCTTACATGTTTGTGATGGACATTTAAAAGTTATGAACTCTGATGTATGTGTGCCAGCCAGGACACAGGTAGTATGCTCTACATCTAGTGAAGCTGGGAAGTAACTGGGAATAAAAAAAAACAATATAATACTTTTCATATTCGGATTTAGCTGGAGAGAGGTGGCTGAGGGAGGTAGAAGTCTCATACTACTGACAGCACTCTCACGTGCCTCACAGATCAGCTGTCTCGGACGACATACAACACTCTCAGACCTCTGATAGAGAGAAAGTCACACAACAGACACTACTCTCACACCCCTAACTGAGTAGTATTCTCCCACTAAAAACGTCAGTCGCTAAGCCCTCACACACAAGCACTGTCACACATATCTGACTTATGGGACCTTTAGTAACGACCCAACTAAAGCACATACTTGTGCTTGTCTACATAGTCCTTTAGTCCTGGCCAAAAATGTTGCAGCCAGTGGACTAATACTTGCAGTGAGATATTATTGTTAATTGCTTATTACCTAGTGGTGGTCTCCACTAGGTAGATATAGTTAGGACCTAGTTTCTATAGAAAAAGTGTTTTTTGACTTGCCTATACCTTTGGCACCGGTTGATGAATCTTCACGAAAGTTTCCCCCCAAAAAATGCGACGCTCACATCAGCTACTGTCTGGAAAGTTTCAGGGTGATACATCAAGTGGGGGCCAAGTAAAAAGGGGGTCCCAAAATGTGTTTTCCCCGTGTTAATTCCCATAGGGTTTTTGAACAGGAATACAGCCCGAACCGCTTGACGGAATCACACCAAATTTGGCAGAAAGTTAACTCTTGGTTCAGAAAGCACCCTTTGTGTTATTTGGTGTAAATCCATTCAGTAGTTTTTGAGATATTAAAGAAAATTCAAATTTATATATAGGGACACAAAGACTCAGTGAATCCTCCCGATCTCATGTTAGGATCTAATTGACTGCCAACACTTCAACAAGCAAGTGTTGTCAGCTATCTTGCGTCTCGGCTTCAGCCAAGTCCCTGAAAAAAAAATTAAAAAAAGAAAAGGGGCCAGATTAGGGACACCCCGATCCCTTAGCTCTGGTGCTGGTTGTCTAGAGGGACCATGCCAGGGCAAAGAGCCACAGATCTGGAGAAAATTGAAAAAAACAAAAACAAATGCGGGCTCCCGCAACTGTTTTGGATCCAGCCCCCGTGTGGGCCTTGTCCTAGGGACATTATTTAAAAAAATTAGAAGGCCCCCTCCCAAGGCTCATTGAGTGCTGGGGAGCATCACTTCCCCAGGGCTAACTGTTTGAAATGGGGGGGCCACCCGGCCCCACGCGAGACTCAGGGACCACCACCTCTCCAGGGCTAAATTACAGTAATGGGGGAAGGGGTTGAGGACACCCCCAGGTCCGGGGACCACCGACTCCCTGAGGCCAAATTGACAGTAATGGGTGGCCTCAGGGACCTACCCATACCCCAGGGACCACCACCTCCCTGGAGCTAAGTTAAAAGTAATGGGGGGGGCCTTTGCGGAACCCCCTCAGGCCCCATGGACCAGTGAAAGTGGGATTTGGACCACGCAGACCCCCTCCCAAGCCCCAGGGGCCACCACCTCCCCGGCGTCAGCCCATGAAAACAGAAGGAAGGGGGCAGCACAACCTCCCTCCTAGAGCCAAAAATGACCCTGGGGACCACCCCTCCTCATCCCCCCAGGGCTCGCTCCTGCTATGTCCCGGGGTGCCCACCTCTGGGACATAGCTTTTTGTTCTAACTTGGTGGGAGCTTTGACAGCTCCCATCAAGTCAGAGCAAACAAAATTCTGCTCCCAGCAACCAAGAACTGTCAAACAGCTCTCACTTGCTGGGAGCAGACATTTTGTCTGTTTCCCTGCCTGCAGAGATGTGGGCAGGGAAACAGGTGAAAGGATTGCTCTCACAGACAGGGAGCTGCATGTTTAGCAGCTCCCTGTCTGTGAGAGTAATGCCAGCTCCTGCAGGAGGCGGGGAGCTGACTGGAACCGTGGGGGCATTCATGCTCTTAGTGCTGGTGACTGGGTGCCCAGGGGGGGTGCCCAGGTGACATGGCCAGGCCTTGGGTTATGGAGTCCCTGGGGCCAAGATCAGCCCGGGGAGGGGGCCCAAATGGCCCCCTCCTCCAATAATATCTCATATGTATTAAGGTTGGGCCCCAGAGGATGAGGTCCCTGAGGTCAAAATTGGTCGGGGGAGGGGTACATGCGGCTCCCTCTCTCCCAGTGTGAAATATTGGGAAATCTCCACAAAACAAAGAAGCAATTATGTCACATAGCTAAGAGGAAGGACCCTGGTTTGGTGTAGATGTCCATCTTTGTAGTCGTGTTGGACTCCCTGTAGGAGGATTCATGTCATCACAGGATTTTGGGGAAAGATGCACAAGTCACAGTCACAATGCCAAATGCACATACGGTCACTGGAGAAATTTCCTCATGGTCCACAACATACGTGTACTGTAGAATACACACTGGACATTTACCCAAGGAGTCAGAAAGAACTCCACTTGGGTAGATATTTTATGCAAAACTTTGGATTCTTGTTGGATAATATGGCTGGTAAGGTTCCTTTGTGTCCAAGTCACTCCCACAGCTACTAACACATCCACACATACACTCACACACCCACTACAGACTCACTCAGACACTCATGCACCCAGTAACAGTCTCACTCAGACACTGACACATCCACTCAAAGACCCACTCAGACACTGACACGCCCACTCACAGACCCACTTAGACACTCATGCATCCATTCACAGACCCACTCAGACTTTCATGCACCCACTCACAGACCAACTCAGACTATCACACACCCACTCACAGACCCACAGACACGAATACACATACTCACAGAGACACTTTCACACCAAGAGACTCCCTCTCATACCTAGTCTTAACCCAGACAGAAACTGTCACACCAACTCTCACACCCACATAGACCCTCTCACACACACTCTCACACACTGACTCTGTCACACTGACTCTCACACCCAGAGACACCCTGTCATACCTATACTCACAACCAGAGAGACAGGCCCTACAGGTCGTACACAGCATGGGTTTCAATGGTTATGAGGGATGGCTGCAGGGCCTGGCCACAGACCATGCATGGTGCAGGGTTGGGCGGTTATAGGTGGTTGGCTGCTGCACCTGGCCACAGGCCAGGCCCTGCATCCAAACCCTGCTGTGCATGGCCAAAAGCCATGGGCAGCAGGGGGTTGGATTTATGTATAGCAATTACATTTTCTTTACTTTAAAAAAACCTATAGAAATTCACTGAAACTACCAAAGGTTACAGGGACGTTATAGTTAGGTTCTGAATTTACTCACACAAAACCTTAAAAATTCAGCAGCTATAGTTATAGTTATTTCAAGTAACTATAACTCATGCCCTAAGGTAAGTATAACTCGCGCCCTCGCCATGCACAGTTTTTTCTTCAATAATTTGACTTTTAGTGTTTCATTTATATTTTTAATTACATTGTAGAAATTGTCATGAGTGCTGGAATATCTGAGGTAATTAGCAGTGCAAGGCGAGGGTGTGAATTATAGTTACCTTAGGGCGAGAGTTATATTTACTTGAAATAACTCTAACTATAACTGCTTAATTTCTATGGTTTTGTGCGAGTAAATTCAGATCCAAACTATAACAGCTCTGTAACCTTTTGTTAAGCTATTTATTTATATATATATGAATATATAAATATATATATATACATACATACATACATACATATATTGTTTCATTATTAAAATAGCAAGACAAATTTTTCCTGTACTTTTTATAGTTAGATGTGAAGATTCCAAACTAATTTTCACAGCTGACAAACATTCACACACATTCAGCAGTGCCTGTGTAATAAACATGTAATTAGCAAACATGATGGTTAGGGAACACGATATAGATTAGTCATTCGCTTGACTACTATGTTCATAATTGAGAGAACCATATAATTTATATTCAACAATGTCCTTTTCCTATTTGTCATAAGGGTTTCAGGTGCATCGGGGTGATTCGTATGGTTATGACTATGGTTGTGGCATCTGTTTCATGGCACACACACGTTCCTATCTGATTTATAGCACTCATAACATTTTATTCATTAAGGGGTTTTGAGGTGATAAATATATGAATATGCAAATAGGAAAGCTGCACTATGAATCGTTGTTTTAATAGACATAATGAATGGAATGTCATGTAACTTTTTTGGAAAACGGAAGTGTAAAATACATTTTGACTGAAGTGTCAGCTTGTGAAAGTAGTGCAATGTAAATATCTGCCCTGAAAAGTAGCGATTGAATAAAGAAAGCCCAACTTCCCCTAGTGAGTTAATGGGGATCCTCTCCCTAGTGAAAATGGTGAAAAACGGCAAAAAGATGCATTTTAAAGACAGTATTCACATTAATTTGCTAAAAATGAGGAAATTCTGAATGAACTATTCAAGTTCTTAGGTGATGTAACTGGCAAGCCTTACTCTGCCTCCACAGCTCTGTTGGTGCTCCTTAAGAAAATTAAAAAATGGTCACAAAGTAGTTAATTTATTTTAGCACTTATAAAATCCAGTTTTGCAATGTCATATTGCCCATGATTTTATAAAATATACATATCATCTTTTTTCATTTGACATTTTCATCCTGACCCTTTTCTTTAAATTATCAGTAGCAAACGTATTATGAAGTTCCCTCTGGTGTCAGCAATACACTTCTGCACTCCGCATGATCTAGCCCTCAATTTCAAGCTTTTAATATATTTCACAAATGCAGTCCTTTGGTCCAAAGCAACATCTTACCAGTGACTGGAAATACAGACATTTAACAATGAAATGCATAATTTTCATTTTGCATAAATAGGCTTACTTCGACCACATAGAAGCTTGCCATGTTCATGTCAAAATGTACTTTATCTTGAAATAACATATTTAACTTTTTAGTCAATACGTTTTGTTCCCAAACAGGCGATTCTCAATGTCATCAAGCATGTATGCATTCTACTGTCACACAGGAAGAGATTTAGCATTTTATTTCATTCACAGGAGGGGTGATCAGCATACGGCAAAAACTATGACCACTATTACACCAGAGGTCACAAGAATTATGCTAGCAATATCCAGACAAGTTTAAGGATGGACACCATTGTGCCAGGCCAAACCTCTATTCACAGGATAATTATATTTCAAGTACGGACCCAGTTCTGCCAAGAGAAGCCAGAATGTTGCTAATAATGTTGCAATTTTTTTAATTAGCTGCTGTTATGCCGGAATGTCACCATGAATGCCCACGATGTCGTAGATAAGCCACCATCATGCCATGGATAACAACAATATTTCCAGGAATGCAACAGTATATCATGAATGATCCCCTATTATACCATGGATTTCAAGAATGTCACCAACAAGAACAACATATTAAGGATTTGCCACAACTATGCTAGAGTAGCCAAAATGTGACCAACAATGTCAAGGTTGGTGGGTAGAATGACCCTGCCCCAATTACTCATCCAACCTTAACCCTTTCCAGTACAAGCACCAACTCTTCGGGGCATATTTATAATTACTTCATTCAATATAACGCAGCAAGACACCTTGTTATGCTATGTGAAAGTAGGAATGCACCATATCTTTCAAGATATGGCGCATTCCTGCTCTCTGCCTGCTCTGGGGCACACACTGCTACCTAGTGCCAAAACATGCACCCTTGCACCTTGGTGAATAGGTTACCTGCATTACAGACAGGATTGTGTTTGTGCAGGAAGGGACATCTTCCTGTACAAAAACAATCCTATGAGGCTTTTTTCTCTTTCTATGTATGGTGCTGCATGCAACACAAGTAGGAAGAGGAAAAACGAAAGAGAAATAAAGATATTTCTCCTCGGTATCCCTCCCCTGGGAAGGCGTAGCATTCTGACAAATTTCCAGCCCTCCCAGTATTGGTACATCTAGGAATGCTTCAGAATCCATGGGTGTATATATTGAAACGCCCATGCTCCATCCATCGGACGCCTCCCTGGGGCAGAGCAATGCAAGACAGCAACTTCTACTGCCTTTCATTACTCCACATTTAGCAAGCCACGCAGGGCCACGCAATGTGGTCTTTCGTGACTTGGTAAATCTCATTATAGGTTTTGCGTTGTCCTGTGCTACCTTTTGTGGCACTTGGGCGACACAAACCCCTTGATAAACATGCCTCTAAGCAGTTTACACAGGTCCCACACTTTATCTTATTTTCAGGCTTGCTCTGAGTCTCCGAACCCTTGTCATGAGCAAGAATCATGAGGCTGTGCCTCTCCAGATGAGGAGTTTGCTGATGGTTCACTCAAAAGTCAGGATAAACCGGGTGCTGAGCTTGCATGTCCATCCTCTGCTCTGTCATAACTCCTGAAGCTGAATATGTGAAGATATATTGTCCCAGTACATGGATTGTGCCTGTGTGAGGGGAACAGCATTGAAGTATGCCACCCTCACATGTTAAATCAATTGCTTGCTTTTCATATCCAATAATTTGTGCTGCTGACATGCTTACTTTGTCCCATCAGAACACCAGCCTCTGAAATGTAAACAAACAAACTGCCAATTTGTCAGTATTGTTTCTTTTTATTTTCTGCCCCTGAAAGCCCTGCAGGACAGATTCCCCTTGTGATCATGCTACTAGGCACTTTTATCCACTGATAAATCGTGCACAATACAAAAAGAGGTTGTTGTTTTTTTACGCCAATCTATGATCCCCTAATGTTCATTAGCATAAAATATTGTGAGGACCTAGAAAAGAAAAGGTCCTAGAGATATGCTTGACCTTTCTTCTCTTATAAACAGTTCACCATGATCTTGCTAGGTACTTTTCCTGCGGTAAAACAAAACTCTCCCAATCCCTGTCTACTGAACATGAACAAGGCCTGCGTTCTGATAGTGAATACGTAAAGGCCATGAGACTGACTTGCTCTCTCCTCCCATCTGCACAGAAAAATAGCAGTTCCAAACAACAACCTCTAAGAATTATAACTCCAAATAAATGGTTTATGGTTTTTGCTGTCAAAGGACAGACAAGTAAAACTTTAGAACAAAAAAAACCAGGTTCTTTAATACAAAGTTGCAAAGTTTCTTTACTCGCAAGCCCACCTTGCAGTGCTAGACTGCCAGGCTGCCGTAAAGGCCAGTCCAACCCTGGTGGTACCCCAATGGCTGCTTTTCTGCAATACTACCCTGGCTTTGCTGGTGCAAACTCCTTGATGCCATCTGCCAGCTTCTGTGCATCGGACGGCCCCCCTACTTAGTGTCTATCAAGGCAGATGTTTCCTCCCGGGTTACACCATGTAAGACATTGTGGATCAAGTAAAAGCAGAATATTATCCCTGACATACATGGGGAACCCCTCTGCTCACCAGTGCCATATATGCGTTGAAGAGTGTGGGACTGAGGGATGAGCCCGGGGAGACACTGCAGGTGATCTCCTTGGGTTCGGAGGTGAAAGGTGGGATGTGGGTCCTTTGGGTTCTTCTGGTGAGGAAGGAGGTGATCCATTTGAGCACATCCCTTTGGATGCCAATGTGATGGAGTCTTTTAATCATCATGTGATGGGATACAGTGTCAAAGGCTGCCAAGAGGTCGAGGAGGATCAAAGCTGCTGTTTCTCCTCCAATGAGGAGGGTTCAGATGTCATCGGTGGCTGCGATCAGGGCAGTTTTGGTGCTGTGATTGCTACAGAAGCTTCATTGGGAGGCGTTGAGTAGCTGGTTCTGCTCTAGGTATGTAATGAGTTGCTTGATGATGATCTTTTCCAGTACCTTTGCTGTGAATGGGAGCAGGGAGATTGGCCAGTAGTATTTCGGTTCTCTGGGGTGGGTGTAGGGTTTTTGAGTAGTGGCTTGACTTTGGTGTGTTTCCAGGCATCAGGAACTGTTGCGGTGGTGATAGAGGTATTGAGCAGGGTGGTGAGTTCCTGGCTGATCCTTTCGTTTCCAAGGTTGAAGATGTGGTGGGGGCATGGGTCTGTGGAAGCTCCCGAGTGGACGGATTTCTTGGTGGTTGTCAGTGTGTGGATTGTGTCGGTTATGGTGGTGGGGTATCTGTTGAGGCAGTTCGTAGGGGGCTTGGGTTCAAAGACTCTGTACATGGTTGCGATCTTGTTGTGGAAGAAGTGGGCAAGGTTGTTGCCCACTTCTTCCCTCATGCATGTTGCATGATCGTGTGAGGTGGAATGATACACCAAATAGCCAAAAGCATGTGGTGAGCAGATGACACTGCCCTAGGTGGATCCAAAACCAATTATAAGTATTTTAAAGAATTGGTAACAATAGGTCAAACAGACAGCAGCACTGTCAAGCCAGACCTAAAAACAAAATGCAAGAGATTCTATGAGAAAACTTCAGTTGAATAGATGTTATAGTCACAAAATTAACATATTAAAAACTGAAATTCACCATTTCTGGAAAGCAATAGAGCCATAATTAGCCCTAACATATCACCGTGACCTCTTATTATGTCACTGATGATATCACAAGGGACAACATTGTTGATATCACTTGTGACATCGCATTACATATCACCTCACAACTGACACTCGTCAATAAAATTACTGGTGATGACGCACACCATCTCACCTATTCCTGGGCCTGTATAAAACCCCTATTGGAATACAGTCCAATGTGCATGGCTTTCATCTATTTGCAAGCAGGCCCCACACCATACTAATGGCAATATACAACAATAACATCTGTGTTCATAAAACATTTCATGATTGTACCTGAAAGCTGGCACTCTGCTGGCAGATTGAATCAAAGAAGGAACGAATTAATGAATATCTTGTATAGCACGACTGATACCCAAAAAATGGGTCTTGCCACTAGCAGGGTGTTAACGCTGAGAAAGGTTAGTGGTCTGCCTCATTTCATGCAGATTCTGCAAAGGCACCAAAGGTATTAGGTAATGAAAACGTTTTGAATCCCCCTATTTTGTTTTGCACCCACTGACAATTCTGCATGAAATATGGCACTCAGTCAGGACATTAATCCGAATATGTTTAGATGTATATTATGTTATAGACTAATATTGTATTATATTGCTATTGTTATAGGCTTTAAGAACTTCATCTTGAGGGAGTCCACTTTGATAAACATTGAAGGAAACATAGTTCTCCTAACTCGTTCGAAACTCTAGGCTAATAAATTATGTTTAAATACACTTCTCTGCTGCACAATGGAAGCCCTTGGATGCTGGTCATAAGGTCCCTCTTCGCTTTGTTGTTCCTGTCCATATCCCATCTTTCTGCCCCACTCTCTCTATGGATTATCAAGTACAACTACCTTACCGTCTTTGAAGTGTCACGACTGTTCATAGTACTAGTGCAGTCTGGTGATGCTAGTTTTATCTGTTGTGACTCCTTCGTGGTGGGTGTCTTTCGCTTTATTCTTCAACCATCTTTTTCCCACGGGTTGGACAAGTACACCTTCTGCTCCCCCCAAATGCTTCCCAACCATAGGATGGATGGAGTTCGAGCTGTGCAATCAGACAATAGCAAGACAACTATCTTATGTCAAAACTGTAGCACTAAAACTTTAAGATAAACAAGTAGTTGAGCGTGTTTGCGAGAGGCTGCAACCACTTCACATCACATTTCAAAAACACCCCTCAGAGAAAGCTATGTTCTCGCCCATGGCTCATATTGTACAGAGATTTCCAACACTTGCATGCATGCAACCAGATTTCTGTTTCCTGGGTTTGAATAAAGAAAAGCAAACATGTACATGTGTTCATTATTTCTGTTAGCTGGCCTTTAATGTCTGCAAATGTATCCTCACGCTCGAGGCTCACTTTCATGTCTGCATAATAAACAAATTCTCAGGGGTGACGTTGTCGGGTTAATCTGGTGCCGGCAGCACTAAAGCCAGCCGTGGGCCACCATGTTGTCTGCCCAGAACACCCCATAAAGAACTGTTTTGCCGGCATCCCTCACACGGCTCTGCATTACACTTGGGCCTTGCCAGCCGGCAGCACGGATTCTGACAGGTGCCGATCTGCATCTGCCCGAATGTCAGGCACGTACAAGTGCCCCAGTCTGATCGCCAGAGCATTGATGCATTCCACTGATAGTTCCAGTTCGTTCATCGTCGAGCCTTGGAGAGCCTCGAGCAGCTGCTGTGCTGCGGCCAGGGCTGATTCCTCCCATGTCACCCAGGGCTGACATCCTGCTTCCTGGCAGGGGACACAACAAGGGCAAAAAGGGTAGAGGTAGCTTTCTTATCTGAACTATACACGCCATCATTCTAGGAGAAGGAAGAGGGAGATTTCAAAAATGATAATCGAGAGGATGTATTTCCCCAATAGACTTCTATTGAAGCAAATACATTCTTCTATTTTTTTCTATATCGAAACGCAAAGAATCCTGTAGGAATTAAAATGGCAAATGCCACTTTTGCACCGCCTCCTTTTCTTGGCACCCAATTGACTGATGTGCCCTGAAGGATCCAAAGTGAATATACAATGTGTTTGGGAATGTTTCATGTAGGTTTTTTAAATTACCCCAAATTTATTACGAAAACAAGAAAAATGCCGTACCACTGGAAACTCTGACATAACTATAATTTATTGTGGTCAGTTTATTTTAAAGAGATGCAGATTCAAAAGATTTTTCAGATTTTTTCACAGCCCTGCAGCACACAGCTGAAGGGGGTTAACCACTAGGGGGGTTAGGCGCTGGGCTTGGCCTTAGGGCAGACCCTTCATTGAACGCCCTGCTGCACATGGCTGAAGGATATGCACAGTGGGAAGGCCTTCCTTGGAGTGTTGGGCACATGGCCAAGGTTACAGGTAAAGCCAGCAGCTCAACCCCATCTGTGTATGGCAGATTGCACTATGTGGCTGTGTTTGGTCACCTATGTAGGTTTGGGTGCAGACCCAGGCTGAAGGCTGTCCCTGCAACCAACCCACAGCTGCATACATTCCATCACTCACACACCAAATGCAATGCTTATGACCTCAGAGCATTTATATCAATATCTAAAAGCAAAATGAAATTAAACAACACAACATGGGACACTGTCACACAGAGTGAGAAGGGCTCTGGCTGGTCCAGGGTACCCATGATTGTCCAGGGTACTAGCTTTCTGATGACCAAACCACTTGTTAAGTGTTCCATGAACATGTTCATGGTGTGGGTGAGGAAGCTGACTAATCAGTACCCACACCTGCGCAATGCTAAGCCCAACATGATCCTGGACAAGCTCTAGCAGTGAATACTTTAGGACCAGTGAGTACAATGCTGCAAAATATACTGCACTCTGTCCGATGCATACTGTATGCACGCCATCAGAATTCTAGGGAATCTAGAACTTCATGTGCATAATACCAAGCTCAGCAAGTTCCTTGTAGGTGCTGGTGGTGAAGTCCACAGTATATACTTCTGGAACTAACCAATGTTTACAGCTTGGTCAATGCTCATTCAGTAAATATGTGTATATACAACACCCACCCACGCCATCTTCCATGCACCTGAAATATTTTGTGGCATCAATATAGACTGCTCCAAACGTAGGAATTGCACCCCATGGACATTTCCACCCAACAGCATTTATGACTTCAAGTACACACCATTGAGTAGTGCAAAGACCCTTGACAGACATTGAAAGTGTCTATCTGCACCCCAAAATAGACTGTACCCTAATGATTACTATAGGTTCTCTGTGTGCACACCCCTGTGCAAAATCCAACCCCACGCATGCACAATATGCACCCCCAACATGCCATGTGCATAGTGCAGAATATATGCTGTCCCCTCAACATGCCATGTCCATAGTGCAGAACATATGCTGTACATAAATGTGCTGGCAAAATGCAGAGCTCAGTAAAACCCCATACAAAGTGTTGAGTGCCAGACACTTACTGCATAAACAACTGAATTCTACACACTTGCTGAATTTAACAGGGAGTCAGTGAAACTGATCATGGTGAAGTCAGATCACAGTCGCTCCCTCATCAGCATTAGTACATGCATTGCTCCTGTTCAGTCCTCACTGCACCATCTTTGATACTCACTACCACACTATGGCCCTCATTATGACCCTGGCGGTCCATGGACCGCTAGGACCGTGGTGGCGGTCTCACCGACGCGGAACTGGCAGTGAAGACCGCCATATTACCAAACCACTGCATCCCTGTCCGTCCGGCCTCTTTACCGTCGCCTGCTGAGCAGATAGTTTCCACCTGCAGCCCGGCAGGAGTCGGATAACCGCCAAGGTTATTCTGACTAGGGACACTACCAGCATTTTCCAGCAAAATGCTTGTGAAAAAGTATCCCGACGAACTTGCCTTCCTGTCACCCCCAAACACTTCCACACACATGTACACATTCACCCACACACACAATCACGCACAGACACCCCCAGTCACTCATGTACTCACAACATTCAC
This sequence comes from Pleurodeles waltl, assembly GCF_031143425.1. Classification (NCBI taxonomy): domain Eukaryota; kingdom Metazoa; phylum Chordata; class Amphibia; order Caudata; family Salamandridae; genus Pleurodeles; species Pleurodeles waltl. The sequence goes on from NC_090448.1 coordinate 139,054,837, forward strand.
CCCCATAGACACGCATACATACCCATACACATCACACACGCATACACTCTCATCCCTGCTCCCTCCCTTCAACTCCATACATGCATACACAACCCCTATCCCCCTCACTCATCTTCACACAACCACCCCCACCCCAAATCATACCGCACCATACCCACACACACCATATACACATACAAACATACACATACCTGCATGCACTCACTGACTGACACCCCCTTACCCCTTACACATTCACCCATGCACACCCCCGCCCCCATCCACATGCATACACACACGCATCACCACATTACACACAGACACACACGCAGGCACACACATTCACTCCCCCACGCCACCCACATTCATGACACGCATACAAACACACACACCCATTCACACCCTGCCCCCCTCCCCTTGCGGGCGACACTTACCTCGTCTGATGAGGTGCTCCGCTGTGAGGGGACGAGACCCAGCGCTCCCACCGCCACGCCAGAAAAAGACCGCCACACAGAATTATTGGTCGTAATTCTGTGGGTGGTCTTTTTCTGGCATGATGGTGTCGACAGTGGAACTGCCTAAGCGCCACCGACCGCCGTAGTGAATGCCGCCAGATATCCGACTGCCGGCGGTGCCGATATCCAGTGGCAGTCATAATATAGCCACCCTCACTGCAATCACTTCTCCATCCCTGCAGCTCTCTAACTCCTGTTATACCATCCTCATGCCTCAGTGTACTCACTTTTTCAACATTGCAGCTCTTGCTAACACTCATTGCACTGTCCCCAACCCTCACTGTAACAGCTTCACCATCACTGTACCGCTCCATCTTTCACTGCACCATCTACTACCCTCAGTGTACCCGCTCCATGATCACTGCACCCTCCCATTCCTCAATGCATTGCTTCACTTTTAATGCAGTTCTATTACCCCTTCTGCATCCACCATCGGTCCCCTTTCCTCTCCTATCAATGGGCATTTAAATTTAATTGGAAACAAACAATGCCCCCAGGTTTAAGAAGAAGCTAACTCCATCCTGTCCAGCAAATCTGAACAGGATGAAGGCTACCTAACCTGGTGACTGTGTTCTGCACTGGGGTTGGTGCACCTATTTCATAATTTAAATGTGAGAACTTGACCAAGGTGCAGTGCTTAGGCTTAATTAGACTGGGGATTGTGATACACCTATTGCTTGCCTCACACTATACATTTACTTGTGTTATGCCACTAACGCCATTGTGAACAGCTCTACTGCCCAGAACCATGCCTGGAACCTGGCCATATGCCCACATGATACAACAAATAGGAGTGGAGTAAACTTTAACTTTAGAAAAATGAAGATCTGTGGAAATCTTGCATCTCTTTTGGTCACTGGATTTCATGTCTCCATCAAGGGTGACCTTTAGCACTTCTTGGCAGCGCACTCTGGATTGAATTCTATGTAAACAAATTGACTTTAATCTATCACTCAGTTACCTAGCCACCCATTCATTCACTAATCCAGTTACTCACCCCCCTCAAATTCAGCAACCCACTTAGCTCACCCACACACCCAGTGGTAAATGTGTGCGGGGTCAAAGGTTCAGAAGCCCATGGACCACACTAACCAAGGTCGGGTGCCAAATACCAAGTCTGCATGGTCAATTGCACCTCTTTAATCCACCACCTCCATGCCACTTTATCTCATTTTTGAAGGTGCTTTTTCGTGACAGCTTTATCCATTAATCACAGTTTTTTGCCTTTTTCTTCCTCGTTCTTTATCTCTTTTCTGCTTCTCTCTCTTGCTCTGAGTCACAGCCTGTTGATTACAAAGAAGTGCTGGCGCCCAAAAATGAGTTTACTAGGTCCACCTGTAACAACCAGCTCAAATTAAGTGCTGCACACATCCATTTACTCACTTTTTACCAACTTTCTCATTCACCTTTGATTTCCTCCACTGAGCCACTGATTTTATCAGGAGACCTGATGCTGTATAATGCAGTCTCTTTTCCTGATGTTTATTCAAAGCACATTCAAAGAACACTGCGATTTCCACAATCCAGCAATTCTATTCAGGAAGCAATAACACAAACACAAAGACACAAAGGGTCATATTTACAAGAAAGTGATGCACAACTTTTCTTGCAGCCCCCTAACGCCACCATGGTAGCGCCATATTTACAATATGGTGCACCATGGCGCATGTTAGGGGCAATAGCATCATTTTATTGACGCTATTGTAACGCTATACTGGATTAGCATAAATAAATGACTCTAATCCAGTATAGTGTTAAGAGGCTCATTGAAATCAATGGGAGCCCCATTTTAATGCCTGCTTTGAGCAGACATCAAAAGTTAGGCTAGAAATGGTGTAATGGAATCTTGTAGATTCTATTGCCCCATTTTTAGCGACCATCTAACAAGGGAACGCCCTCTTTGCATACACCATGCATATTTTTGCATGATATGGCGCAAAGGGTTTATAAGGTGACGCAAACCTAGTTTGCACCACCTTGTAAATATGGCGATATGGTTGTGGCCCATTAGCGTCACATTTACAGGAAATATTTTGCCACAAATATGGCGCTAAGGGGTGCAAGGGCCTTGTAAATCTGACCCGAAATACTTGAAATAGTGTAACTATACACAGACCTCTTTTCTTGCTGCTGATGTGTTAAATCTATATCAAATCTGTGTCCATTTAACAGTTAGATTGATTTATTGTGCCTCGGGTATTTAGCTTGCAGTAAGTTATGAGTTTGCTACATTGTGGTTATGGTGCAGCACACGCTTTAAGACGTGTAGCATTTGTTTAATTTCATTGTTAGTTTAGTGAGATAAGTGTTTCTTGGCAGTGCTCGGGGAAACACGAGGAGCCTGTTCACTCGAATGCATTGCTGTGTGGCTTCTGGGGAATAATAAAAACGTTGGATAAAAAGTTTCTTGCACTGAAAATAAGCATTTTTTGAAAGCGACTATTTAAAAAAACAAAACATTATGTTCATTATTTTATGAGGGAGCATTGTTTGGTGGAAATTCAATTGCGTATGGTCAAATTGGCAACAGTTAGTAATGGGCATGCTTGGCAATTCAAGCAGGATGCTGTGTGAATTTCTTGTACTGGCCTCCTGGAGGTAACTAGTATTGGACCTAGTTCTCGGCATAATGGTAAAATACTGGTACTGACACACTAGGGGTAGTTCTTGGGATATAGGGCACCTGTGGAAAATGCTGGAGCTAGTATACTTAGAGAAATACTTGGCACGATGGCACCCATGGCAAAATGCTGCCTCTAGCACATTGGGTGTAATTAGTGTCATGAGGGAGGGCAACCATGACATATGGAAGGTGGGAAATCATGACAAAATGCCAGTGTAAGACTGAGTTGAATTTTGACATGAGGGTCATCCATGATATATGGATGGCATTGATGTCAACATTCTCCCTCTGGTATATTGTATGTATTGTTTTGTCTAAGATAACACCCATGTTAGAATCCTGACCCTGGCACAATGGAGGTCATTGTTGGCATATGGGGCCACCTATAGCACATTCTGAAAAACAGGGTTAACTCCTGGGGAGTGTCAGGTTTCATTGGTGGTACACTATAAAAGCAAGTGGCTATTTAAGGAATGTCCATTAAGAGCATGTGGCTTTTTAACAGATTTAGGTAGTAAGTTGTGTTTCAAAATGCACTTTTTGAGCAGTTGTAGCTCCCCCATTAGGACGGAGGAGGGTCACCACCCCCCCCACCCCCCGCCAGCAGCAGCCACTGTAAATTCTTTAACAAACAAAATGATGATAAACCATGTTTATTATCGTTTCGGTTGTTAAAGGGGCGGGGCATTGGGGATGACGAGATGAGGGGAGTGCACTGTGCACTTCCCTCACTGCGCATGTATGCTTGGCCGGTCCTCTCAGGCCGGCCACACATACATGCGCAGTAGACTCTCTCCTGCCCAGCAACACATTTGCCGGGCTGGAGAGAGGATGCACAGGCTCCCAGCCAATCCTAACACTACTTTGAGCAGCGTCAGGATTGGCCGCAGGGCAGGCTTGGAGCCTGTGCCTGCCTGCAGCGACGGGAGAGGAGTGGCGTCGGAGAAGCAGGTAAGTGATTTTAAAAAAAATAATAATAATTTGTCCCCTCTGTGCTTCCCCCCACACCACCTGCGCCGCCCCATCACAACAAAGCCCTGCAAGCTGCTCCTGTATTTGAGCCTATTAGTTTTTACATTTTCTCTGGGGTCTGGCTCACCTTCTTTACTTTCTTGGTACAATTCAGCGCTAGTATTATGCCCCAGAACTTTCACAGATGATGTCACTACCCTAAAGTGAGTGGTGTCTAAACAGACATGTGTATGTATATGTATTTTGTGGTAATATTAGTCATGCAGTTAATATGGAACCACAGTGATGTCACTTATTGTGGTGTCATCACGATTAAGATACTGTGATATGACCACTTGGTAAAAGTCAGACTCATATGTCATATTATTTCAGTATCTGTGATGTAATCAAGGTCAAAGGGCATGTGATGTCACTTCCGCTTTGCCTGGTGTTTTCCTCTTATCCCAGATACATTTCTCAGATCCACAGGCAGTTGGCAACAGTAACAATTACAACACCCCTATGGAGCGCACAACCATGTCATTAATTTCTCCTGGAGTTTTCAGTCGACTGTCTAATTCTGATTCTGAATTTCCGGGGTTGTTGGAGGACTCTTGTGGCCATATCAAAATTGAAAATTAAGCACAGCTCTGCGCTGACTGATGAAGTTGCATCTGGGTGCTCTGGTTCCTGAGCTGCATTACAAGAAGTGTGCTGGAGAACTTTAGAGCTATGTAAACAGAAAAGAATCACATGCACTGACCCCCAACCAGACATGAGCCACTGTCAGCAAAGGTGTGTGTCCTTTTGGTCACCAACATTGTATCCGAAACTTACAGCTAGGAGCTCCCCAAAGGGGTGGAGCACTGGCTGACCTAAAATATAAATAAGGATCTGAAATCAGCAAGATGCGTTCAGTGTTTAAATTTGTGATACTGAAACATAAACATATGATGTTGACACTTAAAGAACATCTTCTGTGCCACAAATATACAAAAAATGGTCCTGTGTAGTGTGAAGTTCCTCAGATATTGCTTGTACTCACCCCATCACCATCAGTGCCTGTAATCCGGTCTGTGATTGCCTCACAAACCAAACACCTATTGATACAGCACCTGTGTTGGAGTGAACATTTTTGTAATGCTTTAGTGGCACAGATGTTAGCATATGACATGTTTAAAATCCTCACTTAGAAAGCTGCATTATGTATTTTGAAATTGTACATGTTTTAAAATGTGACGGACATTGTGCCTACCATGGCAGACGTTGTGCCTACTAGAACTGACATAGTGCTAACATGATTTAACAATGTGGAAATATTTTAATCATTAGAATGAATTATTATGAGCTGAAATGAATATGATTTATGATGATTTATGATTATTTTAAAGTTAAATGTGCAGAAGAATAAATACACATCTCTGTTATATCTAGTGTGATTCCTTAACAAAGACTGCAAGTAATATTGAAATGCTTTTGCATATTTTGATGATATGTTAATATTGATGAATTCATAAATTTGCATATTATGTGTGTTTTAATAATGACGATAGTAATGCATTGAATTTCTTGTGTTAGCATAATTAGTCCTGAAATTTTCATATTCCAGTAACATGAAATGTCGCGTCGTCTTCTTTCCCTTTAACATGAAGTTTTCCATTAGGTTGTTTCAGATCAATAGCAAAGAGTCCTATTGTATTATGTGGAAGTTTTTCCCCCATTGACCTTGAATTTGGTATGTCGACCGCTGGAGAATGGGAATCAAGACACACACTATTGTTTTACAGTTCGTTTTCATGAGAACTTTTGGAACTATTGTGAGCCGTGGGAAGATGTTGGACTGTATCAAGTAATGTACAGAGCTGCTAGTTATTGCTGGTGTCACACAGAAAGAGAGATGACTTCACCAAGACCTGGAAATCTTCATTGTTGTTGCAAATTTATCTTGTGTTTTAATTTTCCTTGGATAATGCCTATTTTGTGTAATGTGGACTCATTGAACAGACACATCAAACTGCTTTGAGTATTTCAGAACAGGGAATGGACTTGTAAGTTTAGAGTAGAGCCCTTTTGCATCTTGAACTGTTAACTTGTCCCCTGGACCTTTCCTGATTTCCATGTGCAGCCTGTGTTCTGCACTTTTACTCTGATGGTACTCCTAATGGACTTTGTTGAAGATTCATTGCTTTGCTGATGATTCTGAATTGTATGCTGATCCCAGAAGAGGTATATTCAAATGCCATGCTAATTGTTTCCTTGCCTTGTTTTTCTAATTAGAGTTTGCATGTTGACACCTACCTATTTTTATTTTTAGTTAGACTAAGTTGGTCCGAGATAGATAATTTTTGAAAAATTATTTTTGTTCTTATTTTCTTTTTGCTTTTTGCCCACATGTGTTAGCCCATCCCCACACAAGCTTGTCCTAAATTGTGTTAGTAGTAGGTTGCCCCTACACCTTGCCCACCTAATTTGAGATATTGTTCTGTAAATTGTGGCTTGACTAATATCATCAGCAAATGATTTGAAATCTATTTCTGTTGCACAAATTGTTTCTTTGCTAGCATGTGTAATTCTTTTGGAATGCTTAATGGTGTTGATGTTGAGCAGACTAAATTTGTTTTGTAGATTTGGTTAGCCTATGGTTTTCCTTTATTTGTATAATTTGATCCTGTGCACAATTTACATTACTTTGGCTTTGCGGTTATAATAAAATTTTGAAACTTTCCACAGTTTGGAGTTTTGTTTCCGTGGCCAAATTCGTAATGGTGTTTAAATTTGGTGTTGTATTGATTGAGGTGGAAATGTTGGTATGTGGTCACCCATGCTCCTCACTGGGTCCAAAGATCCCATCGACCTTGGGGAAAGCATTTTCGAATCCTGACCAGGAGGAGAAAACGCATTAGCACCTAGTGCTCAATGGATCTATATTGTCGCTTTATCAAACACCAAAAAAAAACTGCTTCAAATCTGCCTTCCAAAAGCAAGATGGTTGAAAATGTGTCGGACATTTCTACTAGAACGTTAAAGGTCATGTGATCACTTTCACTGGGTTTATTCACATTTTCTTCTGCTTTTCGAGAGTTCCATTGGTCGATAACCCCCCACACCTCACCAGTCCATTCACCATCAACACCAGCAATAAACGCCCACCAGACATAGGAGGTCATTCTGACCGCGGCGGGCGGCGGTCGCCGTCCGCCATGCGGTTACCGCCGAATGACCGCCCCGCGGTCAAAAGACCACGGCAGCCATTCCAACTTTCCCGCTGGGCCGGCGGGCGACTGCCAAAAGGCCGCCCGCCAGCCCAGCGGGAAAGCCCCTGCAACGAGGAAGCCGGCTCCGAATGGAGCCGGCGGAGTTGCAGGGGTGCGACGGGTGCAGTGGCACACGTCGCGATTTTCACTGCAGACAGTGAAAATCTGTATGGGGCCCTGTGAGGGGGCCCCTGCACTGCCCATGCCAGTGCCATGGGCAGTGCAGGGGCCCCCAGGGGCCCCACGACACCCGTTCCCGCCATCCTGGTTCTGGCGGTGAAAACCACCAGAAACAGGCTGGCGGGAAGGGGGTCGGAATCCCCATGGCGGCGCTGCAAGCAGCGCCGCCATGGAGGATTCCCTGGGCCAGGGGAAAACCGGCGGGAAACCGCCGGTTCCCCTTTTCTGACCGCGGCTTTACCGCCGCGGTCAGAATACCCCAGGAAGCACCGCCAGCCTGTTGGCGGTGCTTCTGTGGTCCCCGGCCCTGGCGGTCATGGACCGCCAGGGTCGGAATGACCCCCATAGTTTTCTACATTGACCAATGTTTGTCCATTAATACATCTATTGTGAATTAGAGAGAACAGGTGATTTCCCAGATCAATGCCCTTGCCCTTAACCTCAGAGGCAAGGGGGCAGGTTGCTGCCCTCCACGTGCTCCTCTCATCCCGATTCTCCCAAATTAGGGCAGGACATTTGGACCGTGGCCCTTTAATAAATGCCCTGCCTCATCCTTCATACCTTTTTTAAACAAGTAGATACCTAATAATAAAGAATGCTGTATAGGAAATGGATCTCATAATATAGATGTTAAAAACTGAAATTAATGTGAACTTTTTTGGCTTCACAATGACATATTCAAATACAAACACATACTATGTATGTATCAGTACTTGAAAATTCATTTATAGGCATTTTCTAGTTTTCAAATTTCCATTCTTTCTTTCTTTTTTTGAAAATAATTCTGCATTCCTACAGCCAACAGATCAGGCCTTTTTGCTTTGCCAATGCTTGTTTTAAACATATATTGCGTTATTATAGATAAACAAAGCTAATAACTTCACTTTAACCTTTGTTCTTTTTAGATAGATAGATAGATAGATAGATAGATAGATAGATAGATAGATAGATAGATAGATAGATAGATAGATAGATAGATAGATAGATAGATAGATAGATAGATAGATAGATGTGCCACTCGCTCCAGGTAACTGTTAGCAACATATTCCCATCCTGGGTTGAACTAATTAGAGTAAAACATTTGACAACAATCATTTATAAATCAAAAAACTGTTACTGGAATACGTTTTAGAGACATGCAGCATGTTCTAATTCCATTTATTTAGCCACTGTAAGACATGCTTTTTATATACACTTCAGCGCCCAATGGTGTCCATGAGAAGCATTCCCCCCACTTGTGTTATTTCCTGTGAGATTATATAACTACGTGTGCATGAGTTAATGTTTTGCAAATAAATTCCAATGCACTGCGACAGCAAGCAGAAAGTTTCCTGTAGTCCTTCCCATGGACTTTCACAAAATCCTAGATGAATCGTAATGCAAAAGGAGACTGACATATGGAGGCCCATGGGAGGCAAGTTTGTGTTGGTACAAATGTACTGTAGCAGTTTACACTATCATGGATGTCATTAGGGGTGGCAGTTGCAACCACTGGATTGCCCCTTGTGATCCCTAACACTTCTTTTCTGACCCCTGGCATCAAAAGTAGCAAACTCAGACCCAAGAACACAGGGATGTCTCTGCATCATTATAATAATAGTGAATAATATTCTATTATTCACTTTTAGTGTCATAAAAAATGAAGCACACGCAGCTTGAACAGGACCTTTGGTGGTACCTGTGCTAAGTAAAAGTGGTTTTAAATGTATGTTGTGTTTGTGTTTTACGGCGAGAGTGTGTATGTGCAGCACACATGCAAAGTTGGAAAAATGGGAGAATTTAAAGTATTTCTCCTCCTTATGCCTGCCTTGAGGAGATGTACAATTTTTGTGCAAATTCCTTCCTTCCAATGTTTGTAGATAGGGATCTGAATTAAAACCGATGGGCGTAGCATGAGAAACACCACGCACCACCCACGTAACCTCCCAGTAATGCAAAGTAACACAAAGCAGTGCATAGTCCAACTTTGTGTAACTTTGATATACTATCCAATACAAGTCCTGCGTTGAACAGTAAAACCCACCCTAAAAAGAGAAAGAATAAGAATGTATAAGAGGGTGTAAGAGAGTGAGTGACACGATGAGTATGATCAAGAAGGTGATATGATGCTTGCAAGTTTATCCAAGGGCAAAATACTGGCACTAGCATGTATTCAGCAATTCATAGCAAGACACCTGTGATAAAATACTGACACTGGCACATTGGGGTTAATTCCTGGCATAAAGGTCATCAATGGTAAAATACTGGTACTGGCATACTAGAGGTACTTTGTGGCATATGACACCCATGGGAAAACTACTGGCATGCTTGAGGAATTTTGGGGGATGTGGACACCAGTTTTAAAATGCAGGTACTAGCATAAGGAAGGTAATTTATGACATAAAGGTGGAAAACCTGGCATATGGGAGGGTGGCAACCATGATAAAATGCTGGCCCTGACATACTGAGAGACTTTTTGACATAAGGGTCCTCTATGGTTTATAGGTGGTATTAACTGCAGAATTCTGACACTGGTGTATTCTATGTCATTTTTTAATATAAGAGGGTACCTGTGGAATATGGGGTCACACATAACAAAATGCTGGACCTGGCACAATGTAGGTATTTTTTTTTACATATAGCGACATCCAAACCACGTTTTAAAAAGAATGGGGTCAACTCCTGTACAATTACATGTTTCATTGGTTTCGCACACAATGAAAGGATTTGAACGAGTGCCATGTCAGTGCCTTTGGCATTTTAGCAAATTTGTGTGAAAACTGTGCTTTAAAATGCACTATTTCACCCCATTCTTTTCTATTTTTTCTCAATGGGAGAACCCCCTAAAAGAGGTCTGAGTAAGGTCTGCTTACTCATTTTGCTCACTCGGTACAATTTAGGGCAAGTATTATGTCCCAGAACTTGCACAGATTAAGTCAGCACCATAATATAAGTGGTATCTACATTAGACATATGTTTGTCTTATGGTGTTAAACGAATCATGCAGTTATCAAGGACCTTTAGCTATTTCAACAGTTCTGATGTTACTGTCATGTGGCATGCCTGCCTGGAAAAAATCAAGGTCAAGACTCATATGTCACTTCCCCTGATGTCATTAAAGTCAAACCGTATGTGATGTCACTTCCGCTACCCCTACCATTTTGGTGTCAACCATCTACATCATTGATGGGATTATGCTGCATATGATCGGTTTACAGGATACACAGGAAGAGCTATTTTAGTGCACAGACTTGAGACACACGTACTAATGGGTCATACGACTCATTACCCAGGCAATGCTATCTGGAGAAGGGTCTTAATAAATGGATCAAGCAGAACATAATGTCTGTGCTTTTTTTGCTCTTCCCACTAATTGAATGTGGGCAATCCTGGAAAAGGTATTTGAGAAACGATGTAAATTGCGTTTTTTTCAACTACAAATGGGAGAAAATGAAGCAGCTGCTTTGTTGGTGGCCGGGGTAAGCTCCGAGAGGCAAAAATATCTTAAGCATTTTTTTCACACGTAATTACAAGATATTTGGATGCTCTGAAGTATTGCCTTAACACTGATACCATTTCTTAGTTGTAGTGGGCAGCTACATTTATGCAAGTTGTTTTCAAATGTTATCTCTCATATCACTCGGTCAGTATTATAATACCATTACGCAACTATTTTCTTCCTTGTTTAACGTCTAAATACAACGTATTTCAGATTTTTTTATGAATTGTAATATTTACGAATATTTTTATTAATCCTATGTAATAAAGATTTTCTTCTGATTTTATTTATGCTTTTTAAAACAAATAGTCATGCATTCTATTAAACAAAGGTTCACTGTTTTATTACAATGAAAATGTCAACTTCCAAGCTAATTCCCTAGTATAGGGCCAGCCATCACGTAACTATGTTGAGAAATCCCTGACTGTTTCATAAAGTCCTCTTACGGTCAATTAATGAGGAAAACAACTGGTCTATTCTCACGAGCCCTGTTTAATGGTACTGTGTCCTGGCTGTCGTTAAATAGCTGTAATTCTAAAATGAAAACGAGCATAGCTTAAACCGGACTATATGGATCTTCAAAGAGTGATATTCCGTATACACTGCTCTATATTCTAAACTTTCCATAAACACTGACAACAGATTGTAGAACCCCGAATGAAGAAAGGCGTACTCAAATCTGCTAGATTCCAGACCTGTGAATCTCAATGTTGCAACATGTTTGGACGGCTCGCCCGTCAATACCGTCAATACCGTGACTCAAACCAGCAGAACTGGTCTGGCAGTGCACGCATGTCGAGGCTTCGACGGCATCCTTAATATTCTAACTGCCTCGACATATGTGAAAAAATAGCTCCCATTTTATAATGACAAAGTGGACTTGAAACGGATTATCGTATAACGAGAAAGGGCACAGAAGGATAATGTTTGAGCGCGTGGCTGGAATAAGGAACATCTTTTCACCAGAACCCCTTGAACTGCTTACGTTGAGTTTTTTGGGGGGGAGGCAGGGGTTGGGAGTATTAATTCAGCTTAGCATTGCTTATTTCCCACTGCTGTAACTCTACGGAGGTTTCTTTATCCATAAATGACACTAGATTGTTGACTCCTTTACCGCGAGCAGTACTAGAGCACGTGGAATGCTCACGTTGCAGGATCGCTGTCAGGTAAACACACACTGTGATGCTAGGAAGAAATCTTTGCTGTCCTTCTTTTGTGTCACTCATCCTCAGATTGCTCAGGTGTATCTGCCCCGCCCGCCTCCTTTTATGAAACGAACTGATCTGCTCCAAGACCCACCCACAGAATTCGGAATGAGCTGGAGACTAGACGTCACCCAGACTATCCAAAAGCAAAAAAGACAAGCCGAAACCAAGAAAAGGAGGTAGACGAGAAAGAAGGAAAGGCTGGCTGGGCTTCTCCTGGAAAGTGTTCTTCTGCTTTTACACTGTCAGAGCGTCTCAGGTGTCGTAGGTCAGGCAGAGACACTCTTTGAGAATCACTGGCCTGTACCACTCTAACAATAGAAGCAGGAAGGAGCCACTCTGAGCAGCTCGGATTTCAAAGGTTAGTACCAATGTTTTGAGAATGTCTGATGTCACTTGGATGGGTACCACTCTCTCCAGGTGTTGCAGGTTCCTGTTACTCCCAGTCCTGGTGGATCCAGGTTACACTGATTAGTACCACTTTATTTAATGTACTCCCGGTTAGTGGCATTTCCCCAGGATCTTATCTAGTGTTATACTGTGCCATGCAAAGACCATCAGGCTTTGCATGTCTTGGGGATACCTGTGTGGCATTTACCTTGGGGGCCGAGTTCCTCATGGCAAGCCATTCTTGTGGGCTCACAGGTGGCACAGGTTAACTGCCTGTCTCAGATTTCAGGTGTTAGTACCATTCACACAAAAAATTAAAGAAGTCATAGATTAGTGTAACTCCGTGTGTCTCAGATTTCACATATTAGAGTCATTCACAGATGATTTAAGGTATTACAGGATAGTGTAATAGTGGGATTCAGGTTTACTTTACTGTAATTTAAAGGAGATCTCGGGCATAAAAGGTTAGTTCAACTGCAGGTTTCTGGCTTCACATGTTAATCACAGGAGATCTCTGGAATCACAAGTTGTGTAAATCTGCAAATCTCAGGTTTTACACGTTAGTATCATTTGCCGATGACATTAGATGTCACAGGTCAGATTTCACTTGTTAGGGTCATTCTTAGAGAATGTGAGGTAGGGCATGCTAGTGTAACTCTGTGGGTCTCATGTCGTTGCCATTTGACGAACATCTCTGACACCAGGGGCTAGTGTAACTGTATATCTCAGGTTTCACATGTTAGTATCATTCACCAAAATCATCTGGTATCACAGGTTAGTGTAAATCTGTTGGTCTCACGTTTCACTTGCTAATTTCATTCAAAGGCGATCTCTCGGGTAGCAGTTCAATGTACTGCAGGTTTCGGGTTTCACAATGGTGTTATTCAATGGACAACTCTGGTATTCGAAGTTAGTGTAACTACTGGTCTCAGGTTTCACATGTTAGTGTCATCCACAGATGTCGGGGATCACGAGGTAAGTGTAATTTCTGCATCTCTCAAATTTCACATTTGTGTCATTTAGAGGGGATTTCTGGGATTACAGTTAGGTACAGCTTGCAGGTCTTGGGTTTCACATGTTGGTATGATTCAGAGAACATCTCGGATGTCACATGTTAATGTAATGATGGGTCTGAGGTTTCACATGTTAATATTTTTCACAAAACATCCCTGGTAGCAGAGGTTCACAGTGTGGGTCTCAGGTTACATATGTTCGCGTCATTCTCAGTAGATCTCTGATATTATTGGCTAGTGCCTTTGTGACCTGATCTGGGTATGAACAGATGTGCCTTCGCAGAGAATCTCAGGTGTCACAGGAGTGTGCTGCTCTCTGAGGATTTGGTGTATCACCGAATAGTGCCTCTCTCCACCGGGCTCAGGTATCGGAGGCAGGGCCAGCATTGAGAATGGGCGAGCTGAGCTCAGGCCCACGCTGTCAATATTCTGAGGGGCGCATGGAACTGCATGTATTAAGATTATGCCAATAGCAGCGCCCTTCTCATCTTGCCACAGCCTTGTACCTGCCTGTTCGTTTCTGCCTGATTTGTCAGTTTAAAGTGGTTTCAGTCCTTCATTACCATACCCTGGGCAAAGTTTTTAGCGCCCCTTTAGCCCCCTTCCTTGTCCTCTCACCCCCGCTGACACACATCAACAGCACCACAGTCTGTGTGAGGCAGCTAAATTATCGGTGATTTAGGTGAGCTGAGGGAGGTCTGGTGGTGTTTGTGTTCAGGGGCCGGTCACTGTTCATCCAGGGACTGACCAGTGAACACAAAAGGGCACCCCTGCTGCCCCATTTAATTCACTGCTATCAGCAAGGGCGCCTAATTTCTCTCCCCAATCCAAAGGCGCTATTTTAGCAGAGGCTGGCTCTGATCACTTGTTACTGACCTGTGAAGTGTTCACGAATCCTAAATTAATGCCACCTTGAGAATATAACACATCAGAAGTTGATCAAACTTTCACAGAGACTCAGGGGGCCTTACTAAATTGTTGCTTACTAGAGGTCTTAATTCTGACAGGCATATGCTGTTCTGAGGATGTCAGGTATTGTGGCTGTAGTCATTCTTAGTCATAAAAAATTACCTTCACTGTAAGTTTGTCAAATGTTACAGGTAACGCCGGTCACAATATTTTCTATCAGTGATAGCAATATGAATCAGGGTGAGTTACTAAGAGGCAGGTGGTGCACTGGATTACATTACTGTAATACTATGACTAACACTGATTTGTATTGTATGACGTATAGTGATGATACGTGTAGATGTGAGTTGGATGACAAATAAGAGTTTAATTAGCTAAGTTTGACTTTGTTTATAAGTAGTGCATGAGGAGAGACATGGGATTATCATTAGATAATGAAATTTCAATCTGCAAGGATGTGTGGAGGGAGATCCACCTGAAGACAGACAGAGATAGCTGAGTATTTTTATTTTATTTAGCAGAGGATGACTGAATAGCACAAATTTAAATGTTGTTAGAAATGGGGTCTCTAGTTTGCAGTGGTTTGCACCATGTCCAAGTAGGGACCCTCACTTTAGTCAGGTTAAGGGAGTCACACAGCTAAAATAGCCCCTGCTCACCCCCTTGGTAGCTTGGCACAAGCAGTCAGGCTTATCTCAGAGGCAATGTGTAAAAGCATTTGTACACACACACACACACACAGTAACACAGTAAAAACACCACAAACATACTCCATACCAGTTTAGAAAAATAGCCAATATTTATCAGAATAAAACAAGACCAAAACAACAAAAATCCACCATACACAAGCAGAGATACGAATTTTCAAAGATTAAACTTCAGTATAGCTCTTAGAAACACAATAGATCCAACGGGGGGCTATCACGACATTGTACGCGGAGGCTTCCGAACAGTCGGATGCCACTCGCAAGGGAGTGCAGGCTGGTCATGGAGTCACACAGACCCCCAGGTACAGTACCTTTCAAAAATGATAAAACAAAGACGGTAAGGTGAAGCGTTGCTGGAGCCGGCGCGGTGTTGGTTCCTTACTGCTACGAGGGAGGTGGGGGCATCGGTTCCTTACTGCGAAGCATGAGAGGTGAGGTGTCAGTTCCTTACGGTTGCAGGGGAGGTGTTGTGGCTTCGTGGCGAGGCATTGTTTCCTTACAATCCGGCAGGGTAAATGAATCCAGCAGGTAAAGACATGTGGCGTCGACTTCACGGTCTCACGATCACACGACGGAGCCACAGCTGCTGCGAGGGAGTTGGGTGTCCCGGACATCAGGGACACAGCACTCAGGACTCAAGATGTGGCGGGACTTTGGAGTTGCTCCAGCGGCCTCGGGCCTGTGGCGTTGTTTGTGGTTGTTCCATTCAGCAGGGACCACAGCTCCAGGTGCAGGCAAAGGTGCAGTTGGACAGCGGCACCAGTTCCGAAGTTGCTCTGGAGTCAATGCACTTAGTTTCTTCTTGTTTTCACCAGAACTCACTTCCAAGGGCTCAGGACCTGGATTTGGCACCACGTGGCAAGTCAGAACTCTCCGCAAGAAAGTCCAGGTGCTAGCAGATGAAGTCTTTGATGTCCTTGAGCCTTCTAACAGGAGGCAAGCTCAGTTCAAGCTATTGGAGAACCATGGAAAGCAGGATGTAGAAAGCTAAATCCAGTCCTTTCACTCCCAGGACAGAAGCAGCAAGTAGCAGGCCAGCATAGCAAGGCAACAGACAGAGTGGCAGTCACTCATCCTGTAGCATTCAGCTCTTCTTCCTGGGAGAATGTCCTCAGTCCAGAAGTGTTCTGAAGTTCTGGTCTCAGTGGCCTGATACTTATACTCATTTCTGCCTTTGAAGTAGGCAAACATCAAATGAAAGTGTTTGTAGTGCACAAGACTCTGTCTTTGTTGCCCTAGCCCCAGACACACTCCAGAGGATTGGAGACTTATTTGTGTAAGGGCTGGTCCAGCCCTATTTAGGTGCAATGTCCGCTCCTCCCTCTACTGTAGCTTAGGAAGACCCATCAAGGTATGCAAGGCACACCTCTGCTCCCTTTGTGTGACTGTCTAGAGTGAATTCACAAACAGCCCAACTGTCATCCTGACACAGACGTGTATTCCACAGACAGGCAGAGGCACAGAGCAGTTAAGCAAGAAAATGCCCACTTTCTAAAAGTGGTATTTTCAAACTTACAATCTAAAAACCAACTTCACCAAAAGATGTATTTTTAAATTGTGAGTTCAGAGACCACAAACTCCATTATCTCTATCTGCTCCCAATGAGAAATCACACTAATAAGATATTTCAAGGCAATCCCCAAGTTAACCTATGGGAGAGATAGACTTTGCAATAGTGAAAACCGAATTTAGCAGCATTTCACTATCAGGATACGTAAAACACACCAGAACATGTCCTACCTTTAAAATACACTTCACCCTGCCCATGGGTCTGCCTTGGACCTACCTTACATATGTAGTAAGAGGGAAGGTTTGGGCCTGGCAAGTGGGTACACATGCCAGGTCGAACTGGCAGTTCCAAACTGCCCACACAGACACTGCAGTGGCAGGTCTGAGACATGTAGACAGGACTACGCTTGTGGGTGGCACAATCAGTGCTGGAGACCCTCTAGTAGCATTTGATTTAGAGACCCTGGGCACCTCTGGTGCACCTTACAAGGAATTTGCTAGTAAATCAAATATGCCAATCATGGATAAACCAATCATAAATACAATTTTGACAGAGTCCTAAAGCCAACAAAAACAGGTCGGAAAAAATAGAAGGAAAGAGGCAAAAAGTTTGGGGATGACCCTGCCAAAAGGGCCAGGTCCAACATAATATGAAAGAAGGAAATTTAACAAAAAAGTCAGTGACTATTATCAGAGATTGTGTCTGGAGCCAGATTTGTCTAAATTCATTATGTAAATAATTTAGTTAAGCAATAACATTATTCATTCTGATGGTTTACATTATTATCATTATAATTAGTAACTGGTCCACATTTCAGGATGAAACACTTGTTTTCATGACTACATGACTACCTTTGACACGTTTTAATGCCACCACAAATTCACATAAGTTACATATCAGATTTCGCCACTTCTTTATACTTGGTGAATTAGGGTTAATCCAGTCTAGAGCTATGCAAAATTTCGCCACAGCAATAGCATTAAATACAAAGAATATATACTTATGAGGAATTTCGTCATCGGTTCCAAACTTAATACATTCAGTTGTATAAATTGAATCATGATGTATAAAATCAGCAATAACTGCTGTAACTTTAGCCCAACACTCTCTTAGGCACAAACACATTAAATTTATCTGCACCTACATGATTGCATCAAGTGCTTTAGAATCACTCCTGCACTTCCATGAAAAAAGTTTTTTGGAAAGAATAATGCAACATATTTCATATTTTGAAGTGCTGTCACCATAGACTGGCGACGCTGAAGCTAAAGTACCCCATGTTTAATGCTATAGCAGTTTCTTCTTCACATAAATCATAGTCTAATTTCTCAGAATATTTCATAGATAAACTATCCTTATGAATATCTGCAGTGTTACTGAAAATATTATAAAACACCTAAATCATAATATGTGTTTGAATGGTTTTCAAAGGTTTTATTAAATCAGTTTTGGGTGACATTTCAAATTTCATTTTCCAAATATTAGCCCAGCAACTCTAGATATTAAAAAAACTTAGCCTGCAGCAAACAGTATTTCGATCATCTGCCTGAAAAAGATCACAGAAGTTCCTCATAGTTTAACTGCCCAACTGGTGAAAGATCTGATTATGACCATGAGTTTAATATATAATCTTGAAAGATACTTGGAAGTGGTGGATATGGAGCAATGGAGGATAATGGTTTACTGCCAAAACAATGCCCATTTATTTCAGAGAGTCTTAACTGCTAGAATGGCTTTGAACTGGAAGTTTCATCAACATGAGTTATCAAATAAATCCTTACATTTGACTCAAGAATTAGTTGATACATTGTAGAGTACTGGTTTTGTGAACCTATAACTAATCCAGCCATATGTTGAGCCATAACAGCCCAATAGTAAAACTGAAAGCCAGGGAGCGCTAGCACCCCTCCTCTGAAGATAGGTAGTTTCATGAAGATCGTAGCTCTCCTTGCCTTGTGATAGACAAATAAAAAAGTACCAATAACAGATTCAAAGTATCAAGAAACACATCAGCAAAGGAAAGGTATTGATCTGAATAAATACAACAATTTGGGCGCAGTATTCATTTCGTAATGTTGCATCGTCCTGGCAAACTAATGGGATGTTTAGGCAAGTGACAAAAACATGAAACTAATTTTTATAGCAAGGTTGCGAAATTAATTTTAACAATATTACTTATGTTACTATGAATCCTAATACCAGAAATGTAGCATCTTGAACCACCTGTAGATCATTACTCTGTAACCTGTAATTAGAAATAATTTGGCCTCATTATCAGAATATATTCCAGGGTCATCAGCATATGTTGAAACCTTAACACTAATGTAATTGATTATAACCGGTACAATACTTGTGTTCTTTTTAAGAGCTTGCAAATACAGTTCCAAATAAGCGAAACAGTATTGGTGATATTGGATACCCTTGTCTTGTAACATGAGATATGGAAAATGTATTAGAGGTTTTCCCCAAGGCTAAAACCCTGTAAACTGGGGAAATGTACAATGCTTTAATTCTAGGAGCTGAACCCCATCATATTCATAGCCAAGAAAAGAAAATTCCAAGATACCCAACCAAAAACGTTTTCAGGGTCAAGCAAGATCATACCTACTTCTTTATGGCAAATTTGGGCCTCATCGAACATGGCTGTTGTGATTATAACATGTATAGTAGTGTCATGTACAAGAATAAAGCCATATTGTTCTGTACAAACCAATAGAGTAATTATTAATGCTAATTGCTTTGCTAACATATTTGTATAGAGCATAGCATCACTATTAACCAATGATAGTGTTTGATAAGATTTACAGTCACTAGATGGTTTATTCTTTCATAAAAATATCACTATATTTATTGTACTCAATAAGGATGGGACCCCTGCCCCTTAGTAAAGTTCCCTAGCCGCCATCACCATTACATGTATCTGAGCCCTGGAGAAAATCTTGTAAAATTCTGTTGGAATTGCATCTGATCCTGGGGCTTTCCTGCTAGGTAGGATATGCACTGCATGTTTAATTTTATGCAGACAATTACATTATCAACCATCTACTAATCATCCTTCCTCAATTGCGATTGTTTTTTGTTATGTATATGAGTGTGCATTTGGACATATTAGGGTGGCTGAGTGCCGTATGTAGTCTCTGGTAAAAGAATTGACATTGCTGCAAAATAGCATGAGAGCCTCTGATGACGTGACCAGTCTCATCTTTGATTTCAGCTATTGGTGAAATATTGCTACTTTTTTACCTTTGTTGGCTAATGTGTGTATGATTGATTCTCATATTCTTTTGCCTCCCTTCTATTTGGCAGATAGGGGGCAGCAGTGATCAATTTTGTCTTTAACTATCTTATTTACTATGGTAAGAATCTTAATAGCTCTTGCATGTAGTATTTCTAATGAGGATAGCAAAGCTAAATCCATTTTATTATTTTCCATTTCACAAAGGTAAACTCAGACTTTTGACCTAAGTTTAGACCAAAAGTCTAGGTTTAAAACATTTCAGTATCCACAAAGGTAAATTACGAGTAGTATCTTTATGTCCACACTCAGGACATAATCTCCGCACTCGGGGTGGAATCTCTGCACTTGGGGTGGACTCTCCACCCAAGTGTGGAGATTCCACTCCACACCCAGGGTGTACTCTCTGCACCTGGAGTGGAATCTCCGCACTCAGAAGGTTCTCTACTCCGAGCGCGGAGATTCTGCCCCGATTGCAGACATAAATATACTATTGGTAACTTACCTTTGTGAATACCGAAAAGTTGTGAACTTAGACTTTTGGTCTAAACGTAGAACAAGAGTATAAGTTTACTTTTGTGAATCGGGCCCTTCCTCTCTGCCCCCCAGGAAAGCAGAATGATTGATTTGCCAAGGGGGCTGGGGCAAGCACAGACTTATGCACAGGGGGACCGCTACCCCACAAGAAAACCTCCCTGGTGCCTAGGAGGTTGGAGCCCTGCTTGAAGATTGCATGGTCATCGTGATCCACAAACAGAGATGCACTAGGAAAAGACAGGATTTGAAAGGGGACATTGTCCTCTCTCGTGATGAGCAGTTTTTAGGGGGCAGAGGTATACCCCCCACATTGATCAAACTTGAAAGCAGACTGCGTCACTAGCATGGTCTGCTTTCACTTTTGCTGAGCTGTAACAATAGTGCACTGCCCGTGGTGCTCGTAATAGCAAAACAATAAAAAAAAATCAGAATCAGGACATGAGGAAAACTCTTCCTTCAAGTGCTGACTTTGATTTAGGAAAACAAAATGTTTCTGGAGTTTTCACCAGATAAATGTTTTTCCAGTATGGCGGATGACCACGCTGTCAATTTAGTGCAGTGCATATCAATAGGTCAGCCACCACAATAAAGCGGTTAAGAGGCATACCTTTGAAAGTAACCATCAATATGATTTATGAATATTGGCAGGAAATTAAGAAACAACAATCTGTGACTCCACCCCTGGCCGAGGTCAGATAAGCAATAGGCACATTTCAAGCACAGCAAGTCAGCTCCATAAGGAAAACAGGAGGTGTTGTCTGTCTCAAAGTAAATATAAAAAACAGATCTATTCTAGGCTTGTCACCAGACCTTGTTTGGAGTACATAATGGGAAAAACAAACCTAAAGTTTTTTTTACGTATAACAAGAAATACAGATTTTGAAAGCAGGCATGGTTGAATTGCCTCCCAATAGAGCCAACCAATGAAACAGAAAACAATGTCCGGAACCAGTAACAGTTTGCTTTGTTGACACTCACATCAAAGGAAGCATAAGGACTAATTGCACCCAATCTACCCCACAAGATGGAAAAAAGCCCACTGGGCAGTAGGGAATATTTTACATTTTTCTTTTGGGAGAGCACTCCCCATCGACATTGACCTGTGCCCCTTCATACTTGTCCCGTCTAAGCATCGTGCTGTACCCCCACACCAGAACAAGCACTACAGTCTTTCTGCCACCGAGGAGGGGATTTGGTGAATTTAACACAATCTGCCCCTGGGGGCAGAATGCCTTCTAGAACACAGGGAAAAATAAGGAAATAAAAAAAGAAGGTGTCGGGGCTGCCCACCCACATATCAAGGTGAGCCTCCTCTCCAGAGCATGCCCAACAGTCTTCCTGCCCTCCAGGGGCATATTGAGGGAGTTATCTCAATACAACCTTTGGGGACAGAAAACCTACTAGACCCTAGGAAAAAAATTATCAAATAAAAAAAAGGAATGAGTGTGGGGTTGCCCACCCTGGAGTTGGACTGTACCGCCCCCTAGAATGGCCCAACAGAGTTTCACTGTTGATTGTGGCATTTGCTACAATTCTGCTGTTGAGTGTGGGGCAGAAAGCTTTCTAGGCACCAGGGATGCATTTTTTGTTTGTATGCCACCTTGGCATTGGCCCTAACCACCAACCCCAAACCCCCAACAGTATTTTGGTCATTTTGGGGCACAGAGCATCCCCATCTTCTTGTCAAGCAAGAGATCATTTGGATTATTTTGGTGTAGTTATGACATACGAACAAAAAGAGTGGAGATACATTCAAATTCCTCTTACTTGCCATGCTAAATGGCTGTACTGTTCAAGATTATGCTCGGCCACCACTCAAAGAAACCTTGTGAGCTTAGAAATGTCTGAAAATGATAGACCCAGGGGAGTCAAGGGTGGTGTGCCCTGCCTGCATCCCTCAAAGTTCTCTTACTCATAATGCTGCACAATCATAATCATTGGCTAAAATCATATATTTTCTTCACATTTCAGTGACTGAAACTTCTTGAACCTGCAAAGATCCACAAAATTCCTCTGCAGCTGTCCCACGCTTTTGTGGCTTGGCCTAGTACCCACTACACTAAAGGATCCAAAACAAAATGTGGAGACACTTGCAATGGGGTAGCTGTGTCATTTGGTCCCTGGCTCAGTCGTCATCCATGGACATCTGTTTTTGAAAATTAGATAGTTGGGGGAAGTCGAGTGGTAATGTGTCTTGCATGGATCCCATGACGTTTTCTTATCTACAATGCCCTGCAAACCTCAAACTTCCCCTAAAATCACTAATTTTCCTAATATTTTTGTGACAGAAACTTTCGAAATCTGCAGGGATCCAAAGATTTCCTCCTACCCAGCATTCCTACACCTCTCTTTAAAAAAATGCATCTGCACTTATGTGGTGGGCCTAGTGCTTGTCACAGCAATGTATCAAACGTGAAATAATGCAAGTCTCTTTTTCTTTTCAGCATAGCACTCTTTCCACATTTTACCAACAGAAACCAAACTTTTGCTGTTTTGGCTATTTTCTCAGTTCCCTCCAGTGGAATTTGCAACCCTGGCTACTTCAAAAAGAGAATCTCCAAGATCTGGATTTTGCCTGAATACTTTTTATGGTACAAATCTATGATGGCCTACGCACGAAGTTCCACAGATATAAAAAAGAGCTTGACACTGGAGGTAGAAAAACCTCAGCAGCTAAGGGGTTATACTTCATTGATTCTTGCTTTCAGCTTCAGTTACACAAAATCAGATTGCACGCTACAAGATGGAATGAGGAATTTACATGTACTTCAGGAAATAATTTGCCACTATATCACATTTTATTGTCTGCATCTGACGACCCCCAGAGTTTGACTCCTGAGATGGCTGGAATTTCTGCTTTGCCCTGAAACACTGAGTTGTGGGTTAGTAATATTTCCTTATCGCGGAGAGAACCCCAAGGTTACCTTTGCTGTCATGGCACTTCTTCTTGTGGAGTATATGGACTTTCCACACTATGGGCCAGATGTTCAAAATTCCGGGTTTGCGACTCGCAAATTGCGAGTCTGAGCGACTCACAATGTGCGAGTCGCAAACCCGGATGCAGGATGGTGTCCCTGACACCATCTGCGAGTCGCAAGGGGGTCGCAAAGGCCCACCTCATTAACATTAATGAGGTGGGTCACAATTTGCGATCCCCTTGCGAGTCGCAGCACTCACAGGGATGGTGGCCTGCTGGAGACAGCAGACCACCATGTCTGTGACTGCTTTTAAATAAAGCAGTTTTTTGTTGTTGTAATGCAGCCCGTTTTCCTTAAAGGAAAACGAGTTGCAATACAAACGAAAAAATGAAACGTTTTTGTTTCATTACGGACCACTGCCTGCTCTGAAAAAATGTTTTCTGGGCCATTTACAAAGGGGAAGGGGTCCCATGGGGACCCCTTCCCTTTTGCGAACGGGTTACCACCAGTGTGACACTGGTGGTAACAGCAAATTGCTTTGCGACTGCGTTCGCGGTCACAAAACAATTCTGCATCGCGATGCGAATCGCAAATAGGAAGAGGAACACCCCTTCCTATATGCGACTCGCATTCCCATTTTGCGAGTCGGTAACCAG
This sequence comes from Pleurodeles waltl, assembly GCF_031143425.1. Classification (NCBI taxonomy): domain Eukaryota; kingdom Metazoa; phylum Chordata; class Amphibia; order Caudata; family Salamandridae; genus Pleurodeles; species Pleurodeles waltl. The sequence continues at coordinate 139,078,897 of NC_090448.1, forward strand.
GTTACCGACTCGCAAAATGGGAATGGGCATCGCGATGTGCTTTTTGCATGTCGCAAACAGCGAAATTCGCTGTTTGTGCCATGCAAAACGTTTCCTACATCTGGCCCTAAATTCTTTATGCTGTAATGCCAGAAGATTTGAATGCCCGCAGTTTTTAATGTGGCCGTCCAATGACTTTGATGTCTCTACTGATTTTTTTTATTCAGGTAATCCTCTAATCATGTCGTTCATATTATTAGTACCAAGAAAATACATAATTATTTTGATTAAAAACATTGATGTTTACTTTAAAATTCAACAAATAAAATTAAAACCCCACATTTTTAGCTAATGCCATAATGAATATGTCATTACTTCAACCACCATTTGCTTCTAAGTACCATAAATCAAACCTCAACACTTCATCCCGCCACTTCTTCAACCTTATGCCTATTACATTTAAAATAGTCTTTACTTGGCCCCTTCAATTCCTCCTACCTTTATGCTGACTCCCTATCCTTAACCCCTGACATTTACATACCTTGTCTTCATCACTTTTACTTAAGCCCTCACCATAAAGTAATTCTTCTATTAATGTTAACACTATACTTGAATTTAGCAGTAACCTGACTATATTTAAAAATATTTAATTATATTATTTAAATTACTTTTGGAGAAATAGGGACTCCTAACTCTAACAAGTAGTAAATATTTGATTATATTTAGATGCAATTACATTAAAAACAAAAAAAACATTATGATATGTTCTCCAGTTGGATGGTGAATTATAATAAGCTATTTTTAATTTCATTAACATTTTTAATTAAAACGATATGCTAAATACATTCTGTAAGGAAATGCCTCCTTGGCATGGTTACCCCCTGACCTTTTGCCTTTGCTGATGCTATGTTTTGAATTGAAAGTGTGCTGAGGCCTGCTAACCAGGCCCCAGCACCAGTGTTCTTTCCCTAACCTGTACTTTTGATTCCACAATTGGCACACCCTGGCATCCAGGTAAGTCCCTTGTAACTGGTACCCCTGGTACCAAGGGCCCTGATGCCAGGGAAGGTCTCTAAGGGCTGCAGCATATCTTATGCCACCCTGGGGACCCCTCACTCAGCACAGACACACTGCTTACCAGCTTGTGTGTGCTGGTGAGAACACAACGAGTAAGTCGACATGGCACTCCCCTCAGGGTGCCATGCCAACCTCACACTGCCTATGCAGTATAGATAAGTCACCCCTCTAGTAGGCCTTACAGCCCTAAGGCAGGGTGCACTATACCATAGGTGAGGGCACCAGTACATGAGTACTGTGCCCCTACAGTGTCTAAGCCAAACCTTAGACATTGTAAGTGCAGGGTAGCCATAAGAGTATATGGTCTGGGAGTCTGTCAAACACGGACTCCACAGCACCATAATGGCTACACTGAAAACTGGGAAGTTTGGTATCAAACTTCTCAGCACAATAAATGCACACTGATGCCAGTGTACATTTTATTGTGAAATACACCCCAGAGGGCACCTTAGAGGTGCCCCCTGAAACCTTAACCGACTATCTGTGTAGGCTGACTGGTTCCAGCAGCCTGCCACAACCGAGACATGTTGCTGGCCCCATGGGGAGAGTGCCTTTGTCACTCTGAGGCCAGTAACAAAGCCTGCACTGGGTGGAGATGCTAACACCTCCCCCAGGCAGGAGCTGTCACAGCTGGCGGTGAGCCTCAAAGGCTCACCCCTTTGTGCCAGCACCGCAGGACACTCCAGCTAGTGGAGTTGCCCGCCCCCTCCGGCCACGGCCCCCACTTTTGGCGGCAAGGCCGGAGGAAATAAGGAGAATAACAAGGAGGAGTCACTGGCCAGTCAGGACAGCCCCTAAGGTGTCCTGAGCTGAAGTGACTCTAACTTTTAGAAATCCTCCATCTTGCAGATGGAGGATTCCCCAATAGGATTAGGGATGTGACCCCCTCCCCTTGGGAGGAGGCACTAAGAGGGTGTACCAACCCTAAGGGCTAGTAGCCATTGGCTACTAACCCCCCAGACCTAAACACGCCCTTAAATTTAGTATTTAAGGGCTCCCCTGAACCTAAGAATTTAGATTCCTGAAACTACAAGAAGAAGAAGACTGCCGAGCTCAAAAACCCCTGCAGAGGAAGAACAGAAGACACCAACTGCTTTGGCCCCAGTCCTACCGGCCTGTCTCCTGCCTTCCAAAGAACCCTGCTCCAGCGACGCTTTCCAAGGGACCAGCGACCTCTGAATCCTCTGAGGACTGCCCTACTTCAAGAAAGACAAGAAACTCCAGAGGACAGCGGCACTGCTCCAACAGAACTGCAACTTTGTTTCAAGGAGCAGATTTAAAGACCCCTGCAACTCTCCGCAAGAAGCGTGAGACTTGCAACACTGCACCCGGCGACCCCGACTCGACTGGTGGAGAACCAACACCTCAGGAAGGACCCTCCGGCGACTCCGAGACCGTGAGTAACCAAAGCTGTCCCCCCTGAGCCCCCACAGCGACGCCTGCAGAGGGAATCCCCAGGCTCCCCCTGACCGCGACTGCCTGAAATCCACTTCCCGACGGCTGGAAAAGACCCTGCACCCGCAGCCCCCAGCACCTAAAGGAACAGAACTCCTGTGCAGGAGTGACCCCCAGGAGGCCCTCTCCCTTGCCCAGGTGGTGGCTACCCCGAGGAGCCCCCCCTTGCCTGCCTGCGACGCTGAAGAGATCCGTTGATCTCTCATTGAAAACCTCAGAGAACCCGACGCTTGTTTGCACACTGCACCCGGCCGCCCCCGCGCTGCTGAAGGTGTACTTTTTGTGCTGACTTGTGTCCCCCCCGGTGCCCCACAAAACCCCCCTGGTCTGCCCTCCGATGACGCGGGTACTTACCTGCTGGCACACCGGAACCGGGGCACCCCCTTCTCTCCATTGAAGCCCATGCGTTTTGGGCACCTCTTTGACCTCTGCACCTGACCGGCCCTGAGCTGCTGGTGTGGTAACTTTGGGGTTGCTCTGAACCCCCAACGGTGGGCTACCTTGGACCCAAACCTGAGACTTGTAAGTGATTTACTTACCTGACAAAACTAACAAAAACTTACCACCCCCAGGAACTGTGAAAATTGGACTGTGTCCACTTTTAAAACAGCTTATTGTGTTTTATGTAAAAAGTATACATGCTAATGTAATGATTCAAAGTTCCTAAAGTACTTACCTGCAATACCTTTCAAATGAGATATTACATGTAGAATTTGAACCTGTGGTTCTTAAAATAAACTAAGAAAATATATTTTTCTATAACAAAACCTATTGGCTGGATTTGTCTCTGAGTGTGTGTTCCTCATTTATTGCCTGTGTGTATGTACAACAAATGCTTAACACTACTCCTTTGATAAGCCTACTGCTCGACCACACTACCACAAAATAGAGCATTAGTATTATCTCTTTTTGCCACTATCTTACCTCTAAGGGGAACCCTTGGACTCTGTGCATACTATTCCTTACTTTGAAATAGTGCATACAGAGGCAACTTCCTACATTGGTGGATCAGCGGTGGGGTACAAGACTTTGCATTTGCTGGACTACTCAGCCAATACCTGATCACACGACAAATTCCAAAAATTGTCATTAGAATTTTTTTTTGCAATTTGAAATTTTTCTAAATTCTTAAAAGTCCTGCTAGGGCCTTGTGTTAGTCCCAGTTAGCATTTCCTTTTAGAGTTTAAAAGTTTGGTAAAAGTTTGAATTAGAACCTAGAACTAGTTTTAGATTCTTAAAAAGTATTCCAACTTTTAGAAGCATAATGTCTAGTGCAGAGATGAATGTGGTGGAACTTGACACCACACCTTACCTCCATCTTAAGATGAGGGAGCTAAGGTCACTCTGTACACTAAAGAAAATAGTAATGGGCCCCAGACCTTCCAAACTACAGCTCCAGGAGCTTTTGGCAGAGTTTGAAAGAGCCAACCCCTCTGAGGATGGCAACACAGAGGATGATGATAGTGACTTGGAGGGTGATTCCCCCCTACCGGTCCTATCTAGGGAAGACAGGGCATCTCAAGCCCTGACTCCACAAATCATAGTCAGAGATGCTGGTTCCCTCACAGGAGGGACCAACCTCTCTGAAATCACTGAGGATAACTCCAGTGAAGAGGACATCCAGTTAGCCAGGATGGCCAAAAGATTGGCTTTGGAAAGACAGATCCTAGCCATAGAAAGGGAAAGATAAGAGATGGGCCTAGGACCCATCAATGGTGGCAGCAACATAAATAGGGTCAGAGATTCTCCTGACATGTTGAAAATCCCTAAAGGGATTGTAACTAAATATGAAGATGGTGATGACATCACCAAATGGTTCACAGCTTTTGAGAGGGCTTGTGTAACCAGAAAAGTGAACAAATCTCACTGGGGTGCTCTCCTTTGGGAAATGTTCACAGGAAAGTGTAGGGATAGACTCCTCACACTCTCTGGAAAAGATGCAGAATCTTATGACCTCATGAAGGGTACCCTGATTGAGGGCTTTGGATTCTCCACTGAGGAGTATAGGATTAGATTCAGGGGGGCTCAAAAATCCTCGAGCCAGACCTGGGTTGACTTTGTAGACTACTCAGTAAAAACACTAGATGGTTGGATTCAAGGCAGTGGTGTAAGTAATTATGATGGGCTTTACAATTTATTTGTGAAAGAACACCTATTAAGTAATTGTTTCAATGATAAACTGCATCAGCATCTGGTAGACCTAGGACCAATTTCTCCCCAAGAATTGGGAAAGAAGGCGGACCATTGGGTCAAGACTAGGGTGTCCAAAACTTCCACAGGGGGTGACCAAAAGAAAGGGGTCACAAAACCTCCCCAGGGGAAAGGTGGTGAGACAGCCAAAAACAAAAATAGTAAAGAGTCTTCTACAGGCCCCCAAAAACCTGCACAGGAGGGTGGGCCCAGAGCCTCTTCACAAAACAATTCTGGGTACAAGGGTAAAAACTTTGATCCCAAAAAGGCCTGGTGTCGTAGCTGTAGTCAGCCTGGACACCAAACTGGAGACAAGGCCTGTCCCAAGAAAGATACCACTTCTAACTCCACTCCAGCTAAAACTGGAATGGCCAGTCTCCAAGTGGGATCAACAGTGTGCCCAGAGCAAATCAGGTGCCACACTGAAGCTACATTAGTCTCTGAGGGTGGGGTGGATTTAGCCACACTGGCTGTCTGGCCCCCTAACATGCAAAAATACAGGCAGCAGCTCTTAATGGGACAAGTGTAGAGGGCCTGAGGGATACAGGTGCCAGTGTCACTATGGTGACAGAGAAACTGGTTTCCCCTGGCCAATACCTGGCTGGACAAACTTATCCAGTCACCAACGCTGACAATCAGACGAAAGTACATCCCATGGTAACTTTAGAGTGGGGAGTGGGGAGGGGTCAATGGCCTGAAACAGGTGGTGGTCTCCTCAAATATCCCAGTAGACTGTTTGCTTGGAAATGACCTGGAGTCCTCAGCATGGGCTGAGGTAGAACTGAAAACCCATGCAGCCATGCTGGGTATCCCTGAACTGGTGTGTGTCAAGACAAGGGCACAGTGCAAGGCACAGGGTGAAAAAGTAGAGCTGGAGTCTGGAAGAAAGGCCCAGCCTACCAAGAGAAAAGGAAAGTCAGCTGGGAAACCAGCTGCAACACAACAAGAAAAAGAGAGCCTCTCTTCTCAGGAAGAAGTTCTGCCCTCTGAGGGAACTGAGCTTATGGAGCTGGAACCTTATCAGGTTGAGCTCTTGGGCCCAGGGGGACCCTCAAGGGAAGAGTTGTGTAAGGGACAAGAAACCTGTCCTTCCCTTGAAGGCCTTAGGCAGCAAGCTGCTGAAGAGTCCAAAGGCAAGAAAAATGGAACACATAGGGTCTATTGGGAAGATGGACTCCTGTACACTGAGGCAAGAGATCCCAAACCTGGTGCCACTAGGAGAGTGGTAGTGCCTCAGGGGTTCAGAGAGTTTATTCTGACCTTAGCCCATGATATTCCCCTTGCTGGGCATTTGGGACAAACCAAGACGTGGGAAAGGTTAGTCAACCACTTCTACTGGGCCAACATGTCCCAGAAGGTCAAGGAGTTTTGCACCTCCTGTCCCACCTGTCAAGCCAGTGGTAAGACAGGTGGACATCCAAAGGCCCCCCTCATTCCACTTCCAGTGGCTGGGGTCCCCTTTGAAAGAGTGGGTGTGGACATAGTGGGTCCACTGGAACCTCCCACAGCCTCAGGAAATATGTACATCCTAGTAGTAGTGGATCATGCTACTAGGTATACTGAAGCTATTCCCCTTAGGTCGACTACTGCCCCTGCAGTAGCCAAGGCCCTCATTGGTATCTTTACCAGAGTGGGCTTCCCTAAGGAGGTGGTGTCTGACAGAGGTACCAACTTCATGTCAGCATACCTAAAACACATGTGGAATGAGTGTGGAGTGACTTATAAGTTCACTACACCATATCATCCACAAACTAATGGCCTTGTTGAGAGATTCAACAAGACATTAAAGGGCATGATCATGGGGCTCCCAGAAAAACTCAAAAGGAGATGGGATGTCCTCCTGCCATGTCTGCTTTTCGCTTACAGAGAGGTGCCTCAGAAGGGAGTAGGGTTCTCACCCTTTGAACTTCTGTTTGGCCACCCTGTAAGGGGACCACTAGCTCTTGTGAAAGAAGGCTGGGAGAGACCTCTTCATGAGCCTAAACAAGACATAGTGGACTATGTACTTGGCCTTCGCTCAAGGATGGCAGAGAACATGGAAAAGGCAAACAAAAACCTTGAGGCCAGCCAACAGCTCCAGAAGTGTTGGTATGACCAAAAGGCTGCACTGGTTGAATTTCAACCAGGACAGAAAGTCTGGGTTTTGGAGCCTGTGGCTCCCAGGGCACTTCAGGACAAATGGAGTGGCCCTTACCCAGTGCTAGAGAGGAAGAGTCAGGTCACCTATCTGGTAGACCTGGGCACAAGCAGGAGCCCCAAGAGGGTGATCCATGTGAACCGCCTTAAGCTCTTCCATGACAGGGCTGATCTGTTAATGGTAACAGATGAGGATCAGGAAGCTGAGAGTGAGCCTCTCCCTGATCTTCTGTCATCAGACCCTAAAGATGGCTCAGTAGATGGAGTGATCTATTCAGACACCCTCTCTGGCCAACAGCAAGCTGACTGTAGGAAGGTCCTGCAACAGTTTGCTGAGCTCTGTTCCCTAACCCCTGGTCAGACACACCTGTGTACCCATGATGTGGACACAGGAGACAGCATGCCTGTCAAAAACAAAATATTCCGACAGTCTGATCAAGTTAAGGAAAGCATCAAGGTGGAAGTCCACAAGATGCTGGAATTGGGAGTAATTGAGTACTCTGACAGCCCCTGGGCTAGCCCAGTGGTCTTAGTCCCCAAACCTCACACCAAAGAAGGAAAGAGAGAGATGAGGTTTTGTGTGGACTACAGAGGACTTAACTCTGTCACCAAGACAGATGCCCATCCCATTCCTAGAGCTGATGAGCTGATTGATAAATTAGGGGCTGCCAAATTCTTAAGTACCTTTGACTTAACAGCAGGGTACTGGCAAATCAAAATGGCCCCTGGAGCAAAAGAAAAGACAGCATTCTCCACACCTGATGGGCATTATCAGTTCACTGTTATGCCCTTTGGTTTAAAGAATGCCCCTGCCACCTTCCAAAGGTTGGTGAATCAAGTCCTTGCTGGCTTGGAGTCCTTCAGTGCAGCTTATCTTGACGATATTGCTGTCTTTAGCTCCAACTGGCAGGATCACCTGGTCCACCTGAAGAAGGTTTTGAAGGCTCTGCAATCTGCAGGCCTCTCTATCAAGGCATCCAAATGCCAGATAGGGCAGGGAACTGTGGTTTACTTGGGACACCTTGTAGGTGGAGGCCAAGTTCAGCCACTCCAGCCTAAGATCCAGACTATTCTGGACTGGGCAGCTCCAAAAACCCAGACCCAAGTCAGGGCATTCCTTGGATTGACTGGGTACTATAGGAGGTTTGTGAAGGGATATGGATCCATTGTGACAGCCCTCACAGAACTCACCTCCAAGAAAATGCCCAAGAAAGTAAACTGGACTGTAGAATGCCAACAGGCCTTTGACACCCTGAAACAAGCTATGTGCACAGCACCAGTTCTAAAAGCTCCAGATTACTCCAAGCAGTTCATTGTGCAAACAGATGCCTCTGAACATGGGATAGGGGCAGTTTTGTCCCAAACAAATGATGATGGCCTTGACCAGCCTGTTGCTTTCATTAGCAGGAGGTTACTCCCCAGGGAGCAGCGTTGGAGTGCCATTGAGAGGGAGGCCTTTGCTGTGGTTTGGTCCCTGAAGAAGCTGAGACCATACCTCTTTGGTACTCACTTCCTAGTTCAGACTGACCACAGACCTCTCAGATGGCTGATGCAAATGAAAGGTGAAAATCCAAAACTGTTGAGGTGGTCCATCTCCTTACAGGGAATGGACTTTATAGTGGAACACAGACCTGGGACTGCCCATGCCAATGCAGATGGCCTTTCCAGGTTCTTCCACTTAGAAAATGAAGACTCTCTTGGGAAAGGTTAGTCTCATCCTCTTTCGTTTGGGGGGGGGGTTGTGTAAGGAAATGCCTCCTTGGCATGGTTACCCCCTGACTTTTTGCCTTTGCTGATGCTATGTTTTGAATTGAAAGTGTGCTGAGGCCTGCTAACCAGGCCCCAGCACCAGTGTTCTTTCCCTAACCTGTACTTTTGATTCCACAATTGGCACACCCTGGCATCCAGGTAAAGTCCCTTGTAACTGGTACCCCTGGTACCAAGGGCCCTGATGCCAGGGAAGGTCTCTAAGGGCTGCAGCATATCTTATGCCACCCTGGGGACCCCTCACTCAGCACAGACACACTGCTTACCAGCTTGTGTGTGCTGGTGAGAACAAAACGAGTAAGTCGACATGGCACTCCCCTCAGGGTGCCATGCCAACCTCACACTGCCTATGCAGTATAGATAAGTCACCCCTCTAGTAGGCCTTACAGCCCTAAGGCAGGGTGCACTATACCATAGGTGAGGGCACCAGTACATGAGTACTGTGCCCCTACAGTGTCTAAGCCAAACCTTAGACATTGTAAGTGCAGGGTAGCCATAAGAGTATATGGTCTGGGAGTCTGTCAAACACGGACTCCACAGCACCATAATGGCTACACTGAAAACTGGGAAGTTTGGTATCAAACTTCTCAGCACAATAAATGCACACTGATGCCAGTGTACATTTTATTGTGAAATACACCCCAGAGGGCACCTTAGAGGTGCCCCCTGAAACCTTAACCGACTATCTGTGTAGGCTGACTGGTTCCAGCAGCCTGCCACAACCGAGACATGTTGCTGGCCCCATGGGGAGAGTGCCTTTGTCACTCTGAGGCCAGTAACAAAGCCTGCACTGGGTGGAGATGCTAACACCTCCCCCAGGCAGGAGCTGTCACACCTGGCGGTGAGCCTCAAAGGCTCACCCCTTTGTGCCAGCACCGCAGGACACTCCAGCTAGTGGAGTTGCCCGCCCCCTCCGGCCACGGCCCCCACTTTTGGCGGCAAGGCCGGAGGATATAATGAGAATAACAAGGAGGAGTCACTGGCCAGTCAGGACAGCCCCTAAGGTGTCCTGAGCTGAAGTGACTCTAACTTTTAGAAATCCTCCATCTTGCAGATGGAGGATTCCCCAATAGGATTAGGGATGTGACCCCCTCCCCTTGGGAGGAGGCACAAAGAGGGTGTACCCACCCTCAGGGCTAGTAGCCATTGGCTACTAACCCCCCAGACCTAAACACGCCCTTAAATTTAGTATTTAAGGGCTCCCCTGAACCTAAGAATTTAGATTCCTGAAACTACAAGAAGAAGAAGACTGCCGAGCTGAAAAACCCCTGCAGAGGAAGAACAGAAGACACCAACTGCTTTGGCCCCAGTCCTACCGGCCTGTCTCCTGCCTTCCAAAGAACCCTGCTCCAGCGACGCTTTCCAAGGGACCAGCGACCTCTGAATCCTCTGAGGACTGCCCTACTTCAAGAAAGACAAGAAACTCCCGAGGACTGCGGCACTGCTCCAACAGAACTGCAACTTTGTTTCAAGGAGCAGATTTAAAGACCCCTGCAACTCCCCGCAAGAAGCGTGAGACTTGCAACACTGCACCCGGCGACACCGACTCGACTGGTGGAGAACCAACACCTCAGGGAGGACCCTCCGGCGACTCCGAGACCATGAGTAACCAAAGCTGTCCCCCCTGAGCCCCCACAGCGACGCCTGCAGAGGGAATCCCCAGGCTCCCCCTGACCGCGACTGCCTGAACTCCACTTCCCGACGGCTGGAAAAGACCCTGCACCCGCAGCCCCCAGCACCTAAAGGAACGGAACTCCTGTGCAGGAGTGACCCCCAGGAGGCCCTCTCCCTTGCCCAGGTGGTGGCTACCCCGAGGAGCCCCCCCTTGCCTGCCTGCGACGCTGAAGAGATCCCTTGATCTCTCATTGAAAACCACAGAGAACCCAACGCTTGTTTGCACACTGCACCCGGCCGCCCCCGCGCTGCTGAGGGTGTACTTTTTGTGCTGACTTGTGTCCCCCCCAGTGCCCTACAAAACCCCCCTGGTCTGCCCTCCGAAGACGCGGGTACTTACCTGCTGGCAGACCGGAAACCGGGGCACCCCCTTCTCTCCATTGAAGCCTATGCGTTTTGGGCACCTCTTTGACCTCTGCACCTGACCGGCCCTGAGCTGCTGGTGTGGTAACTTTGGGGTTGCTCTGAACCCCCAACGGTGGGCTACCTAGGACCCAAACCTGAGACTTGTAAGTGATTTACTTACCTGACAAAACTAACAAAAACTTACCTCCCCCAGGAACTGTGAAAATTGCACTGTGTCCACTTTTAAAACAGCTTATTGTGTTTTATGTAAAAAGTATACATGCTAATGTAATGATTCAAAGTTCCTAAAGTACTTACCTGCAATACCTTTCAAATGAGATATTACATGTAGAATTTGAACCTGTGGTTCTTAAAATAAACTAAGAAAAGATATTTTTCTATAACAAAACCTATTGGCTTGATTTGTCTCTGAGTGTGTATTCCTCATTTATTGCCTGTGTGTATGTACAACAAATGCTTAACACTACTCCTTTGATAAGCCTACTGCTCGACCACACTACCACAAAATAGAGCATTAGTATTATCTCTTTTTGCCACTATCTTACCTCTAAGGGGAACCCTTGGACTCTGTGCATACTATTCCTTACTTTGAAATAGTGCATACAGAGGCAACTTCCTACACATTCCATTGCACATACTAAAATACAATTATGCATAAATACATATTTTGCATTATCAAACTTAATTTACTATAAAAACACAGCTCTGGGCTGGATTATCCGTTTTTGGTGGCAATGACCAAGTATAAGTGAATTCACATGGCTGGTTTATTACATGCTCTTGATGTGCACATGTCAGCGATCATTGATCTCCAAGAGATGATTTTGTTAAACTTCGACTTGTTTTCCCATGGCAAGTCCTCACTTTGTATGTATTGGTCTATAAATTGCAACATTTATTGCAATGAAATGTTGCCTCTAGCATTCCTTTTGCCAGATTTTTACTGTGCACTGAAAAGCTGCTCAGCAGCATTCCAACTTCTGGCCTGCCCAACTCAGGACACGCTGCTGTTTCTTGGACCTAATGATTTGTTACCATAGGAAAGGTGACTCAAGAGCAGGCTGTTTTATGGATGTGGTTGGAGACAAGAGGGACATCACCTAAGCTTCTAACGCCAGATCATCCAAATGTCTACCTGTACCTGATATGTTCCAAGCTACCAGGCAAACTCCTTCTGAAACACATTGTTTAGCTGCCAGTCACACCTTTTGGGTGGATTTTACTGGGGATGGGGTTCACTGTGCTGTATCACTGAAGTTATAGTCCTGTTCAATTTGTATTTGTTCTTTTAAACTATAATTATGCAGTTAAGGAATGCTCTTTTATCTTTGCCTTCACAGTTTTGTCGTCTGGTGCCTTCTCTCTGAGTTTGACTCCTTACCTGTTTGTTTTCACGGTCAGACATTTGTCCTCTCATGTTCAGTTCTTCAAGCCCTTGTCTGATGGCTTTGCTACTGGGTCTTTGAGAGTATGAATTTAGGTATGTCTTGGAGCGCAGATTGGTTAATGGTTGATATATTTTAATGCACGCTGGAAGGCTGTTGACTCTCCATCGAAATTTAATGGAACTCTTCAGGCACAGTGCACTGTGTGCTCGTTTTATTATTTTGAAGTTATTTTGAGGGAAGGCGTTGAACATTGAAGTCAGAGCTAGGACTTGTATAGGCAACGTCTTAAAAGCTGACACTAGATTTCAGAAAAACAAGGACTGAAAACAAAAGGAACAGGGTCATTCCTGAGTTACCCCATCAAGGAAACTTAACTGACACTTGACAGTAGTAAACAGGTAATGGATTAGTACCTGCATTCTACTGCTTTGGAAGAATGATTTCCCCTGTAAGTAGGTGATTCTTCATACATTCATGAAGCACACTGAGGCAATGAATAGAAAAGTCCTCTTCCACACCAAACCCGGAATATGCTTTCTAGCTGACGTTTTCATAAATTCCAAAAGGATGAATTCTAAAATAATGATTAGCCCTGTACTTGAATGTAGGTTTGCCTGAGCTCTTGTTCCTAGCTCCCAAATGGGTTCTTAAGGAAGAGTTAGTTTTAAATGCAGCAGCTCTGGTTGTTTTGCCTTGTTATATTATCTTTCTGTTAATCAGCACCTCCTCTTGCACACAGTAGGGCCATTCCTTCAAAAAGCCCTGTAGACCCCTACTCTTTAGATGGTGTACAGTAAGGTCTGGTTTGCGGTGACCTGTTCTCTGGCTCCCCATGATATTGTCGTATGTGCGTCTATTGATTTTTTACGAAGGGCAGTTGTCTCCAGTCCCCTTTATTTTCTTGTGATGTGTGCAAAGGGCAGACATGTATATGTTAAACAGGTTTGCCAGAAGCAGAATGGCTGAAGTAATGTGCCTGGAGGGGCGAGTAGTCGCCAAGTCCTCTTTGACACTCTGATCTCTCCACCATGAATTTGACTGTCATCTTCTTCCTCCGTTTCACCTTTGGAAACTAGCAGATAGGTTGTTTGAAAGTCATTGATAACATTTATTTCTGAGAGACTCCTCATTCTGTCTTTTTTCTTTCATGAGGCTTTTATGCTAGTAATGTTTCTTGGTTCTGTTATCTTAGTCAGGGCTGGATTGGGGAGCCAAGGCAACCCTGTCAACAATGCTCAAACCAACCTGCTCCCTCCATCTCCTCACACAGTCTCTCTTTTTCCATCCTTCCATTCTCTCCACCCTTCTCTCCTAACTCTCTCTCTTCTTTCTCTATGATTGTTTTCTCTCTACTTACTCCACCCCTCTCTTTCTCTCACTCCAGAAGCCTCCTTGTGCTTGATGTGAATAAAGTCCTGGAGCTTAGGGAAGTGACAGAGGCACCAGTAGAGACCCATATCCTGAAAACTGATCTCCCGGGGCTCCAGCCTACTGGGGAAATACCCGGTAGAATAGAAAGCCTGTCCGGCCTCCACCTTTGATCTATTTTTGTGAGTTTTCTTTGCTGAACTTACTTTTATCTTTCGATAAGTTTTCATTTTCGGTTATATGAAGTAAAAAGTATGTCAGAGTATTTAGTTTTTTCTGGCAGCATAGGAAGAGCTACCACCAGAATAAGGGGTCTAGACTGTTTCATTGTAGCCTCTACTGTGGAGAACTTGGTTTATTTTTTTTAATCCTTAAGGGAGACAGATGTTTGTCTCCTTGACTCTCTTTTCATATCTACTCAATTAGGTAGACCTAGAATCTAAACCTGGATGCACACTTGCGGTTGTGGTAGTTTAATGAATGGCACAATGTTTTTGGTTTTAACATTCCATTTGCCCTTATATTTTTTAATCTTTGAAACCATTTTAGTTGAGCGCTTATCCATTTAGGTCTGTATTTTTGTCAGGTACAGTGTTTTCGGGTTTGCTTGCTTTTGAGGCTCTTATACCAGTGGGAAGAGTAGCCAAAATTCAATCCAGCTATTTCCTCCCATCCTATTTTGAGGAGCAGCACTGTTCAGAAAATCAAACATCATGCATTGTACTCTAATGTGAGGAGTAAGGGCTTGAGGGAAAGCCTAAATGGTGGGCACTCTGCATAAAGAATGTTAAGAGTACAGAAAAGAGTACTGTATCTTGGACAGCTAAAAGACTGGACTTTACCCCAAAAGTCCCCTTTATCTTTCACAACAGAGTCTGCAGTCCCACCCTTCTCCCTTACCATCTACAAAAAGGCAGTGTTTAGGAAGATAAAAAAAAAAAAACTATTTTCACAAAAGAATCGCTCATTCAACAACAGTACATCAGAATGTTGCATACGATATTGTATCATCATTGGACATTCATAATAATTGTGGGTTAATATTATAAACCTCAGTACATAGTTCAATCTGTTTCCTCTCACATGATTGTTGCTTCCATATAGTCCTGATCCACACTAGTACAATCTCAGAAAGACTGCTGCTCGTCCCGATAATTGTTCCAGTCCCCCCACATCTTCTCTCATTTTAGTGGGCAGCCCTACTGAGATATACAACATATTCAGCTCTCTGGCACCAATCGAGGTCCTCCTCCCAGTCCGATACCCGAGGCGAAAGAGAGGAACGCCAGGCCATCGTCACATTATGCTGTGTCACAGCTGCTGCCAGCACTAACCACATTCTTTGATTCCTTGCCCATTGTACCTCCCCAGAAAACATTTAGCAGAATACATTTTGCTTCCAATGACCTCCAGCCGCGAGGTTGACTTCACGACTTCTATAACCATTTCCCTGTATTGCCTGATTTTAGGACAACACCATAGGTTGGGGAAAAAGGTCCCTTTCTATTTGCATCCCCTGAGACACAGTGGGGATGAGGCTCTTGCTATGTGATGCAGTATAGTCGAGAGAGTATGTTATGTGGAGAATCTTTAACTGAACCAGTCTGAATCTGGTTCGTATGGCAACATCCCTGGGACTCTTTATCAATTCACTCAACTCCTCATCTTCAAGTGAGCCTGTGTCTGGCTCCCATGCTGCCCTAAAGTTCACCAGTGGGTCCGGTGAGTTACATATTTGTTTTCTTTATATAAGGGAGATGGCTTTCTCTTTCTTGGGCTCCACCAGCAACTGATCCTCCTGTGAGGTCTCTGGGTGTAATTGCTTCCCCTTTACAATGTGGCACAACAGTGCATGTCCCAATTGTAGATATTGAAACCTCTCAGAGTTGCACATGTCGATTCTGCCTGCAGGGGTTGGAACATGCTTCAGGAAGATTGATCAGCAGCTTCTCACTTAGCATAAGGCCTAAGAGAATTTCTGAAGAATGCTGTCTCTTCTTCCCTTACTTCAGTGTCTATATCTCCCACTGCAACTTCTGGAACATCAGCAGTACACTTGCACTCTCTTGGAAAACTTTGTCATCTCCATCTTGAGCTGCAAGTCAAGATTGTGACATACAAAATGGATCGTGCAGGTCTCCATTACTGTAGCTGTCCTACACATACCATGCATGCACCATGCAGACTACATGCACAAAACACATGCACAGACACTTGGAAGGCTAGTACCACAATATCGGTATTGGGTATAGAAGCTAAACTTCAGACAAATAGCCTGACTGACCTCCTACTTGAGTGACACTGATAAAAAGTTCTGGTTGCACCATGGATGACCAAAACCTGGTATGCTGTATGCTGCTGCCACTGCTTTATGCGCTTGATCTACAACACAGACAGCAGTCCACTGTTGATTCACTCGATTGCCTCTCCATGTCCCAGGGCAGGTCCTGGATCTTACTAATGTAAATGGACAGGCCTAGGCCTCTGTGCGACCAATAGATTAGTGTGAATCTAGAGAAAATCAAAAGCATGATTCCAGATACACACAGGTGCGCACACCAGTCAGGGAAACATAGTTTCACATCATGTAAAGAAATAAAACAGTGGTTAATGCATAATATTCGCACATCCGTACATAAGATGAATGACTAGAAAATCCAAAACCACTGAAGTTCTTGTGGGTGCCGTACCTGGTAGTAACACCCAACTACCACAGGTATTCAGTGCACTGATCAAAAAAGATTTTGAACTGTGCTGGAAAGTATTTTGGAAAATGATGCCAGGGCACTCCAGAAAGCAGTCCAAACAATATATTCCAAAATGGAAATAAGAGTCCAAAGTTCAATCAAGGTTGTTTTCCAAACTGGGTAAGCTTTTATTCCTTGTGAAGTATATTTATTCCACAAACAGCCAACACGTGTTTCGTCCAAAGGACTTTTTCAAGGCGAAATTGTGCAGATGTGAGATTCACATGTATAAGGTTGAAAAATCTGGTAATCCAGACCGATGCTGGGTTGTGGTTTTTTGATGGGCTTATCATGGCCTTTTTCTGCATAACCTGATTTGAATCACATGACGTCATAACGACCTTGTTTTTCGGTCACTGCATCACAACAAACCTGAACACCCTATTTGGACTACTACAGGATACCCTTGGATTACCTGATTTTTTCTCATCAATAATGAGGTTGGTCGGGTCCTCTGCACCTTGAGTCCGGCCTTGCTATATTCTACATACTTCCTTCTTTGTGCTGAAAAACTGTTGGCTTTGTCTTTAAGCTGGCAAGTTGCACTTCTCTGGTGAGAAAGAGGCTGGCCGGTCCTCTACAGCTTGAGTCCGGCCTTGGCTTCAGTGAAGGTGGTCATGCAAAATCCAGAGCTCCGGAGAAAGACTTGGTTCTCTTCTGCATCCTAAAGTACTCTCAAACCGGCAAGTACTGTATTCTTCATACTTCCTTCTTTGTGCTGACAAAACTGTTGACTTTGTCATTAAGCTGGCAAGATTCAGTTCTCTGGTGAGAAAGAGTCTATTCCAGCACTAGACAAGACTCCAGGAACTGAGAGGGACTTCTTGTGGACTAGAACTTGACCTCTCAGGCTACATCAGCGTGGTCCAGGGTGAAATGGTCAGGTGGGCACTTTGCAGGTGGAAGACTTCTTTAGCTTTTGTGTCCCAGAAGTTTAACAGTAGACTAGCCAATGAGCCCTTGTAATCCACAAACTGTTGCTTGGCATGAGTGGAAGCAGATCCAGCCCTTGGGGTCTCTATCTATTGCTTCAACAGCAAGAGTAGCCTTTCTCTTTCTGAATCCCTGTCGCCTCAGTAGGTGCAGCAGGTGCAGTCTTCCTTGGTGCAGGCTGTCTTTCAGAGGTTCACAGATTCAGACTACGCAGTCCTTCCTCTGTTCTTTCTGAGTCCAGCTGTGTTCTGAGGCTGGAAGCCATGGGTGCCACTTTTATGCCAATTTTGAGTTTGTGGGAGTGGAGGACTCACAAGCTAATGGGGCTACTATTCCCAAGTGCCAACCCAACTTACTTTTGCATAATTTCCTGTGGGGTTAGCATTAAAAAAAAATCCCATAGTGCACCCTCTACCAATATCTGAAATTGACCCTTCTTCCCCGGGACAGTGCCCATGGCACACCCCTGAGGTGTGTCCAGTATTATTAGCCTCCCCTTCTGTAAAACCAGTTCTGCAACAGGTTTCCCCCATTGAAAGAGATTCCAAACTGTCTACTTGCACAAAGGGCAGGGCAGGCTGCAGGGTGATTCACATTTGACTATCAGAGGCAGTAGCCTCTTTGAAGCTGGGTCATTTGTGGCACAGCCAACTAACCATCCTGCTGAAAGATGCCACACCTCCTCCCACCAATAGTTTTTTTGTTTCCTGTTCCGGGGAGTGCTTCGCACCTCTTGGCAGGAGGGCAGCAGCCTGTCTCAGGTGACAACCACAGTAGTTAATCAGAAACGGCTACTAGAATTCTGAGGCAAGAAAGTGGTGACTTTCTAAAGTCACCTTTTCCTTAAAAGTTACTTCAAAGTCGTCTTCAGCATTAAGTTAGGTTTAATTTAATGATTAATTTTATACCTTAGAGTTAAATATTTGGTGGTCCTGAATGGAAGTTAGAACTTAAGACATGGGGGTAGTGAATCTCCATCTTAGCCAATGGGGCTACAAACCTTACTACTGTTGAAACAACATTTTCACATTTTCAATGTCAGGACATGTAGAGTTTAAATTCATTTCCTTCTTTTTTAATTTCTGGCACCCCATCTTATGGGCTACTAAGGCCTGTCTTAGGAGTGACGTACAAATATTAAAAAGGAAGTTCTGGACATGGCAAAAGCCATGTTGAGTTGGCAGTTTAAAAGCTGTCCAACTAGGCTGCAATAGCAGACCTAGAGCCATGCTTGTCACAGCAGTGATGTTGCAATAAGTGCTGCCGTCCATTGGTGGCATTTAACTTACTAGCCCTGGGTACACATTGTACCATATACTAGGGCAGTATAGGTATGTTAGATATGCCAATCAGGGATTAGCCAATTGCTTTGAGCATATGCACTGGAGCCTAGCAGGGCTCAGTGCACTTCAGTGTCATAAACGCAGCAGCAAAAGTCCAAAATGAGGGTGGCGATAATGCAAAAGAGATCCCTTTCCAAACATCTGGATTTCTTAAAAATACAGACAATGCCACCTGGCACAAAGTCTTAGTCCATCTGGTTTCAATCAAATTAACTTCCTCACAGCAGACATCATTTGACCTATGAACTACATCAAGGTCTGGAACAAATGAGCCACAGACGAAATGATAGTTTTGGCGAAATGTGCTTCCTCGAGAGATTTCTGATAAAGTCTAGTCCAAGTAAACATGCAGCACTGCTTTGCTCTCCCAAACCACTGAATATCTATTACCCTACTCAGGTTAAAAGACTACCTGGCAACCATTCAGGCATGAAGCTCAGGGCATACCTGAAGTTCATTGCCCTTAAGATTGATTTTGTGCTTTTCACCATCAACGACCAACAGGAACTAACACAGAACTGGCACTGAGTGATATGCTTCAATGGCTTCATCCCACAACTTGGCCAACTTCCTAGGATTCAGGAGAGTACCACCATTTCTCAGCAGAATTGCAATACTTCTAAAGAAAGAGTACCTGCGCTTCACAGCGCCAAACAAGATATGTGTGATGAAGGCATGTGTGGTAAAAACATCTGCGTAGTAAAGGCTGTGTGGAAAAGGCATGCGTGGTAATGTGTCTATTTACCTGTAGAAAGTAGCCAATGGCAGGTGAGTACGTTTATTATTTATTCATTGATTCATATAAAGTGCATTCAAACTGAGGATAACAGCATGCAGTACATATAACTAGTTGAAGACAAAAACGCCAGCTTTACGGGGAAAAGATAAACAAACAAGAATTGTTAAAAATAGACATGTGATAAATATGTATGCATATTTACCAGGACGTGAAAAAGAGAAAGGCAAGAGTAGATTAAGGAAATGTGTTTTGAGTTGTGGATTCAGAGACATCAATTAAGGATGCCCCATTGATACCCCAGGCATTGCCTTGTTACCCCAGTGTCAGGGGTTAAAAAGGTAGTGCTATAAGTAAATAAATGAATATCACTCTAAGAGGTCTATTTGTTTTATGTAGTTTTTACTTACTGCATTTTTACCAGTGCCTTTTTACCTGTCCCTCAGAAGTAAATCGGAGGATATTGAAGGACTAAGGGTGGGACTAGAGATCTTTCCTGTGATATCATACAGTACCAAATAGCGCATGATGTCCCTTCTGTTATGCTAAGGATATTGGATTCCGTGTACATGGTGAGGCCGAGCGTGGTTTCCATGATGAAGAGCATCTATACGCTATGGGCCTGATTACAACCTTGGTGGAAGGGTGTACTCAGTCACAAACGAGACGGATGTCCCGCCCACCGAATTACAAGTTCCATTATATCCTATGGAACTTGTAATACGGCAGAGAGGATATCCGTCAAGTTTGTGACACAGTAATCCCCACCGCCAATGTTGTAATCAGGCCCTATGTTTTTTATGTTGGCTATCACATTAGCTGTGAGTGAGCAATGATACGTATGTAGTGTGTTCACTGAGACTGCTGTGAGGGGTGATGCAAAGGATGTGAATGAGATTGCTATGGATGGTTTTGTATGCCTAAAGCATGCCGATGGGGTGTTTGTGAGTGCATTAGATAGGGTTGTGGTGAGTGACAGGGGAAAGTGAATACGAGTGACTGCTGAGGCATTATGTGAGGTGTCAGATGTACAGGCCCTGATCCCTGTCCTTTGCTAGAAGCTAATTGGACCAAGGAGATGACTTAGAGCCTGCTTTGGAGTCTGGCGGAGGGGATTACTCTGTCACAAACGCAAGGGATATCCTGTCTGCTGTATTACAAATACATTATAGCCTATGGAGATCATGATACAGCAGACAGGATATCGGTCATGTTTGTGACGGAGTAACCCTTCCAGCAAACTCTAAATCAGGCCCTAAGTATTTGTTTTCCCTGAGCGTTCTACTCCTGGGTGATTGTTGCTCTAGGTTTTAAGCAGACGTGGCAGAGCTGGTACAGAACTAAGGTGATGGGTGCTTCTTGTCAGCTAAATACCAGGTAATGTGACTCCATTGTGGTGTTCTCTGGAATGTTTTATGAGTGTGCTGGGCTCAGATTGGATCCTTTTTGAGATTTCTCTTGGTGAGATATTCAGGGGCTGAGTGCTTCTTGGCTTCCTAGCTGCAAGGCACACTGGGCTCAATGTATGATGTATTTGCAAACCATGATGTACAATTTGCACACTGACTGAGCTGCAAGTGGATATGCGGATTGCAATGCGGCCTATGCGCTAATAGGTTGCATCGTAAATTGTACAGTCGGTGGAGTTTGTAAAAAAACATACCTAATGCATATTATTTAGCCAGGTCACAATTGATGTCCTTCTTTGAGTGTCTGAGAATACATTGGCGGGGGGCTTTCAGGTGACAATAAACCACAATCCTTTGCATTTGCTTTCCCAAGGGGGATATATTTTTGTAAAGTAGCCCACATCCATTAAAAGTAAAGGTTTTGCCTTTAAAAATATGTTTACCATTTGGTAGCACATCGAGGAGAGCAAGCAGCGGTCCCTGGTACCACTGCTTGCTCCCCTTGAGGGTGCCTGACATGACTGCCAAAGAAGAAGCTGCAAAATGTAGAAAGATTCCCCTTTATGAATCACTTAACAGACCAGCTTGAGGGGTGGTAACTTTACAATGGTTTTCAACTGTAGTGACAGTTGCAAAACCAATCCCAGATTAGAAGGGCACATCCCTTTCACGTCTGCTTTTAGTTGCAATTCATAACTGGTCTCAGATTCCCTTTTATGAGTCAGAAAGGGATTCTCAAAACTATTTTCTCGAGTTGCAAACTCAGTGATGTTGCACATCAAAGTATTTGTGACCAGAAAATTGTTCTGGTCTCCAAATGGTCACCAGGGTGCTTGCTCTCTGCGGAGTATTGTGAGGGATGATCACTTTCACGAAATCTATACTTCAGTTGGTTGTGATATTTCTGAGCACTGCACTTGTAGGGATATCAGGAAAAAAGACGGCATTGGGTTATGTTTTTGACTCATCTCTACCTATTTAAGGGCAATTTGTAAAAGGAGAATTCTTCACTCACTCCAAAGATTTAGCTTCTCTGCTTCCGAATGTCATTCCAGAAGTCCTTGGTGTGGAAAACATTTGAAAGGATCCTCCATCATTACCACCATGACTGCATAGAAAAATCAAATGATTGTCAATCATGCACAGTTTTAATGGTTAAATTAACATGTAGAGGAAAAGTGAGAGAAGCCTTTCGTAATATCAGTGAATGGCTGACCTCAGGTAAGTGTTTTCTTATGGATGAGTGGTTGATTGTGGGTGAGTGCTGGATCAAGGATGAGTGTTGGGCTGTGGATGAGTGCTGGGTCATGGGTGAGTGCTCGATTGTAAGTGAGTGCTCGATCGTGGATGAGTGCTACATTGCCTGTGAGTTCTGGATAGTGAATGAGTTCTGGGTTGAGAATTAGTGCTGGATCATGAGTGAATGCTGATTTGTCGATGTTTTGTGGGAAAGTGCTGGATCATGAGTGAGTGCTGGTATGTGGGTGAGTGCTGGGTCATGGGTGAATACTGGATTGCAGGTAAGTGCTGGATCGTGGGTGAATGCTGCCTCATGGGTGAATACTGGAATGTAGGTAAGTGCTGGATTGTGGCTGAGTGCTGGGTCATGGGTGAGTGCTCGATTGTTAGTGAGTGCTCGATCGTGGGTGAGTGCTACATTGCCTGTGAGTTCTGGAAAGTGAATGCCTTCTGGATTGTGAATTAGTGCTGGATCATAGTGAATGCTGATTTGTCGATGTTTTGTGGTTAAGTGTTGGATTGTGGGTAAGTGCTGGATTGTGGGTGAATGCTGGATCGAGGGCGAGTGGTAGATTGCAGGTGAACGCTGGATCCTGGGTGAGTGCTGGATCATGAATGAGTGCTGGATCCGGGGTGAGTGCTGGTTCGTGGGTGAATGCTGGATCATGGGTGAGTGCTAAATCGCAGGTGATTGTTGGATAGTGAATTAGTGCCAGATTGTGGATGAGTGCTGGATCGTGATTGAATCCGGATTTGAGGATAAATGCTCGAATGTTGATACATTTTGGATTGTAGGAAAATGTTGGTTCATATGTGAGTGCTAGGTCTATGGTGAGTGCTGGGTCAATGGTGAGTGCCGGACCCTTGGTGAGTGCTAGATTGCTAGCTAGAGTGCCAGTTTGTGGATGAGTGCTGGATAGTGGGTGCCTTCTACCAGGTGGCTCAACTGATGACATGGGTTGGCTAGATAAATAATCTTTTTAGAATTTAAAATATTTCATCTAAGTTCTGAAGCATTGGTAATTGAGGAATACACATGATTTGGAGCATTGCAGTTGGTGAATGTGTAAGACAGTGGCCGTGAACTTGTGCGTCCACATCTGCATGTCTTCTTGTAATTTCAAACCTCCGTCTGTTTTGCACTGGAGCAGATAAATTAGATGTCAACTAAGTAAACATAATTGTTTAAACCATGTTTGCGAGACAGTGGTTAAAAAGAGAATGATAGTTTTAGATATTTTAAAAATAATCTAACAAGTCACTTCTTGATTGTTAAAGCCTGCCTTTCTGTAGAATAGAGACTCCCACTTGTTTATGAACGATATCAGGTGCATGACTGAGACAACTGTGCGCATCATTGCTTGGCTATTTCAGTTGACATCCGTACGAATTAAGGGCCAGATGTATCAAAGGGTTTTACCCATTCTGTGTCTATGGGAAAATGTGTTGGTACATATGGCCCTAAGTGCAGTAACAGTACATTCTGCTCTGCCTTTTAACCTTTACAGTGCTCAGCTGCCTTATGGCTTTGTTTGCTCTATACAGATACCAAATGCATACATACATGCACAAATACACACACACACACACACACATATCTGCAAACTCTTCTTCAAATGAGCATCAATGTCTGTGATTTTGACACTAATCTGTAATACCTGTTACGAGGCCAAGTCTCAAGAAGTTTAAAGATTTAGGACTCTGTATCCAAATTGAAAATCAAAATCAAAATCTAAAATGACTGCGCTTTAGACACATTTGAGTATCAAAGACAATTCTCTCTGACGATCACTGTACATCACTCACAAATGACTGATACCACACTGCCTGTTGGTAAAATGTACATGGTGGTGTGTGTAATTAACCTATAATATCCCTTACTTTTGGAATATTTCAGTGGGATCTAGCTCTTAAATTACATTGATTGGTCCAACCTTTGCACTGGGCCGTTCTTTGTGTTGTACTGATATAACATTGCCCAAAATATCGAATGAATGTGAGTTTTCTGTATCCCTCAAGACTTAGGAAGGTCTGTAATAAAAATACATTCTCTACAATATCATCAATGCACACACCTAATTCAAATGCACTACTCAGCTGATGACTGAAAACCTGCCAACAAACAGCATCTCTACCTTCAGTATCTCCGGTGGGATATTTGCCCTGTTTGGAGGACGGTGAAAGGCAGATGGCCGCTGGCAAAAACTCCTTGGTCTCCGCCATACGGCTGCCTGTGTGGCCCAATGTGGACTGAAATGCTGATGGTTCTAATGTCCATTCTAAAGTTAATAATACGCTGCTGTGCCTGGTAACCTCCCTAAAAGTACATCACGCAGAGGGTAGTTTACTTACAGTAATGAATGAAACAAAGAAGAGGGACCAGGAGATTGATTGGTCCAGTGCACATACTCCCAAAATGTATAATATATTATACATGTAGTACACAGCGTAGCATGGTCCTGACCCCGTAGTTCAAGAACAGGGCTTAGGACCATGCCGCGCTGTGTACTACACCATCATTATAATATCCGGAATGATTTTTTCGCCCCAATTTTTTGGAAGTAGTTCTTCTTTCAAATCATGGTCGGTGACCAACAACCTTGTCTAACAAACCGAGGCTTGTAGTGAGTAATTACTCCACTTTTTTTATTTGCTGACAAGCATGTTACCCATATATATATTTTTTTTTCGAGAAAGATTTATGTAAGAGTCCTGATGAAGCGCCAGTGATCCTCTTTTGGTCAATTTATTTGAAGCGCGAAACATGTTGACTTTTTTAGAGGGTGAAGTGACTCTTCTTTACCCCGTGTGTTTGTAAAGTGTGGGATCATCATTCCCCTTTCACTTTCCATTTGTTTTTAATCTTGACTGGGTTCTCTCTGATTTATTAAATTTACATTGAATAAGCACCTGAGCCAATTTTAATTTGTATATATCTCTCCAGCCGCCATTTGGTAACTTAAAGATTTGGTGGTACCAAGGCACTTTTTTCATTCTCAACGGCAGGAAGGTCTGATTCAGGACCTCTTCAGACATTGCAGTGCCAGTCTGATGTGGAGCGTGGCCCAATGATGATGCATGAGGGCTATTGCTTCTAATCTATACATGTGCCTGTGAGAGAGAGGGGGGTTAATTCCCTCCATACTTTGGAACCGTGCACCCGGTTACTTCTACTTACAGTAATGCCCAGGGCATAGCTTGTTCTGCAAGGTTGGAGGTTTGTGGATTTTGCATTTCAATCACACTGCCATATAATGTAAAAATACATTATACAGGAGCAAAATACATGAGGGGGCCTAAGGGGCAGTGGAAATTGAGAGGAATACAGATTGATAGGGAAATTAAATGAGGGAAAATACAGTATTTTGTAAATTTACCAACATTTTTGAAGCCTTCAAAAAGATAAAGCGAGAGTGTGTGCATTTTTGTCTGTGTCTATGTAAACATTTGTGGTGAAATCCGACAGACACCTCACCATAACCAACTGAAAGCATTTTTATCCAACTATTTAGCAGAAAATAACTTCATTAAGTGGTTATAACACCCCAAACACCCCCACCCACCAAAAGCTACGCCCCTGAATGGCCCTGCAATAAGCTGGACTGAGCAGTATCCTCCAATGCATGCCGCTCCATAAGATCATATGTGTTGCGTAATGCCGGATGGCATCCAGTAAAAACGAACGCGTTTTCCTATTTTGAAATTTATGATTCTTTGGGCATCACTATTTCCACAACGTCGCTGGGATTATTCCCAAACATGGGATACAAGGGAGTGTAATGCGGAACCTGTGTTTCTGTGCTGATTCTCACATGTTTTCTAGTGGCATGACATGCCACCCTATGCAAAATGTGATAAGGGGCTCCTGTGTTTCCCTACCCCACAGATGTTCACTGGCAATGAGTTAAATTGGGGCCTCCTGAAAGGTTGAGGGGCCCTCAGAAGTGTTGAGGACCCCCCTGCACCACATAGACTTGTGTTACGCCCCTGAGGTTTTTCCCCATTCTATGTAGTTTATAATCTAAGTATTTTGCATGCATGGGTCCAGATGCAGTGTTCCCACATTACTTGTAATCCCTATGGATCCAGTGATTACTGTTATCGGCCCACCCAGGATTAAGGAGGAATTGGTAATCAGCCCCCATGGGCCTCATTAAGAGTATAGCGGACGAGTATCTGGGGAGGAAACTTATTTTCCATAAAACCTGAATTTACTGGTCCCAGAAACACTGGACTTGGGTTTGTTGGCTGCAGATCACATCCGCTTGAACGGGAAGTAAAGAAGGGGAGGGGCTGCTGGCACATGTGGAGCCCGGCCTCAGCTCACCCATCATGCAGTTTGGGTGGGGCAGTCCATGCTCACCTCAGTGAAGCCACATATCCCCCTCACACAAGGTGCCCTCCCTGCCCCCCGCACAGCAGTACCAACCCGCACAGGTCCTCCTACTAATATATACCACCTGCTCAGAGCATGTGGTAAATAGCAGAACAGTTCCTGGAATGGGAGAAACAGTATTTGAATTTTCACCCAGTATTTCCGTGTTGGAATAGTTATTCCCCATTCTGAGGAGTATTGCAGATTACGTCCTTCGGTGTTGCTTCACCTTAATTTGACAAATTCATAACGAGGGACACAACGCCAAGAGCTTTTGAGAGAGCTGAGCAGATGATCACTTTTAGTTCTGCCTGATAGAATATTGTTTTTTCCCATGTTGTGTGCAAAGGAGGGTGGCCCAAACTATTGCTCCCAAACGATGATTCACCCACCCTTGTTACTGTGCAATGTGAAAAGAGTAAACACATGCTAATATATGAAGAAGGTAATAATTGATTTCTTAGCTTTCATAGTGTTTACCTTGGTTTGAAGTGTGAATATATATTATGACAGTTTCATTCTGTGAAATTAATGACCTTGACTTGACAAGAGGTGTCTCTAGGAATATTGGTCTTTGTTGAATATGCCACGTGGGATTTTGGATTTTATGAATAATACCCCTGATGTTATTAGGCAATGGATTCAGCAATTCATCCTGTTCATGTAACCACCAAGAAGCTCATATTACCTTATTGGAGGGACGTTTACTTAGTGGCTCCTATATCAATATTAATATCTTTAACTGAGTGTTTGGAGAGAATGACATTAACGCTTCAAGGAGAAATATATGAACCGTCTGGCGCCCCTTTCTGAACACGGCTCAACCGTGCGTGTAGTTTTTGGATCTGGTGGCACAGGCGAACACCTTTATTTTTATTTTTTATCCAGTCAGGGTCGGACTGGGATGGAAATTAGCCCCCGAAACCAAAATATAAGAGTCCTCCTTTAGCGAATCAGAAGCTAAAACAAGTAACCCACATTAGCCAACTGGGGCAGCTGGATAGCCACGGGAGCGGCGGGCGAGCAGGACCGGCCAGCGCATATTTTTATGTGGCCCCTCTAAAATGAAGGGCGTCGGGTTGGTTCATGTGGTTGGCTCATTTCAGGTTCTGCTGTGAAATGAGTGACTGCCAGCCCTGCACTTGAATGGCTGCAGCGGGCTGTTCTTTGGCGATTTAGTTGACAGGGTCATCTGTGAGGCAGACGCCTGGCCTAGGTTGGGGTCACGGACCACACATGCCGAGACCCTACTTCCTGCCACTTTTCTCAGATAAGTCCAGGCAGAGAAACACTTTGATATGGGGTGAGACATAAACCGAGTTTTTATTTTCTATTGAGCTCATTAACTGAATCCCTGAGCTGTTGAAGCTGCTCTGCCCGAGGCTCGCGGAGCCCGATGAAGACGGTCTGTGGCTCAGCTATTTTCACAGATGAGGACGATCTGTGGCCCAACTATGTTCTCGTATGTATCCTGAAATGTTTTCTGAAATGTATTAGTTAGGATTTCCTAGCAAGCAGGGTTAGAAGGTATTCATTGTGCAGTGTGGCATGGTGTAGATCTGCTGTAAAGTTATTTTCATACATATTGTTCCCGAAAGGATACCTGCGAGTTATATGTATTTCGAGGACGCATTCCAGTACAATGCACCTGTACTATAAAAAGGTTTTTCTTGGATGTATTCTAAAATGTTTTACACATGACTGCTCATGCAAGGAGCATGGAATGGGAATCCCAGGGTATAAATATATTATTGTGGCTGCAACCAACAGTGGACTTTCTATGAAGTAAATGAAATGTTTTGTGCACAGTATATGCCACATGAGAATGGTTCAACGAGAATTCACTTAAACGAACACTGTCCGAATATTTGCATATAAACTACAGATGGGCATACAATCCGAAATGGTTAAAACAATGAAAAGGGGCGCTATGTATGCGTTAAAGCAGAGTGTATTCATGCACGATTCCTGAGATAATTTACCAGTATGGTCAAAATATATTTAGAAGCAGTCAAAATTGAATTACACATAATTATGCTCACACATGTAATTGGGGATAGGTAACCTCTAATAAAATGTTGTTGTCCTGCGTGAGGCCAGGGTGAGCAGCCTTTCCAGCTGGCTTTTGCTCCTAGCATTGGAGCAAATTGAGGGCTACCAGGGAATGCTGCTGCCTAAAGGGTATTTTCTCATTTGCATATTCAGTTCCCATACCTGGTATGGAGCAGCACCACCTTCCGGTAATTATGTGCAATGCCACCGGTGAAGGGGCTTGGAGGGATAGAGGGAAGGCTGACACGAAGGTAGGTGCCCTCCAGCTGTGTATGTCTGTGTGCACCTACTTATAGGTTGCATGTAAGGGTACCTGTGTAATGTTTCATACCTTGTGTGATTGCATGTGTTCTTCTATCTTTTCTTTAGATCATAGCCCTGTATAGGTCTGATTACACGGTGCCCAGTACTGGGGTAATATTTTATTGCTACAGTACTGTAAATCACCACCATTGCCATGCAATTCTGAGCAAAACTCAAAGGAATTGTGAACTACCATGTGGGACCAATTTTCTGTCTGTTTAACTAGACGTAATTTCCAGTTCAGTGAGGTTTAAATCTATGTACTTACAACCCGCTTTGAGCAGATGGTAATGTGTGCAGGGACTGGTGGGGTTTGTGGGAGGGTGGAAGGAGGGGTGAGGGAGGGAAGGCAAAGTTGTTTTAATATGGGAAACACTGTATCCTCCCCTGACAAATAAAGTGGAATAAGGCTTGGCGGCTCCTGCAGCCAAAGCATCATGGGATTTTTCTGGATGGAATTTTCGGATGGAAAAAATGGTGTATGATTCTACTACCGCACCCCGAAAAACTGGATGAGAGCCAAACCTGGCCAATCTGAATCAGGTGGAACGAAATTCTTTACAGTCATTTCCTACTGCCTGACTCAGAATCGGGGCCTAGCAGGGATCTGGGTGCATTTATTAAATTCTTAGCATCCAGATTAAGAAGGAGCAGAAACCTCCAACCTCAAATAATTATAATTACTGCTTGCTTTAAAGCGTAGTTACAATCTTCCTGGGCTACTTTAAGGCGTAGTTACAATCTTCCTGGGCTACTTTAACGCAACGTGGAGGCAGCCAGAAGTACGTAGCTCCTTGCAGCTTATGCACTAACCAACTGAGCTATATAACTCTGAAAGTAGGTATTTTCCACAGACAGCTTAAAATGTCCAATTTAGTCTAGTTACCCTTACCAAATATCTCTGCATCATAAAAAACAGTAATTCAGAGCACTCCAAATACTCATCTAGTAAAATGCTGGCAGTCATCTGTAATTTGATGAGGATTTATGATTGAACAGTTTTTATTGAAAAAAATACCGCAGAGATGGGTTGCATCAAGAATGATGGTGGGTTCCTCTTCTTCTTCTGGGAACCAGGTGCTTTGTCATGCTCCGCAACTTGATATTTCTCTGCCACCGCACTAAATTTGTGCCATGGACCCAATTCACCCTCAGCTCTCTCCTATTTCTATTGTACCCGTCTACCCCAACCACTGCTGAGTCACGAATGATGGCACCCTGCATACTCACTGTTCTATAATCACTGGTAGGTTCATTGGTTGAGGAGAAGAACGATAGGGGTCTCCAGTGTCGCTCTACATGTAACCAATCCTGAATCTGGACCTGGGGCTCACTAGCACTCACAGCCATCGTCCACCAGTGCCAACAGCCCTTAGGACAGTGACGGAAGAAGAATGAGGCTGCTACTAGGAGCCTTGCAGGCTGTGGCCATCTTGGGCTTCTGCTCTCAGGCCCTCTCAGAAGGATAAAGTTTTAGAACAGGATAGTAGGAACATTCCAGCACCCCATCACCTGAGATCTGGTTGGATGTGGCGACACATATTTTCAGAGTTGGGTTTGGACTGTAAACTACTCTTCCTATGGAAGTGGTGTACATTGCGTGTTTTATTGGTTGCCCCTTGCAACTCCAACTGATTTGTTGTTTCCTTTACTACCAATACAACAGGTATCATTCACTAACAAGCTCAATTCAAGGCGGGCGATAACAGAGAATGCAAAAACCCCAGCACAAACAACATATGTGCCAAGTATCGGGTGTCTTTTTGAAATAAATATATACTTTTTTTTAAGTTAGGTAATTACACATACACAGGTTTCGCATTAGGTTTTGCACACCATGGTAGCTGCAATTTTACACCATTTGTACAGTCATTTTAATGTAAGTCTTGCTCTGTATAAGTGTTTCAAACATTTTACACAAACCAGATTTTTATAACATGATCTAGTGCACATTCTCTATATTAGAAAGCTGACCAGTTGCGCAACAATGATGCAGCTTATATTGTTTGCAGACCACAAAATACTCATGCTTTTCTATGACTGTTCTTATTTTCTTGACTGAGCCTCAGCCTTTTTCAGTTCTTCATTTCCATAACTCTCCTGAATTTCCCTTCCCACTTTTCACCATTCCATTGACTCTTCCTTCACAGTACTATTGCCTTTCACTTACTTTCCCTGCTATCCACCATTTTACTGACTCTCCTTGTCCCCCGGTATCCTATGGTAGCCATTTTCTATTTCGTCAAACCTATTTATGTTAAGATTGTTTTAAGAAGTTGCTCTCCAGAGGGGTGCCACCCAGCGCATGACAACAACTAAGCTTGCTCTTATGAAAATCAACCTGTGTGTTACTCACAACTAAATGTATTGCCAGACCTTAACAGGAGGAAACATCCTCTACAATTGATAAATCTGCAAAACGAAAGAAGTAAAAATTTGTCACTAATAATTTACCTCAGAAGCATTAGGCCTCTAAATGAACATCCAAAGATGCCCTGTAGTGTATATCTCAGGAATTCACAATGCAGAGTTATGTGTCAAATATTTCGTTTTCTTCTTAGTTTAGTCAATGAAATTCATTAATGCAAAACGGTAAATATAAATGTGTGTTTTTCCTCACGAAAATCTGCATTTTATTTTGGAGTTCTCAGCCCTTTATTAGTGAGATATTTTAAAAGCTGAATACTGCTGCTTTTTCACAGCCTGTGGTTAAAATCGTACAAAAAACAGTTTGTCATCAGATACTCAAGGGTTGTATGCCAGAACGCTGAGAATAAAGCAGTTGCGTTACAAATATCATATCCAGAATATCAACTAATGGTTAAGGTGACTTCATAGTTTGGTGTAATCAAATTCGGTAGCACCACAGAGTTTTAATGAACAACTAGAGCACTGACATTTTGTATTTAAGACAAAACACCATTTTGTAGGAACAGGAGCGGTTGAATTTAAGGCCTTTCCAGAATAATAGTCTGAGGTGAAGGAGCATTGAGATGTTAATGTAGGTACGGAACCAAAACGTGGTTGGTTGAAGCCCCCCGAGGTCCCAGCTGGCCATCTGCCTCCTGCGGAATACCGCCTTGATGGAATCAGAGTGTCTGCTCTGACTTCGCTGGAGCTGTCGAAGCCAATCCAAGTCCAGTTGCCTTGCCACCAGTCCTTTGGGCAGTTGTAGGATAGACCTCTTTTAGCCCTAAGCAATGGGGTAAAGGTTGCCGGGGCCACCACCTACACACCTTGGGCATGTTCAAGATGACAAACATCTTGAGCCACACTAAGTTTGCACTAAAGCGTTGTGTGTGTGGGGGAGTGTACTATGGTAATCCAAGTGTCCTCCCATATCTGGCACTAAAATTGAGCAACCAGAGAGTGGATGCTCAAGAAATGTCTTGGCATTACGTTCCCGTCCTTTCACGAGTGCCCCCAGCGTTACATGTAAGCTCAGCAGGCCTTTCAGGAAGGATTTGACACTCCAGGAGGATTTGACCCTGTAATGTCGAATAGGATGCTCACAATGCTCACAACTCCCAATCTGCATATTCTGTGATGTCCAGAGGCGTCATCTCTGCCCATTCTGGTCAGCAGGTAGGCATTTAATATTTTTCCTACCTACCGAGATGCTAATCACTGGCTGGGAGATGTTGGAGAGCAAATGCATATTGGCCTCCATGAATTTCAAGGCAGGGAAAAGGTAACTTTCTAAAAGTTAATTTTCCTTAATATAAATTAAAATTCTGATTTTGCCATTGATGTGAATATTTAATAACTATTAAAAATAATTAAACAACCAGGGTTCTGGCTAGCTCTACTGCCCAGATTCATTATTAGCATTTTATGTGCTCCAGAAGAGCTTGGCTAGCCAGAATGAAAAATAGCTTTTCGGTGCTAGTAACTATAAGGACATGCCAACATTAAATTTCTACATGTCCCACTTTTAAGTACAAACCACCTTGCTTTGTGGGCAACAATGCCTACATAGGGTAACTTGCAGATTTTACACTGCAATAGTCAGGCTTCACTAGTAGGCCTGAAATTATGTTTTACACTGTCACTGTAGTAGATGGCACAATGGGTGCTGCAGTGCACTAGTAGCATATAATTAACAGACGCTGGGTACACTTTGTACCATATACTAGGGACTTAGAAGTAAGTTAAATAAGCCAGTTCGTAGTATATTGATCACATCAAATTGAAAGGAGGAGCACAGGTGCTTTACCACTGGTTAGCAGTCAGCAAAAACAGGTAAGGCAAAAATCTGGGGGACATTATTGCAAAAAGATGACCATTTCCTACAGTGAGGGTTAAATATGGGCTGTTTGAACTGAAAACTGTGGAAATATTACGTGTTATGGTGCCTACATTTTTTGACAACCCAAGTAGATATTTTGATTGCACGTATGTCACTAACCAGCTGCTTTGAATGCTTGCTGTTTTACACCTCAAGCAGATTTCACAAAATTTAGTTCGCTCCTAATTGAGGTTTTACATTTTTAATATCGTTCATTATAGCATTGGTGAATCAAACATGAGACAGATGATGAGCTAAAAGATCCACAGGGATGAACCTTAAACATTCTTCTTCTTCTGGCCTGTGATTACACAGACTCTGCTCGGTGATTTCTTATTACCCAGCAGCAACATTTGCTGCCAGTGTATAGTAGATAGAAGACTGACACTAGCCATCAGATATCTAACTAAGAAGGCATTAATATGTCTTTATAGAGGCACCCAAACCACCAAAGCCTAATATAGTATTGACTCTAAAGTATTTGTAAATTTCTGCGTTAGCAGGTAATCATCTCTGCCACACACGAGGCTGAAACAGTACAACTGGCCACAGTACTTTTTGTGGTTGTATTGGAATGCAGGGGAATTGGTTTGTAAAAGGTTTGTCTTTTCTATAATTCACTTCAGTAATTCACTTAAAATATAGGGGCATATTTACAAGAAAGTGGCGCATTGGTCCTGATGTGCCACTTTTCTTACGTCACCCCTGCCCCACCTAACAACACCATGATTGCGCCGTATTTACAATAAGGCACACCATGGAGGTCGTTAGGACAATAGCATCAACATTTTTGATGCTATCGTGGAGCTTTGTTGCACTAGCATCACATTTTTTTGACTCTAGAGCAGTAAAGCATAGGGCGGCCCTTTGATTAAAATTATTGTCTGTCATTTTAACACCTGTGCTTAGAAGGTGTTAAAAATGATGGAAAAAATGTTGCAGTGAAATCTTGTAAGTTTCACTGCGCCATTTTTTGTGCCTCCCTGCGTCAGAACGAAGAACCCTTGCATATGTTGTGCCTGGCATAGGCATAATGTAGCGCAAGGGTATACAAAGTGGCGCAAAGAAAGCATTGCACCGCTTGGTTCATATGGCATGGGAGATAGGCCTCCTTAACCCCACCTTACCGTAAAAAAAAGGACCCTAAGGAGGCGCAAGGTGGCGCTAGGGGCTTATAAATATGCCCCATAGCCTTTAATATATTGCCTCCTTCTAGTCAGTTCTCATCAGAAATCCGATTGGGAGCACACTGCCTAATGTTCCAGTCAAGTTCGCCCCTTGCATCCTGGAACATGCAGTTTGAACAATTAACACTTGCTTGAAAAAATCTGTAGTATTTCACCAAAGTTAGTGCAGACAGTACTGTTCATCTCTAGACACGTGTTTCTGGGTTAGTGCCCTTCATCAGTAGAAAGCAAAGAACAACAAAAATATCTGGGGTTGCTGGAAATGCCGGGGATATCGTCTCAGGTTTAGTACCACTCCTCGGCTCACAGGTGCGTCTCCAGAGCTCATCAGCTCAATGGCTCGAGGGAGCCTTTTAAACTTGAAGTCCGATTGGGAGCACACTACCTAACATTCCAGTCGAGTTCGCCCCTTGCATCCTGGTACATGCAGTTTGAACAATTAACACTTGAAAAAATCTATAGAATTTCACCAAAGTTAGTGCAGACAGTACTGTTGATCTCCAGACACGTGTTTCTGGGTTAGTGCCCTTCATCAGTAGAGACCAAAGAACAACAAAAAATTTTGGGTTGCTGGAAATGCCGCCGATATTGTCTCAGGTTTAGTACCACTCCCCTGCTCACAGGTGCGTCTCCAGAGCTCGTCAGCTCAATGGCTTGAGGGAGCCTTTTAAACATGAAGTCCGATTGGGAGCACACTGCTTAACATTCCAGTTGAGTTCTCCCCTTGCATCCCAGTACATGCAGTTTGAACAATTAACGCTTGCTTGAAAAAATCTGTAGTATTTCACTAAAGTTAGTGATTACAGTACTATTCATCTCTAGACACGTATTTCTGGGTTAGTACCATTTATCAGTAGAGACCAGAGAACAACAAAAATACCTGGGGCTGCTGGAAATGCTGCCGATATCTCAGGTTTAGTACCACTACTCAGATCACAGGTGCGTCTCCAGAGCTCGTCAGCTCCATTTTTGAACCATTGGGTTGCAGCATGGGTGGCACAGTATTTTCCTCATGATACCGCTGTCTCGCACTCAGAGATATTTGGTTTGTTTGATGGACACTCGGTTGGAAAACCTTATTTTGATGTTGTACATAATAAACCTCCCAAGGAATATACGTTGTGGCAACACAGAAAGCCAGGGCAGTCATGTGATTTCTAGCACTCGTATTTGCATCTTAGGTTTTGTTATATTTAGTCAGAGACGTACATATACCATATGTGATGACATGCCTGCATGCCTCCCAAAAGCTAGACTAAGGTGTGTGACGGAGTTGATGATGAGGCCAAAGGGAGCAAAGGATAACATGTTAAGCATGACACTCAACATTTACTACTAATAATAGACGATCTATAATGTTAAAATGGAATTATGTTAGCTTTGCCCATCCATCAGCCAAGGGTGCTTACTGGCATACATATGTAGTGAAGTGTAAAGTTTCTATATCTTTGTAGCTATAGAAGGGGTAATTAAAATAAGTTACAAGATACTTGTGATGAAAAAGATTATCTTGTAATCAAAATCTCTATAGCTTTGACTCAAAAAACTCTTACTAGATATGTCAGGGTTACTAACCTATGCAAGCTTCTGGATTTTCTTTTTAACCAACTGCTGGGTCGAAAGTGTAGCAGTAGCATGGTTGCAGATGCTAAAATACCCAAAGTAATGTAGAATTTGCACACAGGTCTAGGAATTGTTCAATATCCTTTAAATTTGCCCTGCTGCGAAGCCAGGGCTGGCCCTTTGATTCTGATATCTACCCAAAAAGAAAGTGTTTAGCCTAGCACATGGGCGAGAGACAGTACCAAGTTGTAAGTCTCTTTGCGATTTGTGAGTCAAAGTAAATTATGAGACCAATAGACTTCGTGCAAGGGCTCAGTTAACGGTAATTCTGTCCTCTTGTATGTTGTTGAGGCAATCTTGGGCTTGAGTTTGTTCTCTAAAGTGGCGAGGTGGATACATTCTGTTTTGATTACACGGTTGGTGATGAGAACTCAGAGGGGCTCCCTGTAAACTTAAAATATCTAGAGGAGGTCGGAGCTTTGAGTGGCACTGCTTGTGACTGGCAGATGTTTGGAATGAGATGAACTGTGATCAGTAGGAGAGGCACAATGAGAACCATTGGAATATCGTTTTGGTAAGAGCCAGGTTCGTTTGAAAAGAAAGTGTTTAGTTTACTGTACATATCCATTTTCGATGGTTGAAAACAGTGTGTGAAATAAATGAAGCTTAGTTACCAGAACGCAGCATGTGTAAAGCGAACGTAGCTGCACAAAAATGTCATTTATAGGAGTGGATTTCAAATCCTGATTCAGAGAATCAAGATTAGTGGATGCTTTCAACATTGCCATATTAAAATTGCAACTGCAGACTATCTGCTAGTATAATGTGAGAAGAGAAGTGTTCTCAGAGAAGGGAGGTTTCCCATAAGCATAACTTTGCAGATAATTGCAAACCTTCCCAATACGTTTTTACAACCATTTTGCACAGACTCCTACTTCCAGAAATAGGTGAGCAAGTGTGCAGAAAGGGTGTGGAAAGCTCCCAGAGCTCACGATATTTGATGTGTGTGCAGAAGATATTTCTCCAAATAGAAATGTGATACATTTACACCTCCAGTATGTACTCTACCTTCTTTCCAAGGAGCAATGTCATTGTACTTTTGCTGTTTTGGACGCAAAATGTGTGGAGGTCTTTCACCAGAAGCAAGCACCAGTCAGAGGTGCACTGGGATTCTGAAAGCTTGCACTAATGGAGATCTTGCCAGTTGGGTCCTCCTTAGCCCCCATCACTAAACATTCTCTCCCAAACGAGCTGGCGGCCACCTTCGGTCCTAGCTGTCACACTCCTCTGACAATCATGGTCTTCTCTTGACATTTCAAGTTTCGTATGAGTTTTACTGCATCTGGTTGTCGGAGTTTTCCTAATGCTTTGGCACTGCTTGGCACTAGATCATCCGATGGAATTCACGACCTGTTGAATTCCAGGACTCCCTTAGTCACAACTGTTTATGCCACCTCTACTGGGGAGATGTACCCAGATTTCTAGACCTCACTTGTGCCTGGTTCGTGTGGGGCTTGTACTCCATGTCACAGTAGTGACTTTACTTCAACTTGCCTGAGCTCCTCACAGCCTCTGTTTCTTCTGACTGGCATCTTCTTCCTTCAAAAGTACTTCAATGCCACACTTGAGCAGTCAGCTCTCTCCCTCTAGAAGGATACAGGCAACCCCTGTTTCAGGCCAGTTAAATCTTCCACAGGCTACTGGTCCTAAATCTGACAACCACAGTTGGCAGTCAGCATCCCAATCCTGGAGCTCAAAGGAATCTCTCAGTTGCAACTGATATGGTACCCAAGCCTCAGTCAGAAATCTTGGCTTCACTGGCTGGAAGTTTCTGTCCAATCTTTGAATTCAAGTTGCAAGCAATCTCTGTGTATTCCAGGAGTTATGGCTAGTTGTGCACTTTTGCAATTTTTGCACAGTTTGGTCCAGCCATTGTCTTTGCTACAAGTGTGATTGCAGAGACAGAGGGGGAGCTAGGGGTTTTCTCTTTGGAGCAATGCAAAACAAGAGCAGAAAGACAAGTGAGGCTGCCCCACTTAATTTCTTTTAACCTGTGGGTGGGTAGTCTCTCCCAAACAACAATGGGCTAGGAAAGGGCTGGAGGGGGTGAAACTCCCTAGCTGCAAAGGTACCCTTTCTCGTTTTCTAAAGCCATCAAACCTCCTCAGCCTGACCCACTGAAGAGGATATCTGGAATGTTCTAGAGGCGAAGGAGCATTTCACTATGCACCTACTCAAAGGCCTCTCCCTCCGATCCACCATCTTAAGTAGCACCAAAGTATGCCTGATACAAACTGGAACCGACTTTGGCCACATCCACATGTATCATTTCAGCTCTATATGCATCCTGTGCGTACAAGTAGCACACATACACACAACATATTGTGAGTATGTGTGTATGTGTGAAGGACCCGATTGCAAGTGACAGGCAGAACAATTAGAAAAATGCAGTAAAGTGTGGTAGGGGCTGTCCCAAACAGGTGATAGGAAAAGCAGACATGCCATGCAACTATAATCACTTCACTGCCACTACCTTCAGTCTTGTGATCCTTGGCGAGAGATGCACATGATTTTCCCTATCCCCCTAACCATGGTGGCCCGCTATGGATCTCACTCCATACCATGTACAGGCCTTGGTGCACATTAATGATTATCATGTGTGTTGAGGGAGAGTCTAAAAGCATTATGGGTTGCTATGGAGATATCAAGGCAGGAGGGCACACTCTCCAGAGGCATGGAGGGGACCTTTCTCCATTCCAACTTACTGGACTGAAAATTAATCTAAACAGAGTTTCTTCTGCACTAGCTATGAGATCTTGTTGAACCCTGTTCACATACAGCACAACTTATACCAGATGGACACACAAGTTTAAAATGCCTCATGGATCTATCCACTGGGTTCCATTTCCCAGGGAGGTATTTCCTATAAAAAAGATTCTTGGAGCCTGATTTAGAGTTAGCCAGACTGGTTACTCCACCACAAACGTGACTGATATCTTGTCAGCCTTATTAAAAATATGTTTTGTCTTTTAATGCACTTGAAGTAGAGCAGATGGGAAGCCTATAAAATCAGGTCCTAAATCTGGTGGTGAAATTCCTGGCCGAATTAAGGGCCAAATGTAGGTAAGTATAATTTTGCGACTTGCAATTTGCGAGTCATAGTGACCCGCAAATTGCAACTTGTAAAACCAAATGCAGAAAGGTGTCTCAGACACCTTCTGCGACTCGCTATGGGGTCCCACCTCATGAATATTAATGAGGTGGGTCGCAGTTTGCGACCCCATAGCGAGTCCCTGCACTCACAGGGATGGTGGCCTGCTGGAGACAGCAGACCTCCATGTCTGTGACTGCTTTTTTAATAAAGCAGTTTTTTTTTCTTTTTGCAGCCCGTTTTCCTTAAAGGAAAACGAGCTGCAAAAAGAAAAACTTCCGAAACCATTTGGTTTCGTTTTTTTCAGAGTAGGCAGTGGTCCATAGGACCACTGCCTGCTCTGAGAAAACATTTTTGTCGACATTCACAAAGGGGAAGGGGTCCCATGGGGACCCCTTCCCTTTTGCGAATGAGTTACCACCCACTTCAAGTGGATGGTAACTGCGAGTTGGTTTGCGACCACGTTCGCGGTCACAAAGCAACTCAGCATGGCGATGCGGTCGCAAATAGGAAGGGAACACCCCTTCCTATTTGCGAGTCGCAGCCTCAAATTGCGAGTCGGTACCGACTCGCAATTTGAGGTTGTGCATTACGTTAGGCCTTTTGCACGTCGCAAACTGCGTTTTGCGCAGTTTGCGACGTGCAAAAGGCTTCCTACATCTGGCCCAAGGTGCGAAGTTCACTCTGACTCCTTTCTCACAAAAAGTCTCAAACAGAACATACTGTCAGGCTTCTTGGTGAGTATGTCTTTGAGGACGGCGGACAGCTGCGAAAGTAGCTGTGCATTACTGGGTCTGCTGATTACGGTGCACACATTGATATATGAAACCAATGAGCACAGTAGTATAAGGTAGCCATTCTCTGTGGTTCAAACACAATTTCGATATCATAAATTGTAAGTGGAAGCCTTATTTTTTGTACATTTATTGGAAAACTGACAGTAACTAAAGTGACTTGGACTGGT
The DNA here is from genome assembly GCF_031143425.1 of Pleurodeles waltl. Taxonomy (NCBI): domain Eukaryota; kingdom Metazoa; phylum Chordata; class Amphibia; order Caudata; family Salamandridae; genus Pleurodeles; species Pleurodeles waltl. Next base: position 139,118,587 of record NC_090448.1, read on the forward strand.
AATTTAAGTTCTAATTGTAACCCTCCTTCTTTTCCAGATATTTGATCATAGTCACCGGTTTGAGGCACAGACTGACCTTCGAAAGACTGCAAAGGAAAAGGGAAATTTTAACTTGTATCTTCTGCTGAAGTTCGAAGTTGTGGCTGCCGCCATTGAGCTGCACATGATCATGGTAAATTCAAAGGGGGGTTTGTACAGATATTGGATTTTCTCTGATCTAACCAGTGCTGACAGACCTTTGCTCAAACATTGAGAAGCATACAACCCACATCTCAGATTTCACAGCTGACTCAGAGTGGCCAATCTATCAGACGTACAGGAGAAGCTAAATGACATTTTCACACTGGATTTACACGAAGAGTAGGTCGTCGCTGCTGGTACTAAAGACTGCATATTTGTTATTATTCTGGCTGGGTTCTACTTGTCACTTAAGTATCTACCACACTTTGAATGGCAGCTTACATCCGTGTAGTACAATACCAGAAATAAGAGAACCAACAGCCAACTCTACCTACAAATCTTTTCACTGTGGTGACTTTTTTAGGATCTCTATTTTAGAATTTTATAAAGACATGTAGGTAAAATATTCATGAGACATTGTAAAACAAATCTGTAGATGAGGGTGAGTTGACTGAATAAATATGTCAGCAGTGGCATTTTCGAAATAGCCAGTAAGTACTACAGCTGTGGTTTTTAAAATATTTTGCTGGTGTCAACTAATGGTGAAAGTGGTAATGCTTCTCAGAGCTGTTTGATGTTGGTGTTAAAAATTATGTTTCTGGGCCACTGTGCCTCCCATGGGCTACTTCTCTGTGCCACAATAGAATCCTGAATATACTGGGTAAAAATCCTGCAGATGCACTTTCCCCTACTAACCACTCTCTGAAAAAAAAAACGTAATCAAAAGCCACACCTTAAATTATAGTAGTCCTATGTCTTTTGGAAGAGAGAGGGTGGTACAATGTGCTCATTTTGAATCTATTTTTATGTTTGGTGATACTTGTCCTAATTGGCGTTTTTTCAATAGATGGCGATTTTATGAGGAGTCAGTGTGATATGTATACTTAGGACAGACACACATATACGGTAGTGGGTTCTCTAAAGCTGAAATATTTTGCCATTAATTTTTAATCACGCCAGTAAGAAATATCTTTATCCCTTTGCGAAATATCATGTTCCCCTCAAGTGGACTGAAGCAAACTTAATTGGTTCAGGATAAATAAAAACCTGATTTTGTGAGTGAAAACTCATGCAGTTGCCTAATTAAAGAATGCCTTTATAATTCAGAAAAAGGGTATAAACTACATCTGTAAAATTATCATAAAGTGTTTTAGTATATGTGGCAAGTGCAAAGGTAAATGGAGTTATTATACATCCAATAGTTGAGCTTTGTATCTTGAGAACAAGAAGATCAGATAGGTGAAGGAGGAAGGATTAGTGCAGGTATGGTATGAAGGGAGATTTGGTAGATTGTAGTGATGCCTTTAAGGCCAGCTGGGCTATCACATTCTTCAATGCCATATAATATGGATGAGTGTGGAGAGAGATAGTATGTCAAGCACTGAAGAACCCAGAGGATCCACCTCCCACCTTTCACCTCTGAATCCAAGGATATCACTTGCGGTGTTCCCCATGGCTCATCCCTCTGCCCACGCTCTTCAACCCATATATGTCCCCGCAGGCCAAAATCGTCAGATCCAACTGTCTCCACATAATTTCCTACGCAGACGACACCTAACTCATCCTCTCACTCACCGACGACCCCTCCAGAACCAGATCTAACTTCCACAGATGCATGAAAAGAATCGCTGACTGGATGAAGAACAACTGCCTGTGGCTGAACACACACCAGATGGAAGTACTGATCTTTGGCAATAGCAGCAACACATGGAACGACTCCTGGTGGTCATCAGACGTAGGACTCGTACCCACTCCCTCCGACCATGCCAGAAACCTCTAAATCATCATTGACAGCAAGCTCACTGTGAAATTACAGATCAACGCCATCTCGTCCGTCTGCTTCCTCATTTTGAACATGCTAAGTAAGATCTTCAAGTGGCTACCCCTACTCACAAGACGCATCGTGACACAGGCCCTCATCACCAGCCGACTGAAATACTGCAATGCCCTCTACGTTGATATTGCCACAAGCCTCCTACAGAGACTTCAGACCATACGGAACGCCGCAGCCAGACTCATCCCAGGCCTTCCCCTTCAAACCCACACCATGCCCCAGCATGGGCAACTCCATTTACTCCCTGTACAGAAGAGATGGCAATTCAAGCAGTTGACCTACGCACACAAAGCTCTAAACAACCAAGGACCATTGTACCTTAACCACCCCCTGAATTTCCACCAACCATCGAGAAGCCTATGCTCTGCCTCCCTTTCACTTATCCATACTCCCCGCATCTATGGAAGCAGGAGTGGAGGATGCTCCTTCTGTCACATCGCAGCAAAAACCAGGACAGCCTCCCCAAGCACTTCTGGACCATCACCTCACTTTTGGAATTCAGAATGAGCTTCAAGATGTGGCTATGCGAATAAGCCTCTGGGACCTGCAAGCACCAGAATACCCGGGTGATTAGCCACGCTTTATAAATCCTGATTGATTGATTGATGACTGTGGAATAAATGGTCAACAGTGGTGTTTAGGATGAGGTAGTGTAAAGGAAATGCTTGGAGCACTTTGGATCTGCAATAGAAAAGGTCATATGAAGTTGAGTGACTGAGCCTTAAGCAGTGTGAATAAAGGTTTGGTTTAAGACCTCAATAATTCCTTGTATTTCTTTATAGGTGAGTATTATGTGGGAGCAAAACCCCGATCCCCAAAAATTAACAACATTCCAAAATTCAGAATACCCAAAAGGTATTTCGGGCAGTTCTGCTCCAACCCTCATCTTCCATTAAGATGCACCTGCCACGATATCAAACCCAACATTAGTTTAGCAGAGTTGCAAAAAATAACTGAGATCACGCAATAACTGAGTTCTTGATCTGTGGCGAAAGGCAAGCTCGAATGCACCCATCCAAGCCTGAATGTGACCAGGGCCCAGGAATGCTGGACCTTTTGTATCATACACCTTTAGGTATTCTGCTGCCCAACTTTAAGCCCTTAGTCCTGCAACCTCAGAGGTATGTCTCTCCAGAGTGAATTTGCTCATGGAGAGTTTGAGCTGCCACCATTGTGATTTTAAGGTTTTTACTTAGTGTGCCACCCTTAAAAGTGCCCATCCCTTTCAGACACCCATCACTTTATGGCATCTAAAGTCTTTCCCCTGTCACATCCTAAAAACTGTTTGAACCCATTTTTAATATCAACTGCTGCTCTCTAGCCAAACATTAAAAATAAATATTTCAGTTCTTAATGGACAATGTTCCATATTCCTATCTGAAACCTGCCTCAATGATGCCTTTACTCCGGACACCATTGCCTCATTACCTAAAGATTATATTATAATCAGACTGGATAGCTTTGATAGGAGAGGAAAGCTGGTGCTCCAGGGTACCAGAAGCCCTCTCCCCTTTCATCTTGAAATGTGCCAGCTTCATTGATTTAGGTGATTTTGATATCCATTTTGATAATCCTACCTGTAAAATGGCAACCTCTTTGGCGGAGGACTTCAGAGCTTTATATGTCCATCTTATAAACAATTCCCCTATGCATAAAGCTAAACTCCCACTTGATCCTCTGTTTTCCAGTCTAAAGGGCCTATGGTAGATTGCTCAATTTCTCTTTTATGGTTGGACTATTTTGGCCATACCACTCTATATTTCAGTCTCCTCTACTTTTGTAGCAGAGGCGTGCAGCCCAGTTTCCTGTTCAAGGAACTGGGCAAAACTCAACTTTTCTGTTCTTAACTCCGCTCTGCAGGCAAATACACCTGCACTGAGTCATTTAGTGGAGTCTGATTCCTCCACTATTGATAGCTGGATTCGGTCTTATCTTGACTGCATACTTCCCATCAAATGCACTACTCGTCACAGATCACTTCCTCCAGCTCTGTGACTTAATGATGCTTTACGCAAACGTAAAGGGCACTGTAAGCACCTTAAAAGAGTCTGGGTCTACACTTACTGTGAAGATGATAAGCACAAGTATAGGCTGGCCTTTGAAAAAATCATAACATTTGCTGCTCTACTAAAATCTGAGGAAATTACCATGGCACGAAATTGTCCCAAAACAGAAGTGGTTACATTTTTATCAGATCTCACTGTCATCTCCTCTTCCTTATCACTTTCTCAGTCGCAGTGCAACTAATTAGCGGACTTCTTTCACAAGAAAGTGGCTGATATTCAGGCCTCTCTATCTTCAACTTCTTGCACTGACTGATCCCAGTCGCAAACAGAGAAGGGCACTACCTATATTGCAGCTTTAATCAGGAGAAGTAATAACCTCTTGTCTTGCTCTGTGGTGCTCCTTGAGCACTTTCATGCTCATGGATCTTCTGACATTTGCCAATCTGCTTAATTCCATCAAATCAGAGTCACCTTTGTGCCATCTTCTGCCTTTTTATTTTGGTAATCTGGTTCTTAGATTTTGAAAACATGCAATGGAGATGCCTTTGGTGAAAAAAACGATTCTTGACCACCCTAATTGGTCTAATTATAGGCCAATGTCGCATTTGTCTATACTAGTCAAATTTCTTGAAAAACGTGAATCAGCAAATCTCGTCTTTCATTGAATCAAACGGTCTTCTTCACCCCTCCCAATCGGGTTTTAGAGCCTGTCATAGTACTAAGCCCACTCTACTTGAAGTCACTGACCAGCTAAGGCTCCAGTTAGACAATGGTGGAACTGCAGCCTTGATCTAACTTGACCTCAGTGCCGCATTTGACATGGTAAATCATGACCTACTCCTCCAAAGACTGGAGAACATGGAAATTCAAGGCCAGGCCTTGACTATGCTAAGTTCATTTCTTAAGACCGTTCTTTTCAGGTTTACACCAAAGCTCCCAGCTCTAATCCTCTCCCATTATCATCTGGCATACCCTAGGTTCTACTCTTAATCTGACTTTATTCAATATTTACGTATGGCCTTTGGCAGATATAGTGGAAAGCTGCTGTCTTATGCTTTTTTCCAATGCAAATGACACTCACATCATTGTCTCTCTATCATCCAAGGAAAATTACATCTCTGATGCTCTAAATATGTGCCTAATGAAAGTGGCCGCTTGGATGAATAACAACACCCTTAAATTGAATGGAGACAAAACAGGTTCTGCCAGTGGGCAGTCAACTTCATCTCTGGGGACCACATCTGCTCCAGAATGTTCTCAGTACCTCTCCGACTCCAGCCTCCATAGACAAGATTCTAGGCTTTTGGCTTGATGAAAGGATTTCAATGAACAATAAAATCACTAAATTAGCTTCCACTTGCTTCGGTGTTAGGAGATAGTTAAAGAAAATCTGGTGTCTTCTCTTCTCTACCCAAAGAACAGTACTACAGACATAACTTATTTCCAGGTTGGATTACAGCAACATTCTTTGACTGGGGATTATTAATACCTCCATTAGGCAACACCATGTAATCCAGAATGCGGCTGCAAGACTATTATTCCATCTTCATAAGCGTGCTTCTACTTCCACTGTCTTTCGACATCTTCAATGGCTTCTGGTCAAAAAAGCGTTTTTTTTTAAAAGCTTTATGCTACATGCAAACAATCATGTCAAATTCAGGCACATGCTATCTGAGATCACGGGTGACACTTTACTTGCCTAATCACCTTTTTCAATCATGCAATACTAATCTCTTCACAGTTCCCAGAGTGAGGAAGACCCGTCAAGGGGGGCGGTCTTTCTTTTATCTGGGTCCTAAGCTGTGAAATGCTCTGCCTGACTCTATGAGATCTTGTTGATCTTTTTTGATTTTCCAAAAGTACTTACAGACTTGGCTCTTTTAAGCTGTACTTGTTGCTAGACCTGGATGGCGTACCACTAAGTGCTCAGTGCTGGAAACCCTGATGGGGTAGCTATGCTCTTTATAAAACCATATAATACTACTACTACTACTACTAATAACAATAATAATAATAATAATAATAATAATAATAACCAATAATTGATCTGAGAAAAGTTAAAGGGTTTTATTACAAAATTCTCAGAAATAAACAATATAGGATATATGCAAAATATTGCTGTGAAGGCCCAAAAGAGAGTACATAGTCATAAGTCATAAATATTCTAAGTCCCAAATTAACAGAAAAATCACAAGAGAAACAAACAGCATCCCAGGAGGAAAATGAAATCTTCCTGGCTCATCCCCAAAATAAGGTTTTATTAATGCACATTCTCTGAATATTTGATGAGCAAAGACTGCATCCTCTGAGTGGCATGATTAGTGCAAGAAATTGGGTCACTGTTTGAGGGATGTCAAACTCTACTCAGGCAGCAACCACAATCCTTGTCAGGGTGAAGTAGCAAGCAAACCCCACATTAAATTGTAATGAACCCTCTAGTAGCTTGGCACAAGAACAGCCATGCTTAACTTAGAGGCAATGCCTACAGTATTTATGTAGCACCTCAAACATTAATAAAGTGAAACACAACATAGGAAAAACCCCACACCAATTAAGAAAAATAAAGAGAAATTGAATACATAATTTAAGACCAAAACAACAAAAATCCAATTGGTAGAACTGGAGATATGCAGTTTTAAACATTTAAGCGAATATAGCAACAAAAAGCACAAATCGTCAACATGGATATTTGGTTGCACCAAACCGTGAAAAAGTTCAGGGTGACTGCGATGTAGCGTGGGCCAGCTACAGGGACCCAGTCAGGCCCGATAAAAAAGAGTACCTTAAGTTCTGTTTGTGGAGTGTTGCGGAGTCCGTATCGAGGATGCGTCATGCAGGAGTGATTCCTGTAGGTGTGATAGCTGCGATGTGAGATCCTGAATAGTAGTTGAGGATGCCGTTGACAAGGGGCTTGGAGTGCGGAGTCCTGCATTGAGTTGAGTTGTGCAATGGCTAGAGGTGAGATCCTGAGTCAGCGAGGATGCTGTTGGCAAGGGGCTTGTGATACAAAGACCAGCATAGAAGATGTGCTGCACAGTGGTGACTCCTGGCAGACTGTGGGCGGTGATGTGAAGTCCTGCATGGGACATGAACTATGCAGCAGTCCTGATGCAGAGTTTGGAGAGGCGATGTATCCAGCAGTGGCTCCGACTCTGAGTTTCTGGACGGAAATGCGTTGCGCTGCTGCCCAATGTGTCAGTCCTGCTGGGATCACAGTTGTGCTGGCAGAGACCTTCAGGCCCACTTCCAAGGGTCCAGGACTGCGATGGCACCACTTAAAATGTTAGGTCTCACAGCAGGCAGAGTCCAGGTGCCAGGTTCAAGGTGGTTGGAGCCTTCTGTCCTTGAGGCTCTGGTCAGAAAGCCAGCATGCCTGCCCTTGGAGGCACTCTGGTGAGCCTGGGCACAAGAAGCAGGTCCAGTCCTTCACTCAGGCAGCAGGGAAGCAGGACAGCAGAGTGGCAGTCCTTCTTGCAGAGCAGCACAGAAGTCCTTCTAGATGTGTACTGAAGAGTTGAGTCTATAGGTCCAATATTTATACCTGGTACCCACTTTGAAATAAAGAACACTTCTTTAGGTTTCCACTTCCCTGTGGTATCAGACATACCCTTTCTCCCTGTCCTGGCCCCAGCTTACATGGGGTCACAAAAGACCAGTGTCAAACCCTTTCTGAAAGTTTCTTGGCACAGCCTTTGTGATGTGCAAGTGTGGTAGGTGACAGCTTTTACCCATATCAACTCATAGTCACTCGTCCTGCCAACACCTATCTTCCCTTTGTCTTATTGTTTGGGAGCAATACCCAAAGCTCAACTGCCACCTACTCCTAGTCATTTGACCCAGGATCAGGCTACAGCAACCAAATGAGTAGGACAAGAAAATGCTAACTTTCTAAAAGTGGCATTTCGATATCTGAGATTAAAAATCTGACTTTATCATCAAAGAGAGTTTCAATTACAATTCTTTAGACAACCAATGCAAGCTCTCTGCCGCCTCCCAATTGAACGTTATCACGTACTAAATGTAACAAGGTAATCCACGTTGTCCTATGAAAGAAGTTGGATTGCAGTACTGAAAAACACATTTATGAGTTTTTCACTACCAGTTCATGTAAAACCTAAAAGTCCAAGTGCAACTTTTTAAATACACAGCACCCTATCCTCTGGGCTGTTCAGGTCCTACCCTAGGGGTGACTCATGTATTAAAAATGAAGGCCTGGCATGAGGTTTATTTTGCCAGGTGGAAATGGAAATGGCAGTTTAAAAACTGTGTCCACTGGCTGCGATGGTAGACCTGAGACATGTCTAAAGGGCTACTTAGGTGAGTGGGTCAATCAGTGCAGCAGGAACACTAGCTTTTCACTCTTTCCCAGTTCAGTAAATCTTCCAGTTCTCTCACATGATAGATTCTAGAAAACAATAAAGCAACATAACCGGAACCAATCCAAATATTCGGTAGCTTAAAATAAGCATCCTTCCTACAAACGCAATAAAATCCCCTTAAAAAACTTTCTCTCCTCCTAACAGATGATTTCCACTAACGTCATAACACTTTTTACACTCTCTTTGTCCTACATTAATACCCTTACCATCTTCTAGAGGTTTCCTTCTTATTATACAGAACACACCACTCTGATCTTTTTCTAACTTCAATTTAAAATGAATCTTGGACTTTCTAAATTCTTCTTATTGCCTAATTTGTTCATCTATTACCTTCCCTAGACTCCAATCACTTACAAGCCTAACTCCTCTTTCATTGAGTTCCTTAATGAACTCTGGCCCTCATTCTGACCTTGGCGGGCGGCGGAGGCCGCCCGCCAAAGTCCCGCCGTCAGGTTACCGTTCCGCGGTCGAAAGACCGCGGCGGTAATTCTGACTTTCCCGCTGGGCTGGCGGGCGGTCGCCTTCAGACCGCCCGCCAGCCCAGCGGGAAAGAGGCTTCCACGATGAAGCCGGCTCGGAATCGAGCCGGCGGAGTGGAAGCTGCGCGACGGGTGCAGTTGCACCCGTCGCGTATTTCACTGTCTGCACAGCAGACAGTGAAATACATGTAGGGGCCCTCTTACGGGGGCCCCTGCAATGCCCATGCCAGTGGCATGGGCACTGCAGGGGCCCCCAGGGGCCCCGCGACCCCCCCTACCGCCATCCGGATCCCGGCGGTCGGACCGCCGGGATCTGGATGGCGGTAGGGGGGGTCGGAATCCCCGCGGCGGTGCAGCAAGCTGCGCCGCCGTGGAGGATTCAATGGGGCGGCGGTACACTGGCGGGAGCCCGCCAGTGGTGCCGGTCCGACCGCGGCTTTACCGCCGTGGTCGGAATCCCCATTGGAGCACCGCCGGCCTGTCGGCGGTGCTCCCGCGGTCCTCCGCCCTGGCGGTCTTTGACCGCCAGGGTCAGAATGAGGGCCTCTATGTCTTCTTGGTATAGTCTACACACATGCTCTTAAGTAGTAAATTTAGTTCCATGGCCCTACTTATTTAAGGGAATCGAGGGGCTTCCACTGCATTACAGTGATTTAAACAGGGCTTGAAGCGGGTGCAGCGCCTCTATGTTTAAATCACTGCATGTTATTTTTTTAAACTCTGTTTTAATAATTTTCATTGTAAGAACAATATAACAAGCAGTGCAAAGGTCTCAAGTGCAATAGTTGGTGAGGGAAGAGGATGGCGGGCTGATCCCGCAGCTGTGAGCTCTCTCCTTTCCACTTACCTCATCGACCATCATAGCCGCGATGGCACTGCTCTTGTTCCTGTTCACAGCCTAGCTGCATGTCTGATCTCCACCTGAACGACGTTACTGGGAAGCAGTCTGCTCAGAGCCCAGGTGCGGCACATTGTTAATGTGGCTGCTGTACTGGTGGGGGCTGCCTATGCTCCTAGGATGGACCTGGATGCAGCGGTTAGCGTGCTTTCACCCTTGTCTTTTCAATCATTATTTAGCGGTGAGATCTACCCCTATCACACCACAATGACTAAACTTACCTCGGGTGGTGGGGTGGCGAGCGGTCCGCAATGCAGCCAAAACATGTTAGGGAAACTTTGACCCTACGGCGGCAGAAGGTGATAAAGTGGGTCCCTCTTTGAGCCCAGACAAGGGGTATTGCCCGCAAGCTGGGCACCCAATTCTTAAACTTCTTCAGTCAGGCACAGCAGCAAGTATTCTCGAAGCTTGTGACAACGAGTTACTTGAACCTGTGGAAAAGTCAATGCTTGCAGAATACCTAATAGCGGAGGCACAAATGGCATGTACAGCAGGGTCTGGCTCACCACTTCAACACAGAAGTAACATTGCTCCCACAATTTCAGGTCTGCAATAAAGCAGTCAGGTTGGAGCAACCCAGACACAAGAACATCCCTCTCCGGCAGCCACAGACAAACCTGAACTTCTAGTAAGTTTGATTGAGGGAAATATGTAGGATTTAGGGGTGGGCGGTGAGATTGGGGTACTGCAGGAAATTGTGCCATGGGAGTGTGATTCTTTTCTTTCAACTGATTCTACCTTGCTCTCTCCCTGGCATGCAATAAACCTTGATGCACCTTCGCTGGCCCAGGCTGTTTTAGACAGTACAGGCCCTCCTGCATCTACTGTGCCCACTGTGTCCCTGCAAGATACCTTTGAAGACCTACGTAGAGTCCTCTGCAGAAGTCGGAGAGGGCTCTCTCGGATGTACTTCTGATACTCAGCACGTACTGGGGGGTTAAGCAGCTCCATCAGGGTAATAGTAGTAGAAGTCCAAAGTCATATCTAAATACAACTCACTGGGTAAATTGGTAACTCCAGAAAATAAGTTAAAAGCAGCTAACCATGATGTAAAAGGCGGGGCAAAGGGAAGCCTGTTCCAAGATTGGGTCATCTCAAATCGAAATGTAAAAACGTTGTCACGTCTGTCGACTGTCGGAACTGTGCATCAATTGGTATCAAGGGTGAGCAATCAGAGCAGTACTGAGAAGTGTCCTGGCACTCTTTCTACTCCCCAAGTGATTTTGCCCCCCCAAAATATTCTTGAGTCACTGGATGGCACTCACCCTGGCTGTTCTTACCCAGTAGCCAATAAAGTACAGATATTCTTAAGAACGGGGCGCTGGAGCCCTCGCTATGGCAATACTCAATCTGGTGCAGGTTCAGAGAGCAGCAGCGCAGCAGCATTATGCATAGGTCAGAGCGGGCACTGCCTTAATCCAGGAATCACTGTCAGAGGTAACAAGCAAAGTCCTAGCTCTCACTACTGACATGGCACGGTTGCAGCAACGAGTGGCCGGTGCTGAAGAAGTGGGAACGGCTACTGTTAAATCTTTTGGAAATCATGATCAACAACTGGCTGCTCTTCAGGCAAAAATAGAAGATTTGGAGAATCACCAAAGGAGAAACATTCTCTGAGTGAAAAATCTTCATGTGTTTGTAATATCCAAAGTGAAAGAAGGTGATGATCCCTGGCAGTTTATTGTGCAGTTGTTTGGGACATGGACTCTCAAGTCCAGCGTAGGCATCATCTTCCTTTATCTTGGAGCAGCATGGCTACCGCTGGTAATGCCAAATCAGCACATCCTCATCCTAATATGGTATACATTGGTAATTTTCTACTGAGGCAAGCCATTTTGCTAAAGGCTCTCCTGCCACACCTGTATCAGTTGATGCTATGTTGATTTCAGTTCACTCAGATTTTTGATCGAGGGACTGCCACTTGAAACTTCACCAACATATTGACCCGCTAAAAGCATTTGGGGCACAAGTCTTTTTACAGGAGCCTGCCAGACTAACGATCACTAAAAACAGTTATACACAGATGTGTTATACTGAGCAAGAGGCTATCTCTGTTACATAAACCTCAAGGAACTGCATCATAGGAATGCACTTTAAATGTGTAATTGTGTCTTTCGGTGTTTGAGAAAAAAAAAAGGAAATTTTTTTTTTATTTATGGGGTCAATTGTTGGTGTGTGAATGTTTTTGTGGGCTGATCTACCTTGTCAGATACTGTAATATAATTTTCCAGGGAGTGAAGACTCACCTGAAGTTGTTGTGGGAGGTGTTTTTAATGGCTGAGTTGAAATGAATGTGTTGGAATGTCTCTTGTCTTAAGTTGTCTGGCAAGTCACGTCAGCTGGTTCGGGAAGAGTTTAGAATATTTAAACCCCAGCTACTGTCCTTAACGGAAACTCATCTCGCTTATACGGATTATTCATTGTTAAAACATATTGGGTACAATATTGTCATTTATATATTCCAAGCAGTCTTTATACGTGGAGTAGCTATGTTGGCGGACACAAAATTCAATTTTAACATACTGAAAACTTTTGCAGATTCCAGGAGGAGGTGGGTGAGTACACAGCTGTTAATCTCTGGCATTAAATATCTGTTCTGTACAGTCTATGGGATCAACTCAGATGATCCTGAGATTTTGGATATGCTATGCCTGGAGTTATTAGACTAGTCTGGCGAGCTGCTCGTACTGGGTGATTTTAATTGCCTTATAGATTATGGTATTGGTTCTACAAACCACTCCCCCTCTCCATGCATGTGAAAACGAGGGCATCTATACTTGAAGTAGCCTGATTATATGCGCTAAAATATGTCTGGAAGGCACTATATTCAACAAAACCTGGCTATACAAAATACTCTTCTTCTTACAGACATTATTCTAGGAGAGATGTGGTTTTTGCTAGTTCAAACTTGTATCACGAGGCTTAGGTGGAAGTCTGTCCTAGGATTACTTTAGACCAAAATCTAATTTAGTTATTTTTTAATTCTCAGGCATGTACCAGTACGGCACCATTTTTCGTTCCCTCGTGATCTACTATCAAATACCGACGCTTATTTCTAGCTAATTGTCAGAATTCCTACAAACAAATGTGGGTTTGGCTTCACCCTTAGTGGTTTGGGATGCAATTAAGGCATTCATCATAGGAAAGATGTTGCAATTTATACTTACGAAAAATAAGGATAGCCAAGGTAGCACCAGGCTCCTGTGTCAGCTAATTACCCAGTTGGAGACTATGCATGCTAATGCAATAGTAACTAGGGGAGTAGAGGAGCAATATTTATACCTTACGTTGACGGAAAAACGGCCCTTCCTAGGATGAACCCTCAGGGAAAAGACAGCAGTCAGCTATGCTAAGAATCAGGCCCTTCAATATGACTATGGGGAAGGGGTGGGACGTGTACTGGCTCATCTTATTACAGACATGAAGTCCAGGGTAGCAATGGCGTGGTCTACACCCACCCTAAGGCAATTGCAAAACAATTTTTGCTGTTCTGTCAAGAGCTTTACAGCCAGCCCAAGCATTCAGCTCTCCAGGATTTATATAATATCTCCAGGAAAGTAGACTGTCTCCTCTGGGGGAGCCTCAAGCTAGCACACTTCAGAAAGATATTACAGTCAGCGATATCGAGGTGGCTCTCTCAGATTTACCATCAGGCAATGAGGCAGGAGAAGGCACCATTACACTTGAGTTTTATAAAACATTTAAAGATATTATTATCTCAGCTTTTCTGGGTGTCAGTCGGCATAAAGATGCAGGTGGGAAAGTGCCCAGGATGTGGAGTATGACCAAAAGTATAGTTTTTTCGAAGAGGGGCAAGTCACCAGATGAACTGGCTCATATCATGCCATATCTCTTATAAATGCTGATGCAAAGATTCTTGCTGTCCGACTCACTCCGCTTATGTCGTAGTCTTGCAACAACAGCACAGCCTTATCCCTGGCAGGGACACCATGAGCTATGCTAATACTGCTTCTGCTGCATTTGATGTGGCAGAATGATTGGGTCAAAAACTAGGGATGATATTATTAGGCACCGAGAAGGCATTTGACTGTGTTTTATGGGATGCACTCTGGGCAATTATGACTGCTGTTGGCATGGGGGACAATTTCTGCAAGTGGGTAAGGCCGTTATATAGGAACCCTAGTGCGCAGTTAGTTTATGCCGGGATACCTTCGAAGCATTTTCAGATCTACTGAGGCACCTGGCAGGGGTGTTCACTATCGCCTTTCCTAATAGTTTTTTTTAAGTGAATGAAAGGTGCTATTGGCAGCCTAATGTGGGGATACAGGCGGGTCAGACATGCCATAAGATTTTTAAATTTTCCTTATGGGTGGGGTGGGTTGCTGCTTCCTGATTTCAAACTCTACTTTAGGGCTACATTAGCAAGTCACCTGGACAATCTGTTAACATAAGGTGACACAGACCCCTCAGTTTTTGTTTTTCAGCTGGCACTGGGGCCAGACCTCAGGCTATTGTTACATAGATACGAGGATCTCAACGGTTCAAGCGTTGTTAGGTTTAAGCTTATTAAGGATACAATCAGCATACAGCGTGAAATTTCTACCAAATGTTCTTTTCCGCTGATTCGTGTGGGCACACCTCTGTTAGATAATCCGGCGTTCCTGGCCAGATTGGAGACAGTAGGTCAATTTAACGATCTTATTGGAATTCATACTTCATACTTTTGCCAGGCTTCAGGGCGTTTTTGATCTTCCCCACCACTTTTTTTTATACAAATAACTACAGTGTGGGTATTTTTTATGTATGAATGGAGTCTTACACCTGAATTGGGCAGCTCTGAACTATTTGTCTCTCTCTATATAGCACCTAGGAAATCGATAATCAGCACAATTTATCAGGGGGTCTGGCAAAACAGGGTCGATGATAGCTCGTTGCTTGAGGCTAAATGGAGCAATGTATTGTCTGAGGATATCTCTGTCTCAGAAATCCTTGGGGCTTCAGAGACTATTGATGGTTTAGTACTTCTATCAATTTAAAGCTGCAACAACTCAAGGCAATCTGCATGCTGTATTATACATCAAGCAGAATCACTAAGTGGGGTGGGAACCTTGCAGGTCAGAAGACCAAGTGTCCCAAGTGTGGGTGCTGCGCAGCAGATATATTACATATGTTTGCTTCTTGTCCCAGTTTGCAAGAATTTTGGGCAGGAGTTACCCAACGTCTAGCTCTTTGTCTTGGATTGATGTACAAATTTCTATTGAGGAGATCATGCTTGGCTACAAAATTGTATTTTATGTTGGTCTGAGGCGGATGCTGTCAATAATAATTGTTTCGGACAGACTTTGTATCGCTAGAGTGTGGGTTTCTCCATGGCTTCATAGGGTAGTGGAGTACTGGGTTGCTATTTGATAAATATATGAGTTAGAGTTTGCTCTGGTTAATGCAAGGGGTGTCTGTTCTATTAAAAGTTTAGAACAAACTTGAGCACGTTTTAACGGGGATCCACCAATCAACATGTGTGTAAGAAAATGAGTCGGCTATGGTTTGATTCATAATATCACATAGGACTGATAAACAACTTTATATTTCTTTAGATGCCCCAGCCTCTCTTTACTTTTCTCATTCCATTTGATGTTACATGTTATTGGATGTAATTGAAAATGTTATATGCTTTGATTTTAGGTATGGCATCCCCATGCCTGTAAGTTATTATCTGATATTTGTTATTTTCTCTGATTATTTCTTATTTCTGTGTATTTTTTCTTGTTTTCATGATCATCTGACATAAGAAAGTGATAAAAATATTTAAAAAAACAGAACATTTCAATAGTTACTGACGATGAGTGTCTTCAAACATGACAGATTAACATAGTAGGAGGGTACATAATAGGGAATACAATAGAACACTGTCCACATCTACAAGCTAGTCCCATGTAAGGAGATTGATAATTACCACACTTGGGTGTCACACCACGTGTTTATAACAATACGCATCAAGCAGACATCGCACCTCATCTTCTGATCCAGAATCCAAGTCCGATTACTCTTCACCATTAAAATCATCAAGGAACCGCCCCCCAAGTCATCACATCATCTGCAGCTCTGTTGTCAATATAAGAAAGGTGCAGGCATTGCTCTTCCACCACCCCCCACGCAAGCAGATCCCTAAGCCAGGAGGAGGTCTGTAGTGGTTTGGCCCCCATCCACCCAATGGCCACCCACCCTTTAGCCAGAAGGAGTGCAAGCTGGGAGCGTTTGTAAGGGATCTTCTGCCCCCTAGGCCCTGCCACCATACCCAGTAAGGCAGGCTCCAGGGGCAAGTGGGTTCACAGTGCTGGTAACTGCCTCAGTCTTAGGCACCAGCTCCCTCCAGAACCCCTGAACTGCATTGTAGGGCTAGGCAAGGTGTAGAAACATGTGCACATCTTGCTGCCATAGTGCTATCCATCTTATTGAATTGAGAAGGGGTCACATACGTGCGGTGCAGAGTAGTTAAAGTGTGGTAATTTAAATCTACTGTTACAAGACACTGTCCTCACCAGTTTTCAGGCATGCACCCAATCCGCAGTCATGATGGGTTCTCCCAGCTCCATGACCCAGATTCACCAAGCCTTATAGGGAGGTTGTATCATGACCCTCCTTAAGGGTTTTATACAAGAGGGCAATAAGATGTCATCCCTCCCCCCATCAAAGTAATCCGCACAATACCTGTGAGGGCTGTGGTGCTGGCTGGAATTCACTCCACGCCTCCCTTGCCATTCTTTCCAGCTTAGCATAGGGCAGGAAGTGACCGATCCTGTGTCAAAAGCCTAATGGGCATATAGGAAGGTGAGAAATTCCTCACCTGGATGTAGGTCTCCCACCACCTGACAGCCACACACCATCCACTGATCCATGGACATATCAGCATCAATCGCCTGATACCTTGTGAGATCCCAGAACCTTAGTTCCCTGTCGAAGGGAGCCTTGTGCAGTACGCTCTTGACCACTGTTTCCCATATTACAGGGGTGTGCCATGCCAGGTATGGGACAGGATGCTTTGATCGACTCCCTCCCATTAGTAATTGTGCCAATGTGTCGTCCCCAAGCATGTCCCAAAAAAACAGTCTCTTTTCACAGTTGTGAGGGTCTCGTAACCATTGTGTGGCATACTGCAGGTGAGCCACAAAATTGTATGGTTGCATGACTGGGAGTGCCAGCCCTCCATCCTCCATCCTCCATGCCCCTTTTAAGGACTGGCAGGGCCACCCTGGAGTGTCTTCTGGCCCAGACCAATGACATCAATAGACTATTCAATTTGTTGAAGATTTGTGGGCCAAGCGGGAACAGTGAATTCTGCACCAAGTAAAGACATGGAAGAAGAACCATTTTGGCTACTGCTGCCCTACCGATCTCTGACAGGGGCAATTTATGTCAGAACCCAATCAACTCTGCAAGATCCTCAATGACTCAGTCCTTGTTTAGACACCAGTGAGTGGCATCTGTGCATGTAGCCATTATGCCTAAGTATCTGAAACCCTCTGTTTTCCAGTGGATCACCAGGTCCCAAAATTGTTTAGAAGGTGTCCCCTCTAGCCTCTCAAGGGGAAATTCTAGTGTCTTCTGGATATTAACCTTTAGACTGGAGACCTCGCCAAAGTCAGCCAGTAGTCTCATCAGGATTAGCACTGCCCTTCTGGGCAAGTGAGCGTTTAATAGCGCATCATCCGCATATAGCAAGATGACATGGTTGGAACCACCCACCCAAATGCCCCAGGGATCCAGTTGTTTGCGTAGCAATATTGCCAAAGATTCAATGGCAATCACGAATAAGGGCAGCCAAAGATGGCAGCCCTGGCTGGTGCCCCTCATCACCAACCAATCCTTCAGGAATACCCCCCCCCCAACGTTGCTACTCAAAACTAGGTCAGTGTACAGCAGCTTCACCAGTGCTTCATTTGTGCTTGTTGTTCCCGGTGCTCTACCAGCACTTATTTTTGAGGGCCAGTGCTTATTTTTCTGCCTCAAGCATCTACTGCTGAGCAAAAAACACATATTGAGGAAGAGAAAAACGAAAAGCGTCACAATGGGAGAAAGCAGAAAGCTGCAAGACTGAGCTTAAGGGGCAGGGAATGGCTTTAAATGGATTGAGGAGTCCCAAGATGGCTTCAGGATTAGGCCGCCTCAGTATTCTGTGCTTGCACATTTATTTGCAGCAGCCGCATGTTTAAGAGGAGGGCTTTGGGCACTGGCACGTTTTTATTTGCAAATTAAGCACTGAGCTTCACCCAGTCACAAAAGACTGCCGAGGCCCATCCCCTACATCCCCTGTCATCAGAAAGTCTCATTCCACGGTATCAAAGGCCTTCTCCAGGTCTATGGGTACAAGGGCCAGTTCCCTGTTGTCATCCAGCGTGTACTACATGTGTGAGCTGATGGAGACTGAGGCCCATATTTATACTTTTTGACGCAAAACTGCGCTAACGCAGTTTTGCGTCAAAAAAATTAGCGCCGGCTAACGCCATTCTGAAGCGCCATGCGGGCGCCGTATTTATTGAATGACGTTAGCCGGCGTTAGCCGCCGGCGCCGTCTGGTGTGCGTTAAAAAAAACGACGTACACCAGGCAGCGCCGGCGTAGGGGAAAATGGAGCTTGTGCGTCAAGAAATGGGGCAAGTCAGGTTGAGGCAATTTTTTCGCCTCAACCCGATTTGCGCCATTTTTTTTCACTCCCAACCCCCATAGAAATGACTTCTGTCTTAGCAAAGACAGGAGTCATGCCCCCTTGCCCAATGGCCATGCCCAGGGGACTTTTGTCCCCTGGGCATGGTCATTGGGCATAGTGGCATGTAGGGGGGCACAAATCAGGTCCCCTATGCCACAAAAAAAAACAAAAAACACTTACCTGAACTTACCTTAATGTCCCTGGGATTGGTCCCTCCAGCCTTGGGTGTCCTCCTGGGGTGGGCAAGGGTGACAGGGGGTGTCCCTGGGGGCATGGGAGGGCACCTCTGGGCTCCTTCAGAGCCCACAGGTCCCTTAACGCCTGCCTTTTGCAGGCGCTAAAAAACGGCGCTAAAGCGGCCGTACGTCATTTTTTTTGACCCGCCCACTTCCGGGCGTGAATTTTGCCCGGGAGTATAAATCCAACGCACATGCCTCGGAGTCGATTTTTTAGACGTGAACGCCTACCTTGCATCTCATTAACTCAAAGTAGGTGTCCACGCTAAAAAATGACGCAAACTCCATGGACTTTGGCGCTAGACGCGTCTAACGCCAAAGTATAAATATGGAGTTCGTTTTGCGTCTAAATTGCGTCAAAAAAAACGATGCAATTCCGGCGCAAACGGAGTATAAATATGCCCCTGAACGTCATACTATGGGCCGGCATGTTCCTGCATTGGTCCTTGTGCACCAGTCGCGGAATGACCCCCTCCCCATTTTAGTTAGGCCGCATCTGTCAGTAGATCAGAAGGCATGCGCCAGTCCGGGCCAAGGGGGGATCGCCACCTCACTGCAACTGGAACAGCACAGACACGCAGTCAGAAAGGAACCGCCTCAGGTGAGTAGCAACACTCAATCTCACATGGTCCACCCCAGCCACCAACAGATGGTCCAGGCGGATATAACTGTTGTTCATCAGAGAGTGGCAGGTGTATTCCTGGCTCCCCGGGTGGAGCATTCGCCACCCATTCATCCCAGATTCCGCAGACCGAGGTGAGCGAACCGGTCATCAGTGGCATAGTCCCCTGTCTCGGGGGTGGTAATCCCGTTCCCCAACCAGGACACAGTTGAAGTTTCCTGTTCAGACCATGGGAGATCCCATACTGCCCTCCAGTAAGTCCTGCATCCCCTCTTAGAAACTCCTGTTTTCCACATTAGGAGCATAAGTGTTTAGAATTGTGATTGCCTTGCCATCCAGTGTATCCTGAAGCAGGAGGTATTACCCCTCAACATCCATCTCACTGTACATGTGGTGAAATGGATCCCCAGGAGCAATCCAGATGGCCACCCCCCTGACATATGAGGAGTATGTTGCCGAAAAGGGTTGCCTCCTCCATTTCCTCCCAAGCTTCTGTGGCTTGCTCCCCATAAGATGGGTTTCTGGAAGGTAGGATATCTGCACCTTATTACGCATAAGAAACTAGTAAGCCCTTTACCTCTTGGAGTAACCTTTCAATCCCCAGACATTTCATGTGATATTTGTACAATCAGCCATCACACTTAATTCCCTGTCTAGTGGTTGGCTCTGCCTCCTCCCCCAGTGTCAGCCATCTTGCATAGACCATTCAAAGACACCTACCAACTCTGCACCCCATTGGCACTGCATTTGTAAATGCACCTTTCACAACAAACGGAGTGCAAAATCAAACCAACAAGCCCAGATTCACCATTCCGGATAAACAGCAAAACAACCATGAACTATATTGTTCATTCATGTGTTTTCATGCTGTTGGGAACCACAGCCTAAACCCTTCACCCACAACCATGGCCTACCACTACCGAGGGAAAGCCTTGAACATGGTACAACACCACGCCAATGGACGCATCACATATGAAACTAGCATATAACAAAAGTAGCTGTCCAGTACAGTCCCATACACCCCAAAGGAGGCCTCCACCCCGCCCAGACTGGAAACAAAAGAAAGGCAATGAATCAAACAAAAAGCAATACAAGATCCCCAATCAGGCAGCAGAGCCACCCAGCACCACAGCAGCCAATGGGATGGGCAGGTACCCCTCCAATCCTAATATATTCTCAATGGGAGCCAGTGCCATAGTAACATCTCCCTTCATGATAATTCTTGAAGTACGTTTGCTGTCAAGGACCAGAGTCATACCGGACGTATGGTCCTTGTGCGATCTCCAGTTTGGGCTGCGTGACCATCTGTCATTAAAGGGTCCGGTTTGCCAGAGGCCACAATTTGTCACATGGGACCTTATCCTACATCTTTAGCCATCTCCAGGCATCGTTCAGCTTGTTGAAGAAATGAGACCTGCCCTCCAACAGCACCCACAATCTAGCAGGATATTGAAACATGTACCTGAGGCTTATGGATCTCAGGTTACTTTTGACATCCAAGAAGCATTTTGAGTCCCATTTACTTTGTTAGTGTAGTCTGGGTAAACAGAGATCTTGTAGTTTTCAAATGGGCATTATCTGCCTCCCGAGCTGCATGCAGGACACAGTCCCTCTCTTTATAGTTCAGGATACACGGTATGATGGCATGCAGTCATGCCCCCGGCTACGAAGGCACACAAGGTCCTGATGCGCCCTCTCGATTACAAAGAAAGGGGACATACTGCTCGGCCTTAGAGTGTCCCAGAACCATTGTTCGATAAAGGCCTCCATCCTCGCTCCCTGGGCCGCTGCACGCACCATGGGTCCAGTCGGGTGTTTTCATTAGCCTGCGTCCCACTGGCCACATCGGCAAACCCCGCTGCAGGGGCAAAGGGGCTGGGCTTTGAATGACGTCTAAGGGTGCAAGGGTGCTCAAAGGACAGACACTCTAGCTGATGGTGTATCTCCGAGACTCCGAGACTGCAGGCGGCAGGATTTCTAAGGATCAGGCCAGCGATGATGAGGAGCTTCCTGGAAACGCATCCTGTCATCCATCTTGTGTCATCATTGCATAACGATACAACCAAGTTTATTGAAGGATGTGAAGGCAAGTCTTCAAACTACTCAGGCCCTTTTCGAGATGTATATTTCCCAAAAGCTCCTGTGCACGTTCTTGGCTTCTTTTCTCCATGTATAACATAAATTGGCACTGCTGAAATTATATTATTCTCATTATTCTCATTAAACATGTAACTCTTTATGCGAGAAAAGCATGTTTGGTCCTGAAATCATTGATGGATATTAAATTTGTATCAAAATTATTTTTAAGTCGATACTTCTAGAGAAAGAGAAAATCATGTTTTTTTTTTAAATGGACTATATCATACATAATACTGTTTTAAATTGGTGGAAAAATAATTGAAACATGTGCATACTTAATGATAGTGTTACTTGTCAATGACATTTGCCAGGCATAAAACCTCTGTTTGTTTGTACACAGACAAGAAGTTGACTGCAGATTATAAAGCGAAGTATTATTTTGGGACAGAAGAATCTTCAACAAAATGTCGAGTGAATTCACAAAGCCCAAACCAGAAGGTAAATAAGGTTTTTTTTTTTGGGTTTTTTTTTAATTTCAAGAGTTGGGCAAATAGATAAATAGCAACACATATTCTTCTGCATACTTATCTTCACCTTTCCAATACATTTGCATTAGAGAAGCTCTAATCCTAGAGTGGCCACATCCCCATTCTATCATGTGCTTGGTGAGCCAGCCATTACTGAACTAGTCCATTCTTCATTGGTAGAGGAATAAGCCATAGTTTAGCTTTTTAATTTCCAATACAGGCAATGTTCATGCTGTCAGCCAATGACATTGTTCCCCCAGTCTCTTCACAGTACTGACTTATTTTTTCAGTATTCATGTTGTCTGCTTTCTCACACAAGTCTGGTTTGTTAAATATATTCATTTGTTGGCATTCTTAAGTATGCTGAACCACAAGATGTATATTTTGGCAAATATATGGCTCAGCTGTGGCAATGACCTGTCTCAATAGTAATGCTTCCAAGATTCACAAAGAGGTGTTAGATCTGACACGCCGAGGTGGTGTTTCCCCAGATGTTTTTGCTTTTTCTAGTAGGTTTTTCGGATTCCTCTTTAGTGGCCTTAGGGCCCTGGGCACTTTCCCACTGTAAGTACAGTGTGAAGGTGTCCGTGGTCCTTCCCACATATGCTAGGAAGTAGCGCTGGTCTGTGTGTGCGCACTAGCCCATGGGCGCTTTAAACATGTAACTCGCCTGACTTGGCATGCCTCTGTGCGCATTTGCACCTTTGGTGCTTTTAAATATGTCCAGCCTGCCAATGCAGGCTTGTATGTGCACAAGGGCACGTATGCCCAGAGAGTGAAGAATACCCATGTGTGTTTCACTGCATAGGAGAGCTGCTCTGCCCATAGGTTAACATGGAGGAAGTGTTACAATTACTCATAGCTGCAACAGTGGATTGCAGCAGAGCAGCCTTATGTTGTTTACTATCAGTGGATTTGTCCTGACAAACCCTTTTCTATAGTAAAGGTGGTTTTATCAATAACCATGGAGAAATGACACTTCTAGAAAGTGAACATTTCTCTGCCCTAAAACGCTTTGTGTGCCTTTTAAGTCAACTCGAGTCCACACTGGGAAATGGAGGAGCACATCTGTGCATTCCCGAACCATAGTTATAAAACACAACTGGAACGAAGACCTTTGTGGGCCTGGCTGGATAGATTGGACGAAGAGGTTTTGTCTCTCTGAGCCAGATAATGGCACCACTAAAAATTAAGATCTCCATTTTACAGCCCCATGGCAGCCAGGACTGAAAATTAAGGGAGACATCTGTGTTCAAAGGGGAACCCTCTGAACCTCCTCCAACTTTAAAGGAAGACTATAGTATAGCTACTGGTCCCACACTGTAGCAAAGCAGAGGTACAATTGCAGGAGCGTGGTGCACACTGTCAGATGAATCTGCTGTGCACAAGGAGTAATTACTGCCCTAGGAAGGGATTGTATACCCTTTGTGCATCGTGGCTGGCCTGGGCAAACTTGTTGCTGCTGTGTGGCACTCTAACTTGTTCTCTCCAAGGGCTTGTGGGCTTGCCCTCTGTTTTCTTGTGTAGGTCTTGGGGTCATCAAACACATCCTGCGAGGGATCTACACCGTCTGCCTTTGTCATCTGGAGATGAGAGCCCTATTAAGTGTCTACATCGTCTGCTGGACGTCACCTGGTAACACCGGTGCATGCGTGGAACTAAGCATTGCACTTTCAGAGCCGATGTACCTGGTGTGGAGACTTCAAAGTATTACCTGTGTTCAAGGAGTGTGGCCCTTCATTATGGGGCCACAACACACACACAAGCGTCTTGTTGGTAGTGAGTGTATTCACCGGTTGTGAGACCCCGCGTGGCCGACCTTTGTCGAGAGTGCCGCATTTCTCATGTGACATCTGACTGCATGAGTATTGTGTGTGGTGAGTTAAGTCACCATGCACCAGATGGTGTGCGTCCTTCCAAGGAGGTGCAGATTTGGTAACTCATCATGTGCATCTGGGACTGCCCAGTGTGATTCCAGTCATTGCACCGTAGACATCATGCCCCCTACCAGGGAGGTGCTGAACTGGTAACAATCCGTGTATTGGATTAACTGGCTTGGCTGGGCACCAATTGAGCAATGTGTTTCCAAAAGTGACTCTCCCCCGTGCTCGGCAGACCGGGGCCTATGCTGGAAGGCACAGGGGAGAGACCCCTGACTAAACTCCCTGAGTGGTGGTCGGGTCTCGGTTTGTTGCCTTTTGCCTGATCAGCTGCTATCTCTTTTCTCTCCCCTCCCACCTTTGCCCCAGGATCTTGAATAAGTGTAAGTCAGGCTGCGAGTGGCCTACTATCCAGTGAAAGGGTGCTTTCATCTCCAGCTCAGGGAGGGTGGGTAGTAGGAACTGGTTGGAGAGTGGAGGAAGGTTTGGGCCCAGGGACCACTTGCCTCCAGGATTAATGCACCACATTAGCATGCTGGGAGCGAATGTGTGTGGAGGGAGTGAGTTGGAGTGATTGCCCCCAAGGCTGTGTTTGTCTTACAAGTAATTCCTTTGTCAAAGGATTACCCCTAAAAGTACTACAATTCTCTCTATGTACACATTACTGCTATTGTTGTGAACCGGAGCGCACCCTATAATCTTGATATATTGAACTTGGGTAATCGTTAGGGTGGGTCTCTCGCTGACAATGTTTTGGCACCGTACAAGGGTGCTGGTAGGGATAGTATTATTTTTCTCATGTGTACATACTACTAATGTCATTTTAATACAGTTGGGCTTAGTACTGCTAGTAATATTTCTAATTGTGATTTATGCAAGATTTACATGATGTTCATGTCGTGTTAACTAATGTGTGTGTAGAATACAAGTGTTATTTACAAACAGCTCATGTGAAGTCTCTTTTGTGACACTCAGTGTATATGTTGTGTGGTAGTGCTATGCCACTGCTTTACACAATGCCCCTGTGTTGGACCTGGCATCCTTGGTCTCCTCTGTCTTTCTTGCCTCTGCTTCCCATGTTTTGACTATGTGCTGGACTCTGTTTTTGCTGTTTTTGGTACTCTGGGCACTTTACCACTGCTGACCAGTGCTAAAGTGCAAGTGCTCCCTGTGTAAAATGTATGTGTAATTGGCTTTTCCATGATTGGCACATTTGATTTACTAGTAAGGCCCCAGTAAAGTGCACTCGAGGTGCCCTTGCCTGTAAATCAACTGCTACTAGTGGGCCTGCAGCACTGGTTGTGCCATCAACATGAGTAGCCCTGTAAACATGGCTCGGACCTGCCATTGCAGTGTCTGTGTGTGCAGTTTTAACCTGCCAGTTTGACCTGGCAAGTGTACCCACTTGTCAGGCTCACCCCTTCCCTTTTGATGCATGTAAGACACCCCTGAAGTAGGCCACAGGTAGCTTCATTAGTAGGGTGCAGTGTATGTTAAAGGTGGGACATGTAGTTATGTGTTTTACATGTCCTAACAGTGAAATACTGCCAAATTCAGTTTTCACTGTTGCAAGGCATATCTGTCTCATAGGCTAATGTTGGGGCTGTCTTTAAATATCTTTTAAGTGCAGTTTCCCTTTGAGAGCCAATAGAAATGTGGAGTTTGGTGTCCCTAAACTCACAATTTAAAAATACATGTTTTGGTAAAGTTGTTTTTTTCAATTGTCAGTTGAAAATACTCTGCCTGCTTGTATATTCCCTGTCTGAGTCAGACTGACAGTTTGGCTGTTCGTGAATCCCCTCTAGGCAGTTACACAAAGGGAGATGGGGTGTAGCCTGTATATCCTGATGGGCCATCTGAGCTTAAGTGGAGGGAAGAGTGGTCACTTACTCCTGAATGGGCTGTTCCTGCCCTCACACAATGCAGTCTCCAAACCTGTGGTGTGTGTCTGGAGCCAGGCCTGGGCAAGGCAGTTACTTGTGAACAACAGATACTTTCCTTTGACGTTTTCCTACTTCAAAGGCAGAAAGGGGTATAAGTAGTAGACCCAAAACCCCATATTTTTAGATTACTTCTGGAACCAAGAGGAACCTCTGCCAAGGAGAAGAGCTGAAGACCTGGAGGATGAGTACTGCCCCTTTGCCTGTGATTGTGCTTTGCTGGGTTCACCTTCAGTGCTGCTTCTGCCTGAAAGAGGACAAAGACTGGAATTTGTGGGGCAATGCTGCTTGTGAAGAATCTCAAAGGGCTTGGACTGAGCTTGCCTCCTGTTTTGAAGTCTCAGGGCCATCAAAGACTTCATCTGCCAGCACCTGGACTCTCTGCTGAGACTCCTGACGTGCCAAGTGGTGCTCTATCCAGTCCCTGGGCCCCTGAAAGGTGAAGCTGGTAGAACAAGGACTGAAATCCATGCACAGGAGGCTGTGTGGGGAAAACGTTGACGCATCACCTGAAACCCGTCTGTAAAAACGATGTGCCAACCGCCTCGCGGCTGAAATCAACGTACTATCTGCATCACGGCTGGGAAATTGACGCATCACCTGCATCGTGGCTGGAGAAGCGACGCAACACCTGCTTGTGGCTGCTGAAAAAAGACGTAATCCCCACACAGCGTGGTTTTCCATTAATGTGTGGCCGGATTTTTCACGCATCATCGCTGGGCATCAAAAATCAATGTAAACCAGCGTGGACCCGAGGTGCCTCGTCCAGAAAACGATGCACTGCCTCACTTGCTGGTGAGAAAATTACACCGCTGGCTTTTTTGATGCATGCTCGCCTGTGTGGCTTCATTTTGCGATGCAAACCAGGTACTTTGTGCAACAACAACAATGTTTCCATAGTTTTCTATGGAGTAAGAATCTATTATTTTAAAAATTCTGAACTTAGAAACGTTGGATTTTTGTTGTTTTGATATTGTTTGATTTAGATGATCATTGCCTATTTTTCTAAACTGTTGTGGTGTCCATTATAAAGTGTTTTCACTATACTCTGTGTGTTGGTCCAAATACTTTACAGATTGTATTTGAGATAAGCCTGTTTGCTTCTGCCAAGCTACCAAGGGGGTGAGCAGGGGTTGTTTTAAGTGTGTATCTCCATTGCCCTGACTATAGTGAGGGTCCCTGCTTGAGCAAAGTGCAAACTAACTGCCCCATTTCTAACACCCTGTGATGAGCCAGACTGCTCGGTGTCAAGCTACCCAAGGGTGAGCGCAAGTTATACAGTGAGTGTAATCACCCACCCTACAAGATTCCTGTCTTTTTCTCAAACGAATGTGATATATTTTTTTTATTTCTGGCTGGAAACTCTTCTGTCACCTACTCTCTACCCCACAATAAATTGAAATATTGAACACTTTGTAGAAGCATATCCATGCCCTAATTTGTGTAAACAACTGGTGCGATTAAATGCCGCACACTGAGTACTAACGTGTATTTTTGAGTCTATCTCAGGCCTCTTTAATACACTTCTAGACACCCCTTCAACTTCACCTCATTCTTGCAGGTTTCTGCGTTCTGGCTTTGTCACCGTTTTTCTGTCCTTTCTGATTCTGTGTGCTTCATCCACCTTACTCACCTAAATATTTAAATATTTAAGTAGAAAAATAAGTGCTGGTCTCCCAAAATAAGTGTGGGTGGCTCCCACCAGCAACAGTAGCTCAAATTAGGCACTGAGCTATCCTTCCTAGGCACTCACACTAAATTTGCCACGGCTTTGCTTTGTAAACTATTTCCCTTTGTAAAATGCTCCTCCTTTGCGTGGAAATTCTGCCCTTGCATCATTCCATTTATTTTTCCTGGAAATCATGCAGTGGTGTAGGGTGTGTCGGTTAACTCCCAATTTGCTTATGTCACTACAGTCATTTTTTAAAAAGCGTCAGAGATGGGTGCAGAAAAAGACAGGATAGTTTAACCTTAAAATGCAAGTTATTGCACCTCATTTAGGTATTCTCTTATGTTGCCTACTAAAACAAGGGTGAGTTTCAAGAGTGTGAGTGTATGTTATGTTTAACCCTATACTCTCCATGTCTTACCACGTGCCCAACAGACAGTTCATTTGAAGCACAACTGTTTTGGACAGACCAGGAAATAGATAAATTACTCTTGCTGTGTGACTCATGAGTATTTTTCTAGATATGTAATATTCCAAAATGTGAGAAATGGATTAAAATGTTTGTTATGAAGGTACTGAAAAGTGAAAAAATGTTTTTAGAAGGCTATTTATTTGTGCCAAATTCACATCAATACCTCTCTGCATTTTGAAGTTATGAACGTTTTCTCATTTGTAACAAAATTACTCAATAGTTGGTTGTGTTTGCGAGACAAATTAACAAAGTATCACAGCGGCAACCAGGTAGAATGTTTTTTTTACCTCTGTTGTTGGATGAGGTCTAACAATCAGACTCCAACACCAGTTGCTTTGTCGAAATGGTTTGTAGGTTCTTCTGTTGTAGACTTCTTCTGACTCTGTCAGGACACTAGCCGGCATTTCGATTTTCCAAGGTTTGTTATAACGCTTTAAAAGTAAGTGAGTGGTGTCAGTAAAGAGCAGCCAATACTGAAAGCTGTGGTGCAGGATAAATCACCACAGCACCTGTTTCTCTTTTTTGCCGTTTGCGTGCTGCACTGAAAATGTGATAGCTTTTGCTGCACACATCGCAGCAGTTAAAATAAAATGTTATCTCACTCATCTCAGGTTTGGTAAATGTCATTTAAAAAACAACAACGTCTCTTAAGTGTAGGTCAGAAACACCTAAATATGTAGTCAGATTTAAGCAATCCATTTTAATGTTGTGACGTTTAAAGCTTGAGCTTCTCCTGATAGAACTGAGGCGTGCTTTTGAGATACAAACATGACCTGAGTAAGAGAAACATGTTTTGAAAAGTGAGTTATTATATCCAGATAGATAAGGTTATACCCTGGTTTGAGATTAGGTGCCATTGGTCCCGAACACTACGGCTATTTCTCAACTTTGGATTTTCTGGATGTTGGAAAGTGGGTTATTGGTAAGGGCAGGTAGGTACCTACACTTAGCAATAGGCCACTAAGCTCCACTTAGGTCCGGTTAGGCCTCAGTAAATTAA
The DNA here is from genome assembly GCF_031143425.1 of Pleurodeles waltl. Taxonomy (NCBI): domain Eukaryota; kingdom Metazoa; phylum Chordata; class Amphibia; order Caudata; family Salamandridae; genus Pleurodeles; species Pleurodeles waltl. The sequence continues at coordinate 139,147,452 of NC_090448.1, forward strand.
ACCCAGCTCAACCCTTGGTAGCTTGGCAACAAGCGAAAAGGCTTAACTTAGGAGACAGAGGGTAAAGCGTACAAATATCACAAATAAACAGTAATTAAAGAAAACACAGGAAACAGTTTAAAAATCGAAAACCAATTTATTAAAATAGATTATATTTTTATCTTTAAAATGACACAAAAACAAATAAAATCGGATAAGGGGAACCAGGGATATGAATTTTTAAAGAATTATTGTTTTCTAGCACCTAGAAACAAAAAGCGCCAATCTGGTCATCTGGTCGCACCTCGACCAGGGCAAGTTTAAGGCCGACCGCGATGGAGCCCGGCTCTACTGCAGCCCGCGAGAGGCCTCGGTCAAAAGTTTACCTTAGGACATAGTCGTTTTTCTGAAGATTTTTTTCAGCGGGATGAACCTGCCAGTCCAATCCGACCTCCTGGAACTCTTCTTCGGATACGCGTCACGGGAGCCCTAGGTGGAGATTTTTACCTTCGGACTCAGTCGTTTTTTCGAGGTGAAAATCCTTCGACCGGGGCAAACCTGGATCTTGATCCGACGTCCTTGGAGCCCTCCTCGGATACGCTGGCTGGGAGGTCCCGGTCAACTTCCTACGTTTGGACTTAGGGGTTCATTCCTACCCTGGCGGTCCAAGACCGCCAGGGTAGGGGACGGAGGAAGCACCGCCAACAGGCTGGAGGTGCTTCTGGGGCTATTCTGACCGCGGCGGTAAAGCCGCGGTCAGAAAAGGGAAGCCGGCGGTTTCCCGCCGGTTTCCCGCTGCCCCTGTGAATCCTCCATGGCGGCGCTGCAAGCAGCGCCGCCATGGGGATTCCGACCCCCTTCCGGCCAGCCTGGTTCTGGCGGTTTTCACCGCCAGAACCAGGCTGGCAGGAATGGGTGTTGTGGGGCCCCTGGGGGCCCCTGCAGTGCCCATGCCAATGGCATGGGCACTGCAGGGGCCCCCTAACAGGGCCCCACATTGATTTTCAGTGTCTGCTTGGCAGACAATGAAAATCGCGAAGGGTGCAACTGCACTCGTCGCACACCAGCAACTCCGCCCTCGTTGCTGGTGCTTTCCCGCTGGGCGGGCGGGCGGGCGGCCTTTTGCTGGTCGCCCGCCAGCCCAGCGGGAAAGTCAGAATGACCGCCGCGGTCTTTTGACCGCGGTACGGTCTTCTGGCGGTTCCCGCTTGGAGGGCGGCGACCGCCGCCCGCCAAAGTAGGAATGAGGGCTTTAGTCTCTTTTTTGGAGATTTTCTTCACCGGGACGAACCTGCAAGTCAGGCCAGGTCGCGGTTGAGGCAAGCCGGCTAGCGTTGCCTCGGCGGGACGGTCCCTCTATGGAGCTTTTTTCCAAAAGTTCTCCAAAGTTCTCCAAATTTCTGGATCTTCTTCCAGATGTTCCTTTAAGGTTCTTTTGGGGTCCGCAGCTCACCCCAAGGTTCCAGAAGCTCTGAGATGCTCCTGGGGGGGGAGGTGGACTACAACTCCCAGAATGCACCTGGCACAAACTCCTTTTTGGCCACTGGACAGTGGTCAGCTGGTTGGTTTCTTCAGGAGTTGGTGCAGGGGACTCTGGTTAGCAATTTTTCACCTGTAGCAAACAGGGAGTCCCTCCTTGAACTAGTTGAAGCAAGGCAAAGTTCTTCTTGTGTCGAAGCCCAAGTGTGCAGCTAGTGCACTCCTTCAGAGTGCAGGGTCCAGGTGCAGGCCAGGGGTCCAGCAGGGCAGTCCTTCTTCTTCTGTAGTTCTTCCCGGTAGGGATCTGATAGGGAACTGAGGTGTGGGTGCAGGTCTGCCAGTTTTATCCTTGCTCCTGGGTGAAAAACAGGGGGGTCCTGGTTCGCCAATCAGGGGCAGGGTCCTTCCCCCTGTGATGACCACTTCCTGGGAAGTGTGGCAAAAATCAATCCCAGGGAGCAACATTCCTCAAAAATCCATCATGGCTGAAAGTGATTTTTGGACGTTACATCTGGTTGATCCCACCCACTGGTGTGGCTAAAAATCCTAAACACACCCCTCTCTTGCCCTCTCCTAATCTAATCAAGGGGGCACCTAATTGTCTGGGTTTGCAGGATGGGGGGTGTTGCTGGGTTGCTCCAAATGTCCTTCTCTGCCTTTGAAGACCAGTTTGGCAGCCCTCCCCCTTCCTGCTTCATCAACTGCTGAGGGGAGATCTCCTCCCACAGGCATATCTTATTGTGTGGAGCCAGGCCACTTCACACCTCATCAAGGCAGCATGGCCAGGCTGCCAGAGGCTGGCCAATCAGAGCACAGCAGCAAAAACACTGCAGGGCTGAAGTTGGCAACCTTTCAGGTAAAGTTTAAAACTCTTTACCTGAACAAGTTATATTAAATCCAACAACTGGAAGTTGTGGGATTTATTATAACAATTAATTTGATACGAAACTTCTGGTATCTTTTACTTAAGGGGACTTTTAAAATAAATTAAAATAAAGTCTCCCCATCCTAGTCTATGGAGGCCATTCACTACAATGACGGAAAAACAAATTTGGCTGTTTTACCTCACCAGGGCTTATAAAACGATTTTTATAAGGTCCCTGCTTATAGTTACATGGCATCCAGCCCTAGGGACACATGGGGCACACCTTAGGGGTGACTTATATGTAACAATAAGGTAGTTTAAGACTTTGGAACTTTTTAATTCCAAAGTCGAATTTGCATATAACTTTAATTTAAAAGCAGCCAGCAAGGCAGGCATGCCTTTAAAATGACACTGGGCACCTCAGCAACGCACCTATGGGTGCACTACCTATGCTGGGGTCCCTAAACCTACATGCCCTACCATATACTAGGGACTTATAGGTAGGTTGACTTAGCCAATTATAACTAGCCTAATTTGCATACTGATTGTATACAGAGAACAGGCCCTGGGACTGGTTAGCAGTACCCAGGGCACCATCAGAGTCAGGAAAACACCAGTAAAAAGTGGAAAATGGGAGCAAAAAGTTAGGGGGCTTATGCAATCAGCCCTGTTCTCTCACACTGGATCACTGGTTTCTACTCAGGAAGGCAATCCCCATTGTAGAAGGTGAGAAGACCACACTCAGAAATGTATGCAACGGTATGGGCACTAATGGTGGGCACTTAATCACACTGGTCTGTCCCAATCCGGCTAGCTCATGATTCAACTGGGTGCTAGATCTCACCCAGTGCAGGGGAGTCTACAAAGAACTAAACAATAAACCACTGATGTAGGGCGAAAGTGTGGCCGCCACTATCTGGTCTGTTCATCTGCACTAACAAAGGCTGTTTCTTGAGGTACTCCTATTCAGATCTCTGATAAACTGTAGAGAAAGCTTTCAAGGTTCTGTGTCTGCCTTTCTGAACTTGTTGGGCCTATGAGTTGGCCTCCATGCAGGCAACCTTACCGCAGGGCAGGTTAGGCTAGCAGAGCGTTCAGCAAGGCCTTCAAGCTAGCTTGTTCCCTGCCAGAGGAAATGGACACCACCTAACTTCATATTCTGTGAAGACCACCTGTCACAGACTCCACATTGGTGTTATTCCATGTTGATTTTCAAGACACCGGACAGAATCTCCAGCATATATGCCCATTGGCTGGCAGTTGGGCAGAAGACCACTGCCCATCAAAGTCTGTACAGTCCACAACATTTTAAAATCAACCCAAGCAGGCTGGACAAATCAGTTTCTAATAAGGGTAACCCTCGTCCTCCTCCTAGGTAGCACTAAGAATGTCACTTACTTCGTGTAGTGGCCTGCTCAGGCAGGAAACGTGGTGTATTTCTTTCTAAGGGTCCTGGGAAACAAACAAGAGGAAGGAAGACTCGTGGCATAGATCTGTCTCTGTTTCTTCTGTAGATAAGCATCTGTTCTCCTTAGGGCTATCACAACTCTTACAAACAAATAATTGCCCATGACCCAATAATGCAAAATTCAATGACGGGGTACTGATAGTGACATCAATCAATTTATCAAACAGTATAGTGTTCACAAACGTTTCTCACTATAAAAAACAAATATGAAGAAAATCTTATCTGGCCAATACCACTTGACTTAATATATTTAAGTATATACTTAAAGCAAAGAGGCACCTACCGTTTATGTGGTAACATCACTCAATACATAATTAGGGGTGGGAGGAACTCACAAAGTTTCACTCTGCGGAGTTCCATGAAAACTCTGAGAGATACCCTGGAGTTCCACAAACAAGTTGAAATCAGCAAGTTGCGCTGCTCGGGCTGAGTTTTAGTGCCAGGTGCTTTATCCACGCTGATAAACCAGCACAGATGGCACCACGCGCCGTGCTAGAGGACGCTGCTGCTCAATTTGATTTTGCTGCTGCTCAAGTAGATTTTCTTCTCAAGTGGCAGCTTTCTCACTGCCAACGGTCGAGTCTGTCCGCGGTCTTTCATGGTGAGAAAATCTCACAAGGTGCCTTCTAGTGCCCAAAAATCACACTAGGGGACGCCAATTCTCTTGCGTTTTCGCCAACATACCATTGGCGCACCACATATGACAAAAAACTCCACTACATGGTGGTTGGAGGAATTTGGTCGGAATCCCACATTACAAGCATAATGCAGTGTGTCCAAAATTCCGCCAACTCCGCTTGCAAAGCAGAATTTATGGCCCATTATATATAATGTTCTTCTACCAGCCAGATCCTGTGCAGAACGGAACAAGTGGGCTATCCACTTAGGACTACATGTGGCAGAGACCAATGGAGGGTCTTGCCATCTCACAGCAGCATTTTTCTATGCAGCATCCTGTGGCAACACTGTATTGAGCAGTTTTGTTTAACAATGACAAGAACTTCATTTTTCCACATATATCTTCATAGTGCAGAAATGTACTGCTTAAGGTGGTACCAATAAAGATCCCGATTCACAATGGGCCTTACGTGTAGTAAAGTTACGAACGTGGAGTGTCCACGCTCATGGTGGATGCCCCGCACTCGGGGAGGAATCTGTATATGACACACTACAGAGAGTGCCACTGTCCAGACTCCGCCCCGAGTGCGGAGATTATGCCACGAGTGCAGAGGCTCGCTCTCTAACTTTAGAACACATATGTCCCTTTGTGAAGTATGCAAAATAATTGCCTTATTTTTCCGGGTGTGCAGGACACCCTGTACAATAGAGGCTGCAAAGGTAGATTTAACTTGTAATTGTCTATAAAAGTGTGAATCTTTTATTTTTACAATTTCATTATAGAAGCACTTTGGATTCTACCTAGAGTATGCTAGTTTTACCTGCTGTGACTTTTCATCCAGGGTAGTGTATATGCAATGCTGTTTGATATTTCTCATGTTTTGGATTTCACTGGGGCAAAACTCTCATAGTACTTCAAGGTTTATCTTCTGCATGAGGAGTAGTCACGGAAATCAATCTTTGCACGTCTGTTTATACACGATTTATACCTCATTTCTCGCCCTGATGCAGTCTGTCAGGTTTACACTGGCGAATGTGTCTGCGGAATGTATCCGAAATGTGTGTTTTCACGCACAACTCGTAATCTGGTAAACGTTCATTTCTGTCTTAACTGGAATAAGCCCCAAGCACGTAATAGGCGCCTAACTGTGTTATTGAATGAGTAAGCAGTACCCAAGTCAAAGGCCAACACATTACATCAAGATTACACTTGCATTTTTATTTACTGGAAAAAAGCAAAATAGTTGAATTTGTTTTTTCGAATATGTTGTAACATATTAACACTGCTGCTTCTGCTGAAAACGTAATCAACAAGAAAGCGGATCCCTTTCTGGGTAGTTTTTTTAATATAGATTTTTTACAGTAGAGAAATCAAAGATATTTTGGATGCCTGCGCCTCAATTGGTTGAAAAAAACAATTATAAAAAACAGTCGAAAGGTGGGATCACAAACAAAAAGGCGTACATTTATGTGCTCTGTTTTGACTAGCTATGGAGTTATATGCAACATCAAAGTCGTGCAACTACTGCATACTTTTATAACAAAATAAAGCTAAGTGTTGTTTTAAATGACCCAGTAATTGTGTTTAATACTGACAGAAGTGGAAGATGTCCTAGACATTGTCTGGTGCAGTGACACTTGAAACAAATTCTGATATGTCGACATCATTTTTCTGTTTTTAACTGACAGATGCTATGAATAAGCCAAAGGTCACTGTGGCCGCTGTAAAGCCAAACATACACAGAATAGAAGCAGACCAGGAAAATGATGAACATCAAAGTCCAGGTATGGTAAAAACACACCCTGCCCCCTGTTAGTAGCTTCCATTGGAAGCCTCCAGCGTGAAAACAGGTTTCATAATCCAGTTAGACGATGCCTTGATGTCAGAGAAGTGAAAACCCTCACACATTTTATTATTTCAATGCTCAGATGATAGAGGAGCGAAAGACTTAAATTGGAAGCCCGCGCCTTGACTGTGATGATCTTCCACCTCCCCTAAGTCACGAACCGCCATGTCCCCTAGCAGTGCTGATTCGACACAGAGGCATCAAAGCCGAGGCAATGCAGACGAGCACCTCTCACACCACTACTGTTAGCACAGCACCGCATCTCCACCTCAGTGCAAGAGTGGAAAGTTTGACTTCTCATTGGGAGACTGTGGAGTAGGTGATCTTTTGTGTTGGCGTGGGAGCATGGGGGGGGGCGGCACTGCATAGCGTGGAGGGGGAGGTGTCGGGGTTATTTCTTAGATTGGGCAGTGATGTGAGTGGGGTCTCCTCTGGGTGGTTAATGTGGCAGGACAACAGGTAGCTTGGGCGCTTTTGATTACCTTACTCCATGTCAATAAGGGCACAGTTTCCAATCATGGGGTTTTGTGTGCCAGTCTAATGCATTATGGGTGATGTCGTTTTGGATTATTTCCATATTGAACTAATTAGGCCGGTACACCTAATGACAATGATTTGTAGGTGAAGGGTTCAGGACTGGAAATAGTGTCCATGACAACTTGGAGTGTGGTGAAACCTTTATTGGTCATGGGAGGATTCAGCTAAGGTTGGTGGGGAGAATTTCATATATTTTTTTGAATTTACAAAGAAGAATGTATGAGGGCTTTCCAGATGTATTGAAGTGGGAGTCAAGATGTCAGGTACTTTATGAGCGGGGGACGAGGGAAGTAAGGCCACAATGTGTAGGCCCTCTCGTGAACCTACCACCCCTGTGCTACTGCCCTAAGGAGACTAAGTGACTTGGAAGCAGGAAAATACAATTACATGTGGGCAATTGTCAATTAAATAGGTTTTTTAACCTCTAAGTCCCAAGTGACATCATGTCAAGTCAAAGTTTATGCTTGTTTTCAATTTAATGCCACTTGGGCCCACGGAGAAAAACAAAACTGTTATAGTCTGCTACTAATATATATATAATTTTATACCTGTTGGCAGGAAACTCATTTGTCAGTGATATTGGCGTATGAAGTAACCAGATTTGTGTTAATGGTATTTTTTAATTTTATTTGTGTTAATGGTATTTTTTAATTTGTTGACTGTAAACGCGGTCACCAGGATTTTTATTTTTCTGTGTAGTAGTATTTATTGAAATACTACGGGCAACAGAAAGATACATTGTGTGGTGACATATTGTGGTTACGTCAAGTACTGTGAAGTTTACTGCTAACCAATTAAAATACCGCAGGAAGATTTTACCAGCATGAAATCCAAACTCTTACTGCAAATGTATTTTTGTGTTGTACCCATTTCCAAGTTTATTTATGAGATAACAAATCTTAGTTTTTAACATTTTATGTAAATTAATGTAATTGGTAGGAGATGATGCAGTTTTGAAAAAACGCAGACTCTCTCCAGCAATGTTAAAGCGAAGTTTGACAAAGGTGAAAGAAATCGACAGCGAAGATTATCATCTCGATGTACCAGGTACGCAAAATACAATTGTTACGCTAAAATTCGTCGGAAATAGCTTGATAGACAATTTGTACCTTTTGTGTAAATTATAATGTTTGTACAATGCCAGAAATATTTATATGTGTTTTTAGTAACCTGAGCCGATAATTCTACCACACAACCTAGCATTTATTAGAATGTTGTGGATTTGGATTCTTTGGAAAAGAACCTAAATTGGTGTTTTTCCTCTTTTTCGTTTCATCCGGGGTGGCCAGTAGTTGCACTGCTCGCCCTTCTGTTTTAGGACAGCAGGCTCTGGTACTGTAATCTGACATATCACTTTACTATATATTTTGGGATTTTTCTGTCCACCAATGAAGGCATTAGGCAGCTCTCTCACTTGGATTCCTGAATAAAACTACTCTTAACATGTGAAAATCATCGCCGCCAAATTCAAGTCCTTTTAAAAAAAACATTGTCGGTGAAATCTTACTAAATAACAGTCTGTTTATGCCCTTAAGGTTATCAAAGGTATATTGAATAAATATGTAGGTATTGTTGAAAGGTAATAAACTTTCAACAGTAAATTGTCCTAATGCCTTTGAGGCAGAGAAACATATTTCCCCATTTTAAATTCGTTCAAAACTGATGGGGCAGTGGTATGTTGTGGAATTGTCATCTATGAACTTTAGTTTCTGTGCCTTGGGCCTCTGTAAAACAATTATCATAGTTCTTTAAAGGTCATCATATAGGAAGTGTAAGCTAAATAAAAGACCATCTTTAATTTGTGTAAAAAGTACGATGAGAAGATGAGTGAAAGAGTGGGCTTTGGGTCAGCTGCAATTAGCCACTAGCTTTGATGAGTTTGTCATGGTTTGTAATTGTTTTGGTGAGCTCCCATTAAGACCTTGACATTTTGAGGATGGTTACATTGTTCCACATTTTGTATCCACAGGGTTTAGTGTCAGAACATGAGTAATACATTTGATAGGCTTGCTAATGTGACATCATGTGTAGGTTATAATTAAATGCCAGTGTTTGTTTTATACGTATTTTTTTAAATGGCATTTATGTGTAGGAATTGATTTCTATTAGGAGGTCTAGGAATGCCATAAAGACAATGTACTGGTCACTACTCATCTTTGTCTGTTCATTTGGTTTTCTTTGTCATCATGATAACATGTTGCTCAGTTTATTGTTTTTTTGTTCTTCAAGTAAAGGTGTGTATCCATATAGGCTTTGTTAAATATGCAACACAAGTACAGTGCCTTTGTCAAAAGTATGTACGCTTAGTTTGCTGTACATGCCTTTGCAACACAAACTGCATCTTGTGACTCATTTCGTCAAATCTTTTCTTAGAGGGTCAGGTTAACAGTCCTAATACAGTCGGGTCAGCAAAAGGACCCTACACCCATCTTCCGTATAGAAAGATGTTGTTTCATATGGAAATTTCTTTCTTTCAGTAGTAAAAGCTTTGGTGCAATCTGTCATAGCAAGAATTGCTTCTCTTTCTTTGCAAACACAAAGCTCATATTCTGCAGGTGGCAATTACCTTATGCCACTTCAGTGCTGGTCTTCTTGCTTCACTCCCAACAGATGTCATTTAGATTTACTTAACAGACATGCTTCACGTTCTCTTGCTTTGGTTGAGGGTGCACTGAAACACAGTTTATTAAAGATTTCTTTCTATTCCCCCCGATGGGGCTTCTGTCAGGATGGTTGGAGTTGTTTTTGGGGAAAAAAAACGAATTGGCTCCTTCCACTCTGTCAGTGTAGCCCTGTGTTAGACCTGTCATCCTTAGGGTGCCTTCCTCCTCCACTTTTTCTGATCTTGTTTTTGCTGGTATTAGGACACTGTGCACATTACCACTGGGAATCAGTGCTTGTGCACTCTCCTCTAAACATGGTAATATTGTCTCACCCCCAAATGGCATATATAATTTACCTTTATTTCCCTACACTACATGTGGCGAAGGTCTGTAAATGAAATGCTACTAGTGGGCATGCAGCACTGATTGTGCCACCTACTTCAGTAGAACATCTTTCAGGCCTGCTGTTGCATAGCCTGTCTGCAGTTAATTTGCCATTTCAACCTGTCACAATAAACCATTTGCCAGGACCAAACCTTCCTTTTTTAATTCATATAAGTCACCCCTAAGGTAGGGGCTGGACAGCCCAGAGGGAAGTGTGTAATGCATTTAAAAAGTACGATATGTAATTAAATTTTTTACATGTCCTGCTAGTGGAAATCTCTTAAATTCGTTTTTTCACTACTGTAAGGCCTATCTCTTCCAGAGGTGTAACAAAGGCCCTGCAGCCACACGGTATGGGGCCCCCCAAGATCCAGTGGGCCCCCTCAGCACAGAACACTGTGCACGGGTGGTGGGACCCTGTCTGAGTCCAGGGAGAAGGGGCCCCCCTCCATGTACTTTGCTGGTGGACCCCCTCACATTTTGTTAAACCACTGATCTCTTCCATAGGATAGCATTGGAGCTGCCCTATTATATTTCATAAGTGCAATTTCGAAATGGGAAGAGATAACCCCTTTAAGTTTGGTGTCTCTGGAATCACAATTTAAAATCCTAACTTATGGTAAGTCAGATTTTAAATTGCAATTCTAAAATTGGCTCTTCTAGAAAGTTGGCATCTTCTTGCCTTAGCCGTTTGGTGCCTGATGCCTGTCACTGGGTGTAGTTGTCAGTTGGACTTTGAGTAATCCTCTTAGAGTGCCACACACAATGGGAACTTAGGTGTGACTTGATAGGTCATAACTGTCAGGATGGAAGGGAGGATATTAAAAAAATCTTACTAGACTGTGTCCTGTCCACACAGAAAGGGTCTAACGACCATGCATGATCACTCCAGCCATCTTAGAGCTGGGGCACAGGATGCAGGGAATTTCTCACACTTTCCAGAACCAGGGCACCGGGGTATAAAAGAAGGATTTCAACAACCACCACTTCTGTATACTTCTGGACCTGTGAATACATAGCAAGGAAGAAGGACTGCTGTGCTGCTGAAGGACTGTTGGATTGCTGCACTGCGCTATGCTGCAATCCTGCTTTGCTGCGCTGACCTGCTGCCCTCTTGCCTGGGTGAGAAGGACTGCACCTGCATCTCTTGAACCCAGAACCCAGAGTGACGCCAAAAGTGACTCAGATCAGGAGGCTGAGTGACTTTCAACAACCTTGCATCTGCACCTGGGCTTTGCCATCTGTGAATGTGCGCAGCCAACTGGGGCCACCTCAGTCCTGGAACTTAGTAGTAGGTCTAAGGTGCTTTGCTAGCCTGTGAATCCATGGAACAGCCGCTTCTTCTCAGCTGCGTGGTGCAAACCCAAACAGAACTGACGAATTGCTGCTGTTGCGTGGATTTAACCCATCGCAAAGACTTCCATCACCTTCGGAACCATCACTGCATGCCACATCCTTGGCTCCAAGATGACATTGGTCTCTGCATCACAACTTCATAGTTCTTCAGTACTGATGCATCACCCCGACTGCGCGGCGCATCCCCGATACCGAACTTTGCATTGCAGTCCCATGCAACAGGACATCATGCCACAATCTTGCTGCATCTCGGAACCAATGTATTGCCTCAGCTGCATGGCACATCTTCGGCACAGATCCATGAATCGCGTTGCAATCCAGGATTAAACGTACTTTTGTGTTCTACAGGCCTAACAGAGTCCCTGTAGCTGGCCCACACTCTATTGCGGTTGACTTTTGACTTTGTACCGTTCTGGCACGATCAGATCTCCACAGTTGGTGCTTTACAAGTCGTGGCAATATTGTACTCTCCAATTGTACTAATTGTATTTTTTTCATTTTGGTATTGTTTTATTTATTAAATTCCACTCTGTTTCTATAACTCAGTTGTGGGTTTTTTTGTGGTGTGATGTTACTGTTTGAAGTGATGCGCAAATACTTTACACATTGCCTCTAAGTTAAGCCTGACCGCTCTGTGCCAAGCTACTAGGGGTTTGAACACAGGTAAATTCGGGGCTTGCTGTGCCTTACCCTGACAAGGATTGTGGTTGCTGTTTGTCCAGTGCTCACCCTAGTCAACCAAAAACCCAATTTCTATCACTCTGGATCTCTACACATGTACATGTGCATGGTCCACCCTTGCTTTTCCAGTTATAACTTGTGAATGGGTCCTATAAATGAATCTCCAAAATGAAGTATGTAACCAGGACTTGTGTAAAAATATTTTGACATGCTAAGAGTTTACTCTCAATGAGCCAGGAATAGCTTACATGTTTCTTTTTAATTTCTATTGTGATCCAGCACAATAAGAAGGCCAAAAGAAATGGCTTTTGGATAGGCCTCCCTAAAGCAAGTAGACTGTGTGATGCCAGTTGAGCTGATTTTAAAGCTACCAGCAGATCTTCCTGATTATGTTGCCACTTTCCTGAGCATGGAGCCAATGTCAGTTTCAGCGGTCAATCCAGTGGCTGAGACACATATCAATTGCTAGAGGAAGACAGGTTCACCCAGGCTATCAGGCATGGATCATTTCTTTAGCAGTTGAGGAGAGGGCATTTTTTCGTCCTTCACAGTTCTTTATCTGCTGGAACGTTGAATGTGAAAGGGGATCCGCACTGTCTAGTCTTTCTCTCCTCTCAAATCCCTACATCGATAGCAATACCAGCCAATAGTCGGCGAGGTTGGATGGCTATGGCTGGATCTGTTTCCATCAAGGATGATGTTCTCCTTCCAACCCTTTATTCGGAGACCTCTCTCTGAAGGGCGGGTTCTTTTCTGGCCTCAGACCCCACCACCTATCTCTTTTGTGGCATCTTATTATAGTGACTTTTCTGTAGTTTTGTGAGTCACATATCAAAGAGAAGACAAAACGTTTGTTCAACCCATTGTTGATCTGTGCTATAGTTAGCAGAGAGTTGTATTATATCCTTGCTTAACTGCATTACTATATATTATAAGAAGTCAAGTTTTACATGTGTATTGTATTTCAGATGCACTATAAAGCAATAATTTTGCTTGAAAATGCTGTGCTTTTATAATAAAAAGAAAAACATTACCCATTTGAAATAGAATGACAATGTAGCTACTTTTGCAGATGCTGATGAGGATGATCCAAAGGGAGAGAAGGTTCCATCAAAGAAAAATGAAGGTGATACTGAGGAATTTAATTTATATTTCTGCACCATGCAGCATAAGGGTACTATAAGTGCAGTAAAGTAATGTTGAATTACTATATTAAAAATGAAACCATATGACTACATTGTTGTATTGTTAATATAGTATTACACTTCTAGCTGTAAGATTATACTGGTTCCCAAAATGAACATGTATTGAGGTAGCATAGTCTCACTAATGCTTTCCTCTCATCTCATCCACTTAGCGTTAGTTTCTTGTTAGGTTTTCAACCTTTGTCTAAACTCAATCCAAAAAGTTGTTTTATTGTTACAGAAATACATTGCTGTGGTACTTGTGGGAGAAAAATAGTGAAACTTAATTTTTGCGAGAGAATTATCTTGCAAAACTCTTTTTGCATAAAATTTCACATGGGTGCACCAACTAGTTACACTTGCACAGCACCAGCAGGGGAATATAAATTTCATCCACTGCACGTTCTTTTCCAGCTATGTGACGTTTCCTGATTATGTGTGGCCACAGATGATGATGAAATGTAGTTATTCTTATAGGCCAAGATCTGGTCATTTTCTTTAATCATCCAAAAATACACGAAATCAACTAACTGTACCTTAACAAAGCAAAGCATTACTTTCAACCAAATGACCTGGAACTGAAATAACTCTGACCCACACCTCTTTTCAACAGTGCATCAAGCATAGGAGTGTCTCCAAAGGACATTGCCTACCAACTTTAAGTTTTAAGGCATCCAGTCAAATGACTTTAAGTACAATGGATACAACTGAGCTCAGACGAAATATACATTTGACATTTGTATATAAAATGAAGCAAATGAAGAGGTACTTATGATCACAAGCACCTCACTGTGAACAAACTGTAAATTTTGTGCACAAACGTTGATGCTCTCATCCTTGTTATTCTGATGAAGATTCCTTTAAGGATGACGGGCTGAATGGATGAATGTTATGAACTTTATATGCTAAGTTGCTCATCTGAAAGCAAACCGTTTTTTATTTTTTACAGGGCAGTGCACTAAACTCCACACTGGGGATAACACTATTTATTTTGTCACAATGCTTTCAGAAAATCTGTGTTCAAAATGTACTTTTGATTAGTTTAATTTTGTCCACGATTGTCAAACATGTAATAAGAAAATATGGTTATTTAAATGGCTGTAGTCTTTGTCTTTGAAAAGCCATTATCAATCATAAAGTTAATCCTTATATCTAGATCTTGATGACTAGGTATTGTCAAATTGAATTACAATTGGTACCCCTATACTTGAGATAAGTATTACTCTGGTTACAATTGGATTATAGTGTAATTCTTCTTGCATACATGTCTTTCCAACAGTGGGTACCCGTTTATGTATTCCAATTGTATATCAGCCTACAAATCAAGTCCCTTAAAGAGTGCCTTGACATGAAACTCTCCTTTTCCCAGCCTATTAAGAAAACTCCTATCTTCCCTCTTATGTAGCACCCTGGAACTGCAATCAGAAATTCCTTCCACCTTCCAGCTACATCAAGATTACCATATATACCATGTGTGGACCACAGTCCCTATTGTTCCTGTTATTCTGACCTTCTTATACTCCGGCTAGTCCAACTCAGGGCAGTGAGTGGGTATCAGACACTAAACCCACATTACACAAACATTGCAATCACCATACAGACCACCCACCAGGCCCTAGCTAAAATATATGTACATACACACCATTTCCTAAGATCTACACAATAACAATCCTATCTAGAAGACACATTAATCCCCCCTGACAAAAGATAGTGCACCAGGTGTACTAACCGCTATCATGTGGACTATCTCTAAACATAAATTTACTCTTCTGAAACTCTGTGCATCATGTTTGTCTTTCAGATTACAGCTGTAGGACTAAAGAAACATACCTGAGGAAACAAAACATAACTTATGTTACAGTTAGTACGAAGAATGATCAATACCATAAAATAACTAAGAATGATACCTTCTGTCATAGCCCTTATTACCACACATTTTTTATTTCTAAGCTTGTAAGTTACATGTGTTGCCACTGTCCAATATAATAGCATTCAATATATCTTTCTCAGAATGATTAAAGTTTAAGATGGCCTTGAAGTAATTGAAATGTAAGCATTAGGACCATAATACTCTGAACCATACTGATGAATTAACCATTAATGTAAGCTATGTTCTATTTCAACATCCACATCAGTGCCTCCATGACTCCTCCTCTGCTTATTTAGAGATGCATCACTTCAGATTACAATACCATAACATTCGCCCCTCAAATCCAGGGCCCCCGTACCATTGTCAATACACAATTAGCAGGAAAAGGACAAAAGTTTTGCTAAACCTGACTTCCCAACTGAAATTCTTCCTTTTTTTGCACCTGACCAAACTTGGCTTATTTCACATCCTAACTAGTCTGCTTGTAACATTCCAATCTCCTTGAAACCAATACAAAATATAGCAGTTCTGCTTTTTCAAAGCAGAGATCTGGATAAAGTGTGAGGTTTCAATTGAATGGCAGCAAGACCGAGTCTTTCCTTGTTGACTTATAAAGCCTTCAACTTATAAAGATTGCATACTTGTCTCCTTCTTGTTTTCAGGTATTCCATCATACCCAAAGAGACACCTCAGAGGTAATTACCTTACAGGTATAACTCCACATGAAGACAGGGAGGCGGTGCTTACCTTGTGACCCAGTGCTAAAAGTGTGTCCTGTGAGGATCTCTATGACCATTACCCAGAGCGCTATCGTCCTCCGCAAAACTTCCACCAGCATGGAGGATGAGCAGCATGTCAGATGCTCCCAGTGCTGCATGTGTGTTGGCACTCACAAGCATTTAGGACTTAGGCCCTCTAATCATGGCCTAGTAGGATGATGGCTAGCTTCCACTCTTTAGAAGTGTATAGGTTGTGTGTTCAGGAACCCCTTCTCTCTAAGTTAAACTCCATCATACTGTTAGCCTCTCGCTAACGGAAGCCAGGCCCAGGTCGCTGGGAGACAGAGGTTTCTGATTCATCCTCAAATGTACGGACTAGCTCGTACTTCGGCCATCTTATTGACTGTTGTCAAGTTTCGACATCTTTGTTAATTGTGTCAGATATGCAAATTTTAGGTTGGTAGTCTCTCTTATAATTATGCGTTTTGTGTTTATTCACCTGCAATACTCTTCCTTTCCTGAAGATACTACCAAAGTGCAATATTTTGCTCTTTTTAAAAACATTTTCGAGGGAGGGGTGAAGCCACCTCAATGGACTCACCCAGTCCCAAGATAAAATTCTTGCACGTTACAATCAAAAAGGCAGTGCACCATCTGCAATTGAAAGTGTAGAGAAAACATGTTCCCTCATTAACAGTAAAAAGAAGCCACCTGTAAAGTGAGAAAATAATTGAGAATGGGACTTACAAACAAATAAGTCCTCAGTTTCCTTTGTTTTATCCTTCAGGAATAGTAGGTTAGCACTTTTTATTCCTGTAGAATCAGCAATCTGTTAGTCCAATTGTATCTTTACACTCACTGTTGATGCCTCTGATCCTCCCTTGCACCATATGATCCTCCCTTTCATACTGTGCTTTTACACCCCTCTCTCCTCCTCAAGTAATTTGGAATACTGTAGCAAGGTCCCTTTATAAATCCATGTCTAACTCAATGTACAGGTAAGAAAATATTTTTATTTGATAACGGCTTCTCTGTCTCTATCTAACAAAGAAGCCTGGTCCAACTGACACTGGATGGAATCTTGACACCAAGGGCTGCCCTAGTGTTCTAGATTCCAGCCAACATGATTGGTCAAGGATAAAACATATTCCCTTTCACCAATAAAATAGTATTTATATATATTGTGTGTACACATTGTTCTCATGTGTGTCTTAAAACAGTGATTCATACTTTGTCTCCACTCATATTTGAAAAGCTGTATTCCTCACCCGTTTTCAAGACGTTGTTTACAAAAATTATTTCTTTGTACTTTTACATTACGATTTTTTTCATCAAATATAGCATGTTGATTGTTATTTTCCTTACTTTCCATTTCACCTTCATTTGGCCATAACTCTTTCGGAACTTTTATTTTACTCATGTTCCAAACATTACCATCTGATAACTCCACAACTTGATTTCCCACTCTATTTTCATAGGAGTTGAAAATCTTGATTCACCAGATGTTACCATTCTACCTTTTCCTACCCGTACCCATTCTCTTATTTTCAACAACTGAACGTTTCAATCTTTTTCTTTTCTATTTTGTTCACAATTTTTATTCCACCTAGATTTGACCTGTTTCTTGACACCTTCCCTCACTTCGCTACTCATGTTCATCATCCATGTTTGATTTAAATTACAAATAGCCTTTCTACCTCTCAAATTTCTCAAAAGTAGGTATATCTACTGCAGCTCTCAGTGTAAACCTATAGTTCTATAACAATTCTTTAAGAGCTTGCTGACAATTATTCCCATTTACTATTGTAAGTTGCAGACCTTCCTGCAGTACCCTTTTCCACAAATACATCACTGTGTGGATTATATACTCATGTTTGAATGTGTTCTATGCCATGACTCTCCAAAAATATTTTCATTTCATTAGACATTAACTGTACTCCATTATCAGTTACAATACAATCTGGAAATACTTCCTTTTCTAATACTTCATTCAAAAATTGTATCATCACTTTAGAAGTGATATGGTGTACTAATCTAACATCTGGCCATTGTGATAGTTGATCAATTAGCACTATAGCAAATACTTGGCTCTTTGAAATGCACATGAGACTCGCTATATAGAGAGAAATTCCTTCCCATACTCTACTTGGTTGTGTCATTGGTGTCTTTTCATAATTTATTGTTTTTGTGATTTATCACTTACAGAACATTCTATGCAAGATTTAACTTTGTTTTCAATGTTTGTATCAATGGCTGGCCACCAGAATTTGCTTCAGATTCTTCTTTTCATACTGGTTATACCTGGATGAACTTCATGTGCCATATCTAATATAGTTGGTCTTAAACTTTCTGATACTACCAATTGCTCTTCTTGCATCAAGGTGTTATTTTGTTCAGTTAACTCATGTTTTACATATAGATACGATAAGTACATTTTTCCTAAAAGGTTTTTATCAGGCCATTTTGATCTTACATTCTCTAATACCTCTTGAATTTCTTCATCATTTTCACAAGCTGTTTTTCATTGGCTTTCTAAAATACATCCTTTGGATACTTCACAAATTGATACTACCTTATCCATGTCGTCATCTCTCATATACATTTCCTTATCTTCTACCAGTAACCTTGATAAGAAGTATGCTAATATATTTTTTTGCTCTCCAATCCTGTGTGTGGACTTACCACTACCCTTTGTCGTAAACAAGTCTACCAATGGAAGATTACATTTGTACCATACACATACTATTGAAAATATTCAATTCCCCAACAGCATGCTAAGGTTTCCTTCTCTAAGGTTGAATACTTAAATTCTATTCCTCTTAATGGTCTTGATGCAAACGCAACAGTAACTAGTTTGCCTTTATGATCCGCCGCAATGCCTATGTTACTGGCATCAGATAAACTAATTGAATCATATTTAGTGTCAAATGTCAATAGCGCTAGGGCAGAAGCTATTTCAGATTTAACTTTTTTGAACTCAGCTGCATAACTTTCACTCCATGCGAATTGTTGATTTTTCTTCATTAAATTTCTCATATTCACAGTTTTATTAGAAAATAATGGAATAAACTCTAAATTCTGCTAACCCTAGAAATTATCTGAGTTCATTATTATGTGGTTCTGGTGCCCCTTCAATTGTTTTAACCAAACTACATTTTGGTGCAACTCCATGTTTTCCAATGTTATGTCCCAAATAATGAACTGAATCTACTTTGAATTTGCAATTCTCTATGGTCAGGGTTAGACCACTAGTTTGCAATATATTTAAAACCTTCCACAGACTCTCTGCATGCTCTTCTTTTGTATAGCCAAAAACCAAAATATCATCCTGGAAATGCAGGACATTTTTTATATCCTTGAATAATTTATGCATAACTTGTTGAAAAACTGCAGACGAAGAAATTAGACCAAATTGCATCTTTTTGTATCTCTGTGCCCCTTCTGATGTTATAAAGAATGTATATTCTTTGCGGTCCTTGTGTAGTGCTATTTGATGGTACGCATTAGCTAAATCTAGAGTAGAAAATAGAGTTGCTCCTTTCAATTTAGCAAACATTTATCCACTATTGGGACGTGGATGGCGATCCGCCCCCCCCCCCACACACACACATACACATTTAAATACCTGGTATTGACACATAACCTGACTTTTCCATTCGGTTTATGTACCACTACTACTGGTGACAACCATTCAGAGGATTTAATTTCCTCTATTAAATATTGCTTTCAAACCTCTCCAATTCCTCCATCAATGCCTCTTTCATAGCTAATGTCATATTTCTAACCTTGTGTATTTTAGGTATGGTATCCTGTTTAAGTATAATCTTGTTCATAAAATTATTCAAAAATATTCAAAAGTCCCAATTGTGGAGAAAAAAACTTTTGGAAACATAAGTTCCAAATCAGTTGTTTCATCTTCCTTAACTTGTAAATTTAAATCATTGTATCCTAATACTTGATCCAGATGGTTCGGATCGACCGTGATCATTAAATATCATTTCTGCTGCCAACCCAATAAATAACATCCCTTCTTAGCCACAGATATTTTAGCTTCAGTGGTTTTTCCTTCGAAACTCAACTCAGAATTGAAATATCCCAAAACATCTATAGTTTTGTTGCTTTAACCTACTAATGTAATATCTGGAGGTAACAGCTACACACCTGGCAAAGTATTTAACCATTCATCAACAATCAAGGTATGAGTCTTTTTCACGTTTTATACAAAGAGAGAGATAGGGGAGGTTCTAGTCCCCACACTACCTCCCTAAATCAAAAGTCATATACACAAAGAGTACGGGGAATCTAGTGAACAAACCAACAAGGCCTGTTCAACCGGTCATAAGATCACTTTTTTCCGTGATCTAATTAAAGATGGGGTATGGTTGTGATGACCGTGTTTTGGGAGTCTATTGGGGGATTCCTCCTTACGGAATAGGTGGTCTCACACACATTATAGTGTCATGCTTCATCATTTGACCACCTATCCCCACCCAGGTAGGGTGGGCGAACGCAACCTCATAGTTAAATGAACTCTGAGGGAGTGCGGAAATGATATCTTTCTGGATAATGTGGGGATCTAGTTGTGTGAGAAATAAAATAAATTACCTAACACATCACCAGTGTGTCTTACTCCTTTAATGATGGTGACTGTTGGTAAGATTAAAAACACAGTTTGGACACTATTGGCCAACATGTTTCTGCCTGCTTGTCTAGCCAATACTGGTCTGGGGCATTCGTCAGGGCCTGGGATTCCTCCTAAACTTAATGTGAAGTGAGTGCCTCTCCTAAATTAAAGGTGAAAGGCTCTTACATAATACATGCTGAGTCTACCTGAGAATTAGCTCAGGATTTGCAAGTCTGGTGACTTCAATACTGGTACTCGATCTCCAATCTGCAACTTTGGCTGTTGCAGGGCTCCAGGCTTCGTTAGTTCTTCTCCACTTGTCGCCAGTGTACCAAGTTCCCTTTACAAATCGATGTCTCACATGGGCTACTGCCTGACAGACTTACCTAACCCACAGGACAAGTGCAGAACATGGAACATCAGTATATGCTTCCTCACACACAGAGACCATATGCAATATGTGCAACAACAGCGCAAGATTTTCTTTGTTGCACTTAACTATCTGTGATGACTACCCATGTTTTACCATTTGTGTGTATTACCCAAGCTTGTGAGCATCTTTGCAATATGCAAAAGATAAATGGATTGGCACTTTAAATGCTCGTTTTGTCTGAGAAATATTTGCCTGGTTGTAGGAAGACAAATGGGCCAGTACATCACTTAGCTAGGGGTGGATTGCTTCCTGCCCCTCGTGCAACCAGGCATTTAAGTTTTTTATTCCCAAATGACTTGAAAGACAAATACATTTCTGCAGTGCCTAGTGACTATGCCAGACCAGTTTCACTAATCCTTCACTGAAGGCAAAAGGTATGTTGTTCTGCAAGTGGTCACTGTGCATAACAAGTCCTGCGCTTCCACTTGTTGTCTTTAGACCAAGATAAGCTCTGCTTACTCTGAAGTTAATTTGCATACAGACTTGACCCGAGCGCAGATGGTCCAAGAAGCGTAATTTCAAGTGAACTCAAAAAACTAACACTGTGCTGAAAGGTCTTGTTTGTTATTTTAAATGTATTTGCACGCAAGAGGAAAGATTATAAGAAATCAACCCGAAATATTCAGACGTGGTGGTCTTGGTTTTTAAATCTGAAGTGTTCATGTGAAATCTGTGTGCGCTTAAAAAAGAAAACAGAAGATAACAAAAACATAAGATGACGTATTTGAAATAAAATGACAGTCTGACTGTTTTTTGCAGATGCCGATGAGGAAGGTTCGAAGAGAGAGCAGGACGAATCAAGTGAAAAAGAAGGTGATGCAGAGACATTTCAGTATCATGTTTGTGCAACGCAACAACACTCAGCCCTGTCAAGTACCAAGCATCAGGGGTTAGACTAACGCATTTTAGTGTTGCTGTCTGCATTGATCAATTCTGGTATTCGGTTTTTACTGGGAATCACGCAAATACCCTCCCCTTGTATAACTGCTCTGACTGTATTGAGGCATGATATACAGTAGGAAGATTTAGCAGGATATGCTTTTGGTAAGGGCGTGCCGTCAGCCAAAGCTTTTACAGCTGCCAGTGTTTCATAATGCAATTTCGTTCTAGAACGAGTTACTGCAGCAACCGAAGCCACTGCTGATTTGGCTGCTTCATTGGCCAAGGTGTATCCCAAAATGCTGATATCCTAGCGTGTGTACAACAAGGACATTGGGTGGCGTTTCCTTCAGATCCGCTGCTTTCCCCCACAGAAGTCTGTGTTTAATGGTGTTTCCTTTTGAATCTCTGAACCCATTCTGGTGCCAGTAATGCAGATAGTCATTGAAGGATTGGACACAATAATACGAATCACAAACTATCAGCGTAAGCTGTTCAGGATCCGTGTGTTCTATTGCCATCACCAGAGCCTTGAGTTCTGATAGTTGTGCAGTGCAGTCCCCTAAGATCTGTGTGTAAGTTTGTTGTGGATGGAACTTGCCGTCTTTCATGTATCCACTCACGACTGCGCAAGCAGCGAAACATTGATGTTTAGTACCTACTGCTGGTTGAGCTGAACCATCAGTAAATCAAATTGATATTGTTCAATAGACAATGTGTTTGCTGGAACGGAGTATTTAAGTTCGTATTGAAAAAATTCTTGAGTTTGTAATTTTTAGTAAATAATATACTCAACATCAGTGGCGATCAGAGATGTTGCCCATTGGATCCAATGTGGATGTAATGCTTTAGCATTATGAACGCTAGCTTTGGTAACAGCCTCAATGGCTGGAATGGGGGATACAACAATGATACGTTTCCCCTGGGCCAGAGGTCTCTCTTTAATGACAGCCATCTGAACAGCAGTGAGAATTTTCTCAGTTGGAGCAAAGCATTGTTCTGCTGTAGAGTACAAATGTGATTTGTATACAGTTGGGATGGTCTCACCCTCATTGAATGTTACATAGGTGAACCCAATGGCACCAGCAATTACTCTGATGACCAGTTGTTTTTTTGTACTATTTAAATTTCTCTAGTCTAAAACTATTTTGTATGAATGGTCAGGTTTAGCTAAGGGGAACAATGGTGAGACACTGGGTTCAATTACGCCCTGGTACTCTAATTGTTTGAGGATTTCCCTCACAGGTGCTTTAGCTTCATGCTTTATTGGATATTGGGGTTGAGGTTGGGATTTAATTGGTATCATGTGATGGGGGGAATCCTTATTCCACCCTACATGGTTTCTGTATAATGAAGGTGCCTGCGCTACTGCCCAATGAAGGGCATTTATTTTTCTGAGCTTTTTGGGAACAAGGGGCGAGAAAGATTTTTCAATAATCTTGTCTCCATATGGGAGATCACGGACAGATTCTGGTGGCCCATCTTTTTCGGCCACTAAGATATCATAAATGGTGACGACGCGGTCCCAAAAGATAGCGTCTATTGCGCATTCAATGTTTCCCTCTAACTGTTTAGTTTCTTTATATACTCCATCGGGCATGGAGACATGCATGCTGCAGTCTCAACTTGTAAGAAGTCATCAGTTGCTTTCACCTCCAGATACTCTTTAAGATCCTGGCAATCTATTGTGACCTCTTGTGCACTGTCTAGCAGTGCTACCGTCCAATTCCTGTTCTTGTGTAAAGCCCCCTTCCTGAGTGGCATGTCTTATGCAACTGCTGCCACCTTTTTGTTTTGTAACTGGGTTTTTTGTTGGGGAAGTTTCTCTTCTTTCTTAACAGAAACTTCAGACAAACGTTGTAAGTCCTTTCTTGGTTTCACGTACTCTGTTCACTGCTCTGACCACCCACCTCTCTCACTGCCTTTTTCCGTTGAGTCCTGAAAGGAACGAGATTGGCATGTATCAGTATATTGATATCTGTCAGGCATTTTTATATTATTTCTATTTCTAAGATTATATCTATTTTGCGGGGTCTCCAAATGCGGGGATTCCCCCCTTTCTTTTTGAGATATTTGTTGTTTTTTATCACAGCGCTTTTTGGAACTCTCAGGTGCTGCTTATTAGAATATTTATTAGAGCTACCTTGTAATTTTGGTTTTATTGGTCTGGCCCCCATACTATCTCGACCAATACTAGAGTAGGTCTCAACGATAATCTTTGGCAGCTCACGTTCTTAATCCTGTACAGGAATGTCCCGGAGCTGCATGCGCACTCCTAGTGCAACAGCTTCCCCTTTAAGGTTACCTAATATGATTGAAGACAGAGTGACAAAATTGCCCATTAATTACATCCCCAAGTCCAGGGCCGAGGCAGACCCATATTAATCTTGAATTTGTTTTAACACTTCTGGAAGATTGGCAAGTGTTGGTGTACCATGTGCGGTAGTATAGAGCTTGGCAAAAACTGTGCCCCATGTGTTGCAGTTATCTATTGTGGGAACCGTCCCAAATGGCAAGCACGTAGTGAGGATTCTATGTTTGTCCTGAGGACCCATATGGGGAAAGACAGCTTCCAGCGCATTTGTTTTTTGAGCTAAGCAAAACAGAATTTCCTCCTGCTTGGCAGATGCCTTACCCATGATCCACTGCACAGTTGCAGGGTTAATGTCTGGCGTAACTGCATGTGGTTGCGCTGGGACAGCACGTGCTGGGTTAGTATTTAGTGTTTGCATTACAAACTATACTAACAGTCTGTATATTCAGGTGAGCTCTGTATGTAAGCGGCGAACCTCAGCTACAGCAAAGGTTGCTGCATCATGGTATGGTGTATATGTGGCCAATAAAGGTCAGGTTGGGCTGTCATTACTCAGGCGACCTAACCTAATGTGTAATACTGTATGTGGTAGGGCGCCATCAAGCCAATTACTATGGTCTTGATAAGATAAAGTTAATTCTAAATATGCATAAGCTTTATATTGTACAAGTATATATAAACAAACCTAGATCCACAGGACCCCAACAACTACAGACCAATCACAACTGGACCTTTCCTCAGCAGCATTCGCTCATATGTCACAATTCATTGAATACAATTCCATACTTCAGACTACCAAACTGGATCGGCACTCATAGCAATCTGGGATGATTTTAAAAACACTGTTGACCACAATGGAGTTACTGCACTACTTCTTTGGACCTCTCGGCTGCCTTTAATATGGTTGACCATGTCACCCTAATTCAAAGACTCCACGAAGCCAGCATAGAAAGGACTGCTCTCGACTGGATTACATCCTACCTTCAAAACAGAAGTAATATTAGCTATTCTCCCCCTACACGATATCATTACCAGAACTGATCAATTCAACTCACATGCTACAACTATGCAGATGACACACAAATACTACTTAAATTGGAATGCCCAAAAGACATTTAAAACTCACAAATCTTCAGTTGCCTCAGAGCCGTTGATCAGTGGATGACTTGGAGCCATCTCAAACTAAAGGCCTCCAAAACAAAATACTCATATGTGGTGACTGGAAAAATTATGACCCTCTATGCGCCTGGCCTGACGATCTCGGACCACCTCCTAAATTATCTGAGGAAGTTAAAAACCTTGAAATTGCCATGGACTCAAGTTAACAATGAATGCCCAAGTGGACAAATTAGCACGAACAAGCTTCATCACCTTGAAGACTCAGCGACACATCTTTCCCCACCTCGGATTTCCACACAAGGTGCAGGCTACCATATCTCTGGTACTATCCAGACTGGATTATATCAATGGCCTTTACCATGGATCATCTCTATCTATTATGAAAAAACTACAATGTGTTCAGAACTCCGCTGCCAGGCTACTATTACATGTAAAGCCACAAGCCCACATCTCCCATGCCTTGAGAGCACTACACTGGTTACCCTGGTTACCCATTGCCAGAAGATCCACCTTCAGGCTGCTTTGTATCACCCATAAAGCTATACATGGAACAGGAACAGGACCGTTTTTTACCAGAAACAAAAATAACATTCAACAAAGAAACCTCCGCTCAAGATTGGCACACCGCTTTAGAACACCTCCAGACAAGAAAAAGACTATAGGTGGTACATCCTTCTTGTTCAAGCAGCCAAACTATGTAATTTATTACCCCCAAGTATAAGATCCACGGATAACTATCTTGTCTTCAGAAGACTATTCAAGAGTTGGCTCTTTCCTTCATAACCACCATATTCAGGCAGCAAAGGACTGCATATGCCTGTGTTGATAAATATTTTTAATCTGATTATGTGTATATTCTGGATATGTATAGTTCTTTAGGAAATATGTATCTCTGCTATGTCATAACAATAAATTACACACATACTCTTTGAACCTGTTTAACAAATGTATATTTACTCATGATTAAATATGTAGATGTATAAGAATATATATATATCTGTGTGTGTATGCATGTGTGTGTATGAATGTGTGTGTGTGTATTTATACATATATATGTGTATGTTATTCTGTGCTTAACATGTTCATAGGTCATTGCACATTTTCTAGATAAGTTGTTATATTAGATACTTATGAATCCCTGCTCTTGTTTTTATATCACACTGATCAAATGTTTTATTACCATAAGCATTTCACTATTCAAAAATTGAGGAAATAAATAAATGTCAGAAAAGTACACTTATTAATTAACTTCAAATATTACTAATCTTGAAAGTCTGTGTTTATACAGTACTACTTTTCTTCTCATATTATTATATCCATTAGTATATTCCTTGAACATATATTTCCTTACTACGTATTTACATATCTATTTATTTATTACTCTAGTCCTACTGTACTATAGAAAAAATAAAAATAAATAAAATAAAATCTATAAATACAATTATAAATTACTAAATTAAAGTAAAACAAATAAAATAATATATATATATATATATATATATATATATATATATATATATATATATATATGCATATATATATATATATATGTATAAATACAATTATAACAAAATAAAAATAATATAAATGTTTCTCTCTTGTAAGGTTTACTTTGTCTACCCATCACCGTATGTCATGTCTCCATCAATCTATCCTCCATCCCCAGTCTGGCTCACCCCAAACCCATTCTACTACTTTCATCTCCAAAATAACCCTGCCTAAGCTCTTCCCTCCTCTTCCACATCTAGCTCACGCAAACCTCAGTTTACTACCATCTCCCAAACAACCCTACTAAATTCTCCCTCATTTATGTCACCTTTGACTCATCCAAATCCCCTCCTGCTACTATGATACCCATAACCGTTTCCACTGGTTCTTCTCTCCTCCAACTCTCCTTATACTCATTCCAAGCACCATCCTATTACTATAACCTCCCAATTAACACTTCTGGATTCTTCCTTCCTCTAGTCAATCCAACTAACAAACTCACATATCCTCTGCTCAAATTAACTCATAATAATACTAAAACTGTATTCATATATTCCTATACTAATCCACCACTAATTCCTTTTGGGTTCCGGAGTAGCGTGCTACTCGCTGAAAAGTGCTTCGATGCCTCGTTAGGGGTAATAAGCGCTAAATAAATACTCTTACAATTACAATCACTACACTAAAATGCATTAGTCATGCTTATTATAGTGCTTCTGGAGCATCCTACAAGGCACACTGCATGAAGAGCTATATTGAAACATTGAGTGCTCTGTGGGAACCGTTCAGCCTATCCCAGTTATTTCTTTGCACTCTTTGTGACAAACATTGAGAGATGCACAGGTGAATATATTCACCCACTTCAAGAGAAACTGACTGCTGCCCTGAGAGTAAATCACGTTGTCAACCAGCACCTGGGTGATTTAAAACAAAAATAATTCCAGACCGGGCTTGGGCTGTCAGAAAGTGCCCCACGTGGGCCCAGCAGGCAGTGCTTTCCCTGCTGTTGTTTTCCAGCAGGGCTTTGGACTGTGTAGGTTGTTCTGAGAGGGCAGCAGGCTCAACACAAGAAGTTTACTTTTGTTTCACTCTCTGGTCATGTCGCTGCAAGATAATCCTTAACTCATATTTCCTGGGCTCCCAAGCCCTCTTTTATGTTGCTGTTCTGTCATCAACTAAACCCCATATTCCTCCTCTGTTGACATCAGGCAGTCCATTCCTTTGCTCACTGCTTTCCTCCATTCTGGAGTTCGGACCGAGGGAAGATTTAGGTATGGCCCACGTGACTTTTGCTTTTAATTGATTACTTTTAGGTTCTTATTTTTTGTTAACAAATTTAGGCTACATTTTTATTGTTCGCTGTTTCTCGTGCAAGCCTTTTTAAAATGTGTTCTATGGTATTACTTTAAGTTAGTTTAAGATGCGTAGTTGATTCTGTTAGCTTATTTATTTTTTCCCACTCCATTTTCTCGCTCACCATGCCCTTGGTCTTCTGGGCTTGTTGCCATCTAGGTAGAGTACTGCTGCCGTGCGCCCCAGAGGCCATCCAGTCAGACAGACAGGGCAGCTGCAAAGTTTAAAAGGGCTGCACCAACCTCTGCACTCGGTCACAGCAACAGCCCAACAGCAAGAACAGACGCACGCAGCCTCTCTGTGCAACAATGAGCACCACTGAGAGCTGCACTGACTAATAAGGAACAGCATCGGAGGCCGCTGTCTTGATGGCCTCTGCCTGCAAAAACAATTATCAGCATGGCCTGTATTGGCTCAGCCTGGCGTACTACTCAAACTCAAGTATCGCCATCTTTTTCAGAGCAGGTGGAACAGTGCAGTGCAGAGCCAGTGACTGGCACAGATTGGACTTTGAGGACCGAAGTACGGCAATGAGCACCATCCCAGTCCGAAGTAGTCCCTTGCTAGTTGGCTGTTGCACATATCGCCTCACCTGCCTCAGGTGAAATGAGCAGAAAGCAATGAGGCTGGCACTGAAAAGCACTGATTGCCAAGTCACAGAAGTGCCCTAGTCACGGGAGGGACTTTAAACGTTTTGCTACTGTGAATGGAGGAAAGAAGGTCATGGTGATCTCAGGGGCATGGGCTGGCCGGCATTCATATGTGCGGGTGGGCGAAAAATAGTACATCTCTCATGTGCATGTTCTGTATCAAGCCTAAGGAGAGCTGCAGTGAGGCTAGTTGAAGGACTGATAAGCGGTCAGTGAGCACTTTCTGCAGACATGTCAGTGAGTGCAACTTGCTGGGGGCAGGGAGGACGTAGAGCTGCATGGTGACTGGTATTGAATTAATCTCAGTAAGTTACAGACCTCACATTTCAGTGGTTTTGCAGCGGTTTTAAGACCTTTTTAGAGCTCCTCACTGCTCAAAAAAGTGTAATTTCGGAATTTTATTCCTTTACGTGGACTTCATTGCTTGGGTTTTCTTTGTGATAACGTGTCCCTCGAAGTGTCACACATTCAGTAGTAGAATGTCACTCGAAAGTACACGGAACCCATGGAAATGCCAGACATAAGCAGTGTGAAAACACGGCAGGTATGAACACTGCAGTACAAATGCTGTAAAGTTGTATTTAATTTCTATGTTAAGACATAATAACAGATGACTTGATTGTTATATTGTGAATGCAACATTTAAAATGTAGATTTAAAAGCATGACAACATTTTACAACGCAAACTTTTCGTGACAAACCGTTTTTGTCATTTATCAGTCCTCTCATTCCTTCTCTTTAACACCTATACATCTGAAACCTAGGTGGATTAGAAAAAATGTCCATCAAAAATTCTCGTTTGTATAAAACTTCTCTTGTGGTGAAGTTATCCGAAATTCATACACTTTGTAGTTTCACTAATTTGTGAAATTGTGAGCCTGCAGAATTAAATGTATAGTCCAGCCTTACTTGAAATGTCTTTTTCCCCCTGGTTTACTTACCACATTATTTATCTGTGGTTCAAGATGCCAGCCATACTCCTTTATTATCTATGGCTAACGTTGCTATGCAAATTCTGGTCATTTGTTTTTCGGCCATCCCTAATTGACTAACTATCCTAACTGTGTCTTACTGACCCAAAAAACGAGTTACTTCTTAATTGCCTCAAAGTTGAAACAACTCATAGTCATTTATTTTTGGGCCAAGCTTCAAGTTTAAGCACGCACATGGATATCAGCCTCTTGGCGAAGTCCTTAGGAGAATAGTTTGATAACAAACTCTCCTTTGCCCTGCACATTAAGAAACTCCAGTCCCCATCTATGGCACTGTGGCCCTCATTCTGACCCTGGCGGTCGGCGGAGAGACGGCGGTCGGACCGCGAACAGACCGGCGGTATTAAAAATGGCATTCTGACCACGGCGGTCCCCGCCGCGACCGACCGCTACTTCTCCACTCCGACCGCCACGGCGGTCATGACCGCGGGGCTGGAGTTTGCGCACTCCGGCCCGGCGGTCGTCCCAAGACCGCCAAGGGTATTATGACCCTGCCTACCGCCGCGGTTTCTTGCGAGCGGGAACCGCCGTGCGAACCATGGCGGTAAGCACTATCGGGGCCAGGGAATTCCTTCCCTGGCACTGATAGGGGTCTCCCCCACCCCCCACTACCCACCCGAGTCCTCCCCCCACACCCTCCACCCCCCTGCCACCCCCCAGAGGTGGTACGAACCCCCTCCCCACCCCCACCCCGACATGCACATACATGTACCCCGACATGCACACACCCCCAACATGCACATATACACACCCCCTACACACACATACACAACGGGGACACATACCCGCACACATACATGCCGACATGCGCACCTGCCGAACAGCACACATTACCCATAGACACAGCAGCACCCCCCGCCCGCATACACGCACTCACACACCCCCTCTACACACTCACACGCACACCCCCATGCACGCCCACATCACACAACACCCCCCCACCCTCTCCCCTCACGGACGATCAACTTACCTTGTGCGTTGGTCCTCCGGGAGGCGACGGGAGCCATAGGGACGTGACCGCCAACAGAAGACCGCCAACAGAAGACCGCCACACAGAAATGTGGGTCGTAATTCTGTGGGCGGTGTTCTGCTGGCGTGGCGGTGGAGGTTGACCAGTCTCCACTTTCCCGCCGACCGCCAGTGTGGCTGCTGGCGGTTTTCCGGCGGAACGCTCCCAGCGGTCAGAATGCGCACAGCGGCACACCGCCGCGGTCGGCGGTCTTCACCGCGGCGGTAACTCAGCGGTCTTGCGAAAAGACCGCCAAGGTCAGAATGAGGGCCTATGTGACCATCTAGCAAAATAAATCCACGTTCCATCCCAACCACTTCAAAATGGCCTTGCTTACTGTGCCTCTAAATATGCCTACATAAACTCAAGGTTTTGCAAATTTGGTCAGCCAATGGGTGTAAAGCTCTGATAAGATTCTCACAAACGTAGCAGGTAGTACACCAGATGGTTATCCTTCTAATGCTAAACTTTACAATCTCACTTTAATCAATAACTCCTCAATTAAACAGCTACTAATTTTACTCACACACGCCATACCCCTAAAACAGAATCTCATCAAGCTTCAGACCACAGCCAGTCTTGGTCTGCTCACACCAAGCAGCTCAGACAGACCTTTCAATCATGAACTGTCCTAGGTGAAGACACCACCGGTATTTTACCTGCCTTTATAATGAGGGTGACCTCCTTGTTGCAGTTTCTTGCATTTGTGGCTACCTGTTTCCCCACCTAGCCCTACTTACCTTTATTTCTTTGTTCCCAAAGTAATCTGCTGTTGGACAGAAACCCATATCAGGCCACTTGAGGGATAATTGAGCTGGGCAGCACAGCCATGAACACACGCTATGACCCAGAAACTAAGATAGAGCTGTGTTGGAAATGACCCTTTCTGCAGGGTCATCCCAAAACCTTTTATCTTCCTCCTTCCCCTTTTTGCTGAATTTGCTTTTGTTGGCTTTAGGACTCTGGGCACTTTACCACTCATAACCAGTGCAAAAGTGCATGTACTCTCTGCTTCAAACATGATAACATGGGCTGATCCACAGTTATAAGTGCCTAGTAAAGTGCACTACATGTGCTCACGGCCTTAATCTAAATGCTACCAGTGGGCCTGCAGCACTGGTTGTGCCGCCTACTTAAATAGCCTTGTAAATAAGTCTCAGGCCTATCATTGTAGAGCCTACATATGCAGTTTTAAACTGCAATAATTGACCTGGCAAGTTAGCCCTCTTGCCAGGCCCAAACTCTCCTTTTTAGTAGATATAAGTCACCCCTAAGGTAAGCCCTAGAGAGCCCTAAGGGCAAGGTGCAGTGTATTTAAAACATCTGACATGTACTTTAAGTT
Source organism: Pleurodeles waltl (assembly GCF_031143425.1). NCBI lineage: Eukaryota > Metazoa > Chordata > Amphibia > Caudata > Salamandridae > Pleurodeles > Pleurodeles waltl. The sequence goes on from NC_090448.1 coordinate 139,179,245, forward strand.
TTACATGTCCTGAAAGTGAAAAACTCTTAAATTTGTTTTTCACTACTGCAAGGCCTATCTCTCCCGTACAATTACATTAGGATTACCTTATTTCATTTTATAACTGTAATTTCCAATTGGGAAGAGACGGAACCCTCATGATTAGTGTCTTGGATCACAATTTAAAATCACAACTCATGATGAAGTCAGATTTTAAATTGTAATTCTGAAAATGCCACTTTTAGAAAGTTGCTGTTTGCTCTCTTTAACCACCTGGTGCCATCTGCCTGTTTCTGAATACACACCTGGGTGGGTGACAGCTGGGCTTTTGTGCATTCCCTCCAGACAGCCACACACAAAGGAAGGGTCGGTGTGACTGAGTGACCATCTGTATGTTGATGGGCCATCCTGAGCAGGATGGGAGGGAGGAGCTGACACACCTGGATGGGCTGGTTCCTGATCACAAACATAGGGCTGCATAAGCCCCTGTAGTGAGTCCGGAGCCAGGACAGGGAGGGCAGGGAATCTGTGCACTTCAAAGGATTCTCTTTGAAGTCTCCCCTACTTCAAAGGGACCACTGGGTATAAAAACTGGACCTCAGATACCACCAACGCAGTACACTTCTGGACCTGTGGGTTCTTTCCTGGGAAGAAGGACTGTTGTGCTGCTGAAGAACCGCCACACTGCTGGACTGCTGATCTGGAAGAACTGCTTTTCTGTTGTGCCGACCTGCCTGCTGCTGTCTTTGCCTGGGTGAGAAAGGCTAGACCTACACCACTTGAACCCAGAGTTACTCCAAGGGCTTGTCTGCTTTCCTCCTGCCCTGAAGTCTCAGGGACAACAAAGTCTTCCAGCAACTCTACAACAGCACCAGGACTCTGCCAACTGTGAGTCCTCCTCTGTCAAGTGGTGCCAATCCAGTCCTGGGCCCTTAGAAGTGAGGTGTCTGTTCTGACCCAGCAAAATCACTGCATCACTGCAATTGCACTGGTCTGACGAGACAGATCTCCTTTGACGACGGCGCATCCCTGCTCGAGGACGTTACACCACCAGCTGCACGGCTCAATGACGACGCATTGCCTTAATCACCAAAAGACTCACTGTTGACACACCTCTGATTGCTTGAATCGAAACTGACATTTCTTGCATCCAGAAGGAGCAACATTGATGCACCGTTCCCTCTGCTCCTTTCATTGGGTCCGCATCCCGGAATCAAAGGTACTTTTGCCACAGGACATGGTTGGTCCACGACCCACACTCCATCGCTGTCAGCTTGACTTTTTAGATTTGTACCGATCTAGCATGAACAGTTAGCCCCGGAAGACATTTTTAGCTTTTAAGTACTATATTTGCAGATGTTGTTTAAAAAATCCTATTTCAACTTCTACTTATCGGATTTTTGTTTGCTTTGGTCTTGTTGTACTCATAAAAATATGATCTATTTTTTCTAACTTGGTGTGGAGTCTTTTTGTGGTGTTTTCACTATGTTACTGTTTCAAGTGTTGCACAAATACTTTACACATTACCTCCTAAGTTAAGTATGCCTGCTCTGTGCCAAGCTACCAGAGGGGGTGAGCACAGATTAATTTATGGTTTGTAACTGACTTGTCCTGACTAGGATTGTGGTCCCTACTTGGACAGGGTGCGTACCTCTGCCAACTAGAGACCCGATTTCGAACAAGCTAGCTGGGTGACCTATCTTCATTGTGCTGGTAACCTCCTTTTACTCTTGTTTGAGTTTTGTTTTTGGATTTCCTGTGACATTTACTGTGCAGTTTTTTATTTGTTTTCTGGAAGGGACTCCTGCTTCTATTAATTATTTACTGCATGGTTGGTATTCCCAGTGTCCCAGCTTCCCTGTAGGTTTATAGTTTTTTCAGGAATTTCCTCTATGGCCCACTTTTCTCATCCAATTGCACCAACTTTTTTTGCAAATTCCCCACCTTCTTCATTGGATAATCCGGTAATGTGGTGCGAGTGGGAAATTGACTGGAATAGTGGTTGCAGCAGCAGCACATTACTTGCATACACTCATGAAAACCCACTTATTCATGCTGCCTCACGTACCTGCATGTGATGAGTTACCCCTTTAATCAACTATCTTATTCAGCCTTTTGGCAGTGATCTTGTGCTGTGTGGTCCACACATCAATCCCTCCTGAAAGGTTCCATTCATCATCAAGCCTGGTGACCCCACACCAGTGGCATGCAGCTCTTGACAGGGTGTTTTAAAGTCAAACACAATCAGATCCTTTTAAAGTGTCAGACTAAAACAGGAAGTGGAGATGATCACTGGAAAAGTAAGATATAAACACAATGTGTGGGGAGCATTTGCTCTTGTAATAAATAGATCATGTTTGCAATATAGAAAATGTGCAGAGTAAGCTTATGTTGTCTTCCTCAGGCTCATATTTATAAAAGAGTGGATAGGATTTCAACAGAGACTAACTAAAGAAATAGGGCCACAGTAAGAAATCCATGCAAAAGTATACAAATACATACATTGTAAACACGCGCCTTTAAAAAAAATTCCTGAGTGATTTAATTTCATTCATTTTCATATTTCACAATAGTTTGTCTCACAACTGTGTGCATCACTGCAATGACAACAAAATCATAACTCATTTGAAATAAGATAACAATGCAGCTATCTTCTGCAGGTGCTGAGCAGGAGGATGTAGAGGGGGAAGATGATCATGTAGAGGAATTGGAAGGTGAAGCAGACATTAAAGTTTTATTTCTGCGCTTCTTTCCTCGTACAACAGCACTATAACAAAATGCAGTAGCACTCAGTTTACTTAAAACAAGAAAGTATATGAATGTATATATTTTGCTAACATAGCATTTAGATTGTTGCTTTTGATAGATGGGACAGTTCATTAACGTACATTTGTTGCCATTTGTGTAATATGACACTTGAACATTCATTTAATGTTTCTCCTTAGCTCAAGTGGTGGGCGAAGTTCTCAAGTTTCACCTAACACCACTTTAGGAAGGTTTTTAGTATGGTTAAAACTGTTGTATTAGGCCCATATTTATACTTTTTTTAGCGCCGCATTTGCGTCGCTTTTTAACGCAAAAGTGGCGCAAACTTACAAAATACAATTGTATTTTGTAAGTTTGCGCCACTTTTGCGTCTAAAAATGACGCAAATGCGGCGCAAAAAAAGTATAAATACGGGCCCTAGGGGCATATTTATACTCCGTTTGCGCCGAATTAGCGTCGTTTTTTTCGACGCAAATTCGACGCTAAACTAACGCCAACTAACGCCATATTTATACTATGGCGTTAGACGCTTCGGGCGCCAAAGTGCCCGGAGAGTGCGTCATTTTTTAGCGTGAACCCCTTCCTTGCGTTAATGATATGCAAGGGAGGCGTTCCCGTCTTAAAAAATGACTCCCAGGCCTTTACGTGGTATTTATACTCCTGGGCAAAAATGACGCCCGGGAGTGGGCGTGACCAAAAACGGCGCTTTTGCGCCGCTTTTTAACGCCTGGGTCAGGCATGGCGTTAAGGGACAAGTGGGCTCAAAATGAGCCCAGAGTGCCCTCCCCTGCCCCCAGGGACCCCCCCTGCCACCCTTGCCCACCCCAGGAGGACACCCAAGGACGGAGGGACCCATCCCATGGACATTAAGGTAAGTTCAGGTAAGTATTTTTTTTTTATTTTTTTGTGGCATAGGGGGGCCTGATTTGTGCCCCCCTACATGCCACTATGCCCAATGACCATGCCCAGGGGACAGAAGTCCCCTGGGCATGGCCATTGGGCAAGGGGGCATGACTCCTATCTTTACAATGATAGGAGTCATGTTGATGGGGGATGGGCGTCGAAAAAACATGGCGCAAGTCGGGTTACGACGATTTTTTCGACGTAACCTGACTTGCCCCATTTTAAGACGCCCTAACGCCATTTTCCCCCTACGCCGGCGCTGCCTGGTCTACGTGGTTTTTTTCCACGCACACCAGGAAGCGCCGGTCCGCTTGCGCCGGCTAACGCCATTCCATAAATACGGCGCCCGCATGGCGCTTCAGAATGGCGTTAGATGGCGCAAAATCTTTTGACGCTAAACTGCGTTAGCGCAGTTTAGCGTCAAAAAGTATAAATATGGCCCCTAGTGTCTTGTGGAAGAAAAATATCTGTGAAGCCTAGTTAATAGAACACTGCATAAACTCTTTTTTCTGGGAATCATGTCTGTGGTGAAGTCGTATGAATGGGGACTTCATAAGCTCTGGGCCTTCCATATCAGGTCAGCTAGTGAGTATATAACTCTGAAAAGATCTCTCACATGCATTGCAACCACTGTATAGCCCACTGCAGAGCATGGCTAAGATGCAAGTACCTAATCGCTATGCCCCATTCCTTAAGGCCTACACATTAAGAAATGTACTTACATAGGAGACAAATTAAGCCTCCACTTTCAAAAGAAGCCCTGTAGGAATACTGGACGCCGAGGGAGTCCAAACATCAACTGACCTAGACCTGAAAATCAACACTTCATTCAGAAAATCTGCTCAGTCGCTTTTTGCTCTAGAAAATTAAAGAGGTTTTTAAATTTTTGGCAGGTAGCCCACGCGCCTGCTGGTGCAGATTCACCTCTTTAGCCAGCTCGGTGCAGGACCCCAGTCATTTTTTGAGATACCTCGGCTCAGCAGGGATGTTCTTTAACAAAAGTGCTCCTGCGGAAAATAACATTTCTATGCCAGCCTGTCCGTTTTTTTGTATTTCTGAAACAAGCGTCCAAAGATGGGGGGGATTTCTAAAATAGAAAGACAGGGCAGGCCTATTGACACTTTGACCCAGGCACCTTGTGACCGAAGGGCCACCAGGAAAAGATGCTTGATGGCAGAGTCAGATGAGCATCTGCCTTTGAAAATAAAGCATTTACCCCGCCTCTAAATAGGTGGAACATGGCATCTGCTGATGTACAGTGAATGTCCTGTTATGCCAAATTTTAAATAATACCTTAAAACCATGTAGCTAGAGGACCATTCTGGTGCCAGTAATACCCAAATGTACATCTGAGCCAGTAGAAAGAATGATCAATGCCGTATAATAATTATGATAATACTACTACTATTAATAATAATTATTATATCTTTTAACTTTTTTATTATATGGCACTTGATACAGCAGTTTTACCATTCCTAAGCACTGTAAAAAACAAGTGTTACTGGACTTAATGTTATCTTTTATATCAATGTAGAAGGATCAACGAAACAGACACAAATGGTCCTGCTGGCCTCCCCACTCAGTGTGTGCTTGCTTTAGATGTTTTGGATGATGTTCACACATGCTCCCACTTGAAATACTTTTGTTTTTCAAAGTGGTTCCTCCCAGGTTTTATTGTTGGTTTTCAGCAGGGTTCCGCTTTCATACGCCTTTCCCTTGCTGCCGAGTTTCCTTTTTATGATAAAAATTCCTTTTCTACCTGTCATAGTGTACGGTGCTACGGTGTGGTCACTAGTACAATGGCTGCAACTGCATTTTAGGGGCATACACTCACGAGCACCTAGTCGCTACCCCTCACCCGCCATCCTGTCATGGGTTACCCCTTTAACCAGACTCCTTAAGAAATCCTCCCCATCTTTCTTGTGTTGCATACAGCAAACAACACTTCCTAACTGAGAGTGTCATTTTCAAGCTGGGTCACACCGCATAAGCAGAAGATACAATTTAGTGAAACACATTCAAATACATTACAAATATCAGGCAGGAGAAGGAGATGCTCGCTGAGATAGGGAACAGCCACAGTGTGAGGAGAAACTAAATATAAAGTGATGTTTTCAAATGAAAATTAGCTATGTTTGCAATATGCATAATGTGTTAAATATAGTTCGACATTTTTGTTCAAGCTCATGTTTATGTATAGAAATGTGTATGAATTGAGCAGAGATATTTAACGAAATATGCCAACAATAACTTATTTCTGCTGAAGTGTGTTAGTACATGCTTTGTTAAGTTAAGCACCTTTAAAATATTTGTTTGATTCCTTTACTTTGCGAATCTCATTATATATTGCCTAAATCCTTTATATAAATATCTGTGATTGTATTTAGTCTTGGAATAAAAACAAAAATATAGCACATTTGAAGCAGACTGACAGTGTTATTCTATGTAGATTCTAATGAGGAAAACACAAGACGGTCGAAGGTGGAATCAAAGAAAACTGAAGGTGATGCCTTGACATTTCAGTTTCATTTCTGTAACCATGGTAACATCATTGCATGAGAAATGGCAATCTGATGCATTTAATTACTACTGTAAAACGGGAAATTATATGACTGTATTGTTAATGTAGTATTTTGAAACTGGAATTTTAAATTACACGTGTGTTATTTTTACAGAAAGGGCTGCAGTCACCTTTCAATAATAATGCTCAAAGAATGCAATACTGTGAGGGCAGGTTACTCCTGATTCTTTTTATTCTCACGCTTGTATCTAGCTGACTGTAGTATTTTTACAAGTCAGTGTATTTTTGAAAAAAATATGTAATAGTCTTTAGCAGTGGGCCTTCCTTAAAGTGTATTAGAGAGTTGTATTTTCAGCTCAACCAATAAATCACATTTGAAAATATAAACAGAAAACGTGGAGGGTACACATACACAAGAGAGCAGTAGCAGGTAGGGAGGGGAGTGGCAGGAGAATACAACTGGAAAGAAGTCGAGATTCTGAGAACAGTTGTGGTATTGAAGAGAGACATCCTTAAGTCGGGTGTAAATGCATGAGACGAACCTTCAGGTGTTTCCGTAGGTAGGAAGGCTGGGCCAACTTCTGAATCTCTGGACTATGGCATTCCGGGCAGTGGTGCCAGCTGTAGGAAGCAAATGTTTCTTGATGAAGGATGTTCTGAATCTAGAGACCTCAGTCACTAGACTGCCAGTTTCTGGGGTACCTGAGCCCACCAGCGATTGGCAGTACTTTTGACAAACTGTGATGATTGTTGAATTAATTCATCTTCTAAACAAAGTTTGAATTGGATTCTTTCATCACATGGCAGCCAGAGCGATTCACAGAGTATGTTGTACAACCTCTTGTTTTATATTGTTATGCTAAGGTGTCTAGGGCACTGCTCTACAGACACTAGAAGGCACTTCACGGTGCTTTAAGGTGATCAATGACCTAAAGAGGAGAGATCGTCCCTCCTCCCTCCAATGAACCGTGCACTAACCCCAAGTGAGATAACTAAAAAGTGGTACCTGAGCTGTCCCTTAGCTATTTGGCAAGTAAAACCATAAACCGCTGCTGGAGCAAAATGGTGTTACATGCATTCTCTAGATTCAGGCAAACTACTGTCACTAAATGTAGCGACTGGGTGCATACCCCTTCTGTGAAACTGGCCATGTGCGCCTCTGTGGAAACCACCCATCAATAAGATATCTAAGTCCACCTTACTCGTGGCCCAATGGGGCAATAGTTAGTGCACCTGTTAAAATGTGATACACCATGGATCGTAATATAACAGGAACAATATTTATCACCTATTACAAATTTGGCCCTTTAACATGAGACATCACATGTGACTTTTAATGGTTTCCATAACAAAATCCACATGTACTTGTACTTACCAGATAATTTCCCTTCCGTACATTTTGGTAGGCTTGACTTGCTACAATGTACCTGGGGAAATTGCAGGATGTGTGGTAAATACTACAAAGCTTGTAATTCAGATATCTCCACAAACAAGCGAGTGTGCAGGTATTGGAAAAGAATAAGGACCATAAACACCAACTGAACAAGCATTGGCAAACCTATTTGGTCACCCATAACATGTAACCATGAAAGTTCCCACTCTGTTCTTTCACAATGGTATAGCTCATAAATACAAATATCCCACTTGTCTTATGTGAGCCACCCAGTTATAATGATACTTAGACAGAAATATAACTTCTATGAAAAATAATTTATTTCACATTTGTTCCCATGCATTTTTGGAACATTATTTTATAATCTATACACATAACATTTTCACAAACCTATACAAATTACATTTAACTTCTAGTTTTATTTAGGGTATGCCTATTTCAACTTAACAGAAAGTTTACTCCAAAGAGCCTAGAGCAGTGCCCGCACATACCCCACCACACATTAAAATAACTCAATCACTCATTAGCATGCTTCAGTCAACGGTGTTAGTGAGGTTGATCTCAACCCTGTGGTTCTTTGGTCAGGCATTTTGATACGTTTTTACATTGATTAGCTGATGTGAGGAGAGGGTGTCTATATCATGATTGAAGCATGCTAGTGAGTGAATAAAACAAGAAAATAAATGTAAAATGTATATTTTTGTGAAAATGTAATGTGTATAGGATGGCCATTTTAGAAAGACAAATAAAAAAAACAGAAAGAAAAAAAGAACAAAAGAAGCGAGCAGGTGGAGGAGCGTACTGCCACCAGGCCTTTGCTGAAATAATTTTTGGAAACATACAAATAAAGCAAATAGGATCAGGATGGATGAAGAGCATTAAAGAGCAGGGATTGAAGTGGCTGGCAGTAGTGTGAGGCTGCTGCCGGTCCCTCACACAGTGTATGAAGAAGAAAAACACTGAAGCGGGAAGGACCAGGGAACAGCTATGGGTAAGCGGTGGAGGAGAGAAAGCAGTGGTTGCTGTTGAGCATACCAGGATGTAGAGAGAGAAAGAGTGAGAGGAAAGCGGAAAACCAAATTAAAAAAAATAGTTCCTTGACATCAGCAGCGGAAGAATAGAACTCAGCAGATCAAAAGTCAGCTTAAAGAATAAATGCTCCAAGGCAGGGACAGTAACAAGTATGGGAGGAAAGCCATGAAATAAAGAGAATACAACTGACCCACACAAGCCATCCATCCAACCATAAGCAACAACTGACGCAATGTCAAGTCACTGAAATTATTCCGAAGTGGAGGACCAAGAGTTTACAAAATCATTTAGCTAGAAAATGGAAACTAAGCAGTCTTTAGCAGTATTATTTTGTTTGTCATTTTAACCATGAACGTCAATTCACCAAAATGCCAGATGTATCAGAAGTGACATCACACGCTTTTTGACCTTCAATTTCACTCATACACATATTTACACATACACACATTTATACTTACACACATACTCTCTTTCATTTAAACACACCCACCCCCCCAAGCACACATACAGCATACATTTAAAAGCATTTTTTACTTATCTCAGCTGCCAGGGAAGGTTATAGTCCAGCTAACTGTACTCCTTTTTTTAATTACACCAACAGTGAATAATGAAACAATATTCACTGTTAGTGTAATAAAAAAGACGTCCATAAGAACGAGCTGCCACTATGTACCTGGAATTGATTTTGCCACCTCTGAGGCCGGGGTCTCAAAGACAGTGCCAGGTGCCAGGGGTTGCAAAGGCATGGGCGTAGCTCGGTGGTGGAGCGTTTGGGATGTTGCACCCCCCTAGTAAATCTATTCTCTCGTAAATAGATGGGTACAGGTGTGTTTAATCGGGTATGGTGAGGAGTCTGTCGGATTTCACCTGGGATTTTTATACACACACACTCTCTCTGTCTCTCATCCAGGTTTTATTGGCCTTAAACAATGTTGGTTATTTTACAAAATATTGTGTTTTAAATACCCCTTACAATCTGCACTCCACCCCCCTTTCCACCCCCTCTGACTTCTCTTCTGCACTGTTTCTATTGCAATGCATTTTAATCTGTTATGCCAGCATGGTTGTCTGAAAACCTAAAGCTCACCCACCACGTAATCTTACTGACCAAACTACGCCCCATGCAAAGGGCAAGCCAGGGGTCACAGATGTGATGCCTGGCGACCACTAAATGACGTCCATGAGTTAAAAGCTATTAAAACTGTGGGCAAAGTTTGCTACTCAGTGTAATGCCTGAATACAGCATTTAGCAAATGAACGTGGACCAGTTAACTTCTGCAAAGGGTCAGACAATGCACTGAACCATCTGTTGTGCTTTCTATTTAGTATCTTTTGATCAGTGTGAGCTGGGAACATATTTTCGTGAAATATGTAAATTAGGATGATGGCAAATGTGGCATAATTAGGTGGAATATGCCACCCCTGTATAATCATAATTCCAGTGCACCTACCCAAAGCTCACTATATCTAGGGGCATATTTATACTCCGTTTGCGCCGGAATTGCGTCGTTTTTTTTGACGCAATTTTGACGCAAAACTAACTCCATATTTATACTTTGGCGTTAGACGCGTCTAGCGCCAAAGTCCATGGAGTTAGCGTCGTTTTTTAGCGTGGACACCTACTTTGCGTTAATTATATGCAAGGTAGGCGTTCCCGTCTAAAAAATCTACTCCGAGGCATGTGCGTCGGATTTATACTCCCGGGCAAAATTCACGCCCGGGAGTGGGCGGGTCAAAAAAAATGACGTACGGCCGCTTTTGCGCCGTTTTTTTGCGCCTGCAAAAGGCAGGCGTTAAGGGACCTGTGGGCTCTGAAGGAGCCCAGAGGTGCCCCCCCATGCCCCCAGGGACACCCCCTGTCACCCATGCCCACCCCAGGAGGACACCCAAGGCTGGAGGGACCCATCCCAGGGACATTAAGGTAAGTTCAGGTAAGTGTTTTTTAAATTTTTTTTTGTGGCATAGGGGGGCCTGATTTGTGCCCCCCTACATGCCACTATGCCCAATGGCCATGCCCAGGGGACAGAAGTCCCCTGGGCATGGCCATTGGGCAAGGGGGCATGACTCCTGTCTTTGCTAAGACAGGAGTCATTTCTATGGGGGTTGGGAGTGAAAAAAAATGGCGCAAATCGGGTTGAGGCGAAAAAATTGCCTCAACCTGACTTGCCCCATTTCTTGACGCCCAAGCCCCATATCCCCCTACGCCGGCGCTGCCTGGTGTACGTCGTTTTTTTTTAACGCACACCAGACGGCGCCGGTGGCTAACGCCAGCTAACGTCATTCAATAAATACGGCGCCCGCATGGTGCTTCAGAATGGCGTTAGCCAGTCCTAATTTTTTGGACGCAAAACTGCGTTGGCGCAATTTTGATTCAAAAAGTATCAATATGGGCCCTAATGTTTTATACAGGGCTGCTTGATTCAGAAGCGACACCACAAAGACACGTCTTGAACTACCTTGGACCCTTTGCTCTCACCAAAAGTCTTTCCTTTTACGGAATCACCCCCGATGGCTGTCACTCTAATGTCATGCTTTTTAATCTAACTCATTTACTCACTCACTTTCAAGCTGGGGTACGCCAACACCTACTCACTCATAATTTTACAAGCACCAAGAACACAGACAGGCTGGTGAAATCCGAGGAATTTATTAAAACCTAGTCGTCCAGGCAAACCATCCAGCACATGAATCAGTTTGGCAGATTATACCGCTGTTTCATAAACACACAATCTCACACACACACAGGCACCTTATGTTGACTTACCCACGGTGTGTTTCCCACCAGCGCAGCTTCCCATCCTTCCCCTGTCCCAATACATGTGCCTTTCTCAGGTAGGGTGAGCAGCAGGCTCCGAGAGGGGAAGTGGAGACGGGACATACAGCAAGAAAGTGTGCTGAAACTAGGAAATATAAACAGCATTGGAACAAGAGGTGGATCGTGTACTCCTGTCCTCCCACTTCAAACACTTTTTAGGTTTCGTCTGGGCAGTGATTGCGCTGTGCTTTTGAAATCTATCTTATTCAATATAAATCTTAAAAGAGGCTTACATCCCACCCTTGATTTTCATTAGTTCCTATGCTTGCCACTTACATTCCCTCTGTTTCTAATGGCTACAGCATAATTCGTACATTTACCAATGCTTGTTCCTTGAGTGTTTGCTTTTATCACTGTGGGGAGGTCCAAGTACTGTTTTCATACGCTTTTAGGGAACTCTTTTCTTTAGATTTTGCGTGCAAGGCGCTTGCTTTGATTGTCCTCCTCACTTTCCCTAATCTCTCCATGGCTGCACGCATTTCAATCATGCTTGTTTTTTACTTTTCCCTTCGCTGTGTCACATATCACAGCCGGGGGTGCTGTTTGCGTGTCTGTGAGAAGCGCTGCACAATTTAAGTGAGTGATTGTTCTGTCGCGCAACTGATGGCACTGCGCAGAGAGTGCAAGAACTATTGATTCTCGTACATTTTGTTCAAGGACACAACAAGGATTCCCAGGAGCGCGTGAGCACGGTGTGTCAGGAACAATTTCAGAGCACAAAGCTTCAGTGTTGTGGTGAGGCGTTTAAGTTCGGTCATTGTAGCGCCTACACCTCTCTGTCACATTAAGGGCCATATGTACGAAAGCTTTTTCCCATAGACACAGAATAGGTAAAATCCTTTCGTACATGTGGCCCTAAGTCACTTTACGTGCAATTACACACCCAGCCCACAGATGCAGCAGAGCTGTTCCGCGACTGGTCGCCTCGAAGCTGTTGAGGCACGAACTACTCCATTGAGACAGCCTTCGTGATTTTCTGAACACCGGCCATCTGGACTTCATGCAGAATGCTTGAAGGAATTTATTCCAGAAACCCAAGCAGATCCCGATTGTGTCACACAACCTCCTCATGTATAGCACAAGCTCCTCTTGTCTGGGCGAGCTGATATCGTTGGGGAGATTAGGGGTTACATTAGTTCGACCAGGTTGTCAAACCTAAAAACAAGGACAGGCCAACAGAATTAGGACGAAAAGTGTGTGTGTGTGTGTACACGTGCTCTCTCTCTCTCTCTCTCTCTGTCTGCCACTTATTAAACACTTTTAACTGTGACAGGATCTCCTCCCTGCCCCCAATGCCCTCTTCCTCTCTGCAGGTTTATGAACTGAAGGTCCAGTTAAACTACTGCTGTGCTGCTTGAATGAGACTGATGCAGCAGCAGTCTCCGGAAAAATTATCTATATTTCACCAAACTAGGACTGTCCGGAAAGATCAGGGACATCTCGTCACCCTACTTGTACCTATATGACAGAGTAGATGGGAAAAGATCAATCAAACGCCATACATTTTGTTCCACTTCAGAAAGTTTTCTGTTGCCACAGAAAAGAAAGAGCAGATTGAAAGTCGTGCCATGTCACATGAGTTTAGCATTCTCAGGTTTGCTTTGCATTCTGGGACTTGTAGTCTTTTATTTATTATGATCAATTCAAGCCACAATGACCAGAAAGCAAATGATAAAGGCTATAGTGAATAAAGGAACGTGTTTCTGTGGTGTGACCGTGGGGGAAATACACATAAATCAGAACTATAAATCATTTTCATTTCCTACACTTTGAACCAATAATGTAACGTTCAGAGCCCCTTTTCAGTATCAATACAGTTATTTGAATTGTGCAAAGCACATTCAAAGGCTATAAGACAAAAACAAACAAATATACTATTATTAAGTAACACATGTCCTCCTGGCTTCCCCACAGTTATGCATTAATGGAGCCCAGGGAACGTTCCAGGGCCTGAGAATGTGCACCTATGTTGCTCCCCATTCCTTTATTGCATGCCAAGATGAATTTTGAGCAGGGCTACTGAAATTATGTGGCAGGTGAGGACCAAATTATGCAGCAGGGTTGACTAAATTATGTGGAAAGGAAAGCCAAATTATGCTGCTTAATGTGGCAAGTTTTGTGATAGCATTACTTCATTTTTAGGCAGTACGACAGTGGAGAACATGCAGTGACACATTTGAAATGCAACTTTACACCCACCTGCCACACTTGTCGCATTTGCCTGTTAGACTGCCTGGTGGTTCCTTCCGAGCGTGAGCTTGTCTCTTTAAGCCATATCACATTGAAGCATGCACTACTGTGCGACGTGTAAAAAACACTGACAAAGCTAATAGATTTTGAATAGGTGAAGCCTGTTGGCTTTGCCATTGCTTGTTAATTTTCTTTGCTTGTGTTTTTTTGGGTTTGGTGTTATCTAAGACGTTTTGATTTTAGGAAAGTGAGACCATGATATACTTGTCTATAGGAGCTTTCAGCCAGCCCTCTTCATCATTGGTCAGTCATTGTGTCATTTAGATTTTTCTACCACTCGTTACACCATACTGTGTGGGGCAATGGGTCAGTCCACTTCTGTCTTCGGCTAACTTCACTCTGAGTTGTTCTTCACAAGGAGTACATCCCACACCAAATAGCACCCCTAATGCCAGAGGGTACTATAGCAATGTGTGCTTTTCGAGATGAAAAATGCATCTGCTGTCAGGCAATTATTTTTTATTTATATTGTGGGGAGCCCATCAGCTCCCCCAGGAATCACGTTTTACAAAAGCCATGGAGAAACAAAACAAGCACTGGCAAAGCCAAAACTCTATCAGCTAATGCCATTACTTTTGGCTCTGCCCACACTTGTTTTTTAACTTGATTCATCCATGACTCCATGGTTCTCTTCCCAGAATTTAGACTTTTTAGATCTTTCGCATGCACCTACGGTAGGCTATGCTCTTGCAGTTTGGTGCTGGTGAGGAATTGACCAGTACTGAGGTTGCAGTGGCCACAAACAGCCTTGAACACCCAATGACAATACCGTTCACCTCACCCATCTGCAGTGTTATAGGTTACTCTTACAATCAACCACAGCTTTATAAAGCTATTTATATGCAGAAAGTGAAATAAAGTTACCAATGCAAGCAGTCTGGCTGCCGGGTCGAGAAAGAAACCTCCTACTGTAATCATATGTAAAACAGTGATAAATATGTTCGCGCTTTGCAGACCTCCAGTAAGACCCTCTGTTACTGGCACAAAACATTGACAGACTATCCATACCTCAGAGCCCCCTTATCCCTCACAAAGAAGGCTTCTTTGACCATCCATGAAGAGGTTCCACAAGGATCTGGGACTTTGAATCAAAGATTATGTACTTAGATGTGTGCATGTTGAGGTAAATGGGAGGGAGTTGGGTGGTGTGAGGGATTGCTCACTAAAAGGAGGGGTATAGCTAAGAATCTGAGGACATCTAAGGCTTTTCTCTCTATAAGCTGATGGGGAAAATTTGGACGTGGAAAAGCAGGTAAACAGGGGTCAATGGGGAAGCATGTAAGTTAACGAATGAATAGCGTGTTATTAAGGATATGGGTGTTAGCTCATAGTGCAATTCTATGTTTCCCCACATCACATATCTTGTACGCGGAGTCCAGGAAACTCAGGGTACAGGGAAGGGAAAATGAATATCATGATGGATTCACTCCTGCACCCTTCTTCATTCAAGATTTCTACTGCACCCTTCACATCCCCTTCGACTAGACTGATCCTGTTATACCACTGCGTTCAGAGTGCTTCCCTCAGTGGGAAGGGCACAGGATCATCTTGCACAGGCATGTCACCCATGACAGAATTTCCTCAACCTCACCAGACAGCAGTGCAGAAGACATGGATCTCAAACATATCTGTTCGATGCAGCTCTTCTGTTATTCTCCATGTTGCAGACCTTGTCAGGACAATGGTCCCGAGGGACTTTTTTTGTAGGAATTTGGAACTCTTTCAAGCATGTATCATCAGTAATAGTAGCAAAAATTTTTAGCGCCTTCGCTCATCAGAATGTCACTGCTTCACCAACTGCCAAGGGGATAGACATTTGTAATTTGTGTCATCTAAGTTGCGCACCAAGGAAAAGTGGGACTTAGCCACAATAATTTGGCACAGGACAGCGCCACTAGGCTTCTTGCTGCATCAAAAGAAAAGGGCATGGATGCATTGTATCTATGAGATATGGTGCATTCCTGTCCTATTCAACTGCATTAGTGCACAATTGGCTGCCACGTGACAACAAAGGCACCTTTGCACCATGGTGTATGGGTATCTGTGTTGTAGGAATGATTGTTTTTGTGCAGGGACACCTTGCACTGTGTTGCCTTACTTCATATCTACAAGGCCATAAAAAGCCACATAAAGAGGCTTTGCTTGGCCTTGTAGATATGGATCTGCAGCGTGTACCACAGGTGCATCACAAAAAGTGACACACCGAGAGCGCAAGCCACTCGTAAAGATGCCCCAATGTTCTGAACTGTTCCCTAAGTGACTGATGATCCAGTTTGATTTTTTTTCATACTATGAGTGACTGCAGGACTCCATAATGTTTTCTCATGATCCTGTGTCTTCGGTGCGAGACCCCTTTCATTTCAGTGTGGAAAACATGTTATCGAACATGTAACAAGAGATGAACTGTGATTCCATCAAATTCATGTTTCTAGCATATCCTTCCCTTCTGTAAATGTGTCATGAAGTTATAATAATCAAACTTATGCAAAAACACATTCAGGGATTCTTTTTAGCAGTTATTCCAGGGATGCCATAAACACTGTGAGCTTTTTGCTTTACAATGCTATTATTTTATTGTATTCAATTGTTTTTATGCATTTTTATTTTCATTTTAGTTTAAAGCTTTGAGGTTCTTTACATTCATGCAGGACAGTTCCACCATAGCTTCAGTTTCTATTTTAGTAAGGCTGTCTGCGCTTTAGTTCACTTTATGCATTTTTTGCCTTCATTTGCAGGACTTGAGAAAGCGGTATTCATGCCTAAATACCCTTTAATCAGAATTGTTACACTATTGGATGCCACAAGACTAGTATATATATATCCTCTCAATATCTACTTTTTAAGGTTTTAGATGTAGGTACTCAAAGTAAACATGAGTCAAAGTGACTCAAATGCTTAAGGACTTTTTACATAGGTTATGTGTTTAGCATCCCACTGGTTTAGTCTGGTTATGTCCAATGTCTTAAAATTCTCATTAGATTTTGCAATGCAGGCTAAAGGTCAGGCTCAATCGTATATAAGCCCCTAAACCTGACCACTGAGGAGAGATAAAGTCCTTGCCTCCTATATTTGACTGCTAGGGGAAAGATCAGATAAGATCTCTACACCATGGCAACATCTGTCATCGCCACTCATGTTTGCTGGAGCCTCAGCAGAACTCCTGCACACCTGTGGATTTGCATGGGGTCTACTCAGTCAAGCCATGCTACATTGCACCAGGACATGAGCTGTATCCTGCTGATACTGGTGCACCACTGCTCATGTTCCCTGCTGCACATGCTCCTGTCGCTTCCCTCTGACCTCAGGCGGGTTTCCCTGCTCCTCAATAGACCACAACTACATTAGCCGCCTTAGTGCCATCTTGGTGCCATCTTGGTTTCCTTCCATGAATGGACTGTGGTGAGTTCATTCATTACATAGATCTGCTACCTGATTGTTATTCATCACAAACTGTGGGCACATTTGAAGGTCATTTATTCCTAGTTTCTCATCTGACGCCACCCTTAAACCAACCATCCTAAAGAGACTTTCCCACACTTCTGCCACATCTGTCCAACACAAATGCCTTACTGAAAAGTTCATTTAGCAGCTTTGGGACCCACAGAGCCTCACCAATAACTTAGTATAAGAGGAAACCAAGTGAAACACCTTAAAATCGTTTGGAAATATCCAGCTCACAGGACGATTGCCAGAATATTGAGAACGATCCATGGCATGGAGATTTTGGAAATATGCTGTGATTTTTTTAGAATGAAACTCAGTTATATTTGCAGAAATTGTTGAAAATTAGCTCATGTTTTACATTTTTATTAAGGGAAACGTTTATCGGAGTAAGTGAATATGGATTCAAAAAGAAATATCTAATTGTATACGGTAACAATAACTCATTTATCCAGAGGTGCCTTAATACATGCTTTGCTAAAATGCACAATTATGACTGTTTTGCTTATTGTATTTAATTTCTTTACCTCTATAATAGTAATTTGCCAGAAACCTTTTATATGAGTATTTGTCAATGTCTTATGCTTTATAATGAAACAAAAGCGCAGCACATTTAAAGCAGACTAATAATAATGTATTTTATGCAGATTCTGATGAGGAAGTGTTAAAGGGGTCGAAGGTGGATTCAAAGAAAACTGAAGGTGATGCCTTGACATTTTAGTTTTGTTTCTGTAACCATGGTGACATCACTAAGTGAAGAAGTACCATTCTGATGCATTTTAATGCCACGGAAAACCAGGAAGTTGTGTGACTGTATTGTTAATATAGCATTTTAAAACTGGAAATGTAATTTTAGAGCAGTTGCATTTTTCAGAGGAGCATTTGTTTGATTGCCATATTTTTACAGTTAAATCCCCTTCTTTTGTCAAGTTTGAATAATAACGCTCAAAACATGCAAGATTGTGAGGGCAGGTGACCGTTGCATTATTGGCCATACATGAGTAGCCGACAGATTATGTTTCTAAATGTAGAAAATTCGAACTTGGCATGAAAATTGGAAAATAGGTTTGTTGCGGACTGGGTCCTGTGTTTGTTTCCACCTAGCAAATTACTTGCAGCCCCTGTGCATGCTTCCAGGTCATTCTTTCCAGATTCACAGACAATATATTGCCTGGTTCCAAATGACCATCCAGTAGGGTAGCAAGGATGCTATGGGCAATTATTAGGGCTCAGGGCTCTGGACCCTGGTTCCACTGTACATGCTATTCCTACAGTAGACAACGCCCTTGTTACCAGCTGTGGCTGGCCATGGGACAGAATAAGGAATATTCGCCACGTAGGCAGTGTGCAAAGTCGTCCTGTCCTCTGGCAACAGAGTGATCTTTCATATGTCTATTGCACAATATCACCCATTGCTATTGACTGTTGCACTTGTCACTCCTGCCTGCTTTGCTTGCAACGCTCACTGTGGCTCCTTCGCTCAAATTAAAGCTCTGTTTTCCTACCCCACGAAACAATTGACACATGTTGCACAAGGTAGAAACAGTGTGATGTACTGATGCGTGTCCCTTCCTCTATTCCTGTCTGGCTTATATGGTCCATTCCTGTCCTCTCCTTGCGCTGGCGCACTGTGTGCTGCCTAGCGCCAATGCAGCACCTTGCACAATGATGCAAGGTGCCTGCATTGCAGGCAGGTTTGTTTTTGTGCAAGAGGGGACACTTTCCTGCATAAAACAATCCTCTGAGGCTTTTTCCTCTTTCTACGTGTAGCATTTTGACTCATTCTCAGGTCTCCGAATCATGACTTATCTGGAATTGCATGACAATCCATGGGTGGAAGTGTGAGAAGCATGAGAACACCCATGCTCCACCCATGGAAGATCTTCGCAATGCAGAGTAACACAAGCCAGAAACTTGTGCTGCCTTGCTTTACTCCAGATTTACCAGCCCATGAAGGGCTTGCGGCAAGGTTTAGCAGACCTCCAGTGAGACCTCTGTTAGTGGCACAAAACAGCGACAGACGGCAGGCTATCATACCTCAGAGCCCCATTGTCCCTCAGAAAGAAGGTCTCTTTGACCACCCAAGCAGAGTTTCCACAAGGATCTTGGACTGTGAATCAAGTATTATGTAGTCAGATGGGTGCATGTTGGGGTAACCAGTAGGGAGTTGGGTGGTGTGAGGGATTACTCACAAAAGTAGGGGTATAGCTAAGAATCTGAGGACATCTAAGGCTTTTCTCTCTTTAAGCTGATGAGGGAAATTTAGACATGGAAAAGCAGGTAAACAGGGGTCAATGGGAAAGCATGTAAATGAATGAATGAATAGCATGTTATTAAGGTTATGGGTGTAAGCCCCATAATGCAGTCTCATGTTTCCCCACATCACATATCTTGTATGCTGAGTTCACTACAATCAGGGTACAGGGAAGGGAAAATGAATATCATGCTGGATTCACTCCCGCACCCTTCTTCATTCAAGATTTCTACTGCACCCTTCACATCCCCTTCCACTAGACTGATCCCGTTATACCACTGCACTCAGAGTGCTTCCCTCAGTGGGAAGGGCACAGGATCATCTTGCACAGGCATGTCACCCATGACAGAGTTTCCACAACCTCACCAGACAGCAGTGCAGAAGACATGGATTGCAAACATATCTGTTGGACACAGCTCCTCTGTTATTCTCCATGTTGCAGAACCTGTCAGGACAATGGTCCCCAGGGACTTTTTCTGTAGGAATTTGAATCTCTTTCAAGCATGTATCATCAGTAATGGTAGCAAAATTCTCTAGCGCCTTCGCTCAGCAGAAGGTCACTGCATCACCAACTGCCAGGGGGTAGACATTTGTAATTTGTGTCATCTAAGTTCGCACCAAGGAACAGTGGGGCTTAGCCACAATATTTTGGCACAGGGCAGCGCCGCGAGGCTTCTTGCTGCATCAAAAGAAAATGGCAAGAATGCACTGCATCTATGAGATATGGTGCATTCCTGTCCTCTTTAATTACACTGGTGCTCAATTGGCTGCCACGCGACAACAAAGGCACCTTTGCACCATGGTGTATGGGTGTCTGTGTTGTAGCACTGATTGTTATTGTGCAGGAAGGTATACCTTCCTGCACAAAAACAATCAACGGAGGCATTTTCCTCCTTCTGTGTGTGCTGCACAATGCAGCACACATAGATGGGAAGAACAAGGAGAAATAAAGTTATTTTTTGGGAGGCGTAGGCTTTTGATGCATTCCTAGATTTACAAATCCTTGTAAATCTGGAAATGCTTTAAAATCCATGGGTGGTACCACATGAAATGCCTCTGACACAGAGTGAGGCAACGCGGCGACTTGCGCTGCATTGCCTTACTCCATATCTACAAGTCCATGAAAAGCCACACAAAGAGGCTTTGCGTGGCCTTGTAGATATAGGTCTGCAGCCTGTGCCACAGGTGCATCATAAAAAGTGGCACCCCGGAAGCGGAAGCCACTCGTAAAGATGCCCCAGTGTTCTGAACTGTTCTCTAGGTGACTCGTGATCCAGTTTGAGTGACTGCAGGGCTCTATAAGGTTTTCTTATGATCTCATGTCTTCCAGTTCAGAGCCCCCTTTCATTTCAGTATGGTTAACATGTTATCAAACACGTAACAAGCGATGAACTGGGATTCCATCAAATGCATGTTTCTAGCATATTCTTCTCTTCTGTAAATGTGTCACGAAGTTTTGATAATCAAGATTATGCAAAAACACATTCAGTGATTTTTTTTAGAAGTTATTCCAGGGATGCCATAAACACTGTGACCATTTGCCTTACATTTCTATTATTTTATTTATTTTAATCAATTTTGTTCATGATTCTTTATTTTCATTTTAGTTGAATGCTTTGAGGTTCTTACATTCATGCAGAACAGTTCCATTTTAGCTGCAGTTTCTATTTTAGTAAGGCTGTCTGCACTTTAGTTCACTTTCAGCATTTTTGTCATCTTTTGCAGGACTTGAGAAAGTGGTATTAATGTCTAAATACACTTTAATCAGAATTGTTATACTATTGGGTGCCACAAGGCTAGTATATATATATATATATCTCGATATCTGCATCTCAATATTTTAAAAATAGGTACTCAAAGTAAACATGAGTAAAAGGGGACACAAATACTTAAGGACTTTTTACATAGGTTATGTGTTTAGCATCCCACTGGTTTAGTCTGGTTATGTCTAATGTCTTACAATTCTCATTTGATTTTGCAATGCAGACTAAAAGTCAGGCTCAGTCGTATATAAGCCCCTAAACTTGACCACTGAGGAGAGATAAAGTCCTTGCCTCCTATATTTGACTGCTAGGGGAATAATCAGATACGATCTCTACACCATGGCATCATCTGTCATCGCCACTCATGTTTGCTGGAGCCTCAGCAAAACTCCTGCACACCTGTGGATTTGCATGGGCTCTACTCAGTCAAGCCGTGCCACATTGCACCAGGACATGAGCTGTATCCTGCTGATACTGGTGCACCGCTGTTCATGTTCCCTGCTGCACATGCTCCTGTCACTTCCCTCTGACCTCAAGTGAGTTTCCCTGCTCCCCAATAGATCACAACCGTATTAGCCTCCTTAGTGCCATCTTGGTGCCATCTTGGTTTCCTTCTATGAAAGGACTGTGGTGAATTAATTCACTGCATAGATCTGCCACATGACTAATTTTTTCCTAGTTTCTCATCTGACTCCACCCATTAACCAACCATCTTCAGGAGACTCCCAAATTTCTGCCACATCTGTCAAACACAAATCCCTTACTGAAAAGTTAATTTAGTAGCTTTGGAACCCACATAGCATCACCAGCAACTTAGGCCCATATTTATACTTTTTTAGAGCCGCATTTGCGTCGCTTTTTAACGCAAAAGTGGGCCAAACTTACAAAATACAACTGTATTTTGTAAGTTTGCGCCGCTTTTGCGTCAAAAAATTACGCTAATACGGTGCTAAAAAAGTTTAAATATGGGCCTTAGTATAAAAGTGAAACACCTTAAAATCGGTTGGAAATATTCAGTTCACAAGACGATTGCCAGAATATTGACAATTTGTTGTGAATTTTTTAGAATGAAACTCGGTTATGTTTGCAGTATTGAAATTGTTTAAAATTAGCTCATGTTTTCAATTTTTTGTTCACGGAAACTTTTATGGAAGTAAGTATATGGACTCAAAAAGAGATAGCAGATAGTCTATCCAGAGGTGCCTTAGTACATGCTTTGCTAAAATGCACAATTTTTACAGTTTTGCTTATTGAGTTTAATTTCTTTACAACTATAATAGCAATTTGACAGAACCCTTTTATAGGAGTGTTTGTCAATGTCTTATGCTTTATAATAAAACAAAAGCGTAGCACACTTAAAGCAGACTGATTCTAATTTATTTTATGCAGATTCTGACGAGGAAGTGTTAAAGGAGTCGATGGTGGATTCTAAGAAAACTGAAGGTGAAGCCTTGACATTTTTTTTTTCTGTAACCATGGTGACATCACTAAATGAAAAATTGTTATTGTGAGGCATTTGATTGCCATGGAAAAACATTTTTAGAGAGCATTTGTTTAATTGCCTTATTTTTACAGTTAAACCCCCTTCTTTTGTCAGGTTTGAATAATAACGCTAGAAACATGCAACATTGGGAGGGCAGGTGACCATAGCATTAATGGCCTTCCATGAGCAGCCAACACACTGTTTATAAATGTAGAAAATTCGAACTTGACATGAAAATTAGAAAATAGGTTTGTTGCGGACTGGGTCCTGTGTTTGTTTCTACCTAGCGTATTACTTGCAGCTCCTGCACATAATTCCAGGTCATCCGTTCCAGATTCACAAACAATATATGGCCTTGTTCCAAAGTAGCACCACTAGGGTCGCAAGGATGCTATGGACACATATCAGGGTTCAGTGGGCTCCTCAGGGCTATGGACCCCAGTGCCGCTGTACCTGCTACACCTACAGTAGCCAAACCCTTGTGACCAGCTATTGCTGGCCATGGGAGAACATATGGAATTTTTGCCACGTACTGAGTGTGCAATGTCATCCTGTCCTCTGGCAACAGGGTGATCTTTCATATGTCTATTGCACAATATGCCACCCATTGTTATTGGCTGTAGCACTAGTCACCCTGCCTCCTTTGCTTGCAATGCTCATTGTGGCTCCTTCTCTCAAATTAAAGCTCTGTTTTCCCGCATAAAACAATCTTCTGAAGCTTTTTCCTCTTACTACTTGTAGCATCTTGACCCATTCCCAGGTCTACCACTCATGGTAAATCTGGGATTGCACGACAATCCAATGGTGGAAGCTTGAGAATCATGAGAACAGTATATTGTATTAACTATAAAGGTATTTACTTTGTAACAAACCTTTCTTTTTCTGACACAATGTAGACATCGATGGAGCTGTTGTTCCGTATGGTAAGTCTTTTTATATTTTATTTCAAATGTGAATTAATTTATATTCACTGAAGTAAATACTTGAACATTTCATTCATTTAGTGTTTTGCAAGGAGCTAAACATGTTGAAATTGAACATTTTAAGACATTTGTTGAACTTTGCCTGACATATCATTATTAAATATAATAGAGTTGCACTAGTTACTGCTTTTATATGGATCAGGTTTGCATTTACGATGCAAATTGTATGCAATCGAGTTGTTGGTTGCTGAACATAGCACGAAATCCAACAAGATGTGCTCTATATTTCCTGTTAGATAAAGAAATAAAGTTTCATAAAACTACTGAAAACAGTGACATGTGTATCTAAAAGAGCATCGTCCTCTGCTTTTTAGGTTAGAGCCTGTGAATGCATGTGCTAGCGCATGCGTCACACTTACAAGACTCTGTTGTGTACAGTAAAGGGTTTGGAACCCACCAGTCACTCACCATTTCATGGTTTGAGTGGCACTCTTCTTTACTGCCTCGTAATTCATCAAGACAGGTCTGGCATCATTTCCGTTCCTCTGTGTGGAGCAGGGACTAAGCACTGATTGATTCAACTAAATTAGTGCCCATCCACTGCTCCAGACATGATGTAGGTACTGCTTTATTCTTTTTAACTTCCAGAGCCCTGCAAGTAGAAGGCGTGTGACAGGCAAAAAGAAGCCCAGCAGCTCACCAAAATTGCAAAGTTGTATTTTTTTAAAGCTAACATTCTTTTATTTTGCCAAGTCATCTTTTCTCACTTTCCACTCATGTTTTCTTTTGTTTTTGCTTGTGGGCGCTCTTCTTAAAAGATGAGAATTAGCTTGTTTGAAATATTGCAGAGTGATATTTTTTCATTATTATGTGTAAATTCTGAAATTCTGCTTTAACACATAATCATGCAGTACACCTCAATCTGCCCCACTACAATCCACCCCACTTTACCCCATACCAATCCACCCCTCTCCAATCCAAGCCACTCACCCAATCCAATCCACTCCAAACCAGCCCACTCCAATCTTCCCAATCCACCCCAATCTAATCTGCCCCACTCCAATTCACCCCACTCTAAAACAATCTGCCCCACTCCAATCCAAAACAATATGCCCTGCTCTGATCCAAAACAATATGCCCCACTCCCATCTACCCCACTCCAGTCTTCCCCACTCATATCCAAAATAATATGCCCCACTTCAGTCCAAAACAATCTGACCAACTCCAATCTACTCCAATCCAAAACAATCTGCCCTACTGCAATCCAAAACAGTCTGCTTCACTCCAATCTGCCCCACTGCAATCCAAAACCATCTGCCCCACTCCAATCCCAAAAAATCTGCCCAACTCGAATCCACCTCACTCCAATGTGCCCCAATGTAATCAAAAACAATCTGCCCCACTCCAATCCCTATATTCCCATCTGCCCCACTTCAATCCAAAACAATCTGCCCCACTCAAATCTGCCCCACTTCAATCTGCCTCACTCTGATCCAAAACAATAAACCCCACTCCAATCCAATCCACCTCACCCCAATCCAAATCCACCCCACTCCATCCCAATTCACCCCACTCCAGTCCATCCAACTCCCATCATATCCATCTTGCGCCAACCCAATCCATCCTACTACTATCCACAGAATCCACCCTAATACAATCTGCCCCACTCCAATCCAAAACAATCTGCCCGCTCCAGTCTGCCCTACTCCAGTCCGAAACAATCTGCCCCACTCCAATCCAATACAATCTGTCCCCCTCCAATCCAGAACACTCTGCCCACTTCAATGCAAACAACCTGCCCAACTCCAATCTACCCCACTCCAAACTGCTGCACTCCAATCTGCCCCACTTTAATCCAAAACAACCTGCCCCACTCCAATCCAGAATAACCCACTCTATTCCAAAACAATCTGCCCCACTCCAGTCCTATTAACCTCACCCCAATACAATCCGACACACTCCATCCCAATTCACCTCACTACAATCTACCACAATCCACCCCACTGCAATCCAGTCCACCCTACATGAATCCAATCCACCACACACCAATCCAGTCCAGCCCAGTCCAATCCAATACTCCTCACCCCAATCCATTCCAGTCCAATCAACCTGACTCCAGTTCAATCTACCACACTGAAGATCGATCCACCCCACTCCAAACCAACACACCCCACTCCAATCCAATCCAATCCACCCACTCCAATACAATCCATTATAATTCACTTCACTTCAGTCCAATCCCATCCACATTAATCCACCCTACTCCATTCTAATCCGCCCCACTCCAAACCACCTTAATCTGCCCCAGCTTAATCCAGTACACCCCTCTCCAATCAACCCACCCCACATCAATCCACCCCAGTCCAATCCACTGCAATCCAATCCACCCCACTCCAGTCCAATCCACCACAATCTACTTCAGCCCACCCCACCCATTTAAATACATCCCAACCCAATTCAGTCTACCCCACCCTTATCCATTCTACCTCAATCCAATCCACCTCACTCCAATCCACTCAACTCCACCCCACCCCAATCCGATAAACCCCAATCCGACACACCCCAATCCAGTCTACCCCACTCCAGTCTAATTCACCCCACGCCAGTCCAGTCCACCTCACCTCACTGCAGTCCACCCCAGTCCAATCCACCCCACTCCAATCCACCCCACCCCACCCCACTTCAATCCATTCCATTCCAATCCACCCCACTTCACTCCAATCCACCCCACTCTACACCAATCCACCCACCCCATCCCAGTTCAGTCAACTGCACTGCAATCCAATCCACCCAGCCTACCCCACTCCAATCCACTCCACCCCACTACAATCCACCCCACCCTAATCCAGTCCACCGCACTCCAGTCCAATCCATCCACCCCACTGCACTCCAATTTACCCCACCTCAATGCAACCCACCCAACTCAATCCACTCCAATCCATCCCACCCCAAACTAATCCACTCCAATCCAATCCAACAGATCTCATCCCAATCCAATCCATCTCACTGTAGCACACCACACCCCAATCCAATCCACCCCACCACATTTCAATCCAACTCACACCAATCTAGTCCACCCCACCCCACTCTAATCCACCCCACTCACTCCAGTCCATCCATTCTATCCCAATTCAGTCCACTCAGCCCATCCCCGTTCAGTCCACCATTCTACAGTCCATACAGCCTGCCCCACTCCAGTCCATCCAACCCACCCCAATCCAACCCACACCAGCCCACTACAATCCAATCCACCGCACTTCAATCCATCCTATTCCAATCCACTCCACTCCACTCTAATCCCATCAACCCCACTCCAACACAACTCAACCCACTCAGTCAATCTAATCCAACCTAATCCACTTAATCAATCCCATTTTATGCCGATTCATTCCACCCCACTCTATTCCAATCCCATCCAGCCCACTACCTCAATACACTCCAACCCACTCCAAAACACCCTCTGCCATTGGGCCACTGAACTCTGCTCCCTTTATGACACTCTACTCATCCTACTTCGCTCTGCTATGTTCCAACAAATCGCTGTACGACACTGCTACCCCAATCCTCTCTGACACTCCACGCCACTAGGGCTCATATTTATACTCTGCGTCGAATTAGCGTCTTTTTTTTATGCTAATTCGACACAAACCTAACTCCATATTTATACTTTGGCGCTAGACATGTCTAGCGCCAAAGTTATGGAGTTAGCGTCATTTTTTACCGTGAAACCTACCGTGCGTCAATGAGATGCAAGTTAGGCATTCCCAGGCAAAAAATGACTCAAATGCCCTAACGCCTTATTTATCCTCCCATGCACAAATGGTGCACGGGAGGAAGGTGGGCCTAAATAATGGCGCAAAGCCTGCTTAGTGCCATTATTTAATGCCTAGGTGAGGGCAGGAGTTAGGGGACCTGTGGGCCCATTTCCATGGTCAGAGACCATGGAAACAGCCCACATGTGCCCTTCCCTGCCCCCAGGGACACCCCCACCCACCCGCATCCACACATGGAGGATACCTAAGGATGGGGGGGCCTAACCAGGTAGGTATTTTTAATTTTGTTTTCAAAGTGCCATGGGGGGGCCTAACTTGGGCCCCGCTACATGGCACTATGCCCAGTGGCCATGCCTAGGGGACGTAAGCCCCCTGGGCATGGCTATTGCTTGAGGGGCATGATTCCTGTCTTTACTAAGTCAGGAGTCATGTCCAGGGGGGTTGTGCCTCAAAAAAATGACGCTAGTCAGGTTAGAGTCATTTTTCTTTACTCTAACCTGACTACCGCCATTCTTTCACGCACAACTTCCAGGTTTCCCTTCGCCTCCCCTACCCGGTTAGCATGATGTATTTTGAATCTAACCAGGCCTTAGCGCCACCTTGGCCCATCCCTTAAATATGGCGCCTGGCTGGAGTCCTAAATCTGCCCCTAAGTTTAGCCATGCTGAACAGCAGCCACACTGGTGTACAGCATGGCAAAACACATTGCCAAAGCCAGTAGCTCGTGTATAGGCGAGACCTATTGGCTTTGCTAATGCTTGTTATGTGTAGTTTAATACACATTCGTGTTTGTTTGAGTGTCTTGGAAGAAGTTGCTCCCATCTTCCTTTGGTCGCAGTACTCCATTAATATTGGTGACAGCCATGATGTGTATTCCATTACTCCTTTGTCCTAAATCCTGCAGTATTACAAGTGACGGCCGTGCTGGCTCACGACAAAGATATATGTCTTTATCTTGAACATATGTAACAACAAAGAAATCTTCGAATTTACGTATCCGTAACTTCAATTGAGGATTTTCTTTTCATTTTTTTTTTCTCTCACTGCCAACTAAGGATATCGGCTGCCATCTAGCGGAATAGCCGTACTTTGCTAGTTCCAAAGCTGTTAAAATAGGGAGCAGTCGTTTGTAAAGTGTCAACTTTTCTCAACACCTAACATTTGTGGAGCCCATTTCCAATAGATACTTGTCTAAATCTTCGCTATATTGTAACATATTTCTACTTGGTAGAATGACAGTATTTAATACAAATCTACGCTCCCGTTGGACTCTTCTTAATCACAGTGGACACACGACGTGGAAATTGCACGAGTTCTAAAATATGAACGAATTAATTTTGCCCATTTTTGGCTGTTTGTGTAAATAGACAGTGTGGCAAACAAATGGGGCAAACACCTTTTGCTGCAGTCCACGTGACAAAGATTGTTGCAGTAGCTCAAGAACGGAGGGTATCATGTGAAAATAGTTATCACGTCTTTAGCTTCTTATAAATTATTGTATGCATAAACTAGTGTTGTATAAGAAAGAAAACGCCATCCTTGAAAAACCACCATAGAGACCGGGGAGCAAGTTCATTTGCATTGTTTTAATGCTAACGTAAGAAGAAATATACCACATTGACTTTGCCTCAAAGCTACACCATCGTTCACAGTTCAAAAGTGCAGAAAATGCATTTGCTCAATTTCTTGTCACTTTTCACTACGGTGCAAGGTTGTGTGCATGGCACTAGTACAGCATCCATTTTAGGACATCCTCATTCCTCACTCCTCATCCCTACTTCTCATCCATCATCCCTACTTCTCATCCATCATACATCATCCCGAATTCTCATCTATCATCCCTACTCCTCTTCCATCATCCCTAACTTCTCATCCATTTTAGGACATCCTCATTCCTCACTCCTCATCCCTACTTC
The DNA here is from genome assembly GCF_031143425.1 of Pleurodeles waltl. Taxonomy (NCBI): domain Eukaryota; kingdom Metazoa; phylum Chordata; class Amphibia; order Caudata; family Salamandridae; genus Pleurodeles; species Pleurodeles waltl. The sequence goes on from NC_090448.1 coordinate 139,208,457, forward strand.
TCATCCATCATACATCATCCTTACTTCTCATCCATCATCCCTACTTCTCAGCCATCATACATCATCCCTACTTCTCATCCATCATCCCTACTTCTCATCCATCATACATCATCCCTACTCCTCATTCATCATCCCTACTCCTCATTCATCATCCCTACTTCTCATCCATCATACATCATCCCTACTCCTCATTCATCATCCCTACTCCTCATTCATCATCCCTACTTCTCTTCCATCATCCCTACTTCTCATCCATCATACATCATCCCTACTTCTCATCCATCATCCCTTCTTCTCATCCATCATTCATCATCCCTACTTCTCATCCATCATACATCATCCCTATTCCTCATTCATCATCCCTACTTCTCTTCCATCATCCCTACTTCTCATCTATCATCCCTACTTCTCATCCATCATACATCATCCCTACTTCTCATCCATCATCCCTACCTCTCGTCCATCAGCCCTACTTCTCATCCATCATCCCTACTTCTCGTCCCTCATCCCTGCTTCTTATCCTTACTTCTCTTCCATCATCCCTACTCCTCATCCATCATCCTTACTTCTCACCCATCATCCCTACTTCTGTTCCATCATCCCTACTTCTAATCCATCATACATCATCCCTACTTCTCATCTATCATCCCTACTTCTCTTCCATCATCCCTAACTTCTCATCCATTTTAGGACATCCTCATTCCTCACTCCTCATCCCTACTTCTCATCCATCATCCCTACTTCTCATCCATCATACATCATCCCTACCTCTCATCTATCATCTCTACTTCTCTTCCATCATCCCTAACTTCTCATCCATTTTAGGACATCCTCATTCCTCACTCCTCATCCCTACTTCTCATCCATCATCCCTACTTCTCATCCATCATACATCATCCTTACTTCTCATCCATCATCCCTACTCCTCATCCATCATCCCTACTCCTCATTCCTCATCCCTCAGTCATACCAGCACATTTTCAGTTTTGGGAAACACACCTTCACACTGATTGGTTGGCAACAGCCAATCAGAGTAAAGAGAGAGAACAGCCTTCTCATTGCCTGTACTGGATGAAGACGAGGAGAGAAGGAAATACAATTGTGTGTATGTTTCTAGTAAATTCAAGGCTGTCCAGCATTTCATTTTAATCAAGTAAGTCAGTGGTTAACAATCTGTGAGCTGTGGCTCACCCCTAGCAGTCAAAACTAGCCAGGGGTGGCTCACACAGTTTGTGAACAAATGCATGCATACGTCGATCTCTGCTGCGGACGGAGATCATTGAGTTAAATAACATTGTGGAAGGAATATTGGTATCAGCAGCTCGCAAGGGGAATTGCTAATAATGAAGGCCTGCTCGATTTCGAGCACTAAAATAAAATCGTTTAATCTGCATTCCCTTTATTTTCTATTTTATGATTCGCACGTAAATAATGAAAACTAGCTCGGTGGATTTCAGCACTGTGGCCTATTTAGTAAATCCTGCAGCGCCCTCTAGTGACTTTAAAGCATAGTCCTTGGGAGTTTTACTTTTCTGAGCTGCTAATTCGGAACACGAGCTCAAGGTAAATTCAAATAAAAGCAGAGGCGTAGCAAAGGTGTCATTGGCCCTAATGCAAACAAGGTAATGGGTCCCATTTTTCTCCTCGGTGGTTATTAAAAATAACCATGATTGCAGTACACTCCACCTAGTATTCCTGTGCACCAGCTGCACGCGCTGCACTAATGCCTCTTCTTAGAGGCTCCGAGGTCCTTTTGATTTTAATGATTTTAATCATGTGGACAAATAAGGAGGTGCCTTTTAAATATGTTTTTTTAGAATTTGCTCTGTGTTTTTCATGTGATAATTTTCCACTTTGAAACTATTGAGACATTTGCAAACCACTGACCCAAAGATAACAAATATAGGCCCATATTTATACTTTTTTGCGCCACATTTGTGGCATTTTTTTATGCAAATGCGGCGCCAACTTACAAAATGTAATTGTAATCACCTGGGATTTTTATACACACACACTCTCTCTGTCTCTCATCCAGGTTTTATTGGCCTTAAACAATGTTGGTTATTTTACAAAATATTGTGTTTTAAATACCCCTTACAATCTGCACTCCACCCCCCTTTCCACCCCCTCTGACTTCTCTTCTGCACTGTTTCTATTGCAATGCATTTTAATCTGTTATGCCAGCATGGTTGTCTGAAAACCTAAAGCTCACCCACCACGTAATCTTACTGACCAAACTACGCCCCATGCAAAGGGCAAGCCAGGGGTCACAGATGTGATGCCTGGCGACCACTAAATGACGTCCATGAGTTAAAAGCTATTAAAACTGTGGGCAAAGTTTGCTACTCAGTGTAATGCCTGAATACAGCATTTAGCAAATGAACGTGGACCAGTTAACTTCTGCAAAGGGTCAGACAATGCACTGAACCATCTGTTGTGCTTTCTATTTAGTATCTTTTGATCAGTGTGAGCTGGGAACATATTTTCGTGAAATATGTAAATTAGGATGATGGCAAATGTGGCATAATTAGGTGGAATATGCCACCCCTGTATAATCATAATTCCAGTGCACCTACCCAAAGCTCACTATATCTAGGGGCATATTTATACTCCGTTTGCGCCGGAATTGCGTCGTTTTTTTTGACGCAATTTTGACGCAAAACTAACTCCATATTTATACTTTGGCGTTAGACGCGTCTAGCGCCAAAGTCCATGGAGTTAGCGTCATTTTTTAGCGTGGACACCTACTTTGCGTTAATTATATGCAAGGTAGGCGTTCCCGTCTAAAAAATCTACTCCGAGGCATGTGCGTCGGATTTATACTCCCGGGCAAAATTCACGCCCGGGAGTGGGCGGGTCAAAAAAAATGACGTACGGCCGCTTTTGCGCCGTTTTTTGCGCCTGCAAAAGGCAGGCGTTAAGGGACCTGTGGGCTCTGAAGGAGCCCAGAGGTGCCCTCCCATGCCCCCAGGGACACCCCCTGTCACCCTTGCCCACCCCAGGAGGACACCCAAGGCTGGAGGGACCCATCCCAGGGACATTAAGGTAAGTTCAGGTAAGTTTTTGTGGCATAGGGGGGCCTGATTTGTGCCCCCCTACATGCCACTATGCCCAATGACCATGCCCAGGGGACATAAGTCCCCTGGGCATGGTCATTGGGCGAGGGGGCATGACTCCTGTCTTTGCTAAGACAGGAGTCATTTCTATGGGGGTTGGAAGTGAAAAAAAATGGCGCAAATCGGGTTGAGGCGAAAAAATTGCCTCAACCTGACTTGCCCCATTTCTTGACGCCCAAGCCCCATATCCCCCTACGCCGGCGCTGCCTGGTGTACGTCGTTTTTTTCCACGCACACCAGGCAGCACCGGCGGCTAACGCCGGCTAATGTCATTGATTAAATACGGCGCCCGCATGGCGCTTCAGAATGGCGTTAGCCGGCGCTAATTTTTTTGACGCAAAACTGCGTTAGCGCAGTTTTGCGTCAAAAAGTATAAATATGGCCCTAAGATTATGTTGTTGATGTAAGTATATTTACCCCTTAAACGAGAGTTGTTCCTGGTAAGAGGTGTATTGAAATGTAGGCAGCAATACAGTATGCAAAATATACATAATATGAAACTTTAGGCTGTTGCAAATTATTAAGCTAGAGATCTTAGTTTTCTGAATGTTTTCACACTTCTACAAGCAAATCACTAAATATCGTTCAGTACTCAAATCTGAAAAAAAATACATAGGTTTATCACGCTGCAAATCTCTATATGGAATTTTTTAGTGACAAGCACATTCTATTCGTCTTTGAATTAATGTGTGGCGTTGCATAATAATGTGTGGTTTCCCTTTCTGCTTTTGGTTCTCATTGGATTTATTTTGAGCGCCAAATAATCATGTCAAGGTAAGTGTCTCACATTTCAAACTCCACTAACTCACTTCAAACTTTGATGTGAAGTGTTTGTATTTGGTAGCACAACGTTGTGCTTGTTTGGCAGTGAAGCACAGCGTGCATTTAATGGTATATAAAGCACTTAGACATGTACCAAATAATAAATACATGTTAATTAATATGGCATTTTTTGTACTTTTCTTTTCTTGTACAATGTAGATGCGCATGGAAAAATTCTTCACCGTGGTGAGTTCACATTTTTTTTATAAAATGCCATACATTATGAAACTCATCTGCTCCCCTTCTAGTATTTTTTAAGATGGTCTTTGATTCAAATGGCTTTAATCAGCAAATTCTGATGGGGATGACAAATTAACATCTGAAAACGCCGGTGGTAATTTCTTACATGGTAATACCACATGCAAAGTGATCGCATATTGAGGGGACCCGCGGAGAGAGAGACGCAGTCTAGTCTCTCCGCTGGTTGATTCGGGACGAGGGAAGTGGCGCGCAAGGCGCCTGATAGGACAGGAGGTAAGTAGGGGCGGGGTTTTAGTTAGGTTTATAAGGGGGGTGGAGGGTGGGGTCGGCCCTTTTGCGCGCCGACTAGGAGGGTAGGAGATTTGTTTTAGGTAATGCTAGGAAGATAGGGGGAGGAAGGGTTTTCATTTAGGTATATTAAGTTAGGTCAGGTAGGGGGGGGCAACAGTCATTTAGGATAGGTGAGCTTTAAAGAGGTAGCAGGAGATGGGGGAGGGCGGAGAGCCAGGTGCGGGCTTGTCCACCCTTCCAGGGGGAAAACAAGGAGGTGAAGCATCAGAGCGGGGAGGGGTAGGCTACAGGCAAGGAAGGCATGGGCGGAATAGGGGAGCATATACGGCAGGAAAATTGACGGGAGACATTTGAGGAGAAAATGAAGGCGAGGGAGTTTTGTAAAAGTTAAAGTCTGCTTTAAAAGATATACAGTTAAAGGTTTTAAAGTATTTGTTTGTGTTTTAAATCCTGTTCTAATAAAATGACCTTTTACACCAACAAGAGTGTCACGTATGTATGTCCCGACATGTAATAACGAGTTGGGCGGCGACTCATGTTTGCGCCGAAATCAATATTAAGAAGCCATTGAGGAGGAGGGCTTGTTATGAAAAACTTGCCAGAGTTAGTAAGTGCCAGAAGCTTGTGTAGTACAAGGTGGCCTTGTGGAAGAAGGAGTTATCGAGTGGGTTGTGTTTAGCTTAGAACAATGTGTCACGAGCTCAAGGGAAGATCTGTGGGAGTTATGATTTCACCACACTTCCTGGTTAGGCGCCAGTACACACAGGAAGTTGTCTAGTGCATAAAAGCATCAGCAGGGTCATGCGTGAAGTGCCGCTCCAGTCCAGGTTTTCTCCCCTTTGAATTCTGGGACGTGTAGCCTTCTTTTATAATGTAATAAACAAGACCACAAGTCCCAGAATTCAAAGGAAAACCCTGCACTGCAGCAGCAGCACATCACGCATAGACCTGGAAAACTTTTCAGGGCTGCGGAAGTGTTTAGAGAAAGGAAAATGTTTATTCACTGGTTGATTTCCTCTGTATGTTCATTCATGGATCTCGTTCTTTTCCATTTTCTTTTTGAATACGTGCACTTACAAAGTGCAAATTCTGGTGTAATACACACAGAGGGGCATATTTACAAGAAAGTGGGGCATCGGTCCCCCTGCGCCACTTTTCTTGCGTCGTCCCTGCCCCACCTAATGACACCATGGTTGCGCTGTATTTATAATACGGCACACCATGGAGGTCATTAGGACAATAGTGTCAAATGTAATGCTTTGCTGCACTAGTGTAAAAAATGTTGACGCCAGTGCAGCAAAGTACAGGGACGCCCATTGATTAATATGGATGCAGCATTTTAACCTGTGCTCTGAGCAGGCCTTAAAAATGACACAGTGAAATGTTGTCAATTTCACTGCACCATTTTTTCAGGCCTCCCTGTGTCGGAACACCCCCCACTTGCAATTATTATGCCTGGAGCAGGCATAATGTGGAGCAAGTGTTTTGAAAGTGGTGCAATGTAAGTACTTTGTAAATACAGCGAGGGAGAAAGGCCTCCTTAGTGCCACCTTAGCATAAAAAAAATTACGCTAGGGCGGTGCAAGGTAGTGCTAGGGGCTTGTAAATAACCCCCAGAGTTCTGTCAGGTGCTTTATACTTAAACATATATTTATATACCATTTCCCCCAAGGGAATAGCCTAATGCCACACTGTGGTATCAGAAAAATGGTGGAAATATTGAATAATATTATTTGTCATGAACAAGGAACAAAAACACTGCTTGATGTTTCTGACGAGATGTTTTAAAGTTTGAGCTTCCAGATTCCATCAGGAGTCTTCCCTTGAACTTGGCTGTGTGTTTTTTTAAATATATGTTGAAAACAAACTCAGAAATCTACCTACAAAACATAGTCACAGTTAAGTTATGGTTCTGAATTAAAACTTAGAAACCACTGAAACTTGCATGTTATTGTTAACATGCAGGTCTGCTAGGCAAAACTTAACACTCACACTAAATGAAATTAACCCGACATTACCCTCAATGTGACAGATGCACTTACAAGTGTTGTAAATATTCTTACAGATAAAGTTACATATTTTACTTTAAAAATATGAAAACCTCAACCATAAATTGAATATTGTTTATTGGTTTCAATATGTGTTATCCTTTAATAATGTCCTTTTTGTTGTTGTTGCTTCTTGGTGTAAGTATTGTGAGCTTGACGTTAGGGGTTGACTGCAGGTCCTACACCCAAATTTCATTGCCCAGCCAAGCCCCAAAGACTGTGCACAGGAGGGGATTTGCTGCAGGTAATGGCACTTAGCCAAGCCCTCTGCCCTGCCAACTGTGGGTGGCCATTCCCTGCTGTGCAGAGCATGGGCTGCATACAACCTTTAGGTGGCCACGAGGAGGTTGTCCTTCTTTTTATCTTTCTTTTTACCTGCGAGCGCAAAGCGCTCCGTTCCGTGTTGTTATCTCTCTTTGGGCTTCAAACCACACCCATGTCATGTCAGTGTCTTTCATTGGTTTGTGGGCTTGCCTTTTAAAATCTGCTTGCTTTCATTAGTGGAAGGCATGTATACGTCATGCTTTTTCCGGTGGTTAGCCCTGCTCGAGCACAGCGACCAAGTACTGAAAACATACGAGACTCGCTGATTTCCATCCGGTTTGTGGACTACTTTTTCTCTTTTTTCCCAGCGCGATCTCGCTTGGCAGAAGTCGAGCGCTTTGCATGACATCGACCTTGTTACATAGTTAATTGTACTTTTGCCGGTTACGTAGATAATTGCACTTTTGCCAATAGGTTTCACTACAAATGAACTGTTATTTCCGTTTGTGTGTCTGCTTTGCACTGATGGCGGCCATCAGCTCGCTTATTGGAAACTTTTACTTTTCAGTTTATTTGGCAAGAAATGTCTAGTTAGTTATGTGAAACTGTTTTATTTTCATTTTCAATTTATGTCGCAAGAAAAGTCCGGTAAGGAGTTTACAATGCTAATTGCTCGAGCTTAAGCAAACGTGAGACCATTTGCATTGCAAATGCTTGTTTCTTTTGTTTTTGTTTCTGGGGTTCTGCCCCTCCCCCCCTGTTTTGGTCCATGAATGAACACAGGTGTGTGGTTTCCTATTGAACCTCCTGAGGGCCTGTGGACCAAGTAGTGGGTTCTCAAACCCTGTGAGGTCCAACTAGGGGCCTCAAATGTTCCAGGGTTTGCAAACCCCAAGACAGGGTTTGCGGACCTTAGGAACCATGCTGTGGATCGCAAACCTGTGCAAAATGTACACAGCACCATATACTCTATATACTCCAGAGGTTCCCACATTTAGATAGCCCTGGTTATCCTTTATGAGTGTAGGGCTTAGATGTTAATGACTTAAGGCAGATATTTTATATCTGTGGGTGAATTGGATGCCGAAACACTGTCAAGTCCAACCACCAAACTCAAACCACTTGCAGTTGTTTGAACATATAATCTAGGGATATCTGCATCAACAGATATCCCTAATATATGGAGGGAAGAGGAATTAAAACTGTGTTCATATCATTGGTATAGACAGGTTGACTCCATCATTCAGTGGAGTTGAGAGCCATAAAAACACAGACCACTTTACAGGCTGGATGCATGTATGGAGGGAAATGCATTCTACAAAATACAGGAGTACTCTCACTATACCTCAGCAAACAAGTTACACACAAGGCTGATTATGTTGCATGTGAGATGTAGGGGTCAGAACACTGAATATATGGTCATATACTGCCAGACCAAACTTATATGCTGTTGTTGGCTCAGGGCTAAAGTAAATGCATGATGGCAATTCTCTCATGGAGAGGCTTCTGCCAGTTGCACTTTAAGTTTGTTCTCAGGGGCATGTGCGTTAAAACTGTATATGGACTCAAGCAGATGCTCAAGAGTGAAGTGTTGAAAACATAGCAAACATTAGAGTGTTAGCGAAAAGATAGATTGGGGGACGACACGCTGTACAGGAGTTACAGGAACTCATGAAGAATTTGCTAAGTACATGGAGAAAGTGAGATGCATGAACCATAAGGTATATGAGACAAAGAAGCGTGCAGAAGTGGACAGAGCACGGATACTACTTGCTTGATTGATTAACTCAGAGAATCCCTGACAACTATTACGTGTTTTAAACACCATAGTGTATGCATAGTGTATGCAGTGATAAATACCCAAGAAGGAATAAATAGATCAGATGCAGACTATTGCACAAAGCTATGTGTGCATCCCTTTGAACAGCAGATAGAACAAATATCAATCCATATGGAAGCCATACACCTCCCCAAAGTAGTCACAGAGCAAAGAGGGGAACTGGAAGCCAAAATAGCCATGGCAGAAACAGAGTTAGCCATTGATCATTTAGTCAGATGGAAAATGATGGGATCAGATGGATTTCCAGTAGAATTCTATGCAATATATTTCACACAACTGGTGCTTTCCTTACTTGCTATGTACACAACTGTGAGAGAGAAAGGTCACCTGCACACTTAATAGGTCTGGGATTCAATCACAGTGGGATCATAGGGCCCATAGGTCCATGTTGAATTTATCTTACGATGTAGTGAGCAAAGGATTCGCTAATAGACTCATGCCACTCCTGACAAGTTTAGTACCATAGATGAGGAATATATTTATACCTAGGCACATTATTTCCTTAATTTAAGGAAATTGTTTCACAAAATAGAAGGCATCTTTAGAAAACAGGCCTCTGTCAGTAGGGGCAGCATTGGCCATTGAAAAGACATTCAATATCTTGCAATGGCCATATTGATTCCCAGTCCTTAAAAAGAATGGTTTGGGACTGAAGAAACTGACCTGGTTAGGTCTGCTCCAGTCTAATAGTGTAGTGAAAGTGAAACTATACAGGCCTTTTTTTAGAGTTTGGTGGGTGGGAAACTCTGTCACAAACATGGTGGACGTCCTTTCTTCCCTCCAACAAACGCCTTATAGCCTATGGCACTTGTAATAGGACAGATGGGATATCTACCACTTGTTGGTGGTTTACTTTATCCACCAAACTCTAAGTAAGGCACTATATCAAGAGTGGGAGATAGGTCGGGGATCTGGTAGGTTTATCCCATTCTGATTGTTGTTTACCTTTGCAATGGATCTTTCTGTTTTTTGTTACAGATAATGGCCTTAGGCCCTGTTCTGCACCCAATACATGTCCCAACTGTGTGCAGGTTCCTGCACAGTAGAGCAGCTATAGAGTGAAAGACCTGGCTTTGATCAGTTCCTCCATTTAAACCCAAGTCCAAAGAGTGTTCTGGGCATTGGCCGTTTTCTGTGCATGGTGGGAACTGGAAACACCCTGAACCCAGCTCCTACTCCACTATGAACACTGTACCACAAGATCTAGGGGGCAGGGCTCAATGTTGACAAGTATCAGCACCAAATTCTGTGCTCACTGAACCCATTGAGTTTATCCTTTGACCGTGTGCAGCTAGTTCGGGGTTCAAACAATAGGACCTTTATTGAGCTCCTATGTCCACAGAACCAGCCATGCACATCCTTCATCCATTTGCAGAGGTACAATGGGCTTACTTTTTCAAAAGTATATGATATCCACAAATCTCATGTTAAATGTTTGGTTTCTATATGATACCATGGTGCCCTAATGGTCTTTTAGATCTGTGGTGCTGTACGTGGAGCCACAGTGTTTTTTTTTAAAGTACAGACTCTTAATTTTATATACCCTCCCCTTAAATCCCTACTATTTCCTGTTTCCCTGTACTTTTCCACTACCAACAGATCCGAGGATGTATTGGAGAATCTTGCAAATAAGAACTTGGCATCCACAGATTCTTTGAGTGGAACTGCACACACTGTGTTGAAAATATGTTTTGCCATTTTTGGAGGTAGTAGCTCCTCCTACGGTAGCCTCTTCCCCCAACATCCTCTCTGGGGTCAACGAATGCGCCACTTGTCCCATTATAGTATGTTTGCAGAACCCCCACAGCTCCTAATGATGGAGCAACAGTGAGACCCAACCTACCAGATCAGCCAGACCCATTCAGAATACTGAGATCCGAATGGCCCCTGCATGGTATGGGCACTGCAGGGGCCCCCGTAAGAGGGCCCCACAAAGTATTTCAGTGTCTGCCATGCAGACACTGAAATACGCGACGGGTGCCACTGCACCCGTCGCACCCCTGCAACTCCGCCGGCTCCATTCGGAGCCGGCATCCTCATTGCAGGGGCATTTCCGCTGGGCCGGCGGGCGCTCTTTTGGAGAGCGCCCGCCGGCCCAGCGGAAATGTAAGAATGGCCACCGCGGTCTTTTGACCGCGGTGCGGTCATTTGTCGGCGGGACTTTGGCGGGCGGCCTCCGCCGCCCGCCATAGTCAGAATCTGGGCCATAGACTTGATCATCTCTTCGGCCTTTGTCACTACACGCTTTCTTGTGGAAGATTAATGTAATATTTGTTCGATTGCTGTAAACTGTAAACATAAAAAACATGATTAGCAGCCTGTGATTCACTACATTTAGCAATCTAAATACGTAATGAAAATTAAATACCACATACACTACGGGCATTAATATTTGCATTGAAATGAATTGTCTATTAGTTTCAGTCAGAGGAACCTGTAGCAGAACATATAACCCCAACTTCAGAGTTCTAAAAGGTGTGCAAAATAGTTCTCTTTGTTTTCGAATTATTCATGACTTCAGGACACTTCTCTGAGACGTAGATGTCCATAATCCAATCCTACAGGTATTGATGCTTGAAACCCGTTTTCCATCTAGTGAGGTCCAGTTATAGCTGGATTGTAAATCAAATTCCCAAACAAGGATGCCAAGCAGCACTAGGAAAGTTAGATCTGCAATTCAAGATGGTCACCATCTCTCTAGTTGTGCAGTAGTACTGAGGCTTCAGACACAAACCCAACATAATGGTTAGCAGCACTTCTAACCCCGCATCCTGACAATAAGTGATTATGTCACAAATTATGGGATAAGATATACATCTCATGAAACCTTGAAAACCCACCAGACAATTTTATAATGCAGTTATTTCAAACTATTGGTTCAATGTACACAAAATCACAAGGAGAGCCTGTTCTGAATAAGTGTCTTTCTCATGCCAAATTTGGTGTAAATCTATTAAGTAGCTTTTGCCATTGCAGACAGCAAACTTTCAGTGTGACTTAAAATCAAACAAACTCATTTCTTGACCACCTTCTAAATTTGGTTCTAAAATCAGTCTACATTAACTTAACCCTACAGAACTGGGCTAATTGTTCACACAGATTTTGCAGAGATTTGTCAAACTGTGACAAGTTTATTAGAGAGTGAAATAGTTGACACATCCCCCCTTTGACTTTTCTGTCTCTTGGTAAATTTGTTCAAGACTTAATGTAAAAATAAAGCTGAAAGCACTGATTTTCCGCAAATTCTTTTCCATACATTTTAAAGCATACCAAAGTTAATGGAAAACGAAAAAAATATTTTTTCTTTGGCAACTGCAACTTAACCTGAATTACATATGCAACATTTTTAATTTCCTCTTTGAATCACAGTTTTCAAGTCTGAATATTAATATGGATCCTGCTCAAACACAACTTTTTGCACCCCTGTGTGCTCTGATCTGCTCGTTTCCCTCTGCCGTTAAGTAATATCGCTGAGATGCACAGTTGTCCCCTAGGATTATTTACACACAATGCAGGATTGCAAATTAAGCGAAAGTTAGAGATCAAAATATTGTAATTAAATAGGTTAAGCACTAGACACACAACGGAATTTAGAATTTTAAGCATTGGAACTATTTACATTTTGTATCTCAGTGTTTTTGCTTAAAAAACTGGGACGGATTTGTTCAGTATCAACAGTTTGGACTCTTGTTTCGTACACTTTGTCCACATTTGGTGCAAGTTCTTCCAGTCTTTTGGTACTACATACAGAATAATTTTTCCTAAAGAACTTAACATGGTGAAATTCACTTTTCGGACCACCCTATTGACGTTGTCTCCTTAGTGGGCCTCTAAAGTAAGCAAGATGAAACTGACAGAGTCGAGTAAAGCGCTTAAAAACTGTTATATCGTTTTGCCAGGTTGTGCCAACGTTTGTGAAGATCCCAATATTACACTTCCTTTATAACGCCCAACTTAACCATAGCTACAATGTTGTTCCCTCCGGGGTGCGTGCGTGTGTTCAATATTCTCTGAGCACGAAAATGCATTTAAGTAGAGACTTCAAAATACCCCTCTGAGATTATCATTGTGCTTTGTTTGTCACCTTTCACCATGAAAGGTAAATCAAACTTGATCAGTCCATGGGCAGTCGGTGCCTGGATGTTACCTGAATGTTATAAAGAGCAGCATCAACACCTCTAAACAGGAATCGTCGCTGGAACCACAACCTCTGATTAACATAAATTAACACGTTTAAAACTATTGTACTATAGACTTTTGGAAACAAACATTATAGCACAATGGCTAACCAAATTAAACAGGTAATGTGAAAAATACAAAATGGTTATATATTGTATGGCCCAACATATATTTAAGTTCAAACATAAACCACCACAATAAATGATCAGCAACAAAGCAAAATCCCCAAATGCCAATAGTAATGATGTGATTTTATTTGTGCAGGTAAGAAGAAGAAGTCGCCTCCTGTATCATTATCAGGTGCTGTATCTCAATAGGGCAAATGACTTATGCATAGGTGCATCCTTTGAAATTAGTCTACTCGTTTATGGAAGTTTGTGAAATCCATTGGTGATACATTTTTGGTGTATAATCACTTGGGTGCTTGTATTTTGATGTTTGAAGTAGGTCTAAAAGTAACACAACATTTGATAGCAATGTGTGCCTCATGGTGCCATTCCTTTTCCATCTGACTTCTCACCAGTTACCTTGCTATTCTTGAATCCTGGAATCTTGAGCTCTGTCTCACTCTTCCCAATCCACTTACTAATCACCTTTCTCACCAATTGTCTCTGTTCTCAGCCCTGTATTCAGGCCCAGTCTTTCTGCCCAATATCCCAATGTGGTTGCCACAGCCCTGACTTTGTTACCAAATCCCCTGTCTTGCAGTGCCTGCCCTTCACCCAGTGATTTGTGTTGTACCCGTAACAAGATCTTACTGTGCTTAAACATTATATTTCCTATGGTCAAACTAACTACTACAGAGACAATATTCTGTCCTCTGCATCACTCCTCATTGCCATTCTAGCAGCCGCTAAATTGATCTTGCTGTTTCCACAGCTGCCTGTTTTCTCGCCAACTGTCCATCAAGCTCCAACTTTAGCTGCCCCACTTCTGTTTTCTATTCCTGGCCCCTGTTATCTGTGCTGCTGTACTTTCCTACCCTGGCCACTCAGTGCTCTCTCCTGCAGTGTTAGCTCATGTCTACGGTGATATTCTAGCAACCCCTTCATTCGTCTCTGGCCCTTTAAAAGTACAATAAAGGACTAGCAGTTGGATTGGGAACACTGTTTACAATTATTTCTATTGATTCTATTTATGTTAATGTCTTTTACATGACTTATCTGTGCGATGATATAAAAAGTGTATTCCTGCAGAAATATATAGCTTTATAGTCCTCTGTAGTGGGCTATACTGGCCATTAAAGGCCTGCTCCAGCGTTTACCTAGAGAGCAAGCCTTTCATGGCCGGTATAGCCCAGCTACGATGGGCTATAAAGCTATTAGAAAATTCTACCTCACCAGGGCAGCATGTTCTAACTAGTAAAACAAAGACCTTAAGGAGCCCGAGGGGGTTGAAATCCCCTTGGGTTCCTTGAGGCCTTTGTTCACAGTGGAGCACTCAACATTCCAATGTTCTAATATAGCCTTAGAGCCCGCAGCGGGCTATACTCCCATTAAAAGCCCCCTCCAGCGTTAAAGGCCTGAGCCAAAGCTGAGGGCCTTTAACACAGGAGCAGGATGATAATTGCCGGTATAGCCCAGCTACGAAGGGCTATAAGGCTATTAGAACGTTCTGCCACTAAAGGGCAGAATATTCTAATAAATAAAACAATGAGGCCATGAGGCCTTTGTTCACAGCTGTCGCTGTAAAGAAAGAAAATTAGAATGTTGACGCTCTGGGATTTTACCAGACAGTAATCCATATCCTTTATCTCCAAATGGAGCTCCCAACATTCCGATGTTCAATTTTGTCTTAAAGACCTCCTTAAAATTCTTGAAGCTGGCAATGCATTTTTGTGGTCACCAATGCTTCAAATCAATTTGTGACTAAATACCATTTATAACATATCAAACCCATTTTAGAACTCAGAAAGTTTTTTCCACCTCCTAAAATGGGTTTAGAAATGGATGTGGAATTGTGATTTTGGAAGTGCATGTTGCAGGCATTTTTTTTTTAATCAAACAGCGATTCCCATCCATAAGCTTCAATGGCTTAGGATCAAAATAGCAGTTGTAGACCATTGAAAAGTTACCAAACTTCAAGTTGGGCTGATAATCCATTTACAAAAGGGAAAGAGTCCCAGAGGGATTGCAAATGTAAAACAAGCAAGTATATTGAGGAGTATGCAGTGGACCAGTGTCTACTCTAAAAATAAAAAGTATAAAACATGTTTTATATGCACCCCTGTTTCCTTTAAAGAATATGGACTGCACTTAAAGATTACACACCTATTTAAAAAGCGTTCAAATACAGCTGTGTTGGTCTGCTGACACTAGCAGGCCACCTTTTCTATGATGGCCAGCAGATGTAATGAGCAACAATTTGCAACCAACTTTATGAATATTGATTAGGTAGGTCGGAGTGTAACCCATTAAAATTCAGAATTTTGTGAACCGACCTATTAGTTCATAGGTCAGATTGCAAAATTCCACACTGGTCACAAAAATTGCTGATCGCAATCTGCAAACAGCACTTCGTACATCTGGTCAAATGTTCCTAAAACTGTGATCTATGATGACTGTGTTACTTATGTCTAGCAATTTAAGAACCATATATCTGTTAAAACACACATATTTACTTGAACTTCTCAACTGATGTGCTGAAATCTTGAGCTTTACCTGTTATTTAGTGCTCTATTTACTATGTCCAGCTAACTTAGTTTTTCTTTTTATAGACCATGAAAGTGAAGACCATCCTAACCATCAGCACCACAGAAGTGGCTGGATTATACGAAAGGATGGTAAGAGAGGCGCAGACAGGAAATTGTGCTACTAATCAGCTTCCCTTTGGTTAACTGGTTTAAAGGATGTGTATCTAGTCTGATATCATTTTAATTGTATAGCTGTAACAAGTTTTCATACCCAATTCACAAATATGAAAGCCTTTCAGTTACAATGGTTTTCAGAATATAAATAACTTAGGAATGCAAGGAAGAGGGGTCGGGCAGAGAGGGATAAAGAAAGGGATTAGGATGCTGTGGTGTGGAGCTACACAATGAAAGAAAGTAACAAAATTAAACAAACATCATTTGGGTGGAACCAAAAGAAGTGAGAGGGCAAAAAGTGTAGAAAAGAAAGAAAATTAGCAAGAAAGATAGAGGCAAATAATTTGAGAATGAGAGATAAACAAAAAGAAAAGGAAAATAATTAGTTGAACTATGAGTGAAAAGAGCTGCAGGAAAAATGATGAGACTATGAGAAAAAATATAAAAGGTATGAAATAGAGAAAAAGAAGTTGATAAAAGGAAGCGAAAATAAACAGAAAGGGCAAAGATTGAACAAATGTTAGTGGGGACCAAAAGGAGTTGCCAGTAATCAGAAAAAAAGAAAATAATTTGTAGTAAAAAGAGAAAGAAGTAATAAATAAAGAAAAGGAAATGAAAGAATTAATGAAACAATAGAGAGAGAAGGGAATTTGAAAGGGGGTTAGATACAAAGAATGAAAGGAAAGGCTACGGAACAGGCAGAACAGCAAAAAACGGTAGAGCAAGCAGATTCCTGGAGAAATGAGTTGTACGGATAGAAAGTACAGAGGAAAAAATTGTAGCTGAGATGGTGAGATTTCCATAGCATATTGGATAAATAGATGAGAGAGAGAGGACTGAGATACATTAGCATCAGAGTGGAGATAGGCCAAGAGATGGAAGTGACTAGAAAAACATGGAAAGAACATAGGAAGACATGGGAATGGAAGGTGTTTGGGATACAGGTTGGGTAGACTCATACTGTCTTATATAATTTACTCCTTACTTCCTAAAAACTCATAATGACTTCTGAAACTAGGTAACAAGGATTTATGGTTTGTAAAGAGGACCAGCCTTAAAGCCTTCCACTGGCTTTCTGTGACACCAGCTTCAAAATCAAAAAGCAGTGTATCGTCCACAATGCATACTGGGGCAAAGGACCAGCACACCTACAGGAACTGACTCCTCTGTCCTAAAGAGTGCCTTTTGCTTAATGTCCACCATTCTATTCATTCAAAGATTATTTAGAGGATGTCACTCAAGGACCCAGACTTCACACTGCTCTTAGCCTAAACCTGAGCTCTGAATCCAACCACATGCTGCTCAGGAAAGCATGGAAAACTGAGCTTTTCACACTTACATTTCATTCCACTAGGGATAGGACAGGAGTCAAAATCCAAGAGCTTTAGACAAAATCAACTGTCTGGACTCTAACTCCCTGTCATATTGTTGTAGTCCTATTGTTGTAGTCCTCCACATCTTTCAAGCACTCTGACACAATTGAAAGCAGTCACATCTTGATAAATAAATACAAAGAAATTTGATGAGTGGTGGGTGAAAAGACAGGAATTTGTGGAATGCAAGAAGGAAACAGATTCAGAGGCATTTTAAGTATCTTGGGGGCCTAAATTACAAGATTGTATGGGGGACTGTGTTCCGAAAACCTTTTAATATATTCCTCATTTTCAGTTAGTTAAACCCTACTGAGTTATATGTCACATCTGTGGAAACAGTGCTAAATAAAAGTTCTGGAAGCTCAGGCTGCTCTGTCTGCCAGCCCAATAGAATGAAACAAAGCTGGAAGAAGCACTGCAGAGGGTCATTTCTTTGTGTGTTGTATCTAGATTTGCCTTTATATTACAGCAACAATATACAAAGGTGGAATGTAATGTCTAACCAGCCCGTTCCTCTTATCGTATAAAAGACACACTAATGTTGGATGTTTAGTGGATTAGTACATGATCTTAGAATACATACATATTTGAAAATGTAGGTTAAATTGCTATACATTCTGGTTCACAAGTAAATCCCCTATTACTGCTTGAATTCTCTGCATCAGTATACATTAAAACACCGTTCACTTTATTATCTCGTGTGCTATCTGATAATTTTCTACTCAGCTTCATTCTCTTGCTTTTTCCTCCTCTTCTCTTTTTCTATGTTTACACATTTCTAACTAGATAGGACCTTCTGCTCTGCGTTAGATAAATGGGGAGAACAGGAGACAGTATGCAAGAGATAGAGAAAAGGTAGAGAGTGACGACAGGGAAAAGGGTGGAGAAAGATCGATAGAGAGATGAGGCAAAGATAAATGAGGTTGAGAGATAGGTTAAGTAGAAAGGGGAGAGATACAGGGGGATAAAATGGAAAGAGAGCTGTGGGGGATAGAGAGAGGGTTCCGTAAAAAGAGGTGAGGTAAAGATAAGAGGCGAGAGAGACAGATATGGGCACAAAGAGTGGCAGAGAGACAGGTTAGAATGTGAGCGACAGGTAGACAGAGATGTGTATTGAAACAGATATGAGGTAAACGGAGGTAAGCTGGAAAGAGCAGAGCTAGAAAGGTGGGAATAGGTGCATTGAGATATAGAGAGAAGGAAAGAGATGTAAGAAGTGGAGGTTCAGTAGAGAGAGAGGTATGAGATGGAAAGATAAAGACAGAGTAGTAAATGGTGGTAGAGAGGGAAATGGCACAAAAATAGATGGGGGATAGAAAAGTGAGATGGAGAGAAAGACATGGATTTAATGACTGGTGGGGTAAAGAGAGATGATATACCACAAGCTAGAGTGGTAAGAGAGAGGTGAAGTAGATAAATGTGACTTACAAAGGAGGGCGCTAGAGAGAGGGTAAAAAGATTGAGGAAGATAGGCAGACATAGAAATGTAAAGAGGGTTAAGCCAGGGAATGAGACGGATGAAAGAGTGAGAAATCAGTGACCGAGAAAAAGAGACAGAATATTAGAATGGTGAGGTGGGGACAGGTTGATGGAAAGACAGTTAAAGGCACAGGTGGAGAAAATGAGAGAGCTTGAGAAAGAGACAGGAGTGTGAGAGTCTTCTTACTGTCCTACTACATTATCAAAGGGTCACTTGAAAGGTGGGGGCCCTGGGTAACTTACCACTTTGACCATGCCTTAAAACATATATGATTCTGAGAAGGACCTAGAGAGATGGAGTTAAGAAAAAAGAAAACAATGAAAACAAGATGGAACACAATGAATGAGACACTTCAGTGATGAAAGTGAAAGTAAATTTAGGAGATGGGGTGAGAGAATAAGAGAGGTAGAAGAAGAAGCAACAGGTTAACTAAGAGATGAAAGGAAGTCATACGAGCGGAGAGGATGTTGAGGGACATTAGAAGATATTTGATGAGACAATAAAAGGTGGAAGGGAGCAGGAAAGTAGGAGCAATGTGGGTGATAGCGAGAGGCATAGAAATGGTGGTGAGTGGGAAACTGGAAAAGAGAGAAATGAACGGGGAAGCCAAGAAAGATATGATTGCCAGAGTACTTGCATTGAATTAGTTACTCTTTGAAGAAAGATGCCAATAGACTATTCCTGAACTACGCTGATAAAAAATGCCTAATAGGTGGAAGGACGATGTTGGAGGTGTTTTTATCGGAGAAGGTTAGCCTCTGGGTTTTTATTTTTTGTAGTTCTTCTTTACCAATTTGGTGAGTTCCTTGATCAGCGCTATTAACATTTCTTTCAGGTGAGCGCACTGTTTATTAGCTCTTTGTCAGTAATGCTGCAAGCCCTAAAATAATACACATTTGGCATGGTAATTGTGTAGCTATTTTAGGATGGGTGATATGTGGTTGATTTTTTTCAATTCATTGCTGAGCTTTGTACAAGTTTGGGAGATGCTACTTTGGTGAAGCCAAGTGCCATAACACCTGCCAACAGGGCATTGCCACCAAGTGCGAAAAGACCATGGCTTGTATATTAGTTCTGACTTCGGCTTTTGAGAAATTTCCATAGAAATAAGAGATGCTTTCAGACGTGATAGGAGTCCAGGTCTGAGGTGATGTACAAAAGAGAGATGATTAAATGAGAAGCAGAGTTGAAAGTGGGGGACAAAAGGGGAGAGGACAAAGGGATATATGTGAGCCGGATGAAAACTTTGTTAACATGAGAGATTTGGGGAGGTGAAAGCGAAAGTGAAAAAGCTGTAGAGTAGGGTAACACTGGCACAGTGAAAAGTCCGAAAATTAGAGAAGAAGAGGTGGAAGGGAAACAGCGAAGTAAGGGAGAGTGAGTCTGCTACACAAAGGGTCGAAAGAACAAGCTTAGTAGAAGCAGGAGCCAAGAGAGAAACTAGGAAAGGTTGATGTGAAAAACCATTTGCAGATGTGAAAATAGAGCTTAGACACATAGAGCAGAATTAATGATGAAGGACAATGGGAGTGTAATGTAACTGATACCTTTCTCTTTTCCTAAACATAGGTTACATGCAGCACACTTTCATTACCTTTATTTGGTAGTATTCTATTATCGATCCACATTTTTCTGCTCTTCTATGTCCAGTGACATGCATTTACCAGACCTTTCAAATGTTTACTTATCATTCACCTTGCATAACCAATTCATTCTTGGATGGACAATCTTAGGATCCCTTCACTGTAATCTACTTCTTACACTCCAAGTCAATTACAATCTGATGGGATCATCAACTGAGCTCAGTCATACTCAGGGGCAAATGATGATCTTAAAATAAGGTGGGCTGTAAAAACCCTGGTTAAAGTCAAGGTCAAATTGTGCATTTTACAACACATCTTGAGATGAAATTATCACAAACAACCGATTTACTGGCAGTCCTGAAGATACATGCATGAAATATTTTGATAATTGATGGTTCCTAATAGGAATAAAAAAATGCATTTTGGTGAGACTATTGTGGGCCCCTAAAAGTTAACCTACATGTCCCCTTGTCATTAGGCCTCTGAGGGACCTCTTTCATAGCCATAGCTCATTGCACAGATATACTACTTGGTTGTTTGTACAACGGCACTCACTGACATGCAGATGGTTACTCAATGCTGCTTTAAATAGAAATATAGAAGTGTTGGTACTCACTGTCCTAGAGCTACTGTGAAGTGCTGGTACACTTTCTTTCAAATTTGAGAAATACAGGTACTCAATAGCTGACAGTATCTGCAGTGCTTTAAATGGAAAAATAGAAGTGCAGGTACTCTGCACCAGAGTACCTGCTTGTTTCCGAGAAGTGCCGGTACTCTCCAATTGAAAGTATTACGTTTTTCTTGACATATGCCGGTACTCTCCCTCTCGAAATAAAAAAGTGCCGGTACTCAGTACCGGAGAGTACCGGCCCATTTAAAGCACTGAGTATCTGTCGATTCAAAGCATTGTAGCTACTAAAAGTGGTCAGCAAAGCGGAAGTTGCCATACAGAATTCTTTCCAGTTTATCTGCAAAAGTTGACATCATCTGGGGAGCAGGAAGAAGTCCCTAATGAACTGACCTGCTGCCACATGTCCATCACATGATGTACCTCTTTGTAATTGTGTGACCACTCCGATTCACGTAAGGGACAATAGTCATTATCACTACCATGTTCTAAAAGAGAATGTATTCAGTATCACTGAGATCACAGGTTTACCTTTATTGTACAACATGCCATGTAGTTGTAATTAATTATGCTGTCATTTAGTCAGCTTTGAAGGTAAAAATATATATACTACTGTTGACAAAAAAATATGTAAATTGTACACAGTATTTGCTACACTTGTTCATTTTATATAACATAATATAACATTGACACAGTGCAGTGCAGGTGGCAAAATGCCAGGAAGGCCACCGCATAAAGGCTTCCTACCCTATTTTTACATTGCTTTGCATGCAGAGAATCAGGCTCTACATTTATCATGTATAGCATTCTCTCTTGGAGTATTTAACTGATGTCACTGATGTGAATGGGCATTCAAAATCTTCTCAGGGAAGCAAGGGTGCTCCTGTATGGGTTGAAGTATTGCTCACGGCTTGCAAAAGACTGGACTGTGGGCAGTAAGGCAGCCAATCAAACTTGTGTTCTGTAACCTGAGTTTTAACACTGCTGTATGATGTAATGTGTATCCACTGTTTTGTATTAGGTGTGCACTTTTCACAGGGTCACAAGTTTGATTTGCTGTGACTGAGAAATCATGATCTTTGATGCTATTATGTATGCTATTACGCAGTCTGATATATTGTGAATGGTTCATTAGTTCCACTTCATAACGGCCTTTAAAATATTGGACATTTTAGTACATATGTTTTAAAACTGTTGTGTAAAATGCTGCACTAGACTTCACTTTTCCGAAAAGTTCCTTCAAAAGGGAGAACCTCTCAATCCCTCCTGGAGACCATCACACCCATTGTCTACTCTCAGATGGTGCAATTCGGGACTGGTTTGGTTATTTTTCAAAGGCAGGTTTTGGATCCCATTACAGCCCTGTTTGTACACAGAATCAGAATCTCTGGTGCAGGGCAGATTATACGCGGTAGGTTAGTATGTGGGCCATCAGATCAATAAAAAATATCAAAAAGGTTGTCCAGATCATTTAGAAATCTCCCCCATTACTCACAGTCAAGCTGATCCTGAGAAATGTGATGCTAGACACTGTAGTAGTGGTTGATTCTAGACGCTGTAGTTGTATGCAGTACATGTTAATTACTCTTACCCACTGGAGAATTAAATATTGTAAACCCAAGATGGAGCATACTTCATGTACTTCTGTTATTAGTTGGTAACATCACCAAAGCATGTTGGCTCACACTGGCTGGAGCCATGTCTTAACATAGATTGTTTAGTTTGAAACAGCTCACGGGTCAACGATAAACACAGAACTTAATAAAGTTATGAGCTAATGGCGCACATATTCATACCACTCTAATGATCTGTATCTCCTATTTTCAGATGAATTTTTCCATTTCATCATTGCTTGTTTTGCTATTGGAGCAGTTTTGGTTTGCGAACACAGCTATGGGGGTGAGTTACTATCAACAAAATAAATCATATGGGGCCAGATTTAGCAAAGGTTTTTCCCCATTCTATGTCTATGGGAAAAAGTGTTCGTACATATGGCCCATGGTTTCTTAATCGAGGACCACATCTCACATACTCAAGGGATTTGTGTTCTTTTTCAGACTGGACGATTTCAGCTGGTATTGGCTTATTAGTATTTGCATCATTGGAAACAATTGGAATATATTTTGGCTTTGGTAAGTACAATGGATTGATTTTCACGCACACATCTACATTTGTTTTGCACTATTGCATCCATTGTCTGATGTGTAATATTTGTATTATCATATACTTGGAGTATTTCTAACGTCAGTTACAGGACATCCAGACAGCTGATGATAAGATACTGTGACCGACAGAGGCGACATCCCTGAGTTTGATTGGTTGATGTCAGGGGCGATAGCTTAGCTGGGGTAATAGAGAAACTCCAGCATGTGTCAGTTAGAATGCAAGGTGGAAAGTGGTTCGAAGATTTAACCTATTTTGTCTGTGACGAACATTCTGTGCGTCAAGGTAGAATAGCATTCCAGACAAATGGCATGTTTAGTCTGATTGTATCATTAGCTCGAGGCTCATAATCTGCATTTAGAGAAATTGGGCTATGGGGACAATGTTTTATTTGCATTTTACTTTACATTTTTGAGAACATTAGTCAGGCTAAGTGTTCAGATCACTTCTGAAAACAAATAACTGCAAACAAGGGAGTCAAACCTTATCCATCCATGACCCCACGAAGAGGATAAACATTGCTGTCAGAACACCGCTAAACCTCCTGGCATTCCGAAAGGATCTGAAGACTCACCTCTTCAGAGAACATTACAACTGTACACGTTAGAACCACCAGCCACAAATCCCCTGCATCATTGTAACTGATACTGAATTGTGTCTCGTAGCTCCCACCCGTGTTCAGGTTCCACAGCTTTCTAGCTATGTTTGTGCTCTACAGTTATCAATAATGCATAGCATCATAATATAATTATACAATGCAATTAAAAACAATAGTGAACAAGTGATTTTGTAACATAATATGCATCACAAACACGTTAAAACCAAATTCAAATGTAGCTGTAATTTACCAGCTGAACGCTCAAATCTTCACACATTATTATCAAAAAATAAATCTCCCTTATGTTTCCAACAACATTTGAATCTGAAAAAAGCGTGCTAACTGATATGTGAAATAGTTAGTGTTAGACCTGACATCCTTAGGGTGGTCACCCCTAACATTTTGTCTGCCTCCCTCCACTTTGTAGACATTGTTTTTGCTGGTTTTTAGACTCTGCGCACTTTACCACTGCTAACCAGTGCAAATGCTCTCTCCCTTTAAACATGGTTACATTGGATCATACCCAATTGGACTATTTAATTTACTTATAAGTCCCTAGTATAGTGCACTATATGTGCCCAGGGCCTGTAGATTAAATGCTACTAGTGGGCCTGCAGCACTGATTGTGCCACCCACTTCAGTAGCCCCTTAACCTTGTCTCAGGCATCTGCAGTTTCACTGCCAATTCGACTTGCCATTTAAAAGTACTTGCCAAGGCTAAAACTCCCCTTTTTCTACATATAAGACACCTCTAAGGTATGCCCTAGGTAACCCATAGGGCAGGGTGTTGTGTAGGCAAAAGGCAGGACACGTACCTGTGTAGTTTACATGTCCTGGTAGTGTAAAGCTCCTAAATTCGTTTTTACACTGCTGTGAGGCCTGCACCCTTCATAGGCTAACATTGGGGCTGCCCTCATACATTGTGTGAGTGTTAGCTGCTGATCTGAAAGGAGTAGGAAGGTCATATTTATTATGGCCAGAATGGCGGTATAAGGTCCTGCTGACTGGTGAAGTTGGATTTAATATTACTATTTTAGAAATGCCACTTTAAGAAAGTGAGCATTTCTCTGCACTTAAATCTTTCTGTGCCTTACAATCCATGTCTGGCTGGCTCACTCAAAGGACTGCCACACCCCCTACTGGGACCCTGGCAGACAGGATTGAACTGAAAGGGGACCTGGTGCACTTCTAAGCCACTTCTTGAAGTCTACCCCACTTCAAAGGCACATTTGGGTATATAAACAGGGCCTCTGCCCTTACCAACTCAGACACTTCCCGGGGAAGAAACTTGTAACCAGAACCTGCATCCTGCCAAGAAGAACTGCCTGGCTGCCCAAAGGACTCACCTGACTGCTTTCTGTGAAGGACTGCTGCCTTGCTTCTGCCCTGCTGCCTTGCTGCTCTCTGGCTGAGGTGAAGAAGTACTCTCCAAGGACTTGGATAGACCTTGCCTCCTGTTCCCTGAAGCCTCAGGACCAAAAATACTTAATCTCTTCATGAAGGACTCCTTGTGCTGCGAAATTCGACGTACAGCCTGCCAGAAACGACGCACAGTCTCCACCGCAGTGAAAATTTCACAGCACGCCGAACCAGAACGACGCAGCCTGACTTCGTAACGAGAAGATTGACGCAGCGCCAGCGTAGCAACCAAAAATTGGGCGCACGCCCACTGGATCGATGCATAGCTGAGCCGGAACAATGCAGCTCGACTTCCAGAGAGGAATCGACGCAACGCCTGCCGTGCAGTAGAAAATTTGACACAATGCCCACCGGATCGAGGCAGCTCCTGTGACTTTGTCCTGCCAGCGCAGGAAATCCACACACCGTCCCCGGAGTGTCTGAAAACCCTGCAACCCGAAGAGGATCCATGACCGAGCGCCAGAAATCAACACACAGCCAACTTTGCATGGAAACTAAATGACGCATCGCCATGTGTTGCCTGAGAAATCGATGCACACCTCTGTGTTTCCACGCTTCTCCTCCTCTACAGCCCTTTGCTGAGATTTTTCACGCGAACCAGGTACGTTGTGCTTGAAAGAGACTTTGTTTGCTTTAAAAAGACTTAAGACACTTTATATCACTTTTCAGTGATATCTCTACATTTACTTATTGCATCTTTGATTGTTTTGACCTGCATTTATCCAGATAAATATTGTCTATTTTTCTAAACACTGTGTGGTGTATTTTTGTGGTGCTATATTGTGGTACTGTATGATTTATTGCACAAATACTTTACACATTACATTCTAAGTTAAGCCTCACTGCTCAGTGCCAAGCTACTAGAGGGTGGGCACAGGATAATTTGGATTGTGTGTGACTTACTCTGACTAGAGTGAGGGTCCTTGCTTGGACAGGGTTTAACCTGACTGCCAACCAAAGACCCCATTTCTAACAGTTAGTATTAAGTATATTTCTTCATATGACCAAGAATTCCATTGTAATGTTACAGTACCACGAATGCTTGTATAATACTGCTAATTGAACCACAGGTGTAGCTTCCAATAGTGCAGCCGGTTCAGTGCCACTGGTGCTGAGAAACCCATTACTTTAAACTTACACACTAGTCATTGTGGGTGGCCAAGGAGTACTGCCTTGTAGACAAAGCAACCATTCGTAATAGGATAATTAGCATCAAACAGAAACCAATGCAGCAGCTTTATTGTTGGAGTACCCAAGTCAACCTGGTCGGTGGCCACAATCAGACTAGTTGCAATATGGCCCCATCAGTGTGAATTTTCTCTTCAAATATCCTTGGTATCCTTGATCTTTCAGCAAGACACTTGATAAACCAGTCCAGCGCTAGTCTTCTGAGTGCTATGCAAAACGGAAAGTTGATTGATAGTATTGCATGACAATTCTGTCCAAAAGGACGTGGAGCACCAAAGGATACGGTGGACCAGATTCAAGTATGTGGACTAACTCAGTTATCTTACAATGTGCCAGCCACCGTCCTGCCACTAGATGAAGCTTACCAGTGTCTGTATTTAAATTTATAGTTGTCTCACTAAAAACATTTCAAGGTTTTTCTTACGAAGAGCAGTAGGATGAGTGGCTTAAAATTTAGGACTTGTTAAATCATCCTTCAATTGTCAACTTAGTGAACCAAAAGATGGAGAGCTGTCTCCATAGGACAAGGTAGCAGTGTAATAGAAACACGCTTAACCATTTGTTTGCCATCCAGATTTTTCAGGGTGGTACATCATCAGGTTTCAGAAATGTGTAATTGTGTTTCGACTTGTTCATGGTGGATGTTAGAATGTGATCTTTGCTGTTGTTGTGGGATTCAGTATGCTCCCTTAAATTGTGTGCCCACAGCTCCCCTGACTCAATAACAGTACAGGTTCATTAATTTAGCCAATTGAAAAACTGGACAGAAATTCTGATATTTTGCTCTTTTCTTTGCGCTGATATGAAGCATGTTTGTTTCTTTATTTCAGTTACACGAATTCGTGCTGTGCTTGAAGGATTCCTTCCTCTGTTTCAGAGGTCTGCACTACCTGGTAATATATCTTATCCATACTAAACACTGTGAAGAAATATTTCCATTTTGTGCTGAAAGAAATATTATGCAGCAACCTGACACAGTTGTATATCATTACTTTGACCACCATTAGGTCTTCCTGCCATTAGTTCACCACCAACACTTTGACCTGCCATCAAATTGAACCTCCAGACTTACTCCTGATCTTAACACTAACACTCACACGAATTAAAATAAATTCGAATTGAAATATTATATTTTATGAAAATTAATGAATATTGATTTGCAACCACACTCTAAGGCCGTGATTTATACTTTTTGGCACAACCTGCTTTAGCGCAGGTTTGCGTCAAAAAGTTTACCGCCGTCTAGCACCATTTCTGGACGCCAGCCGGGCGTCATATTTAAGGAATGACGCTAGCCGACGGAAAGGCCCGATTAGTATCAAAATGAATGATGCTCACCGGGTGGTGGAGGCGTAGGGGAAACAGGAGGTCGAGCGTCAAAGGATATCGCTAGTCAGGTTAGTCAGAAACATTACTCTAACCTGACTAGTGTCATTTTTTCACGCACAACCCCCATGGACATGACTCCTGTCTTAGTAAAGACAGGAATCATGCCCCCTGCCCAATGGCCATGCCCAGGGGATCCATGTCCCCTGGGCATGGCCACTGGGCCAGTGACATGTAGGGGGGCCCAAGTTAGGCCCCCCTCTGGCACTTTGAAAAAAAAATAAAGAAATGTACCTGGACTTACCTGGGATGGGTTGCCCCATCCTTAGGTGTCCTACAGGTGTGGGTGCATGGGTGTGTCCCTGGGTGCAGGGAAGGGCACCTGTGGGCTGTTTCCATGGTACCTGACCATGGAAAATGACCCACAGGTCCCCTAACGCCTGCCCTGACCCAGGCGTTAAATAAAGCCGCTAAGCAGGCTTAGCGCCATTATTTAAGGCCCTCCTCCTCCCGTGATTTTTGCACAGGAGGATAAATAAGGCACCGTAGGCCTTAGAGTAATTTTTTGCCCTGGAACACCTTCCTTGCATCTCATTGACGCAAAGTAGTTTTCCGCAGGCAAAAAATGACGTTAACTCCAATATTTTGACGCTAGACAGGTAATTAACCTACATTACATTGCATTATATTAAATCAAATTTATATTAACCCTAATACTAAATTTCACTCAGTTAAATTAATAGAGGTAACTTAATTTTGACTATGATTCCAGTCCTACCAAGAATTAAATTTTTTATATTAATGAAATCGATTTCATTAAATTATATAGGCCCTCATTCTGACCCAGGCGGTTTCTAACCGCCAGGGCAGAGGGCAGAGGGCAGAGGAAGCACCGCTAACAGGCTGGCGGTGCTTCCAGGGCAATTCTGACCGCGGCGTTAAAGCCGCGGTCAGAAAAGGGGAACCAGCGGTTTCCCGACGGTTTTCCCCTGCCCCAGGGAATCCTCCATGGCGGCGCTGCATGCAGCGCCGTCATGGGGATTCCGACCCCCTTCCCGCCAGCCTGTTCCTGGTGGTTTACACCGCCAGGAAGAGGCTGGCGGGAACGGGTGTCGTGGGGCCCCCTAACAGGACCCCATTAAGATTTTCAGTGTCTGCTTGGCAGAAACTGAAAATCGCGACGGGTGCAACTGCACCCGTCGCACCCCAGCAAATCCGCCGGCTCCATTCGGAGCCGGCTTCATCTTTGCTGGGGCTTTCTCGCTGGGCCAGCGGGCGATCTTTTGAAGATCGCCCGCCGGCCCAGCGGGAAAGTTGGAATGCTCCCCGCGGTCATTTGACCGCGGGGCGGTGTTTGGGCGGTTGGGGTCGGAATGACCCCCATAATTCCTAATCCCAAATAACTTTATTCGATCTTTAATTACAGTAATTCTAAATTAAAACTATTTATTTTTTAAATATCGAAAAAAGAAAACTTGGTCTAATTCGAGTGCTAAATTAAACTTACTCCAAAAGTTGAAGTAAGTAGGTGTGCGTTTGTGTTCGTGTTTTTGTGTGTGTGTGTGTGAGAGAGAGAGAGAGAGAGAGAGAGACATAGAGAGAGAGGGGGGTGGTGCTTTCATTTTTTGAGTACAGACGTAAACGGTGTGCTACTGACTGATACAATAGATCAACTCCTTGCATATAGAAAAAAATAAAACTGAATTGTGCAAACTCTCTGGTCAAGAACTTGAGGGAAATACACCATAATAGAACAGTTGTGGTTGGTAATTTCTAAAAGGGATGGCTCTAATACCTAACCTGAGTTGCAACAGTGAGTCAGGGTAGCCCAAAAAGGTGTTCAGGAATATATTCCTCATTGAAACTTTTGACAAAATGCTATCAAATAATGCATTTTACAGTCAAACGTGCACTTATATTTTCTAAAACGCCATAGGATCTTACATTACTTTCATAGTCCGATTTGGTACAGAGCACCTGTAGTCAGGAATGGCTCAGAGCTGGGAGCTGCTCGACTGGACCTCCTGCATTTTGCAGGTGAATTCCTGAACGAAGCTACCACTTATCTGAACAAGAAACACATGAAGTGGGAAAGTGGGAAAGGAAGGAACCAGCCTAGTAAATGCGTTTCCAACAAATGGATTTACCACTCCAAAAACATAGACATGCACATCCATGCGAGCCCCTGACCACTCACACAGTTCCTCGACCTTAGGATGATGCGAGAAAAATATAAAGGTGCAGAGCACTACGTCTATATTCGTCATTCTGTTCCTTGAACACGTTGCCCAATGTTTAATGGAAAAAAATAGATGGGCATCCTTTGTCTCCAAATATAAACGGTTGCTGGTTTGATGGGACCATCATCCATAAACTGCAGAGGCATGAGTTACTATATTCTGTATGTGAGCCACATTCACCAGTTTAAAATATGCACACACAGACAGATGTTATGGGATTCAATGCATCAGTAGTTCTTTGATGAGGTGGATGGTTCTCGGATGCTCCCTGACTGTCTGGTTTGGTGAGTTTGTTATTGATAATTAGGCCTGTGACACAACTGCAGTGGACACTTAGCAATGTCTGCTTGTGGGCAGAGGCGATAAGGCAACCCCACTTGCCCCACTACCACAGCTGCAAGAAATGCAAGAGTTCGGATGAACTGGAATATTGCGAACATCCAACTCTGAAGTCAATGGGATTTTTAAGATACATCTGCAGAAACATCCAGGGAAGACGAAAACGGCATCAATAATGGAGTTCAAGAGAAAGGCACACAGACAGAACTCAAATTTTCCCAACAAAAGGAATCATCACCACCAACGGAGCACACAAGGGAAACTAACAAAAATACAGTAGTAATATGTAAACTCACTGTTGGGACTCAAACAATGCCCGTGTCCCCCAGATTTCAAACATCTGCCCAAGCAAGAGTCCAGCATCATCTTCCACACGTGATATCAACATCAGTAAACGGTGACCCCAGTCAAGAGCAACATCCAAAATAATGGGCAGGAAAAAAAGGCAGGAATAGATAATAAAATGGTGCCCCATCCTGAATATGTCTCCAGAGGCAAGTGGGATGTCCAAAACAGAGGGAATATCTTAAAGCTCTGTGCCAACCTACCCAGCCTGGAATCGATTAGCTCCAATGGCATTGACTTCCTAGCCCTCCTACTACCAGCTGGTGGGCAGGTAGATGAATGCACCGAAATCACGTTCACCAGCCATGTTCTGATGAACACCTTAAAGGAGAAAAAGCCCCTGCTTGAGCAATGGGAAATAAAAGTGACAATTTCAGTAGTATTCTGTGATGTTCTTACATAAGGAGCCAAGAACCGTCGAGAAACCAGGTCATGCATGGAAAGGGTGGAAAAAAATAAATAAAGAACACCCAGGTCCAGCAATAAAGGGCACCAAAAATGCAAGCATATTTATGGAAATCTCAGAAGGCAAGCTAATAACAATGTCTAGACGTACAGGGAAAGGGCAAACAAAAATCACGGGTTGGGCATGGTTACCAAGCCCTAGCATACAGAACCACACAAATCTGATCACCTTGAAAATCAGCTCATGAAATTTAAGAGGCCTAACTGACTCCGACAAAAAGAAAGAAGAAATAGCACATCTGAGGGGTGCTGACTTTGTCTCACTCCAAGAAACCTGGGCCTCCACTGATCCCCCGGCCTACCTTCACTGTATACAAAGCCTTTGCAATTGAATCCCAGGCAGGGGGGCATGCTTGAGGGTGTGCCTCATCTACGTTTAAAAATGAGCTAATGGTATAAACAACAGTACTGAACATTAAGAAAGGACACTTTTTTTATCGTTTAGTAACTCAAGTCAATAAATACAGCCAGATTCCCATAACTTTTTTCATCATAGGAAGCATTGACCTCCACCCAGCCAAGAATAAAAAGGAGTCCACCATTAGCATCACGTCTCCTAATACTGAGAGGGTTAAAACTATCCCATCCAGAAGCCATGTAGGTCATTATCGGAGACTTCAATGACAATCTAATGTCCACAGGGTTGAATGGCGTGATCTTGGATCTTGAAGATGAAATATGGGCTGTACCCCTGATTCAGAAGCAATACCAAAGGCCCGCTACACAGGACAACACACTAGGCAATATTCTAAATCAACTAGGACTACGCATAGTAAATGGCAGGTATGCCTCAGACACGCCGGCCGGCTACACCCATTTTTCGTCTTTCAGGTTGGCCACTCAGGATTATATTAGGGTGTTTCTAGCCCACTTTTAGTATGCAAGAAATTGTTCGAACCATGACAAGTGACCATGTAGTACTTAAATGTGAAGTCCTGGCCCCAGGAACTCACCAATCAAAAGTAAGCTACATCAGAAAGAAAGAGGAGCTAGACCTCATTTAAAGAATAAAATAGAATACGGATGTCCAATCAGGGCGGGCAGCCCGACTGGCTCAGTTCCTAGAAGAGAGACTGAGAAGGGCAGTTGACGAAAACCTTAACCCAAATTTATGGGGGTCTCTTGCCTTCTTTATAAGGGAGAATGATGGGGCCAGGTTGAGTCAGGCAATCAGTGATGACCTAGTTCAGCGCAAGACCATGACCAATAGAAGCAATCTTAAAGAGCAAATAGCCTCCCATAAGAAAGAATTAAACAGAGCCCTCAAAGCCCAGAGCCACGACAAGGATGAAAACACGTTTCTGCAGAGTATGGTGCAAGAGTGCATGCATTCCATGCAGGGCATTTTTGTGCAGGAAGTGGCACCTCCAGCACAAAACCAATATTGGCAAGCATCTGAGGAATATTCTATGTCAATGCAGCGATTTGCGCTGCGCTCGATTTCTCCAGATTTTTTGACCCATCCAGAGCCACACAAAGTGGCTTTGTGTGGCTTCAAAAATCTGGCTTAACATTTGCGTTGTTCTTGCACCACACTGCATGGTGCAAGAGCGATGCAAGCCGATTTCATAAGTATGGCCCTAAATAAATTGCTGATAAATCTTTTGATTGAAGTCTTCAATCTGCATTTTGACTACATTACGTCCTGCTTTCTTTGCAAAAAGTAAAATAAACTGTTAAAGTGTGGATAAAAATCTGTCTTCAGCAGCTCTTACCAGGTAGTGCATCAGCAGCAGAAGGTTAAAAGTTACTCCTCATTAATATTCATGGATGATGCAGTTAAGGATGCATTTAAGAAGTTCCAGATTAGTTCATTTTTGGGTGACTGTGAAGTGGTGAGCAGCTTCTTGACTTAGTAGGAAGTGGCACTATCAGAGAAGTAGGGGACTGCAGCACTTTAGGATTTGCTGAGACAGTCTGCACGGTCTGCAGGTTGTCTGCCTCAAAGAGTAAATGCTAGCAGCCCTGGACAGAATGAGCAAGGAGTCTCCACAAGGAGTAAGCAATGCACACTTTACCAGCAATTAGTGAGGTGAGGGCCTTGGTGGCATCAAGGGTTTGGACACACTGGTCGATATCAAGGAAGAGACTGACTGCCAGGTTTCAACTGAAGGGGCCTGTTGCCCCTCAGCCATGGGCTCCTTGCTCTGGTTGTCTTAAGATGGTCTGACATAAAGGACCTCTCTGGAAGGAGAGAATAGAGGTCTCCACCATATGAGCACACCAGGAGGGTGGTCTTCGATAGGAAGGGAAAGGGGGTTTATAAGCCCATTAGACTCCCATTGAGCCCTCTTTGTCTCTGCTCTAATCTGCACCTACATGAAGCTGCAATTTCCCATTCACCCATCCCCATGATTCCTCAATGCATAAGATTTTTAATTTTACCAAAAGGTGTGGTAAAAACAAAAATTGTGGACAAGCTTATGACACCTGTTGTCAATTTAAAATTGGGTCAAACTGACTTTGATGTGGGTTACAGGCTAGCTTGTGGAGAAGGTGGCCCTGGTGGTAGACTTTGCCTAATAGCTCTATTCATGGTTGCCTACATCAATGTGTCTTCATTTGCTGGGAGGACTGTGAAATGGCTGAATCATAGGTAACTCTCCCTGTTTATTTGGTGTCAGTCTTGTAAATGACTGCTATGCCACAATGTAAATAAATAAAATAAGGCACATGATTATATTTTTGACAATGAAAAAGGAAGTTATTAAATCAAGGTCTGCACGATGTGTTATCACTTCCATATGGTCCTAATGTCTATCATGTTGTATTCCTCACATTTCAAACTGTGTACCCAAACTACTGCAATCAATTTAAAGTTATTAATTATTTCACCCAATACTTCAGAGGTTTAATTCAAATGTAATCAAATAAGATATGGCCGCTTAATACCATACAGTGGCCATGTCTTCTTATGTGTGTGAAAAATACCTGAGTGTGCATATGTGAGGAAATGAGGTGCATTATAGGGAGAGGTTGTGAGACCTAACCGTGTAATACACTTACCAACTCCTTTAGGTCCATTAGGTTTCATCAGTTAAACCTTCAGCTCAACCATGGGTAGCTGTGGCACCGAGCAGCAAGACGTGCACAGAGGAAAAAGTGTAAAGCATTTAAACATCACCAAAACAATAGAAGAATTAATGAATGTGATACTCAGGAAATCTGACACCAAATTTATAAAAATAGACAGTATTTTTATAAGAATTTTTGCCCATATTTATACTTTTTTAGCGCTGCATTTGCATCATTTTTTGACGCAAAAAAGGCGCAAACTTGCAAAATACAATTGTATTTTGCAAGTTTGCGCCATTTTTGTGTCAAAAAGCGGCGCAAATGCGGCGCTAAAAAGGTATAAATATGGGCCTTAGAAACTAGAATGAAACAGATCCACTAGAGGGTTCATTTGATATACATTTTACAAGGATTAGTAAATCAAACAATTTTCACTCAACCCCGAACAAGCCTTGGCAAATTCAATTAATTTGACAATTAAAAACATTTTCAAGGAAAACTTGGTTAAGTGTCAATGCGGTTGGGTAGGAGTACTTGGGCAATTAACCTCAGTAGACAACTATTCATTGGGACAGTAAGGACCTTAGAAACAGTTACCTCCTGAGAAGAAGCAGTCTCCAAGCAGTTCCATGAACTTTATCTGTGTTGCAATGCATTCATTTGAAGTGGTCCTGATGCTAGGGATGAAGGATACAGAAGATGCTCCAAGAATGCTGGGATTCCTCGGTCCATAAGGTGAGGGGCCACTGATTGTGGATTTGACATCCTACCAGGTCTTCTCTGCTGTGGTCAAAGTCCAGTTGCCACTGGACTACCAGCCACCCAGGGTTGCAGTCACAGGCCTTTGAATCTATTGGCTTGACTGGGCTCTGGAGACAGCTTCTCCTTGAGCAAGACATGACAAGCACAGTCCCTGTCTTCCATAGCCGCCAGGTGCAGCAGGTGCAGTCTTCAACAGTGCAGCCTCTCTTTGTTGGTTCCTCAGTGCAGCAGGGCAGTCCTCCTTCCAATTTGATTGAGATATGAAGTCTGGGTGCTATGAGTGCCTCTCTTGTGCCCCAAAAATGCCCTCAGGGCAGGATTCTGTTGGTAGTGGTGAATTGCAGATGGTCCGGGAAGAACTTACTCCCGGCTCTGATTCAACAACCACTGTTGCACGGTTGAAATACCATCACCAATCTCACCTACTGAGGTCGACTGTGTTTTGGGCTTGGCGAAGAGTGTAGTAGACAGAATCATTCAATAGCATATCAGTGACATTATACCATTAACAACAGTGAACACCATAAAAAATGTAACACTAAATCAAACTCCGAACCAAATAAAGTTTCAAAGCTTTATTATAATCCCCAAATCAATGTCACGTAAATGGTGTACAAAATTGAGTTATAAACTTACATGAAAACCATAGGCTGACTGAAACATTTGAAAAGACTAAACCTACTAAAGATCAATACTGTTAGACACTCCAAAAGAATAATATAGATTAGCAACAGTAGAATATGTGCATGATTATTAACATTCAAAGCAGATGATGGTAACATCAGTAAATCATACAAATACAATTTAACATTCAATTTCATATTTCAAAGCTGGGCCATTCTTAACACTAATAAGAAATGGGACTAGCATGTGAGGGAAACACATGCAGACAAAAGCAAAAATAAAAGAAATTGGGAAAACATCTAACTAGGGCAACTCACAAAAAATATGCTGGCGTAAGTCACTAACTAAAATAAACAAGAAATCACATTTCGTTATACCTCTCCTCATGGGACAGCAGACAGGAACAGCTCATCAGGCAGGACGGTCACTTTCTTCTGGTGTCAGTTGACAGCAGCATCAGGACAGTGCAGAACACGAGCTGGACATAGGACAGAATCAGCAGTTCAGAAGTAGTTGGACTTATTAGAACTGAACCACATAACAGAATAGGGC
Organism: Pleurodeles waltl; assembly: GCF_031143425.1. Taxonomy (NCBI): domain Eukaryota; kingdom Metazoa; phylum Chordata; class Amphibia; order Caudata; family Salamandridae; genus Pleurodeles; species Pleurodeles waltl. The sequence goes on from NC_090448.1 coordinate 139,244,124, forward strand.
AGGTAAAACTATTATGTGGAAACTCATCAGGAAACTCAGAGAAGAGAATATGACAGCAGACTTAAGACATGCGTGGACAGAGTTCTGGACAGTTTCAAGGCCTAAGGAAATCTCTAAGACCTTTTTTTAGGACAGGCTGACTTTGATTTCAAACTAAGTAAAGTATGCACAATTCATTTATTGGTCCTTCAGGTGGGTGTATTTCGGATGTCAGATTCAGCATCCAATCACTGCAGATGGCACCACAAAAGTCTGATACTTTTAAGAATCTTCTCAGCAAAAGTGCATTGTTAGCTGGTGACTTCACATGTGAATAGCAAAATATTACATTCTCTGGTTATTTGTTACTTGAGATCCTTTCTCACTGCACACAATAAACAGGTCAGAGGGGACGAAATAAACAAGTGATTTTCCATTACAGCAGCAAAATGAATTTCTTAGCCCTAGTCAAGTCAAAGAAACCTTAACACATAATAACACATTAATAAACCTATTTCGCACCTAACAGTTCATATATGGAAAGCAAATATTTAATTGCAAACTTTTTTCAGAATATGTTAGAACAAATTTAAACATGCATTTGTTTTCTCTGTACACACATAATTGATATTAATGTAATCCATTTATTCAAATATAAGTTTGATTAATTCATATTAATTTTAACACTTCAGTGATTAATCTTCAATTTAATAACACATTCTTAACGTTAGCTCATTTTAGTACTTTCATTTAATAAAAATACCAAAATGTCATGTTAAAATGTGGTACACAATACGAAGGGAGGCCACATGGATTACAATAATACAAATGTGCACATTTTACAACTCATGTTATTTTCTCTGTTAGGCTTTTAAATGTAAGTTAATTCATCAACTTATGCTAATTAATATGTAACTAATTTATTAATAAAATTTTATCTCTCTCAGTAGCAAATGGGCTACTAGGTTTCCTACCAACTGGTGACCACTTCTTGTGGAGTGTGGCATATGGCTATCCCAGGATGCACTATTCTGCCCACTCCCAAGTTGGCAAGACCCCTCTTACTGTGATAAGATCTCCGTAGTGCACTCCTGATGTGTGGCTACATCTGACATTCAAAGCAGGCTACTCCTTTGAAGCCTGCATTTTGGGGATAACACCTAGGTGGCCTTCTGCAGGAGGGAGGTAACACCCCCCTGTTCCACAAATCTTCATTGTGCTTTTTCCTAAGAGATACTGGTATGTCTGTCCCGGAGGGCAGAAACCTGTCTCGTGCAAAAGGCTCCATGTTTGTTCGAGAAGGAACAGGAGTTTTAAAGGCAACAAGGTGGCAGCTTTGTAAAAGCTGCACACTGCAACAAGTTCCATTAATTTCGACTTGAGATGCAAGTCTGGCTTAATGTAATGAGTTGTTTGCTACCTTGGAGTGCCACTTTGGTCGCACTGTTCAGGAGTTAGCACAGCTGGGGTGTCAGCATGTAATCCTGTACTCGCCAATTAGGAAACCAAGGCCCAGATTTATACTTTTTGATTCAAAACTGCCTTTGTCTAGTTTTGTGTCAAAAAGTACAGCGCCGGCTTGCACCATTCCAGGATGGCAACAAGGCGCCATATTAATGGAATGGCACAATCCGGCGCAAAAGGTGGACTAGCGTAAAACAAATTGATGTTAGCCAGGTGGGGATTTGCACCAAAGAATGACGTTAGGCTGGTTAGAGTAAAAAAAATGGCTCTAACCAGCCTAGCGTAATTTATTGACGCACAACCATCCATACCACTTGACTTCTGTCTTAGAAAAGTCAGGAGTCATGTCCACCACCCTAATGGCCTGCACAGGGGTCCCCTGGGCATGGCCATTGCACCCAGTGCTAGGTAGGTGGGCCTATTGCAGGGCCCCCAATGTCACTTTGAAAACAAAATACTTACCTGGGATGGGGTCCCCCATCCTGTGGTGTCACTCTTGTGTGGGTGGGGATGTTCCTGGGGCTTGAGGAGGGCAGCTTTGGGCTCTTTCCATGGTGTCTGACCTTGGAAAAGTGTCCACAGGTCCCCTTTTGCCTGCCCTGACCCGGTTCTTCTTTCTGAAGCTCCCCATGACCTCTGCCCTTTTTATTCCAGTTTGGTACCAAGGTCCATGTTCAACATAAGATTATCTTTCATACCCTTTTGTCCCTCTAGTGCTGGGCTGTGTGGTTCATCATTTCCTGCATCCGTTTCTTCACCTCTTTAAAGTGAGTGATTTGTTTCTTCATCTTCTTGAGGACCTTCTTGGGTTCTTTCAACCTCTTGAAGTGTCAGGGTCTATGCCCTCACACGTTATTGATATGATCTCTGCCATAACCCTTTCCTTAAGTCACAGGTTCTTTAGATGTCATAAGTGCAAGGATATGTTCCTCTGACTCGTTCCCACACCAGGGTACTCCTCTGAATCTCCCTTTTAATGTTAGAGCCTGTTTTTTTGGCACTGCAAAAATATTCTCTTTCCATTCACAATCCTTAATTAGTGGCATATTACTCTCTCGATCCTAGACCAATATTCATCTTAAAGGTCTCTAGTCACTCCCTGCTCCAAACCGCTGCCAGAATATTTACTACCTGATTTTTCTGGCATTAATAGAAATAGCTTAAGCCACTCCCCCTTTATAGAGCTTGCTTGAGTCAGGGCATGCAAGATATTGGGTTGGGAGTCAGAGCCCGCCCTTGGCTTCATTGCCACTCATTTCTTGCTTCTCTTTGGTCAGTGGCTGCTGGCTTTACTTACACTTCATGTGTGTCTCCCTTCCCTGGAGCACTCTCCACGTGCTACCTTGCTCAATTTCTTTCCACTGCTCACGCATTTGGAGATACTTTTTTTCTTCTAGTTGCAGCACTCCATAAGAGTATATGTGCGCAGACCATCCCAATAGCGCTTTATATGAACCCCGGATCATATTACTCAAGGTCAGACTCATTTTTTTCCTATTGTTTTTGTTGTGGCGCAAGGGACTTGTAAATATACCCCCCAAGTGTTTTGTTTATGGTGATGGGACAGCAGAGCAGCAGGCATCTGCACTCTGTTGCATGCTCTCCCATCCTTCGAGATGCCTCCTGCAGCTTAAAAAAAAAAGTGCAGTGATGCGGCCAGCCTGATGGTGTTTTAATTTTTTTTTTACTTTTTATGGGAAGACTTCCAGTCACCCTGCACATGCTGCTGTACAGCTTGGCTAAAAGACACTGATACACCAATATCTCTGGCATAGGCAAGGTATATTGGCTTTGCTGAATCCTTGTTTTATTAGACCATATCCATTTTATCCTTTTACTGCCACAGTCTGTTGTCTCATATTCCTGTAGAGCTGGTCCAATCATTTTAATTAAGCAGTAATGGTGCCAGGATCTATGGTCCTAGCTCCTTCGAATATCTGTTCTACTCTCTTTAGTAATAGTGGCAAGTTTTTTTTGCTCACCTGCAATATCTAGCAGGTAAAGCAGGGATGCAGGACTGTTCACCAACCTGCCTAGACTTGCAGGGACTAATACATGTGAAGCAATTTACTGCCAGAACCTCAGAAAGAAAGGTTCCAATTATTTGTGGCCACCTGCTGTTGCTTGGGCCATTAATGGAGGGAGCAGAATATGAACTGCCCCATCATTGTAACTGGACCAATCTCTAGCACGCCCGCTTTGTATTTGAACATTTAATGGCACAGTGACTAAATGTTGCTCTAAACAGAGAACGTATCTGGACATTCTGAGGTACAGACATATTTTCAAATGTTGATCCTTTTCTGTGACAACTCTGGGGAGTTACCAGATATTACAACCATAAAAATACTGGATTGAAAAGTCTTAGCATTTTGTAATTTGTGCAAACAAGAGGGAACGTGGGACGTTAGATGTAGAAAAGTCAAAAATATCTCCCATATGCAAAATCAATAGGTCACTTGTACATTGCAATTTATATAAATAGCCTTTCTATGTATGTATGTCTGGTTGAGTGAGTAAGAAAATGTGTACAGCATATAAAATGTACTCACACAAATCAAAGATTACTTTTGATAGATAAAAATGAGGAGCAATTGGGTCAAAATCAGATGAGCCCAATGGCTGCCAAAAACATTACGATATTATACATGGGACAATGTTACTTTGCATATTATTCATTGTGATATTTTAAATTTTTGACATATGTCTAATTGTGAAAGTTTAATTTGTGTTCGAAATAATTCTCCTGTTTGTGTTTTGCAGGATTTTCAAAACGAACGTAGTAAGCAGCAGACTACAAACTTCTTCTTTGAATGCCTACTATCTAAATATTGCTACTGCGCCATTAATGAACTACTTATAGAAACACTAAACAGTGAAATAAAAGTTAATTACTTATGGTTATGGTGTTCTATGTTAGCTGGTGGAATCCACTCAGGAATTGAGTTTAACGTCATTATTTTGTGTATATATTCAGTATATTTGATGAGAACTGATCTCACTGTAGCATCCTGTGAACAGCAACAGACACAAGGCAACAACAATAATATAAAACAATCATTGGCTACACCAGTAGGTCTGGTGATGGCCACCAGCTTTTTGGCTTTCATAATTCTTGATTTGTTCTGTCATGATTTTTGCAGGATATTATTACTGGGGAAGTTGCCAGGCCCTCCTCAATCTTAAAAAAAAGCCAAAAACATTGGCTAAAAGCAAAAAAATGTTGGGGTCTCTAGAAAGCACACATTACCGTAGTAGTCCCAGACACGAAGAGAACTACCTTCTATGTTGTGTTAAAATCATTTATTATACCGCACATATCACCCCGGGAGGGGTATCTCAGCACTTCAAGGCCAGCGGGAGGGATAGCAACGTTAAATATAGAGTAGTCTTAAGCATTTTCTTAAAACAGAGATGGTCCGTACAGGTTCGGATTTCATTTGGAAGTTTGTTATAGTAGACTAAGGTAGGAGAAGGCTCTACCTCTTCCTTTGGATTTTATTTACACAAGGGATCATGAGGAGTGCTTTATCACTAGATCTTGGAAGCCTCGCCGGGCAGTAAGGTGTGAGCTTCTGGGCGAGGTAGGTGGGGCCTGATCCCATGAGGGCTTTATGGGTAAGGCAGCAAGTTTTAAATATTGTTCTTTTTCTAATTGTCAACCAATGTAATGATTTGAGATGGGATAATGAAGCTGAACCAGATGGTTGGTTGCATATAAGCCGGTGACCCTATTTTGAACTACTTGAAGTTTTGCAAGTAGGTTGTCGTTAGCAGAGGGTAACAAGGCATTGCATTAATCTAACCAACTACTTATGAGCCCTTGAACTAAGGTTTTCCTGGCTGATAGAGGTAGAAACAGGAGGGCTCTCTTTAACATTCACAGAGTGTGGAAGCAAGTACCCATCATATAAGAGACCTGCTCATTCATAGTTAGCTTGTGATCCAGTCGAACACCTAAACTTTTCACTACCTGTTGGGGAATGGGTACTGAGCCCAGTTCGACTGGCCACCAGTCATCTGCCCACAACTGTTGTGTTTTTCCACACATCATTATTTCAGTTTTAGCTGCATTCAGTTTAAGGCAGTTGAGAGACATCCAAGCAGCGATAGTTTTCATACTGAATACGAGGCACTGCTTGGTGATAGCTGGATCTTTGTTAAAGGAGATAGCCAGGTGTGTGTCATCTGTGTAGGTATGGATCTCCAAGCCATATGTTAAAACAATTTTTGATAGGGGGCAGCATAAATACTGAAAAGGGTGGAACTTAAACAGGAAGCCTGTGACACTCCCTTGTCAAGCCTCTTAGATGATGATTTAAAATAACCTAATGAGATTGTTTGTGTTCTGTTACTTAGATAGTCTTTAAAAAATTTTAAGGCCATCCCTTGGATGCCACAGTCCTGCAGTCTCTGTAGCACCTTCGGATGTGACACCGTGTCAAGGTTTGCATAGCAGGGGAAGAAGAGAGATGAGCCTGTAGTTGGATAAATCATCTGCCGGGAGATGGACCTTTTTTTTTATGGGCCTTACTAGTGCTTCTTTCCAGGTCAGTGGAAGAGTCCCTGTGGTGATCGATTCAATAAAGAACATATAGCGGGAGCCAAAGGTTCTGCGAGTAGAGCCATTATTCTTCGGGGGCAGACATTTGTAGGAGAGCCCAACTTCCCTTTTTTGAGGATATTAGCGATTTGCTCAGGAATAAACAATGTAAAATTAGGTGAACCCCCAAGGTTTGTGTAGGGGGTGCTGAAGGAGGGTCAGAGTATTCTTGATTGATTGGATTTAAAAAAATATCATAAATATATTGTATTTTCAGGTCATAGTAATCTGCTAAAGAGTCACATAGATATTATGATTCGGGGAAGTCAGAATTGCAGGCCCATGGGTAGGTAAATTCTTTCAAAGCTTTGTATAGTGCCTTGGATGAGATTCTTGATAGATTGATTTGTTGCAAAATTGAGGTTTTGCAAGCTAGTTTGATGTTTCCGTGATAGACATTGAGGGCAGATTTACATATTGTTTTATCAGAACGATCCTTGAGCACCAACGCTGTTCTAATTTTTTACAATGGGCTTTTTCTGTGCGTAGCTCTGTGGAATACCATGTTGCAGGAATCCTAAGCCTAGACGTAGGATTGCTTCGTGATGCGGCAAGATAGTCAAAAGCTGTGATTAAGGCTTTATTAAATTCTTCAAGGACTTCATTGGGGCCTGAGACAGGCTCAGGTAAAGAGAACTTAAACTCTTTGGAAAAGGACTCTACATTGATTTTATGCCAGGTTTAACTTTAAATGGTGGTGTTCAATTTGTCACAGCTCTGTGTCATAGTGTAATAGTTGTATGAAAAGTGACCAGATAATGGTCTGTCCAGACTAGAGGTAAGTGAGGAAACCAGAAAAGGTCAGAGGGGCAGGTAAATATGAGTTCAAACGTATAACCAGCTACATGGGTAGGGCTGTATGTTTTCAGCTGAAGCCCTGAAGTATGAAGGTCTGAAAGAAGTTGAGCAACCTCAGCATCAGAGATTTTGTTGCTGTGATAATTAAAGTCTCCAAGCAAAATAAATTGTTGGGAAGTGAGAACATGGGAAGCGATGCATTCAATTAGCTTAAGAGGAAAATCAGTTTTAGAGCCCGGGAGTCTGTATAGTAGCACTCTTTTCCAGGAGAACTTCAGGGGGAAGACAATTCTAAAAATAGAGATCTCAGCCCAGTTAGCAATTTGTTTGTCTATTAATATGACCTTTACTGAGTCTTTGTAGACAATGACTATACCACCACCAATTTTGCCCTCCCTGTCTCTCCTTAAAATGTAATAGTTGTCTGGAATAGCCAAGTTTATGGCTGATTAGGCCCAAGGGCACATCCAGGTTTCAGTAAAGAAAGCAATTTCTGTGGCATTTGAGGAAAACAAGTCCCAAATTTCCACAGAGTGTTTGGGTAAAGATCTTATATTACATAAAAGACTATTTATATTGATGGAGGTGTGTGAATTATTTAAGGTACTGTTATCTAAGAAGGTTTAGCGTTTGATTAAACAGGAGTACTGACATTTTCTGGCTGGGTACTCATGTGAGAGGGGTTAAGCAAATCATTGCTGCAGGAGTAATTGCATGTTAGGCAAGCTACTGGGATCTCAAGAAAGGGAAGAAAGTGATTTGAATAGTGAGGCTTTGTGGTGCTTACTGGATTTAGGGAAATATTTAGACAACCAATTTCTAGTAGCTCCTCTGTAGAACAAACAATTCTTTTGGGGAGACTAACATTGGAAAAAGGGGTGGGGGTGTTGACTCCTGGTGAGTGCAGCACTGGCACACCCGCTGTGCATGTCCGCTGCACATCTACACTAGCATGGTGGATTTATGCAAGGAATGGGGTCAGATGCTAGACTGCCTACTCCACCAAGAGGGGAAAAAAAATGGAGGAGCACAGAAAGTGGGAAAGAAGAAAGTGCTTTCTCCGCTCAATCAGGATCACCTTCAGCAGATCGGAAAGCACAGGGAAGGTTCAAAATAGAGTGCAATATAAATGTAGCAATCACAGTAAAAGCAACAGGATTTAAATAAATTTGTGAGTCCCTGAGCACAACAGATTAAATACTAGTGCAATCACAATGTCCCTTCACACGCGGTTTAAAAGTATAGTTGCGGAGTATCTGATCACCACTCACCTAATGTATGTGGGTGTACTCCTTGTGAAAGGGCAGTCTGTCTTAACGGTCAGTGAAGTCATCAAATGGTGAATTGGGCTCCCCCATGATGCATGCTGGAGTAGTTGGAATTAAAACGTGAAATGACGCAACAACAGACTAATGGAGTGTGGCTGAAAACCCCTAAAAAGTAACAATGTTATACACATAGTTTTAGTAAAATGAAAAAGTTTTGGCTAACACAAGACCTTAAAAAAAAAGAATCATTCTGGCATTTGCTGCCAGCCTCTTGACTTTGCCAATGCTTTTTTTGTAATATTATAGATAGATAGATAGATAGATAGATAGATAGATAGATAGATAGATAGATAGATAGATAGATAGATAATTTCACAGTTGACAGATGATTTTTCCTTAATCAGCAGCATTACAGTTTATAGGCCAGCAACTATGACCTGGACAACCCACAACATTGTACATTTCAGCATACTCATCCTGCAGCACCACGGACCTACCACCACTGGGAACACCCTTGGTAACTGGAAAGCATCACTGAAGAGGAGTGTGCTACAGCTCACTCCACACACTGGCCTAAGCACACAAGCAACTTGCCAAAATCCATCAAGAACCTCAACAGCTGGCTCACAACTGGAGAAAAAATCAACACACCAGAGATAAAGAAATCTTCAAATAAGCACTAAGTAGGTACCACCAACAGATATGAAACACCAGCTCTTGCAGATTGCATTAATGCTGGCACCCCAACAGCAGCAAGGAAATCTTTGCCATCATCAAAGATTTTACTGTGTCTCCTGCTACCTCCAGCAACATCACCCCCTCAAAAGCCCTCTGAAACAAGCTCTCGGAATTCTTCTTTAACAAAATCACCTTCATATACTGCAACTTTAATTATTGACTGGACCCTATCACATTCCCAACTCAACTTCCAAGTTTCCATCATGGCAGAAGAATGAATCATGACCTTGTTGCCCACTTTCACCACCATCAAAATCTCTGCTACCATGAAGACCATCTACTCGGGGGCCCAGTCTGACCCTTGCCCCCACCATACCTTCACCATAGGATTCCTATCAATCAGCAAAGAATTAACACCCATCCTCCATGTCTCCATCGACTCAACCTCATTTCCGGGCACCTGGAAACTTGCCACTATCATGCCCTGAAGAAACAATCTACTGACAGAACCACTTCCAACTAAAGACCCATCTTCTTCTTACCATACCTGGCAAAGGTCTTAGGGAAAATAATTATTTGATGCCTCACTGACCACCTCAGCAATCTCCACCTCTTCGATGCCATGCAGTATGGATTCAGGTCCAACCACAGCACAGAAACAGTATTTATTGTATTATCTTGACAGAGGAAACACCGAAGCCTTCATCGTCCCAAAAATCTGTGCATAGTCTCACACCCCATACTTATCAGGCGCCTGAACCAGATATGCATTCAAGCATGCACTCTACTCGGACCTACTCCTTCTTTACAGACAGAACACAAACATAGCCTGGCACTTTACTCCTTGGAAATCCCACAAACTAATTTTTGGAAGGTGTTAAGGTTCACAGCTCAGCCCCACCCTCTTCAGCACATACATGATACTTCTGGCCAATGTCATCCACACACAAGTAATCAATATCTTCTCCTGTGCCGATGACATCCAACCCATTCAGTCAAGGCCCCCCCCCAACAGAAGAATCAAGTTAAATGTGCATGATTGAAGAAGCTAACTGAATGAAAGCCAACTGTCTCACTACCAACAAGACAGAAGTAATGATCAATGATCTTCAGCAAGAACACCTCACCATGGGAATCCAACTGGTGGACTGGCTAAATTCGGACCCACACATAGCACCCAAACCATAAACCTTGGATTAATCATCAACAGCAAACTGAACATCACTTTACAATTCAACAACATCACTGCATCCTGCTTCCACACACTGAAGATGCTGAGGAAGATCTCCCAAGCAACACTAGAAAAATTATCACTCATGTCCTAGCCATCAGCAAGTTGGACTACGGGAGACCATCTATGCCGTGATCACCAAGCAACTCATTAGAGGCCTACAAACCATTTAGTACTCAAAAGTCAGACTCTTCCTCAACCTTCCACACAGAACTCACATCATACTGCACCTCAGGGAACTCCCCTGGCTCCTGATACACAATCAAGTCAATTTCAAAGTTCTGACACCCACATTCAAGGCACTACACAACTTAGGCCTACCTATATGAACAGTCATATCTCCTTCCTACAACCACATAGACAGCTCTGCTCCTCAGGATTCCTACTCCCAAACATTCTGTGCAGTCAAAGAACCAGATCAGGAGGGTGACTGTTCTCCTACATGGCTCCTAAAGTGTGTAACGGCCTCCCTTCCACATCAGAGCCTCCACGTCCTTTATGCATTCTGTAGGATGCTGCAGATTCGTCTTTTCAATAACCAACCTACCATAGTCGGGGCTAGGCACACATAACCTGCTCAGGGCTGCTAGCGCAGGTGTTTTAATAAAAATTATTAATGAGTGTTTATGTATTTTGAATAACAAGTTTATGCAGAAAATAGAATAATGTAGAAAAATAATGCACGCATTGGAAAATGTGATCACGAAGAATGGCCACCAATATTAACAAAATGTACTGATCAATGATTTAATAATATGAAATGTTGAATATATGTTAGACTATAGCTGTAATATGTCATATTAAGGATTATGACTTAAGCTTTAGCTTTATTAATTGTAGGCCTTAACTTAGTGAGTGTAGTGGTCTACTTGCCATGCCTCATGTAAAAACTGTATTTCTAAGCGTTTAATAAAATGAATGTTCTAGAAGGTTAAACTGTGAAATTCTATTGTATTGTTTAAATGTGCTCATAACGGAAGTTTCTTGTGTGAACCGACTGCTAGGAGATGATGTTCCTGCTAATGCAACATTTTATATGTAATGTATGTGAGACTGACTTTCCCAGGAAAAGAACAATGAAGATACTGACTAGAGTAGAAGATTCAATAATATTGTTACCTGACAAACCGGATGATGAGGACATTGCAAAACAATCCAATCAAAGACGTGTGAACGGAGCCATATGAGAATTCATAAATTAGGGATTTTAGTTTTATTGGACAGAGCGTGAACATACAATTAACTGACCAATAGGAATTTGGGGGGTAGTTTTAACAGTTTTGATTTAACAAGAGTACATGAAGAGAAGACACGCATTCTGAGACATTTTGCACTTACTATTGCCCATGTTGTGTCTTGACAAGAGACATGCTTAACTTTAATGCTTAAAGACTTTACCTTTTCAAAACTCTGATGCTGAAGCCTGATGCCTTGCTGATCAGCTGATGTCCTGAGGACGAAGACTGATGCTGCTTTGCTGATCCACTCTGAGGATAGGTATAACCAAAACTATGATTATCATGCATATTTGCTTTTTCTATCTAGGTACCAACTGCGCTGTTTAATAGAGCCATAGTTAGATGTTTTACCAAATTTGTGTTATTAAATTGTTTTGCATGAAGCCCAACCTTCTGATGCTAAGCTGATGTCAGTTAAGGATCCTCACTAATTAAATTATGATAACCGTGACTAATGCTTGATGAAGTTCTCTGCTAAACTTCATGTATATTATCACATTGACGCAGTTGACTTTGTTATTGATTTGCACTATAACCTTAGAATGTGTTGTTGTTCAAGCTTTGATTAGATTACGTTTCTTCTGCCACTTTGGGCAGCCAGTGTTGTTTCTGTATGTGTTTCATTTGATTTTGAGATTAATCTATATGACCTTAACATTGATAATATAGGGAAATAAGCATTCTAAACTTTTATTAATGGTGTGGTTATTCATGACTGAAAGGTCAGGGTGCATGACAATTACTGACTCCATTGATTATTGATTTTATTGATTGCTAATGATTATTGTGTACTGATTATTGATTATGTACTGGAGCTATGACAAGAACATCTTAATTGCGAGTAAAAAGGTTCATCGACCTATTCGCGTCCCCTTGTAAGCTTATTTATTAAGGTAAGACGCACTAACAGCGCCAGGATAAAATTGTGGATGATATACTTTACAAATGCACATAACAGACAGATAGATAGACAGATAGATAGATAATGTTATGGACCTTCAGTCACTCAACTATTTTTGTGTCACTCAAAATGTTGTACATTACTTCTTCACTTGAAGAGTAACATTTGGAAGAAACAATCATCATCACAATTAACAATGATCACATGTGGACTTCAAACATTGTTCTTTTTGTTTTTCTGGTCTGGGGGTAGGCACAATAATTGGTTTTAAGGCTGCTTCGGTTTGATTAGGAGAGCTCCTTATTTCCCCTCTTCTGGGTTCTCGGCATCTGACAATGTTGAGCCCTCTTCAGTTACAGCCTTGCCACGGTGAGGAACTCCTAACTCGAGATAAGTTTCTAAATCCCAACATATAAAGCTTCAAGGACCAATCCACCATCTGATCCGATCTACATGGAGGGCTGTTTGGGTGCAAAACCTGGAGTTTTCCTACTTGGATTTTTACTCCCTTTATCGGAGGATTAACTGAGACATCGGACTCCCACTTCCCATTGCTCATGAGCCTGTCTTCAGCCAGAGTCTTCTGCTGTGTCCCACTAAATGCTTTTTGCTCTAGTTTCTAAGTGTGAAGGAGTAACTCTTAGACTGGGACAAACTAGGTCCTTGTATCCAACCCACACACCCTCATGGTCAGCCTTAAACCATACCATTGTCCCAGTCTAGCACAACTAGATTACTGCACTTGCCTTGTGATGTTTCCTGGCTCTATTTTGAACCTTAAACTTTACAAAAATCAGAACTGTGGTTCTCCTCTTTGGGTTTTGTTGTGTTTGGTGTCATTTTGGTTATTAAAAATGTGCCATATTTTTAGAAATTGGTTTTGGAATATTTTGTGTGTTGTGATTTGACTTTATTATTGTTTGCATAGTGCATAAAAACTTTAGACATTGCCTCTAAGTTCACCCTGTCTACTCTGTGCCATAGTTATCAGGGGGCTAAGCTCTGGTTAAGGCTAGTGGTTAATATTTAAGGTGGGTTATCACTCCCCTCAACTAATAGCCTAATTTGTTACACTCCGAATTTAAAGTAAGCATTGATGTTAGAAATGGGGTCTCTGGTTGACAGTCAGTTTGTACTCTGTCCAAGCTGAGACCCTCACTTCTAGTCAGGGCAATAGAGTTACACACTTAAGATAACCCCTGTTCACGCCCTTGGTAGCTTGGCACAAGCAGTCAGACTTATCTCATAGGCAATGAGTAAAGTATTTGTACCAACACAAGCAGTAATACAGTAATACACCAGTTTTAAAAAATATGTAATATTTATCTAAATCAAACAAATCCAAAACAACAAAAATCCAACATACACAAGTCAAAACATAAATTTTCAAAGTAAAAAGAGTCTTACTCCATAGAAAACAATGGAAATGTTGATTTTACACAAAGTACCTGGTTTGCGTAAAAAATATAGCCGCACAGGCGAGCGTGTATTGGAAAAGTGAGCGATGCATCGATTCCTTACTCTCAAGCAAGGTCATGCGCCATTTCTTCTCCGGTCGGGTAGGTGATGCGTAGTTTTTCTCCGTCGCAAGAGAGCGATAAGTCAATTTCCAAATAGGGCACATCAAATCTGTGCAGGTTCATGATGACTTTGACGCCCAGCGATGATGGTGAGAAATCCTGTTGCACGGTGTGGGAAAATTGAGCTGTGTGGGGCTTCTTCATTATCAGCAGCCGCAGGCGTGTGTTGCGTCGTTTCTCCAGCCACCATGCGTCGATCTCCCAGCCGCAATGCAGGTGGAGTGTCGATTCTAGCCGCAAAGCGGGTGGCGCATCAATTTTCAGCCGCTTTGCAGGTGGTGCATCAAAAAGTTCCCCACACGGTGTTCTGTGCGTGGATTTCAGTCCTTGTTTTGCCAACTTCACCTTTCAGGTGCCCAGGGACTAGATGGGACACCACTTGGCAGGGTAGGCGTCTCAGCAGAGAGTCCAGGTACTGGCAGAGTAAGGGGGTCATTACAACATTGGCGGTAAAAGGCGCTTACCGCCGTGCAGAAAACCGCCAATACAGTGCCGTGACGGCGGTATTCCGCCACAGCTATTATGACACACATCTTGTAATCCGCCGAAATTCAGACACCCACACAAGACCGCCACACCAAAGGTCAGTGATAAAGTGGGGGAAACAAATCCTCCACCTCCACGCCAACATAAACACGCCCATGCTATTACGACCCACGAATCCACGCGGCGGTCTTTCAACCGCGGTATTCCATTGGCGGTACACACCGCCGCGCTCAAAATACACACACATCTACAAAACACCGCCACATTGGACAATTCCAAATGCACACACCTGACACACATACACACACCACTCCCACACACCCAATACAATATATAACACACACCCACATCACCCACAAACCCCTACTACCAAAAATTCGAGACAAAGGCGACAGAGAGAGAGCACAGAATAGACAACCCCACTACACAGAGGCACACAACACCATCACCCACACAACATCCACGCACAAAACACCACACACCTCTACACTCACCACAACCATCACCACATACACCACCCCACACATCACCCACAGCACCCCATGGAACGCCAAAGACACCCCCGCTTCTCCGAGGAGGAGCTCAGGGTCATGGTGGAGGAAATCGTCCGGGTAGAGCCACAGCTACTTGGATCACAGGTACAGCACACATCAATAGCCAGGAAGATGGAGCTATGGCGCAGAATAGGGGACAGGGTCAACGTCGTGGGACAGCACCCAAGAAATAGGGAGGACATCAGGAAGAGGTGGAACGTCCTACGGGGGAAGGTGCGTTCAACGGTCTCCAGGCACAACATCGCGGTACAGCGGACTGGTGGCAGACCCCCACCTCCTCCCCCACAACTAACAACATGGGAGGAGCAAGTCTTGACCATCTTGCATCCTGAGGGCCTCGCAGGAGTCGGTGGAGGATGGGACACTGGTAAGTCAATTCTTAACTATCATATCCCCCACCCTACCTGCATGCTATCACACACCCCCTCCCTCATGCCCTCCCCTATCACTACAACTCCTCACTAATGTACCCATAACACCAACCACCCATCCCAACACCAAGCCCTGCATGACACAACTAAGCATGGTCACCCCTCACCAAAGCATGCTCAACCATCACCACACAAACCCACACACAGGAATGCTTGCACTGGGGTACACAAACACCCACCCATTGCACACCATTACACACACACATGCAATAATCATGCTCTTATGCCCCTGCAGGAACCCGAAGGACCGTCACCACACCAGAGGGTCCAGACAACGCCACTCCACCGCCAGAAGAGGCCCACAGTGATGAGAGCAGCTCTGCCCTACTGGATCCTGATGACCAGCCCGGACCATCGTGGGCCTCGGGACAGTCGGTTCCCCTTGCACAGGCACAGCCCAACACCGACCTTCCACCCTCTGGTAACACCAGCACAGCACCCACCCAGCGGGCCCAAACCTCCCTACCCAGGACAGGTCAATCAGCGGTGTGCCCACCACTACAGGGCACGCAGGGTAACCCACCACCCCAACATCAACAGGGACCTGGGGGCAGTGGTAGTGGGCACACGGTCCAGGGGACGGAGGCACAGGAATAACTGGGAGGGCTGCTGTGCGACAGGGGGCGGACAGGCCAAGGGAACCCACTCTCCATGAGGCCCTATCCTCCATCATGGGAGCATACCACTCCCAGGAGACGATGGCGACGGTCCTGGACAAGTTGCTGGAGACCCTGCGCCTGCAGGACAAACTGTATTTGGGGTTCAGGGAGGAGCTCAGGACCATCAGCTCTGCCCTGGGCACCATCGTAGGGGTGCTGAAGGACATACAGCAGACCTTGAGGGACACCGTGGCACTCCAAAGGGCCCCTGACACTAGCCAGGACGATGAGCTGCCCACCACCTCCGCCGGCGCTAGTGGACAGGACGCCCGGCCACAGGACTACCACACCAGCACCCCACCCCCGGCAGACGGAGAACCACCACGCAAGTGGTCCCTGACATCCAGGAACAGGACAGAGCAAGATGGCAAGACCCCCGCCAGGAAATGAGACCACCCTGATTGCCACCCCACTGTCCCACTTTGTTACCCTGTCCATACTTGAACTGCCCCAGCTCCACTTCCTATGCCCAGATGGTCAGTGCACCTGTGAGACTAATAGACTGGACTCTGCCATGGACATTCCTCCACCGTCCCCCATCACCATTTTACAACCCCCCTCCATTTTTGAGCACTTATATAAACATCCTTGAAACACAAAACAATCTGGAGTCAGTCTGTGATGTAGTAAAAATGTATTATCAATGACAGTGTCATAATGGGTGTACCATAGTAAAGCTAACATACCTATGTCACACATCACAAGCCCTTGAAGTATGCAAGCAGTTGACACGTAGGGAACCACACCTGTGAAACCGTAATGGGAGGGTACAACTCAGTTACCAAATAGTGATTGAAATCGAAAAACAGGATAGAGGTAGAAGTGTGAAAGTTAATGTAATGCTAAAAATGAAAATGTTCTCACCTGTGTGTCACTGGAAATATTGCAGTATGACTGACTCCCTGTTGTCGTTGTCTTCTTCATCAGCTTCATCCTCATCACTGTCCACAGGCTCCACAGCTGCTACAACACCGTCATCGGGATCATCCTCCTGCAGAAAAGGCACCTGGCGTTGCAAAGCCAAATTATGGAGCATGGAGCAGACGATGATGATGTCGCACACCTTCTTCGGTGAGTAGAATAGGGATCCACCTGTCATATAGAGGCACCTGAACCTGGCCTTCAGGAGGCCGAAGGTGCGTTCAATCACCCTCCTAGTCCGCCCATGGGCCTCATTGTACCGTTCCTCTGCCCTGGTCCTGGGATTCCTCACTGGGGTCAATAGCCAGGACAGGTTGGGGTAACCAGAGTCCCCCAATAGCCACACCCGATGCCTCTGGAGTTGACCCATCATATCAGGGATGCTGCTATTCCGCAGGATGTAGGCGTCATGCACTGAGCCAGGGAACATAGCATTTACCTGTGAGATGTACTGGTCTGCCAAACAGACCATCTGTACATTCATCGAATGATAACTCTTCCTGTTCCTGTACACCTGTTCACTCCTGTGGGGGGGGGGAACCAGAGCTACATGGGTCCCATCAATAGCACCTATGACGTTGGGGATATGTCCAAGGGCATAGAAGTCACCTTTCACTGTAGGCAAATCCTCCACCTGAGGGAAAATGATGTATCTCCTTACGTGTTTCAGCAGGGCAGACAACACTCTGGACAACAAGTTGGAAAACATAGGCTGGGACATCCCTGATGCCATGGCCACAGTTGTCTGAAAAGAGCCACTTGCAAGGAAATGGAGCACTGACAGCACCTGCACGTCAGGGGGGATTCCAGTCGGATGGCGGATTGGTGACATCAGGTCTGGCTCCAACTGGGTACATAACTCCTGGATTGTGGCACGTTCTAACCGGTAGGTTACGATGACATGTCGCTCTTCCATTGTCAACAGGTCCACCAGTGGTCGGTACACAGGAGGATTCCACCATCTTCTCATATGTCCCAGCAGACGGTGCCTACGAAGGACAACAGCGAAGAACCAGTCATTATTCCTCCAGGTATGTACCCACAGTCACACACAAGACTACACCACTCACAAAACCCTTCCTGTATGTGTGTTGAGTGTAGGCCTAGCTATGTGTGACGCAGTAGTAAATGAAGCCATGTGGGCCCCTGAAATGGCGGCTGCCTGACCTCTAAAGTGGGACAATAGGATTGTGGGGTAACTGCGCTGGCGTTGCACACCGTCGCAATAGGCGGTCGTAGACTGCGGCGCAACGCTGCATTGGTTAACATTGGACCCTATGGGTCCCAGGAGCCAATGAACAGGTGCGCTGGCGGTGATGATGCGCACCGCCGCGGACGTCACTGCCGCAGACGTCACCGCCATTTTCTATCCCTTCAATCACTAGATACCTGACCTTCGACAGGAGAGGACCTACACTGCAAGTGCTGCTGTGACCTCGGTCTGGAAGCGATGATGGCTGCTGCGTCTGGGGAAAGGGCCCCTGCCTTCACTGCACAGGAGTTGGAGAAACTAGTAGACGGGGTCCTCCCCCAGTACACGCTACTCTACGGTCCTCCAGACCAACAGGTTAGTACACAGGGAGCACGTTGTATGGGCTAGGCCTGGGTGGAGAGGGTTGGTTGGAAGAGGGAAGGGGGCAGAGTTCATAGAACATTAATGCATGGGAATGAATGGGCCACATGGCCAGAGTAGGGAGGGGGCCACTCACAACGACGGTGCAGTTAGTAATGACTGTTCCTCTTTCCTTGTGCATGTCATGTAGGTCAGCGCCCACCAGAAGAGGGACATTTGGCGTGCCATCGCCAAGGAGGTCCGGACCCTGGGGGCCCACCATAGACGGGGCACCCACTGCCGTAAGAGATGGGAGGACATTCGCCGCTGTAGCAAGAAGACGGCGGAGGCTCAGCTGGGGATGGCCTCCCAACGTGGGAGGGGTGCCCGTCGCACCATGACCCCCCTGATGTTCCGGATCCTGGCGGTGGCCTACCCGGAGTTGGATGGGTGCTTGAGGGCATCACAGCAGACACAAGGGGGTGAGTACACTATCATTCTGCGGACTTTGCGCGCAGTGGAGGGGTCTGGGTGGGGGAGGATGGGCTGTGGGTGTCCCTAGGCCAGGGTGAGTTAGGTAGGCAAGGCCCCTCCGTAATGTAGGCCATGTGGCACTCTACCCCACCTCAGCAGAGTGTCAAGTTGAGGTATAGTTGTCCCTGTGGCATCTCTGTGCGCAGATGTCCATCATTGCCATATAGGCCATATCCCAGAAATTGCATGTGCAGAGGGCAGGAGCACGGCGTAATTCAGGGGGCAGCTGCGTTTGTCTTGTCCGCCAACAGTAGCGTTATGCCATGCACTAAAACCCTCTTTCTTCTGTCTCCCCCCCTTTTTCTGCTCTCCCTGTCCTTTTGTACATCAGCATCAACAGGCGGAGGTACAGTGGCATCGGAGCACAAGGGAGCTGCATCCCACATGGCCATGGAGGGCCACACCACGGACTCTGAATGCACCAGTGGGTCGGAGGGCGAGGGGAGCTTCACGTCGGCCACTGGATCACCAAGCAGCGACACGGACTCGTTCGACGATGTGGGCTCCCCTGTGGTGGCGGCACCATCTGTGCCCCCCACTTCTACAGGTACAGCCGCCACCTCCCCTACCAGCATCGCCCTCCCAGCAGCCCCTCAGCGTTCGCCCTGTGCCCGCTCACCCAGGAGGGTGGGCATCACCTTCGTCCCAGGCACCTCAGGCCCTGCCCCAGTCACCCCTGCTGCCCTCAGTGAGGAGGCCATTGACCTCCTCAGGTCACTCACTGTTGGGCAGTCTACCATTGTGAATGCCATCCAGGGTGTAGAACGAGAGTTGCAACATGGTAATGCATTCCTGGAGGGCATTCATTCTGGTCAGGCTGTCCTTCAGCGAACCCTGCAATCTTTGGCCTCAGCACTGATGGCAGCCATTGTCCCTGTGTCTAGCCTCCCCCCTCCAACTTCCTCCACCCAGGCCCAATCTCCTGTACCCCAGCCCATCCCAAGAACACCTACAGACCAGCATGTACACAAGTCAACACACCCAAGTAGCTCAAGCAAACATAGGCACCACACACACCACAGGCACTCATGCAAGCCTCAGCCACATACAGACACAACAACATCCACTGCCTCCACTGTGTCCCCCTCCTCCTCTTCTCCCTCCTCCCTCCCACTCTCGTCTACACACACACCTGCATGCACCACATCTACAGGCACCATGAATCGCACAAGGAGAGCCAGCACCACAAGCCGCTCACCTGCACTCACCACCTCCACTGCCATTTACACGTCCCCTGTGTCCTCTCCCAGTGTGTCTGTGACGCCCCCTCCCAAAGTACACAAACGCCGGCAATCACTCACCCAACATCCATCCACCTCACGACAGCCTCCAGTACCTGCACCTGCACCCAAAACACCTAAAGTGACACCTCCTACAACCACCTCCTCTTCCTCCACTCCCAGACCCCCTCCAGCTGCCCATCCCAGTGTTCGTCAGAAACTGTCCCTCTGTAAAGTTGACCTTTTTCCCACCACCCCCCCCCTCCAATTCATCAGTCCCGTCATAGCGCCTCAGCCAAAAAGCCTCCAATACCAGTGGTGCCTGTTCAAGGTTTTTGGAGTGCACGGCCACCAGGGCAGGCAGTAGGACCCGGAGCCAAGGCACTGGCAGCCCACCCCCTGTAAAGGCTCCAAAATTGGAGAGTGGACGACGGGACCGTGTTAAGACTCCTGGTGGGAAAACAACTGACATGGGTTCCAAGGGGATTGGAGAGTCAGCTGTGACTCCACCAAAGGTGGGGAAGGGCCAGAGGAAGTCTCCCCAGCCTGTTGTGAGTGTCACGGCGGAGAAGTGCGCCATCATTTCCGGCGGTCGAGACACAACCGCCAGCACCGTCGTTACTGGTCCAGAGACCACCGCCAGAGTCACAGCCCAGGAGGGCCCAAGTATCGTCACTGGTCAGGAGACCACCGCTGGAGTCAGTGCCCAGGAGGGCCCAAGTATCGTCACTGGTCAGGAGACCACCGCCGGAGTCAGTGCCCAGGAGGGCCCAAGTATCGTCACTGGTCAGGAGACCACCGCCGGAGTCATTGCCCAGGAGGGCCCAAGTATCGTCACTGGTCAGGAGACCACCGCCGGAGTCAGTGCCCAGGAGGGCCCAAGTATCGTCACTGGTCAGGAGACCACCGCCAGAGTCATTGCCCAGGAGGGCCCAAGTATCGTCACTGGTCCAGAGACCACCGCCAGAGTCAGTGCCCTGGAGGGCCCCGGCTGCCACAGACCCGCTGGGCAATGATGAAACGTCATGCCACACACCAATGTCCAGTGTAGAAGACATCATGCCACACACCAATGTCCAGTGTAGAGAACGTCATGCCACACACCAATGTTCTTATCAGAACCGCCATGTCAAAGCACCGCTGAACAGTCCTGAACCGCCATGTCAAAGCACCGCTGAACAGTCCTGAACCGCCATGGCAAAGCACTGCTGAACAGGGCAAAGACCGCCATGGCAAAGCACCGCTGAACAGGGCAAAGACCGTCATGGCAAAGCACCGCTGAACAGTCCTGAACCGCCATGGCAAAGCACCGCTGAACAGGGCAAAGACCGCCATGTCAAAGCACCGCTTAACAGGCCTGAACCGCCATGGCAAAGCACCGCTGAACAGGGCAAAGACCGCCATGTCAAAGCACCGCTGAACAGTCCTGAACCGCCATGGCAAAACACCGCTGAACAGGGCAAAGACCGTCATGGCAAAGCACCGCTGAACAGTCCTGAACCGCCATGGCAAAGCACCGCTGAACAGGGCAAAGACCGCCATGTCAAAGCACCGCTTAACAGGCCTGAACCGCCATGGCAAAGCACCGCTGAACAGGGCAAAGACCGCCATGGCAAAGCACCGCTGAACAGTCCTGAACCGCCATGGCAAAGCACCGCTGAACAGGGCAAAGACCGCCATGGCAAAGCACTGCTGAACAGTCCTGAACCGCCATGGCAAAGCACCGCTGAACAGGTCAAAGACCGCCATGGCAAAGCACCGCCACATCAGGCATCCTTATCCCATGTGCAGGTGGGACAGTGACAGGACACGACCTTTCACGGGGAAACTCATCCAGTCTGGGGACCAGTCCCCCCCAGTACCAGTAGAGACCTGCATCAACTTGTGAGACTGTGGCTTTGCACTCCCCAGGATGGCACAGTGGGCAACCCACCCACTGTATAGACTTGAGAGACTGTGGATTTGCACTCCCCAGGATGGCACAGTGGGCAAACCACCCACTGTATAGACTTGAGAGACTGTGGCTTTGCACTCCCCAGGATGGCACAGTGGGCAACCCACCACTGTATAGACTTGAGACTGTGGCTTTGCACTCCCAAGGATGGCACAGTGGGCAAACCGCCCACTGTAGAGACTTGAGAGACTGTGGCTTTGCACTCCCAGGATGGCACAGTGGGCAAACCACCCACTGTAGAGACTTGAGAGACTGTGGCTTTGCACTCCCCAGGATGGCATAAATAGGCATGGAGCCCCGTCGTGGATCTGGCTTTGCAGTTATCCGGCTGAGGTGCCCCCCCTTCCCTTCCCCCTGATGTGCCTGTAGTATTTCTATCTGATGCCCCGGCAGTGTTCTCTCCGATTGTGGTCAGGTATCGTTTGTGGGCCTCGCCCATGCATTTTTGGACTGTTGGTGCACGGACATTGTTATGTACATATCTGCACTACTTCTCGTATTGTATATAATTATGACTGATTTTCAAATATATATCTGTATATTTTTGTATGACATGTATATTGGAACATTACATAGTTTGATCGATTTTCGCTTTGTGTATTCATTTTTCCGGGGGGATTGTGGGTTGTTACAGTGATTTTTTGTGAATGCATTGGTGTGTATGTTGTAATATGCGAGGGTGGGGGTGTTTGGTGTATGTCCCCCTAACTTTTGCCTCCCCCATGTCGTAGGTGCAGTACTCACCGTTGTCTGCGGTGCCTACGTAGCTGTTGGTCGTAGAGGAGCAGAAACACAAGGGCAGGGAGTATTTGTAGTTCCGGCTCCATGGATTCCTCGTTCCTCATGGGATATGTTCAGGTGAGCGTTTTCCCATAGCAAAAGCTGTTTCCGCCGTGTTTTTATCCACTGTTTGCGGTATTTCCGCTGCTTTAGCACCGTCCGCCAGGGTTGTAATGTCCACCTAAGTCTTTGATGGCCCGGAGACTTCAAAACAGGAGGCAAGCTCAGTCCAAGCCTTTGGAAATTCATCACAAGCAGGAATATACCACAAAGTCAGTCTTTGTCCTCTTTCACAGGCAGAAGCAACAACTGCAGGATAGCTCAACAAAGCTCAGTCACAGGCAGGGGCAGCACTTCTCCTCAGCTCTTCTCCTTGAATATGTTCCTCTTGAATCCAGAAGTGATCTAATGCCTGGGGTTTTGTGTCCAATACTTACACCACTTTCTGCCTTTGAAGTTGCCCAACTTCAAATAAAAGTCTCTGTTGTTTACAGGATCCTGCTTTGCCCAGGCCAGGCCCAAGACACACACCAGGGGGTTGGAGACTGCATTGTGTGAGGGCAGGCACTGCCCATTTAGGTGTAAGTGACCACTCCTCCCTCCACTCTAGCCCACATGGCTCATCACAGTATGCAGACTACATACACCCCAGCTCCCTTTGTGTCACTGTCTAGAGGAGATTCACAAACAGCTCAACTGTCAGTCTCACCCAGATGGAATCCACAAACAGGCAGAGCCACAGAATGGTTAAAGCAAGAAAATGCCTACTTTCTAAAAGTGGCATTTTCATACTAACAATCTAAAAACTAACTTCACGAAAATATGTATTTTTGTGAGTTCAGTGACCCCAAACTCCATATTTCCATCTGCTCTCAAAGGGAAACTGTACTTTAAGAATATTCAAAGGTAGCCCCTATGTTAACCTATGAAAGGCCTTGCAGTGAAACCGAATTTGGTAGTATTTTACTGTTAGGACGTGTAAAATACCTCAGTAAATGTCCCTCCTTTAACATACACTGCACCCTGCCCATGGGGCTAACTAGGGCCTACCTTAGGGTGCCCTACATGTATTATAAGGGAAGGTTTGCTTGCCAGGTCGAATTGCCAGTTTAAAACTGCACCCACAGACACTGCTTTGGCAGGTCTGAGCCATGTTTACAGGGCTACTCATGTGGGTGGCACAGCCAGTGCTGCAGGCCCACTAGTAGCATTTGATTTACAGGCCCTGGGCACCTCTAGTGCGCTTTACTAGGGATTTACTAGTAAGTCATATACGCCAATCATGGAAAAGCCAATTACACAGACAAGTTACATAGGGAGCACTTGCACTTTAGCACTGGTCAGCAGTGGTAAAGTGCCCAGAGTACCAAAAACAGCAAAAACAGAGTCTAGCACACAGTCAAAACATGGGAAGCAGAGGCATAAAAAGACAGGCGAGACCACGCCAAGGATGCCAGGTCTAACAATTGATAATAACAATAGTATGGCATTTGGAGAATAGAGTGTGTGAAAGGGGTAACACTACAGGGAATTAGACATACATCCTCAAACTGTGATAGAAAGGAGAACTTCATTTTTTACACCAAACCTTGTCTACATTAACCAGGACCTATGAAAAAACCACACTCTTCATGGTGTGGAAGTATTGGTGGTAGTGCATGACATGAGGAGACTAAAATGCTTTTGGTAGTGTGTGTGACTGGTACTATGGGAGGAGTGAGACAATTTCTCTGCTAGTTTGTGTCTCTTAGCCTCTCTGGGGTGTGAGAGGGTTGTTAGTATTTGGGGTCTTTTGATTTTCCACCACAAATCTTTTAACAGTGACCCTCATGTATCTGTTGAGGCTATGACTGAAGACATGCTGGTAATGATGGAGGACCTTTACTAAAGGAACACTACGTGTTATATTTTGTCAGTGTACTTTCCCTAATGATGCTCTCACAAGTTAGTGGAAGGTGTTAATGATCCGGGTTGTCCATTTATTTATTTTTTATCAGTGACCGCCACATCCTGTCACACCTGGATGTTAGGGTTGAACCTGCGAGTGCATGCGTTAACACATGCGTCTCACTTGCAAGACTCTGTTGTGTCGCTAACCATTTGTTGGTTTGCCTGGCATTCTTCTTTACAGCCTCATAATGTGTCATTGCAGGCATGGCATAATTTCTGTTCCTCTGTGTGCAGCAGGGACCAAGGACTGATTGATTCAACTTAATCAGTGCCTGTCCACTGTTCCTGGCATGATTAAGGTACTATTTTGTTCTGATTAACTTTTAGTGCCCTGCAAACAGAAGGCATCTGACTGGCAAAAACATGCCCAACAGGACAAACACAATTGGAAAGACTTATTGTCTATAGTTACATTTCTTCCTTTCTCACTTTTCACTCATGTTTTCTTTTGTTTTTGTTCATAGGTGCTGTTCTCAGAAGTTGAGGTTTATTTTACTGGGAAGCAACATTTTTTCTTTCTCATGTGTAATTACTGAAATGATGCTTTAACACATAGGCATGCAGTACACCCTAATCCACCCCAGTCCAATCCATGCCAATGCACCCCACCTAACCCCACACCAATTCGCCCCACTCAATCAAATCCACCCCAGTCCAATCCACTACAATCTGCCCCACTCCAGTTCGCTCCAATCCAAAACAATATGCCCCACTTCACACTCCAATCTGTCCAGCTTCACACCACAATCCAATATGCCCACTCCACACTCCAATCTGCGCCACTCCACAGTACAATCCCAGCTGTCCATCTCAACACCACAATCCAATCTGCCCCACTCCACACCACGGTCCAATCTGCCCCACTCCACATTCCAGTCTGTCCCACTCCACACCACAATCCAGTCTACCCCATAACAGTCCAATCCACCCCCCTCCAGTTCAATCCACCCCACTCCAGTCCAATCCACTCCATTCCAGTCTACTCCTCTCCATTCCAAAACAATCACCCCCACAACAACCTGCCCCACTCCAGGAGTATCATCCCCACCACCTAAACTGGCATCAGATCTAGCATGCCTGTTATGCACGGTTTGATGCCATGAGCTGGTTTGGTGAGTAATTTGATTTATTCTGTGGGTCCTACATTTCATTGCACTTCTATTGAGTATCCTTGTGCTTTCAATTAAATAAATGGTTGCATATTATGAAATGCAATCAGTGAAATAAAGAACGGTGTTCCCCCATAGTTTTGTGACCATTAATAGTGAGCTATACACGAACACAGGGGCAGTCCTTATAATTCAAAATGTAACAAACTACCTTAAGAGAATTCCGTTGTATACTGATGTCTGGAAGAGATGTGTTCTTAGTGTTTCGCCACATGGCTCAGCAATTTAGAGACATGTATACGTATTGTTGTGAAATGTTCCCCACATCTGGGATTCAATAAAATCCCAGTATTATATTCTGTCAGGATGAGGGTCTTTTGTATCTTATCCCAGATACCCTAAGCTACTTATGCTCACTAAGACTGCTTGACGATCAAAGCACTGAAAATCAAGAAAAACTGTACATCTGCTGAGCAATGCAGTGCTGAGTTTTAATTCTACATTTGTTTTTTATCAACTCTTCAAAAATGACTGTGGTACTTGCATATGGTGCACTGAGTCTACTTTTGTCTAGTTCAGCTCTTATTGAACCTGTGCAGGTATTAGCAAAGGGGAACTCCTCAAAACATGAAATTACCTGGCTTGGGTTTGATTCAAGTACCTACAAGCCTTAAAGCCGACTTTCAGTTATCACATACTCCCCATCTGTCACTGACTAGGTGGATTGTGGAAGTCTTGAATAAAGTCATTTTCAGTGATGTCTTTCTCGGTTGTGTGTTGTATCGTCATTTACCCACTCCTGCTGGCCCTGTATGTTTTTTCAATCCTGACAATTTACAATCTGTTTTAGGTTTTCTCATAACCAATATCAATGTTCATGTATGCCCCTCATATATTCATGTGCCTTCTCTTGTTTTACAGTCCTGAATATGCCAAAGTGGTTCCTGCTTCTGCTTCTCCGTTTGCACATATCTCAACAAGCTCCACAATAACT
Source organism: Pleurodeles waltl (assembly GCF_031143425.1). Classification (NCBI taxonomy): domain Eukaryota; kingdom Metazoa; phylum Chordata; class Amphibia; order Caudata; family Salamandridae; genus Pleurodeles; species Pleurodeles waltl. The sequence goes on from NC_090448.1 coordinate 139,271,008, forward strand.
CTGCTTGTCCACCAACCTCTTACCAAGGACCTGCTATCTTTTTGACTGAGGAGTGTCACCTTATTATTGTGTATGTTCCATCTTTCCTTAATGCCCTGTTAGTTCTCCCTTCTACCTGTCACTATGTACATCTCAATCAGTGCATGTTCACCTCCTTTAAGTGACCCTTCATTCATACATTTACTTCAAGATTTCCTCCACCTATCTTACCTCTTTAAATATATTTATGAAGAGCGTGACAAAAGGTGCATGATTAAGGGTCCATCCCTAATGATAAGTCAAAATCTTCCAGTAACAGTAGCACTTGTCCTCACTGTTTCTTATCTATATATGTCTTAATTTAGGCATCATGGGCTATTCCACGTGTCTGGAGTAAGCATTTACTGTCTGGAAAGTGCTGTGTGGCTCATGTACAGGTTGGTAAGGCTGTGATAAAATGTACGATCCTCAAAACCGTCATCTTCTACGTACCACCTCCCTTTAATCAGATATGCAGGATAATCTAGCGGAACAGGCTACTTAATGCACTGGAGCGGGAACAAAAGTCTGATAATTACATAACTGGACACACAAGCCCAGATTTAGTAGCATTTTTCATCGTGGTTGAATACTTTTTTCATGAAGCCATAATGCAAGAAGTTAGTCAGGACTAACAATTCTTGATTTCCATGGCTTTGCAGCACATTTCTCCCCATAAAATAATACAAGATGGGCAATCGCACTGTATTACGATGGGGTGGCACTACATTGGTGGGGCACGGCAGCACTCATGCACCCACCAATGTATTCTGAAGTGAACCCAGATTTAACTAAGTTTAGTAAGCCTGGGTTTGTGCCAGAATGGAGCATCTACCCAAGGATGGTGTAATGAGAAGCAATAGTGTTTCTACAAGGGTGCCTCCTTTGGTGCTAGGCTGCTACAAGTATGCTAGCACAAGGAGGGGCAGAAGTACACCATATCTAAATAAATATGGGCTATTTCTGCTCTCACCCTTTCACGTAAAGCAGCACAAGTTCTCTTACTGCATTGTATGAACGTTTAGTACATCTGAGCCTGGGATATTTTACTTTTTGTATTATAATTATTTCTGGAAATTTCTATGCAGTATGGCACTAATACTGAACACTTCGGAATAATTTCCAGGAGTGCCTCAAGTGACTCTGGCAGCCTATTGCTGCTAAAGGAGACATTTGACTGATGGGGACAATGATACTGCCAGCGAATCTCAGATCATATGTAACATCAGGTGGATATGTCTGACACAGATGTTACCACCAGACATGTCATTTCCAACTCATCTTACAGGATGTCAGAATCTGGGTGCATATTTTCCAATTATTTCACTCAACACATTACTTTGCATTTACTAAACTATGCATAGTGGCTTGCATGGCTTAATAAATTCCAAACATTATTTTGTGTCATGGATGCACCACAGAAGTGATGCAACCCCAACGCAAAATCATAGTAAATCTCGGCCCTGGTCTCTAACTCATCATTCAGAAACACCCTTTAAATCTTTGGATTTAAATATTGTTATTGATTTCTCGGTAATTATGAAACAATACAAATCTCTCACCTACAACCTCTGGCTGGTGAGGAACAATAAAGAGGAGGAATGTAGATAGTGAAAGAGACATAAAGATAAGGGATGTGTACCTATCCTGCTGGGTAGGTGTCTAACGCAATGAAGTTGTAATGTAAAGCGTGATGTGGATCCAGCCAGAGTCCTCCTCTGTGATATATGGAATTAGACCAGTACTGAATCAATGGGTGTGAGGTGGAAAACTCGGAGCTAAACAGGGCAGGTCAGTTCCACAAATTCTTGTGAGGGGTAGGACAAACAAGTCCCCTTGGTCTTATCAAATTGGGGCAATCTCTGCTCAACTGTGGCCGTAAGCTTCTCCATGCCTATTAATTCCCAGCATCTATATACCCAATCTAGATGTATGGGTACAGTGTTGGTGCCCCGTCATGTTAACAAAACTTGCTTGGCTGCACTTATGGCCAGTGTGATGGCCCGTCCCGTAGCGATTTCAAGGGATATTTAAAACATCCATAAGGCCTAGAAGAATACAGCTCGGAAACCTAAGAAGTGTTATATTATACATTTTGTCAATGGCGTCCAACACTTCAGACCAGTAGTGATGGAGCTTTGTACATCTCCAAAGGAGATGTGTCAGAGTCCCCTCCTGAGTGCATCCCCCCAGCAGTGAACATCTCCATCCCTCTTCCACCGGGCCACTCGCGCCAATGTATAATACAAATAGTGTACCACCTTACGTAGCGTCTCTTTACCCTAGGTGCCTCATGCCGATGAGTTAGCCCATTTGAGGATATCGGGCCACTCCCTAGGTGTGAATGAACGTTTGCATTCCCTCTCCCAACATCACTGTGCTAGGGATATAGGTGGGGCTTGTATAGTGTTAAGAAAAGCATTAATGTCTGAGAGTACGCATTTGTCGGAACCTCTAGTCAGTAGCCATTTCTCAAATGGGAGTAGGGGACGATTCTGTGTGGCTTAATGGAGGGCTGAGTAACCCAATGGCATATGGCCAAATGCTGCCATCGGACGTTTTCAGGGATACCATATTGTTGTTGGATCTGAGAAAAGGTCAGAAGACCGGTTTCACTGAAGTCACCAATCCTTTTACAGTTGGCCTGCTGTCACAACATGTAACTGGGTCTCTGATATGCGGGGGGGATTCAATTAGAGAGATTCTTATTCATCTGTACTTTGTGCCAGACTTCCATTGTGGTTCTTAAAATGGGGGAGATATAAACTCCTGGTGGTCTATGGTGCTTAGGTAGCCACGGTATCTGTCATATGTGTATGCCTGGGACAGCTTGATCTATGAAGCACCAGTGTTTTTCTATGAGGGGTCTGGTCCACTCCACTAGGTATCTCAGATGGGTGGCCTGATAGTAATGTGTAAGGTGAGGAGGGATCCACAAACCACCCATCCCTGGAGGTGGGTAAGTCTGCTTCTTGGGTATGTGTGTTTTTTCCCTTCCCAAATGTAGTCCTCTATGTGGCGCTGTAGTTTAGTCAGCACATGGGTAGGAGGGGTCATCTTAACTGGAGCAATGTGGCCCAGCCAGAAGAGCACATAGGCCCTCCAAGAGTGAATGTCCACACACGCTCTCGACAGTAAGGTGCCATAGCTAGATACTGCGGCTTGAACAGTGATGGAATAGATGCAGAGTCCCAAATACATCACTCCCTGTCGCCAAGGTGAAGGGGAAACGGCGTTGTAGAATAACTTGGTTTGCCAGCAAGATGGGCAGGTTTAGAATCTGAGATTTTTGTAAGTTCACCTTAAACCCAGAGGCCTTTCCGAAAGCCTCTAACTCTTCCATCAGCAGAGGCAAAGACTGAAGGGGATGTGTCAGGGTCACCCTAACTTTGTCTGCGTAAAGTGCTAGCTTGTGTTCTCCCCCCCCACATGGATGCCAGTTACTGTGGGGTTTCAACAAATACGTTTAGCAAAGGGATCCATGTACAGTGCAAAAAGTAGTGGGGATAATGGGCAGCCTTGTCTGGTGCCCCAAGGGTCTTGAAAGGGGGAAGATGTTAGTCCATTTACCCGGACCACCGCCTTACGGCCACTGTAACTGCACTGTATCTATCTGATGAACTGCCCGCCTATGCCTACCCTCCGCAGCACTGCAAACAAATAGGGCCAATATACCAGACTGAGGGGCATATTTATACTCCGTTTGCGCCAAATTTGCGTCGTTTTTTTCGACGCAAATTCGACGCAAAACTAACTCCATATTTATACTTTGGGGTTAGACGCGTCTAGCGCCAAAGTTCATGGAGTTAGCGTCATTTTTTTGCGTGAACACCTTCCTTGCGTTAATGAGATGCAAGGTAGGCGTTCCCGTCTTAAAAAATGACTCCGATGCTATTGCGACGGAATTATACTCCCGGGCAAAAATGACGCCCGGGAGTGGGCGGGACTAAAAAACCCACATTTGCACCGGATTTTAGCGCCTGGGTCAGGGCAGGCGTTAAGGGACCTGTGGGCTCAGAATGAGCCCAGAGGTGCCCTCTCAAGCCCCCAGGGACACCCCCTGCCACCCTTGCCCACCCCAGGAGGACACCCAAGGCTGGAGGGACCCATCCCAGGGAAGAAAAGGTAAGTTGTGGTAAGTTTAAAAAAAAAAAAAAATTGTGGCATAGGGGGGCCTGATTTGTGCCCCCCTACATGCCACTATGCCCAATGACCATGCCCAGGGGACAGAAGTCCCCTGGGCATGGCCATTGGGCGAGGGGGAATGACTCCTGTCTTTGCTAAGACAGGAGTCATGTTAATGGCGTCTGGGTGCCAAAAAAAAATGGCGCAAATCGGGTTAAGACGATTTTTTTGCCTCAGCCTGACTTGCCCCATTTTGGGACGCCCAAATGCCATTTTTCCCTACGCCGTCGCTGCCTGCTGTACGTGGTTTTTTTTCACGCACACCAGGCAGCGCTGGTCGACTAACGCCGGCTAACGCCATTCAATAAATACGGCGCCCGCATGGCGCTTCAGAATGGCGTTAGCCAGCGCAAATGTTTTGGGCGCAAAACTGCGTTAGCGCAGTTTTGCGTCAAAAAGTATAAATATGGCCCTGAATGTCTTTTCGGCGTCAATTGATAACAATAGTGCTGGTATTCGGGATCGTTGAGTCTTATCCAGCAGGTGACATGAGTTTTGTATTATCACCACAGTTGCGCTTGGGGATAAATGCCTTGCATATAGGGATATATATATCGATTTGCCAGGATAAAAGTGAAATCGGTCACTAAGAGGAGCAGTGTAGTGGGTCCTTGCCTGGTTTGGGCAAAACTGTGATAGTGGCGAGATTCATGGATTCTGTAAGGGAGCCCGTGGTGCTGAAGGAGTTATACAGGCGAGTGGATACAGGAGCCAATTGGTTAGCACATAGTTAATAGAATTCAGAGGAAAAACCATCATGCCCAGGAGTCTTACCGGATTGTAGATTGGAGATTGCGGATATCGCTTCATCCACACTAATGTCCTGATCTAATCGCAAAGCGTCTGATGTGGGTAAATGCTCTAGCTGTTTGTGTGTTAAGGATGATAGAAAATCTCCTTCTGTTAAGGAGTCAGCGGAGTAGAGCTGGGCGTAAAATTACTCGAAGTCATTGGCAATTTGCTCATCCTGGTCTAGGCGCTCACCCTGGGATCCCTCCATGCCACTATCTGCTGTCAGACTGCTTGGGCCCGCAGGTGGTGAACCAGGAGTCAGCTGGCTTAATAGCTCCCCACATAAAACTTTTGTTTAGTGTGGACCAGAGTGTATGCTACTATGTCCATATCTAGCGCCCAAAGTTGTTTACGAGTAATTGTCTGCGTATCTTATGAGAACCTGTCCATTTGTGGTCCATTTCTGTCTCCTTTACCTGTCCCTCAATTGTGGCCCTTTTATCCCTCCATTTACTATTAAGGCGGTCGCCAGGGCAATCAGATGGCCACGAAGGACAGATTTCAATGTATCCCAAAGCATTCTAAGGGGTGTATCCGGGAGGTTATTATGTCCCAAAAATTCAGTGAAGGCACCAGCCAATTCTGTGATATGTTTCACTGGTGAGGAGTTGATGATTAAGGTGCCAGGTGCGTTGTTGAGAGGCTATGTCTGGGAGAGACATGGAGGTGTGGAGAGGAGCATTGTCCGAGAGTGCTGCAGTTCCTATATCTCCCCGAGTGGTGGATTGCAAAAAGTGTGGTGTGGCTAGATAGAGATCTATTCACGCATACGTTTGGTGGGCCACCGAGTAGAAAATGTAGTGCCTCTGTGTGGGATGCCGACTGCGCCGATCTGTAAGCCCCTAGTTAGTCAATTGTTCTAAACACTGTGTGGAAAATGCTGTCTGTCCCACCCGCTGTGCGGATCTGTCCAATCGCATATTGGATACTAAATTGAAATCCCCTTCAATTAATACATCCTTATCTGAAGTGGCCATCACCCTACCCAAGTCTTCTAGTATAAAAGCCTACTGAAGGTGTGCTGTAGTAGTGTGATGCAGAGTGACAGGAACCTGCCAGCGATATCAGCCTGTGTCTTGACCACCTTGCCTGTGAAGTGGGAGGCCAAAAGTATAGGTACTCCAGCCTTTTTCTCTGTGCCAGAGGAAAACTATTGTCGATCAAACCACTTGGACCTTAAACGTTTTCAATCTGCTTGTATGAGGTGATTTTCCTGTACGTTTTGCAGGCGCATTAAGCCCCCAGGTAGTTTTACAGATAGTGTGTATCATTAAGGAATTGATGTGGAAGTGTATGCTTATGAGGGAGACCATGGATTGTCCGGAAATAGTCAACTAGTATCCCTTAGATAGATATAATACACCTACTAATTTTTGCTGTACATAATGGGTGGGAAAAGGGGGAAAAGAGATAGTATACGTTGCCAAAGAGAGAAAGAGAGAATAATACTAATGCGGTCTTTCCCAGCACCACGTCAAACCAGCAGGTTGAGGGCCATGTTGAGGCATCACAATGAGAGATAGGATCCTCTCCATGGGGTAAGTAGCCCTGCCATCATTATATGTCCTTCCCAAACTACGGAGAAGGGCCCAGATAATCTGCCTTTACTTGGAGCGTGGATGGTGGTAGGTTGTCCCAGCATTAGGATCTTCTTTGCTATCATGGTCAGGCGATCATTTCTTAGTCATTTTCTAGGTTGGAAGCCAGATCCCGGGGATTCAGCTGATGAAGAAGGGCTGCCCCTTCACTCCAGCTCTTCATTTCAGTTGGCCCAACCATTTTTACCTTTTTCTTCCTCTCTGAGCATCTGAAGGATGTCGACGAGCATGAGGGGCTTGGCTTCAGGGAATGTGACGTGCCGTCGATCTGTCGATTGATGATGGGCATATATTGCCTGCGCCTCTTCCAAGGTGTGCACACTGTGTGTCTCATTGTCCCAGATGAATGTGAGGCTGAAAGAGCCCCCAGCGGTAGCACACATCCTTCTTTTGTAGAAATTCTATTATGGGTCGTAATTGGCGGCGACGTGGCAGAGTGATGGGTGAGAGATCCTGATATAACCAGACCTTGTTGCCCTCAAAGTCTATGTGCTGCCATTATGGTTTCTTTTTGTCTGTAATAGTGAAAATGTCTTGGAGATGCAGCAGTTCTCCCGGTCCTATGGGTTCTGTTCAGGGCGATCTCTATGGGTGAGAGCTCTAGCACAATAAGATGAAAGAGTTTGCGGACGCACTCCTTCAGGTTCCCTCTGGCTGCTTGTAATGGGACTCCCTTGATTCGAATGTTGGCCCTCCTGGATCTATTTTCAAGATCTTCCACCTGGTATTGCAGTTCTGGGTTTTTGTCTTGAAATTCCAGTATTTCGCAGGGATAAGCATCCAATTCTTCTCCCTGCGCATCACTGGTTTGTTCAAAGCGGGACACTGGATCCCCCAGTTCATTCATTTCTTTTGTGAGGCCCTTGATATCCACGGTTTGTTCAAAGCGGGACACTGGATACCCCAGTTCATTCATTTCTTTCGTGAGGCCCTTGATATCCACGGTTTGTTCAAAGCGGGACACTGGATCCCCCAGTTCATTCATTTCTTTCGTGAGGCCCTTGATATCCGCTGTTATGTCCTGTTTAAGTGTTGTGATATCTGTGCCTAGAGCTCCAAAGAGGGTCTCCAGGAAGGCATGTGGAAAGAGCCCCCAGCAGTAGCACACATCCTTCTTTTGTAGAAATTCTATTATGGGTCGTAATTGGCGGCGACGTGGCGGAGTGATGGGTGAGAGATCCTGATATCACCAGACCTTGTTGCCCTCAAAGTCTATGTGCTGCCATTATGGTTTCTTTTTGTCAGTAATAGTGAAAATGTCTTGGGGATGCCCAGGGGATGCAGCAGGTCTCCCGGTCCTATGGGTTCTGTTCAGGGCGATCTCTGTGGGTGAGAGCTCTGGGACAATATGATGAAAGAGTTTGCGGACGCAGTCCTTCAGGTTCCCTCTGCCTGCTTGTAATGGAACTCCCTTGATTCGAATGTTGGCCCTCCTGGATCTATTTTCAAGATCTTCCACCTGGTATTGCAGTTCTGGGTTTTTGTCTTGAAAATCAAGTATTTCGCCGGGATAAGCATCCAATTCTTCTCCCTGCGCATCACTCGTTTGTTCAAAGCGGGACACTGGATCCCCCAGTTCATTAATTTCTTTCGTGAGGCCCTTGATATCCGCTGTTCTGTCCTGTTTAAGTGTTGCGATATCTGTGCCTAGAGCTCCAAAGAGAGTCTCCAGGAAGGCATGTGTAACGGGCTCGGCACCATTGGTTGCTCTTGTGGTGCGATGCCTCTCCTCTGGTGCCAAGTGTAGGGGAGGCCCAGTCTCCAGGCACTGTTATTGGGCCGACGGAAGAGCTCTGAGATTACACTCCCATCCAGGTGTCATTCTACTTAATATTATCACAAATATTTTTGCAAATTACTGTGTGGTATGACCATAATATCACACACCTCTCCTTATTATCTGGATGTGTCTCCAAAAGTCATTTGTGACCCAAAAAGTTAACTGGCACTGTACAGCAGAAAACAATGTTTTTGCTAGTTATGCCCCCACTTTTTTCTTTGAAAAAATACGGGGATATAGTAGCTGGTAAAGGTAATTTCTGACCTGAAAAGTATTATCTAGTGCCAAGAGTGTCAAACTGCATCATTTAACATAGGTTCTCTACAGTAATTCAATACCTTCTGTTTACTCTAGTTTCCTTGGGTAAATTGTCTAGACAGCTTGACCTTTGCATGGTAGTATTCAGTAGAAAATCATAACAATACCACACTCTGTGTCATTTCTTTTATTCTACTGGGTTCAACAAACAATTCATGGAAGGGTGACATTTGGTCACATTCAAAGTAAAATGCCACTAGGTCGCCTCTTACAAGCTCTATCTGCTACACGAATCTAAAAAAGAATTACAAAACATGTGGTGTGGATAACATTGAGAACAAAAATATGGCAACCAACAGTAATGATGGAGAGTAAAGTCTGCTGTGTGAGGTGGGATTGAAAGAAAAACTAGGCTTGTGTCACAGGGCAGACCTGAATGATTACTACAGTACTTTCTGTGTTTATTAATGGAACCTGCTGTGGAAACAAGCCTGTAAGTAGTGCAGAAGACGTTAGGATTCTAGTTAACGTAAAACAGAATCATAGTGCTTAATTTTAAAAAATCATAAGTGCAGGGGTGCAAAGTATTTGTTAGGATACTGCTGATGTTGGGGTTGCTTAATACCAAGATCTTCTAGTTTTAATTTTACCTCAAGTCATTTTCTTTCACTATCACTGTTCTTTTATCACTCTTGCAGATTTTTTTTCAGCTCTGATTTTTTTTTTACTTGAGTTACTTATTTTCTACCTTCCTGTTCATCCTTGTTCCTCCATGTTGTGCCTTTCTCTATCATGAGGAAAAATTAGTCTGGTCATAAAAAAATGCCAATATCCACCACCTGCACCCACTAAAACAAAATAAAAACTGCATAATTCTAACACAGATTTACCCAAGTACGAGTTTAATATTTGTGGAATGTATACAAAAATATAAAACAAGTAGGACACACTAATAAGGGACAGAGAGCAATAAACTCTAAAATGAATCCCTTTTTTAATAAAAGCATAATTTGTTTCTATTAGAGGCACCATAGCATTTAAACACTGCAGTTTCCTATCCTTTTAATTGTATCTGTGTGTATGGTGGTGGTTACCACACTACTTGGAATTAGTTTCTTGGTTGATTTCTGCCTTGATAGCATGCACAATGCTGTCTTTGTCAATGCCAAACATCTTGAGTAGTTCTGCTGGCGTACCACTGCGTGGCACATGGGATACTGCGAGGCGTCTGACTGTGATCCCAGGTACTCCTACCACAGCTGATGCCACTGCTTCTCCTATGCCACCTAAAAACCAGAGGAATATCTCAGTTAGTAATTCAGCATGGCTAAAATGTTGCTTCACTACAGTTTGATTGTCCAAGTTGTGTTTTGCATGGAGTTGGGCATACCCATCACACTCTCACATCATTCTCTTACATAGACATACTACGTCCTAATTGTTTTGGGATTCCGTGGGAAAAATCTAACATTTTCATTTTAACCTGCCTAAATAGTGCCTACATTTATTTGTAAATGTCATGTATATGAGTTTTTAGGCTCGTCAATTCTTCAAATATAGAGTTATAAACAGAACAATATATGGTATAAAGTACCTCCAACATTACTTTACAAGGATAGGACAAGTCCCTCAGGAGTTCTCTGCCCTTATAGCATCACACGGCTGCAGGGCTAGCCTCATTACAGGGTCACAGTACTCCAATGCGACTTGCATTATCCTTTTAATGGACAGTTGGCTATGTCTTATTCTGCATAAGATACTCTTCTACATTCCTCCCATTCATTTCATAACTACCCATCGGCCAATAATAGAAGTGCTGAGTGGACATTTTCTATTGAAGTATTTTACCCAAGATTTGCACTGTGAACATGTAAATGACAGCACCTTGTCTTATGCTCTAAAGCCAGGACTGGCTGAAAGTGTCACATGTGATATAAGGCTTCTTCAAAGTTTTTGAACCAAAAACATTGTATTGTCAAGAGCACATTATTGGTGTTTACGAGAAAAAGAAAGCACTAAAGAAAATAAATTATCAAATGTACCCCATAAAAGATGTCTTCTTTCTGGAAAAGTTCTCCCAGTTGAAAGTGTTGACATGCTGATTATTTTATTTTCCTTTTAAATTCTGCCTCTCACTAAAACAGGAGCCTGATGTTGACTGAAATAGGATGATGCTGTTTTTCACCTGCTGGTCAGCTGGAGAGGCTGCTGCGTCAGTGTTTTTCAGGTCTAGGCTTGACTTTTACATGGCAGTAGATGTCCTACACACTCCATGAGTAATGGTGAGGGGGATAGTAGGGGACACCCAACATAATTTTTAAGAAGAAAACAGCGGTGGAAGAGCTGTGCATCCTCTTAATTTCTGAGGGAATGTGGTCACCGAATCACCGCTTGCTAAAGGAAGAAAGCATCAAGACTTCACAACTCACGTGTGATCTACTCACATGTAAGTAGTGATATTTTTTCTCATTAAAGGCAGACTCTGACATCACAACACCTTAAATAAGACAATAAAATACAGGAATTTATAATGTACTTCCATATATTATAGCCTACTGGTGAGAGCTACAAGGGTTGCTAAAGTCTCTTTTACTAAGTTATAGGTCTGAGCCACAGGCAAGGGCTTGTAACGACGGAGGAGACCTTTAACAACCATTAATGCCCACTTTAGGAGGTCTATAAAGATATTTCAACATTCCACTCACTAAAAGTACAATATTCAACCATTACTGCCCACTGTAGGGGGTATATAAAGATATTTGAACATTCCACCCACTAAAAGTAAAATATTATAGTATAAACAGGTAGAAACAGTCAAGCATTGGAATGTTAGAGCAGAACGCCTATGCAGTCATTATTGACACTGGGCCACTTCAGTATCTTTAGAGGAGCTCTCAATATTTCATTGTTTTAACATAATGATAATGACTTCCTATTAGAGCAAGATCTAGACTGACTCGCATACAACAAGTTCCAAACTGAGGTTGCATTGTGTGCAAAATAACGTTGGGGTGGGATGTGGACTGAGTAATTACCAGTAGTTGAGATTAACTGAAGCATTCCATCCATAATTTCTTTTTGTATACTTCAATGCAACACCCTAGATTGTATGGTTATACCCAGACATGGGTCCCAAGGACATTGTTCCACTGGAACCACCTAGTACCCGACTGATGAGCCCTAACAAGGACAAAACTGGACTTGGGTTGCTTGTGTTCCGATTCAGGGAGTTTGTGGCCTAGCAGTTGGGGCTGGACTGTTCCTATTGGAGTAAGGTCAAGAATTGTAGCATATGGCTGGGCCCAAAGTGAGGTGGTGTAGTGTGCAAAATGATGATGACTGGTATGCAGTGGGTGAGAATAATTCAAACGCTCCATCCATAATTGTTTTGTACTCTTCTCTTTACATAAAGGTTAGCATCAAAATGTAGATGTTTCCAAACCCTATAAATACAATTTGGTACAACTACCTAATTTAATGATATTCGATGTATCAACCTCAGAAGGAAGTGTTGGGCATGCCAGATTCAAGCCTATAACCCACTTGTCACAGAGAGATGTCATTTATGAGCAAGTAAATCAATGTGCTAGCTTGTCTACACCATGTAGGCTGTGCTCATAGAATGACACTCATGGTTTCAGAGAAAAAAATCCAGTATTAATATGCTAGAAACAAATGAATACAATTCTAAATTTCACGCTCTGGACATAAAGAGTGACTTGAACATGAGGCACTGCCTTTCCTGTAATAGTGTACCATACCTTCATAGTAGTGGTCTTCCACAGTGATTATGCGGCCTCCGGTAGCTTTTGCATTTTCAATAATTGTTTTGCTGTCCAGTGGTTTGATCGTGAATGGATCAATGACCCTGACGTTGATTCGTTCTACAAAAGGTAAGAGAACAGTGCTGTGTGTTACTTCAGAAATAAATAAAAAAACACATTGAAACATTCGATTGATGTTACATAAGGAAAATAGTATTACTTTAACTAGTCTTTATAACTCTATCAAATGTAAATGTGTTTTGTAAATGGTTGAAACCATGGAGAATGAAAGATGTAGTCTGATCATCTCAATCCTCGATTCAGTATGAAAAATGTCTTCAGTACTCAACTTATCACCTACAAATCATTATTTTCGAGTGTATTACTCTAATTAGATCACTAGGAGCAAAACATGACCACAGCTCCCAGAATGCATCTGGTTATCACAGAAAAAGCCCAGGACTGGAAACCATGATGACATGGAAGATGCTGGTTATCCAAGTTAGTTGACAATTATGTGGTAAGTAATAGAGGCAGTAAGTTTGATAAACGCTACTAAGGCATTTGAGCAGGCGACTAACATTTATTTGTGGACATGGCATCAAGTTATTACTTATCCCTTTTGAGATACAGTAAATATAATTTCAGAAAGATGTCAATAAAACAGGAACTTTATTGAAAACTAGAACAATTCTGAGAGTGTAACAAGATGAAAATCAGTGGACTCTGAATTCAATTTGGGCCTTAGCTTGGGTGCAAATTGGGTCCCCGTTACATATCAACTGCACAGGTATCAGCATTTAATAGGTTCACTATTTGCACCCAAGTAAGTGTTTTGGACTTTGAGTTGAAGATAATACCAAATTGTGGATATGTTTTCCATTCCAAAGTGTACTGCACAGTCTGCCTGCATGACTTAATTCAGCAAAATCCATGGGGTACGCAATCTGTGCCAGTGATAGAGTTTGTGTCCGATGTGGGATTGCTGTATCAGTTGTATTTTGAGCCAAACTAAAAAAGTCTGCATAGGTGAAAGATTGTAAGGGATCCCAAATTTTAAATAACCCTCCATTCAAATGTAGGCTGGAACATAATGCTCCATTGCCAAATAATTTAGATCAGGACAGCATTCTGAACGCTTTTGATATAAGCGCACCAATATGAACTAATGCCTGAGAAACCACTGCTGATGCATTTAAAATATAAGTACTGAAATTCTCAACATGAGATAAATAATCAGTTATCCAGGGAAATGTACTCCTTGCTCTGGCAAATTCCATAAAATGTGCACTTTATTGTCACAATTATGTTGTGTGTGAATTCATAAATGGACCAAACACTTGTGATATAAACTTGATCATATCTTCCGTAGTACAGAAGTGCAACAAAATATATTTCTTCCAAGTCAAGCACTACTTATATTAGTTTATTGTAGGTAGTATGTAATATGCTTTTTTGTAGCATGTGTGGCTTTCCTGTCATCTAGTGTTGGGCTCCAACTTTTATTTTCTTCGAAGAAGCCTTTTGAGTCGCAAGATGTGCTGTGATTCCTCCCTTGGTGGGCAACACAAATGGGCACCAACTCTACCTTAGATTATTTTTTATGCCATTGGTTTTGGATATACACCAATAGGGGTCTGAGTTTGCTGCATTTATAACACATTATTCGGACCCACATGGTCACATTTCAATAATAATGCATCGGAAAAACCAGCTCATGTGTCAACGATCTTTTGCTGCACCTCATCAGTTGAGACTTGCGGAGGACTGAGCACAGACACTTATTGCCCAGGATGCTAGGGGCCTCCACACATACATGAGGGATGACACTTCCCCCTTCGGATTTCATCTCTAGAGAAAGCAAATCAAAAGAGATGATGAAATGGACACTTTCAATATTGCACTGATCCACCTCTAAATATCTGTGGTTCGAACATCATGACATTTGTAACCTACGTCTTCTTCCCAACCCCGACTATGCATCATGCAAATCCTGCCTAAACGTATGCACCTAGAAGAAGCTAAGGTACTACAGAGAGATGCACCAACAGACAACCTCAGATACCCTGAACATCTCCAGGGCTTCAGGGCTAGAGAAGATGATGTGGCCAGCCCCTCTGGAACCACAGCAGCCCAGCTATCTCCAAGTTCAGCCTCAAGCAAGGACACAAAAGACTGCCCCCTCCACAGTCCCATGGCATTTGGGCTCTGGTTGGCAAAGAGAGAAGGCTTTAGAATTGGCAAAAGCTTCACCCAAGGATATTGACCCCCATCAATTATTGAACCTCAGCTGCCCTAATGACAACAAACCTTCAAGCTCACACCCCAAGTCAGCAATGAAGGCACCACCAAAGCTGGCATCACAGATCCTAATGATGCTTAAAAACACAATGAAGGTCCCATCAACACTAAAAGCTTTGTGGAACTCGGATCCAAGTAATCATAGTTGCCAACCTTGCAAAGACTTCCGGAGGAGCTCAACATCAGACAGAAGAGTCTCTTCATCCATCTCATCACTGGGAGAATCTCAGCAAAGACAACTCAGTAAAGCCCTCACATTCACTGTCTCAAAGAATGCTTTCAAGGGAGAACACCCTTCATAGGCCCTTCCTGAACCAGAACTGAAGAAACACAAGGACATGGGCACCAGTCCCCGCCTTGATTCTCCAACTCTACCTCCTCTGCCACCAACTCCAACTCACCACCACCCCGCACACGGTCGCTACTACCGTCGCCTCCACTAGAGTCACTTGAGGGGGTTCCAAGCTACTTTTCAGACCCAGACAGCCAATACTACCCTATCACCACATATGATCAGCCCTAAGAACCAGGGCCAACAAACAAACCCTGAGATGAATATAACATAGACCAACCAAACAGTACCACTACCCGGTCAGGGCATCCAACCAGACCATACCTTAACCTATCATGGGGGTATACAGAGGGGTACGTAGATTCAAAAAGCTGACATCAGACATCATAGAGGACGAAGAGGACTTCTGCAGGAAAACAATCTCCAAATCGAATTGGACAGCACAATTCCTACCTACGCTCAAAAGCACGCTCAAATGTGTCCCAGGCAGCTTTAAGGAGCCAATATGTGCTTGGGTGGTGACAGATAGAGTCAAGCAAAAATATAAACTCTCCCTGCAACCCTATATGCATTAGAAGTCAAATTCCTTCTGATTCTTTGGTCGTCCACAGAGCCTGCAACCTCTGCTCAAGGCTCGAGGTGACGTTCCACTATTCAATTAAAAAAGTAAAAATACTGCTGCTGTGGGCAAAAGTGTAGCAGAAGGGGCAGTCACCAGTGGTGGATAGCCAATTTGGTTAGGCACATTTCTAGATTTGACAGGTCCCAGTGAGAGGAGTTGTATGAATTGATCAAAAACCTCTCACAGGGGTATAGGAAGAAGATTAATTGAGTACTCAATGCCATGGACACAGCCTCCAGAAGCATTAACATCAGGGTCCTTTTCAAGCAAAGTGCATAGTTCCACATCTCCATTTTGAAACCAAAGTCCAGCAGCATATCCTCAACCTCCTAATTGATAGGGAATATCTGTTTGGCCCACGGGCTGATGATATGTTTGAGATAATAAAGAGAGACACATGGATTTCAAAGTCTATGGCTGCCCTGAAAACTACAATGGCTAGATGTTCCTTTTGGAAGCAACAACCCAGGAGAGGAGCCAATCTCACCCAATCAGCTGCATTCCTACCAATGACAGAAAGAGGTCCTTTTATTAGCAGAATGATAAGGGCTACACCAGGAGTGCCTACAGAGGTAACAACCGAGGCAAGGGCAGAGGAGGCACCAGTCAAGAAGCTTCCATCTCCAAACCATGCCTTTCCCCATCTCTACCCTGACCACACATCACCTGTTGGGGGAGAATGTAAATTTTCCTCTCTCGCTGGGAGGAAATCATACCAGACTAGAGGGTTTTAGCAGTGGTCCACCATGACTACTGCCTAAAACTTTTCACAATCCTTCCCAACGTACCACCCTGCAGACACATAATCAGTAGAGACCATCCCCACCTTCAAAGGAAAGAGGTGCAAGTGCTGCTCCAGAAAAATGCAAAAGAGAGAGGCTCTCCACACCAGCAGAGTAAGGTAGTCTATTCTTTGCACTTTGACACTCCCAAAAATGAAGTATTCTTCAGGACTATCTGAGACCTTAGGCTTCTTAACAAACACAACATGAAAAAACATTTCCATATGGCTACAGGACATTATCCCTCTGCTTCCATGAGGTAATTAAAGTGCTTGATCTCAAGGACGCCTTTCACATACCCTTTCATCCTGCTCATTGCTAGTATCTTTATTTCTTGGTAATTGGATAGCACTTCCAATTCAAAGTACCTCCTTTCCTGGTCACTAAGGATCCAAAGATGCTCACAAAGTGCCTAGCACTAGTGACTGCCCACCTGCAAAGGCAGTCAAAGAGGGTACTCATGCCTTCCCTACCTCGACTATCGGCTAATCTAGAGTCATGGCTGATGGACATCTCCAGGAGCATGGAGCATGAGAGTTGCCTGGACCAGATGGGAGCCATCAGGATTACTATCTGAGTTGTTTATCCTCTCTTCCTCTAAAGGTGTGAGAGGAGTGGGAGCAGCAGAAGAGTGTAGGCAACGTTTCTATACATGATTCATCTATAGTGCGTTGCCCATTGACTGTGAGTGTGGATACGTTGAGGTGATGTTTGGACATTTTGTGTTATCTGGGGTGGCGAACAGGTCTGTTTGAGGGGTACCCAATATTGGAAGTACCAAGTACGACTTGCGGCTTGAGTTCCTACTCATTGACACATCCTGTTGAGCAGGTAAGCAAAGTCATGGTCCAGTGTTTGAATGTGTTCCGCTAGGAGTTGTGTGTTGTGGCAGATCTGTTCCAGGTAACAATCATATTCCATGCTCCTGGTGTTGTCCATAAGCCGTCATGAGAAGGTGCCACTCAGGCTGGACCTTCTCCCATATAGACTATGCCAGATCAGACAGCCAGACCCCAGGCAGTCCAACCTAGTGATCTGGCTCCTTAGGACTTAGAATTTACCTATTGAAACCTTTCCCTAGAATGTATGACCATTCTACAGTAAGCACATAGGCCAACCACATGAGCCTTTTAAGCCACAAAGTGGAAGCAGTCTGCCAATACTGAATCTCCAAACAGCAAAATCCCTTGATGCCAAACATACAGGACATTATCTGTTACATCTGCAGAAGTTAGGCCTTGCCAGCACATCACTAAGTCTACGTTTAGCTGCCATTGCAACCAAAATGCAAAATGGAATTTTCATTCCCGTTCATGTTCCAGTAGGCAAGGCTTTCATGGAGCGTCTCAAGAGGGTCATACTTCCCGGAACACCTCCAACCCGTGTGGAACCTTAAAATAGTCCTTGTAAGGCTCACTGGGCCAACCTTTCAATATTTACACTTATGCCCACTCCAGTTTCTTGCATGGAAGGTAGCCTTCCTTGTAGCAATGACTTCCCTCGTGGGTATTAGTGAACTGCAAGCACTCACTTTACATTCAGATTCACAAAGATGGGGTTGTTTTAAGTATTATTCCTTGCTGCTATTACCATTGCACTTTAACCAAACTATAGAATTCCCAGTTTTTATTCTGCTCAGTAGCAGAAAGAGTTTTACACATGGTGAATGTCACAAGACCACTCATTTATTACAGCAACAGGACCAAGCACTTTCATAAGTGTGACCAGCCCTTTCTTGCCTTTGCAAAGTCTGGCACAGCAAAGTGGATAGACAAGTGCTTCCAAATCTGTTACCGCAAAGCTAAGAGAGTCCTACCAGTTCCACCCAGAGTGCACTCCACTAATAACAAATGTGCAAGCAGGGCATTCTTAGACAACGTTCCACTAACTGACATCTGCTAAGTGCCCACCTCGTCCACCCTAAACATGTTCACCAAGCACTATTGTGTTGACATTCTGGCCCACCAAAAGCTATGGTTGGACAGACTGACTTAAGAACTCTGTTCCAAACATCTTCATCAAACTAAAACTAGCCACTGCCTTACAAGGGGGCTTCTTTATAATGTATGTTGAGAATTTGTATCTACAGCAACACCTGTTATTAAGATGTTACTTACCCTATAAGTATTTGTTCATACTGTGCACTGCTGTAGATTCAAATGGGCCCACCCTCCTCCCCCAAGATCTGTGTTGATTGCAGATGTCTTCTATTATCAACTACTTAACACTGCACAATGCGCACAGTGCACCATGCTATGGCTCATGCGACATGCCATACGCATTCTCACCTGCTATGCAGAGTACAATCTACATTGCTGCCCATGTGAATTGCCCACTAAGGGAGTAGTCACTGCACATCTTGTGACTCGAAATACTTCTTTGAAGAAAAACAACTTGCAAATGTCTGAGCTCATCACCAGATGGCAGGAGTATGAAGAGCATACGAATCTACAGCACTACACACTACAGATGCTTACAGGGTAAGTATATGTCCATATGAATCAAAACATTGTGGTTCCTCAGAAATAAAACAAACTCAGCTTGCTCAATTGGTCACCCAATGCAAAAACCTTAATACAACATGAAACATAGCAAGATCTGTTTGGTCCATTTTCCAACCGTACAAGCTGCAAAAACTGCTCTGAGGATTAACTCTGTGAGGCCTATTAAGGAAGGAAAAATTGAGACTTAGGACAACATTAGGACTGTCGTAAACCAAGAAAGAATGCTTGCTTTACAAGGGGTTTGTATTAATTTTAGCTAGCCTTAAGACTAGTGGGCCTAATTTAAAATGGTGTTTTAAGTGATGTACAACACATTTAAGACGGCCATTTGTGAGTTAAAAGAGTCCTAAAATGTATTTAATGCAGGGCAAATTCTTTCATAAATCTATCCCAAACCTGAAAAAATGTGGCCCAGAGAGTGCATCGGTAAACCGTCTGCATATTGTTTTGGAAATGTCATGACACACCTTTATACATGACTTCTGGAAGGACTGGGTATAACTTCCACTCCTCGCTGCTGGAGATATTCCTGGGATAGGTGGATACCATTTAAAAACTTCACACTTTTTAGTTGCTGTGGCAAAAGGCAGTCCTGGAGTTTCGTTGAGGATTTAATTCAAAATTAAACTACTAATTGCGAGCTCTACCTTTGTACGAAAAGTACATGTGACACTAATGTTTACCATAATCAGGTTTTATATCAGTCTAATATATCAGGTGATGTTGAACCAAAGTTAGCATGTTGATTCAAATAGGCACACCCTAAACGTTTTGTCTGGTCTGTTTACCTTTCTTTAGCTGCTCTGCTGCAGCTAGGGCCTCGTGCAATGTTACACCTCCTCCAATGACTGTCACCTGGTCATCTTTATTGTGAAGCACCACCTAAAAGGAAAAAAGGAGACATAAGGACAACTTATTAATCATTAAATTACAAATATCGAAAAAATTCACAGGTCCATAGAGTTATTTTCTTATGTTTATTCACACAAAAGTATGATCCTAATGGCACCAAATTCTCTGAGCTAGTCTAAGCTGGCTTTCAAGTTCGAGAATACCCTGGGAAGTTTGTAAAAGTATGCATCTGTGGGTAATCAAAAACATTTTCACAACCCATTCCCACTAGGAGCACTATCAGAACTTTATTCTTATCAGAGTTATGAGTGAATCTGTATCCAGGGTGACAATGGGAACTGATTCTACAAAATTGGTAGGGTGTCACTAAGAAGGTGAGAGGGGCAGTTCTCTATAGGGATGTGTACGACAGAAAATATACACATTCATTTTGCATCCAGCTGTATTGGTATCAGTGAAGAATTCCAGGTGTACTTAGAGAGGAAACCGCAACAGCTGCAGCTTCACAGAAACACTCATTAATAATATTGTGAATGCTGAGAAGGTGGGGAATTTACCCCAGTCATAGAAGTAATCCCATAGCAGTAAATATCTTACTGAATTTTGTAATCGGGCAATTTTTTACTCGTGTGAAAGAGCTGCGTCAAGGAACAAGATATACCTTGACTTTCTTGATCCAAACCAGTTCACCCACAGTCAGATTTAATAGAGCTGATGCCATTTTTTTATTCAATAAAAAGCAAGGATTATTTTATTTTATAACTTTGGATAATACCCAACTGAAAATGTCAATTTTAGGGTACATGTACACGCTATCAGTTTTATATATTTTACGCAAGTCCCAGAATGAGTGATGTGGTTGACACTGACAGTAAAACTCAATGCAGGGAACAACCAATAATGTAAAAGCCCAGGTGCTTTTAGACTACCTATGATGTTTATTGTAAGTAAGCTTTTTGGAGGTTTCATCATTGCTCAGTCTACCAGTTTAGCACCACTAAGCATCTCAATTAATCACTGATGCACTGAAATATCAAGATATTATCCACAGTGTGTAAACTTCACCGACTTCCGCATAACCTTTGAATACAATTCAAGCTGTGCTTCCTAGCTTTATAAGGTTCATCCTGCATTAACTTGCTTGTTGCTCGTGGTGGTTCGGGTTTCTTCAGAGGAGAGACCCATGTCTGCCTTTAGATCATTACATTTTGCTGTGCTAAATATTCATATTAGCTGCAAAATTGCAATGACGTTCTTCAGATTATGGTACTGTTTCTCCCTACACAGAATCCTGATAAGTGATGATGTGCCTTGCACAACACCTTACCTTACAGAGGAGGATTTAAGCATGAATCCTCACCTTATAGTTTCAGGGAGCTGGAAGGTTTTGGAACAACAAATGTCTGCTGGACATATCTTTGAAGCACTTCTAACTAGAAGAGTACTGGAAGAAGCTGTTGCCTAGGTGTGTAAATGCATAGAACAATACTTGCCTTTAGTATAAGCATGGGAATACCTGCAAATATCACTAGAGAGAAACAGGCTGCAATGACCAAGGTAACCTACTTCAGGCCCTCATCATCATATTCTGAGGTTTGTCTGACATCTAATGATTTATGTTAGTGTGCTATTGCCCCTACTGGATAATTCTGATAAGAGTAATTTTTGGATCTGACTATTTCTGTCAGTCTCACTGGTTACTAATAAATGGTTATGGTATTTTACCCCCAAATTATTCTTTTTTGTTTCTTTTAAAAATATTTGTTTTAGATTTAACCCATTTATATTTAAACAGATTAACAGGCATTCACACTTCCAGGAACTATTTTTCTTATTTCCTATATTTTTCATAAATTTAGTTATATGTGTATTCTTTACAAAACAAATACATTTATAATTGCGCTTTTTTTATTTCTTTAATTGTATTACATTTGATGGTACACTTCATACCTCACATTTATTTATTAGATTTGTCTTGCAAAAAATATTTTGTAAGTGTTTATTACAACAACAACAACAACAACAACAACATGAGCAACCAAAATACAAATTACGATCTGTTTATTAGGGAAACTTACCTTGGCTTCTCCCACTTGGAACTTCTCAGAGCTGCTATAGATGACAGCATTTTCAGGCCGGCTGGTCCGAATGAAACATATACCCTAATTAAGAATAGATAAGATGAAAAACACAATGTACAATTTGTAGTAATACCACTACCTTCCGATTTACCATTTTTATCACATATACCAAAAATCTAAACTATTAGGAAAAATTAGATTAGATATTTTGTGCTCGCCATGAAGTAGGCCAGTGGAGTAAAACAGCTAACAACCACTTTTAACTCCGGAGTAGCCACTGAGCAGGGCTGGAGGTCGCCAGGCGATTGAGGTGCTTTTCGCACACATGTCCTCTGACATTCAGCCGCTGAGTCTTCTATCTGCGACAGCCCCACCCAAGCAAGGGTGTGCATGCTGTTTTTAGTGATATATATTGCCTAACAGTTGGTCCACCTAATGTGAAGTGGAAGGTACGTCTCATTACATTGCTGAGTACCAATAAGATTGAGCTACTTGAATGATGAGGACTGTCCAGAGTTTTATACTGGGGCCGGGTGGGGTCAAAAGTTCATGTTGAAGAAAGGGGCCATCAGGGATCTGCTGAAGGACTGCAATTACTTTGTCTAATGTGTAGTGTGTTGAAGATATACCTAATTCAGACCATGGCTGAAAAATAATGACTTATCTACATCTCAAAGTGTTATTGAAATTCTTGTATGTCAAGGCATATTAATGATCCCTACCCTGACAGACACACTTTTGTGACTGACTGTAGGTTTTAAAAATAATAAAAAGAAATTGTGATTATTAGAATGCAATTTCATGTCTCCTGCATTTCAAGGGCCAACAGGTAACATTCAAAATTGTGTGTAAATTTACCAATCCTAGGTGTGTGCTTAAAGCCATCACACATTCTTTAGATTTGTGCTAAACCTTGTTAGTGTATTTAATAGTATTCAGGCCATTTCTGATATTTTTCTAACTCTAGATTGTCAAATGAATTTTGCAGTTGAGATGGCACTCTCTTCCGAGTTTCTTAGCAATTCTTTGCAGGTTTTTGCCTCCATTTCATTAGTCCCCCATGTCAGTCAGCTCTGGCTCTCTGACTGATCCCTGCCCTGACAGGATTTTCCATCAGTTTTCTTTTATAGTGGACCTTCAGTTTCAGGAATTGGTAAGTTCAACATTATCCGCTGCTTTAGTGCCTGGCAAGTGCAAAAGATTTCTCTATTACTTAAGCCATCTTTGGTTGAAGAAGTAATGAGCAATTGTCATCCCATTTCACTATTGTGTATTGCCAAGATAGCAGAGAAGGAGGTAAGCTGTCAATTCTCTAGGTTTAACTCGTCAAACACAAGCAGGGGTTCATCCTACCCACAGTAGGAAGGTGACACACATTGCAGTGAGAAATGAGCAAAACATGATCCTAGATCAGGCTGGAGTAGTGTCAATCATCTTACTTGATTTGTTAAAGCATTTGAAAGAGTTTCTTATAAGATAGTGTTTTCCATAGTGATTCCCAGGCTTCATTTGATGGGCATTAGAGAACATGCTTTGGAATATGTTTCCTCATTGCTCTCTAATCAGTCAGGAAGTTATCCTACACCCCTCTTGCTTGTCATGAGTGCAGTTGTCCTGTGGAGTTCCTCCTGGCTGTTCCCTTAGCCCTGAGCCTTTTAACATCTAGGTTACCCTTCTGTAAAAACTGATTTGTCACTTTGGGCTATGCTCTATAAACTACACAGATGATTCCCAGCTGATTCTAAGATTAGATTAGAACTCTGAGGTTACTAAACTCAATTTCTGTTCCTTACTTACTAACGTGGTGCTGTGGATGAATAATAACTGTCTAAAGTGTAATGTACATAATCACTGGGAATCAATTCCTGTTGAGGTTCATGGTATCACCTGTTATACACAGTCTGGGAAGGCTTTAAAAACCTGCCTCTTTCTGCCATGAAGCACACCACTCCCTTGGTCTCTAGTATCAATGCAAGGACGCCTTTTGGAATTTGTGTGCTTTATAAAATTTAAATTGAATTGAATAGGAGAATGTGCTTGCATTACATCCAGAATAAAATGGGCTCTATTGCTCAAAATAACCCATTGGAAAGTCTACATACAATTATTTAGCTCTTGATCAAATCCCACTAAGATTTTCTAATCACTGTCCACAATGAATACTACAGCATAGCAAATGATAAGGGCATTTTCCAGAATACAGGGTCTTAAATTCCTTACTGTAAACATCATTTTGTACTCTAACGAAGGTCAGGCTTTTCAAAAAATCCCTAGGGTCATTTTTAACAGACTGAAAACAACATGAATGACATTCTTGCCTTCAGAGGCATGCTCATTTTGGTTCATAAGACCTGTGCCCTCCCTATTCTGGCCACGTCCTTTCTTCTTTATGCACACTTTCTCTGTCCAAATAAGTTTTGGAGGATCATGGCAGGTTTAATTGACTGATACTACTTCAGTTACTGTGACCACCTCAGTCTATGTTGTTATGGACATATTTATAATTTTAATTATTTGTTTTTCTGCTTGTCCCTCTTTATTAAAAAAGCAAACTCCCAGAACAACTGAGCAGCTTTTGCATTTTATTGTGACTGCCAACTCCTATCTCATCCTACATCACATTCAGCTGCAGCAGTGGAGCATTGAGGTATCTGGTTTGAAAAAGGTTTGCTCCATGTCCTCATCCGGGTTCTGTCACTGAAAGGCTCATGCAGCCAACACCATAGGCTCTCCCCAGCAGTAACCTCAGAATGAACCTCAATTACCTCAGTGCACTCACTTTGCTCCAGTGTTAGGTGTGATTAGATTGTCCAGCCCTGGTTTTAGTCTTTGCATTCTGGAACCTGTAGTTTCGCTTACACTGTTTTAAAAGCATGCCAGAAGTATAAAATAAAGGACTAAATGAGCACAGCAAAAGGGAAATGTAGCAGACTGCGCTCTCTCATATCTTTTCCTGGAGGTAGTCAAACCTTGATCAAATGGAATAGAGTGGACTGCTCCACATGCTGACAGATGCAGCTGCTTTATATTTGATCTGTTATTTTTTTCACTGGCTCTTCGAAAGTGGATTCGGACACGACTAGGTAAACTTGACCAGAGCGATCTAGGGACCACTTCTAGTACAGTGGTGCCCCAGCCATTGTGTGCATGACAATTAAGGACTGATAAAGCCCATTGGATTTCCCCACAGGCTTTGGTTAGACTGAAGCAGGAGAAAAGTTTGAAGTGGTCGTTATTAATTTACCTTTGTATACAAGGAATCTACATTTAATATGCTGTACATATTGTACAAAGTTGTGTGTTCCCTGTTTGAAATATTTGTTGCCTATCAACTGTCTCATATAAATATGCTGTATTTATAGTAAAAATATGCACATACTCAGTATGAACTATACATATATATATATATCTATATATATACATATATGCACAAAGATCAGATCGAACATAACATATTGGTAAATTCATACCAGTAAAGAAAGACATGCATGAGAATTTGGTATTTATTTATAAAAACATTCTTGAAGTGGATACCTCATAAGAGGAAATAATATATTTAATTGGGATCATTATTTAATTTTGTAGTTGCCACATATTCCCCTTAAGAATAACTTTTTGAAAGTTGTTGGGATTTTTCACACAGAGGTCATTTTTGTGGTATTTATTGTCTATGATAGTATGTGCTGTCCTTTGGGTCATCCTCCTGTAGACATTTGGATTCCAATGTATAGTTCTTCTTCTGTGTATGGCTTATCCCACACATTTAACAAACCTTGGTCGATCTATCCTGAAAGTGATGAAATAAACACAGGAGAAGGAGAGGAGAGACAAGGTAGCACAAAGCCCCTTGCTCACACACTCCCCTTACTTACATACAGAAAATTGTTAATTAAAAATAAATAAATGGAGCTAATACCATCACATGGTCTATACTTGTGGTCAGTTCCATGGCTCAACCTTCCAACGTAAACCCTGAAAAGTATCATCTTTAAAATGATATATTAAAAGCTATTTCAGGAGAAAGCTACCCAAATGTTGCATAAGCAGCATAAAATTAGAGGTCACTGCAGTGTCATCACATCCTTGGAAAGTAACATTAAATAGTATCATAGGAGGGTACATATCAATATAACACTAATGACTACTGCAAGGATTCATCTTTTTTGTCAGACCAGTGAGTTGACTGAACCTTGATTGGTATGCATTATGCACAGAGCATGGAAAGGTACCTTTGTGTTTGCAGCTAGCTCTACAGCCTTCTCTGTTGAAACTGCATCACTTGGGTAAAAGACAGTAGCAGTGGGAACTGTCCTGAACATTGCCAGATCTTCCAAGCCCATCTGGGAAGGTCCATCCTCACCTGAACGAATGCAACAAAAGAAAAAGTGAATGTTGTTACTGTTATGATTGACAATTTGCTGTATCATGCACAACTAAGCAACCATCTAGACTATTGTACAGAAGAAATAAGATGATGGCTAAATGTAAAAAAGAAAATAAACTATACACAGTGTTAAAGGAAACATGACATTGTGTAAGCTAGACTATTGTACAGAAGAAATAAGATGATGGCTAAATGTAAAAAAGAAAATAAACTATACACAGTGTTAAAGGAAACATGACATTGTGTAAGCAACAATTCTGATGGTGGAGTAAATATTATTCCACATAGGAACCACACCTTTCTCCTTTCAGTCCCCCTTTGTGTTCAAAGGCTGAGTGTAGCAATATCAGGTTATGGGGAAAAAGTCACAGTCTAGAGCTTGGCTGACCTCCAACTCTACGCAAACAAGGGACTTCTCAGTGGCAAAATATTTTTACTTCCTGTATATAAATACAAACCAAAAACCTTGGGCAAAAGTGATTAACGCTCTGTGTCTGCACCATGTTTAAGTAGATGAGGAAACGTTAATTAGAAAGATATCACAATCGGAAAATGAAACAACAAATGGCAAAGACAATAGACCTGTATTTTTGTTGGGAAAAGTTTTCAATAGTAGTTGTGTGACTTTGTGGGTGTTGCCCTCAGCTGTCCCAAGAAAACAATATCATCATTAGAAAGTAACATCTTGGGCTACGAGAATATGAAAGATGTGTGTTGGGCTCCTTTGCTGACAGACTGCAGTAGCAGAGATAATCTGCACCCTTAAGTGTTATGAAATGAGACAAAGGATATATAGTTTGTTCTGTAGGTTGTAAACTTAAAAGGCTTGCACAACAAAATATGGCATAGAAGATACATTTGTCAATGGGTTTGAATTTTAATTAGTTTTTCAAAGAGCTGATGTGTGTGGGTGTCTTCACTTTGTGACAGAAAAGCTGTAAACTCAACAACATTTTATCGTGACAGCAGAGTGCAACATACTAAAGCTCAAGAGCATTCACTGAAACGCACTGTACCTTTCTGACAAACTAAGGCAAGTAACTAGCAAGCACTGAAACAAATTCCATGAACCAGCAATCAAATGTCTCCATGTGAACAAAGTAAACACGCAGAAGAAGAGACACAGGCTGTCAAATAGAAGCTACATATCATGTTTCATGTGCAAAATAATTGGTTAATTCACACCACAAAACGTTAATGGGAACACAAATGCAATAATGTAACCATCTTGAAAATGCCATGCACCAGACAGAGCATCCAAGAAATGGCAAAGCATGAAAACACACAGAAACCAGGTTGATCCTTTTTCCTATTCTATTTAAGAGTTGATAAACATAAGGTCTACAAACATCTAAAGCTTTTTGTAGCCAGAAATAAAAATGATTCCCTAAAAATTGTTTCATTAAAGTCTATGAAAAACGTATGTATGAGGTAAAAAGGTTCAAAATGTTGATCAGAACCTGGGCTTCAATTATAGCTGACCAGTGAGTGTATTTCCAGATGTGAGCTTGTGGGTTTGTGAGCTTGTGATTTGTACCATTGAAGAATTTTACTTATCACACTTATGAAAAATGCCAACTAGAAGGCAGTTGCTCCAAGGCTGCTAGATGCATGTAAAATACTGTAGTAGTGCTCGAGCAGACATGGGCATCTAGTTCCAAAATGTCTACAAGTTTCCAACTTTGGAGCTTTGCATATTTTTGGAGTTCCAAACACTTTAGAGGAAATAATTTACAGATAGTGTCAGGTGAAGAACGCATCAGGATGGCTTTTTCTAGACTCTGCAAAACAGATAAAAACAGGTGGTGCCGGGTTTATAATTGGCGCTACCTTATAAATGAAATAAGTGTCAATAATACATTGTGAATGATATGAAGACATGTGCTATCATATGGTGGAGCATACATTTTAGTAATGCTTTTAGTGCCCCAGAAGTCAGCATTTGTTAACATTTACATTAATTCGAATTGTTTATGATTAATTAGTATAAAGTTACATGTGTGCAGAAAAATAAATGCACATCTTTGTCGTACCTAATGTGATGCCTTAACAAAGATTGCAGTTACTATTGATATGGGTTTGCATATTTTGATGATATATTGTTAATGCTGAATTAATAAGTTGCATATTATGTGTGTTTTATTAATGATGATATTAATGCATTATATTTCTTGCCTCAGTATATCTAGGCATGAAGTCTTCATATTTGCAGCAGCATAACATTTCAAATCATTCCTTCTTCTCTAATATGTATTTTTTTAATAGGTTGTTTCACATGATTAGTGAAGAGTCCTATTGTTTTATGTGTAAGTTTTACTCTGCAGTATCTTTGAATGTTTTGTCACTGGAACATGACTGAAAGGAGAGTAGTACTATTGTTTAAAGGACTGTTCCCATGAAAAAGGAGAAAACCGTCTTGTGTCATGGGAAGGAACATGGATTGCAACAAGTGATGGTCAAATTGTTACACTATTAATGTCACATGGAAAGGAGAGGTGACATCACACTAACCCTGGGAGAGTTTCCTGATGTTTCAAATTCAACTTGTGTTAACATTTCTATTGGACAGTGCCCCTTGTTTCGTAATGTGGACTTATTGAACGGATCAATCAAACTAATTTGAGTATTTCTAATCAGGGAAGGACTTGTAAGTTTAAGTGGCAGTCCCCTCTTGAATCTTGTTCTGTTAACTTGTCCCCTCAGATGTTCCTGATTTGCATGTGCTGCGCCTATTGTGCCCTTCCGCCTGATGGTGCTTCTATTGATCTACCTGCTTTGCTAATGAAATTGAATAGAATGCTGAACCGAGGAAAGGTATATTCTAATGCCACTGTTATTTTCCCCTGACCTGCTTTTCTGGGTAGAGTTAGCATGCTGACACCTGTCTTTTATTTTTCTAAGTTAGTTTAACTTAGCCCGAGATAGATGTTTTCCAAATTATTTTTGTCTTTTCTTTTTGACTTTTGCCCACACATGCTTTCCCTGATTTGGTTAGTAGTAGAGAGAACCTATGTACCAATCCCTGAATTATGAATTTTTGTAAATTGATCTGAATGTACTGTCTGAGCGGAAACATGTATCTGTCTCATTTTAATAAGCATTGTTCTTCTTGAATGTTTAATGGTGTTATTGTTGAGTAGGTTACATTTGTTTCGTAGACTTGGTCAGCCTATGGTGTTCATTTATCTTTACAATTTGATATTGCGCTAAATTTATGTGACTTTGGCTTTGTGGTTAATAATAAAGCTTTGAAGTTTTCATTGATTGGAGTCTTCTTCCGTGGCCACACAGGTCATGGTGTTTAAATTCTTGTTTGGATTGAATTGATTGTAAATGGTTATCACGCTCTTCACTGCGCAAAAAGATCCACCGACCTGATGGAAGGAAATGTTTTTCAAACTCTGTGAAGGGTGAGGGAAACGCTTCACCACATACTGTTAGTGCAACCATAAAGCAAATAATTAGTACTTTGCAGTGACTGCAGGAGTAAATAGAGAGAGAGAGAACAGAGGGCAAAAGAGTCAGTGACTAATGAACTGTACGCCAAATGAGTAGAGAAAAGATTTTTGAAATAATGCAATTAATATGTCCATGAGTCAATGTGTGCTGAATAAGATTAGAAGGTAAGACAGGGGATAGTGAGTGGACAAGCAGTAATGAGTATGGAAGACTGACTGGTTCTACAGTTGTGTGATCAATGGAGGAAAGAGCAACACATCATAATGCTTAACTGCAGAAAACAAGATACCCAGGTCTGTGTGACAAAGTATGGTGAGGGTGGTTTATGGATTTCTTATGCCGCTACTTTTTCTTACTTTTTGTTATTAAGAGAATAAGATTTAACATAGTAAGTATGTGAAGGGGAGAAGATTTAGATGACACAGCAATTTGTTCAAATAACTTTTGTCAATGTCTGTTCATGACGATGGATGCAGCAAACACAATTTTTTTTCAGAGGGATTTTTGGCTTCTTTGGTTACTTATTTGATTTGACCTGACATGCTCCACCACTTTAAAAAAAGGTTTGATTAAAAATCAAAGACTTACATTTTTGGCTGCAATGAGAAATGTGAACATATGGAAGTTATGACAAGTCACAGTCATGGTCATGAGGAATGCACACAGTATCCTCCGCCAACATCCCACCAAACTCCACCAACTGGACTTCCAGATAAAGTGATCCTTTTAAATGTTGGACCTGAAGCCTATGAACTTGTACTGACAATTAATGAAAAACTAAGAAACAGGTGTGGTCCTATCATAACCTGCGTGCCTGTATGAATAAAGCAGTATTTTGGATATCCTGAAATGAGCAACTGTTTTCAGTGAGAATGCAAGTTCACTTGAATGATTCAGTCAATGCAACCCAATAGTTATGTCCTGTCAAGCTTTGATAAAAAATTACTTAGGGTAGGGATAGCATTTGTCACCATGATTCTACAAGACTGTGCCCCTTATTATGAGTCTGGCAGTCCTAAGACTGCATGAATCGTGATGGCGGTTGGACCACTGCCAATGTGGCAGTCCGGCAGTCACATTATGACCATGACGGTGACGCCCTGGTCAGATCGCCAGCACCACCACTTTTTGGCCGCCCGACAGCCTGGGAGTGCTGGCGGTCTCAATCCACCAGGGCAACGCTGCAAGCAGCGGTGCCTGGGGATTACGACCCCCTTCGTCGCCAACACTTACATGACGGTTGCCCAGCCATGTAAATGCTGCTGGAGACGGGGTGCAGGGAACCCCAGGGGGGGGCCTGCACTGCCCATGCACTTGGCATGGACAGGGCTGGGGCCCTGATGGACAGCCCTGTCGCGCTTTTCATTGTCTGTCAAGCAGACATTGAAAAGCACGATGGGTGCTGTCACACCCTACACACCACAACATTGCAGTTGGCTCAATTATGAGCCGGTATCAATGTTGTGGGCTGTCTCCTACTGAGCCAGCGGGCAGAAACTCTGTTTTCACCCGCTGACCCAGCAGGAAACGCTTAATAGGGGCCGCAGGAAGGGGACTGCACTGCCAGTAACCCAACCAGGGGAGTGTGGCAGGCGGCCTTTTCCACCCACCAAACTCATAATTAGGGCCTGTATGTCCTAATCTTTCTCATCCATCTTGATCATTCAGGAATCTTTGATACAGGACACACTATCATCACCCAAACACTAGCTCTGCTACAAGGAATAAGGAGCCTGAAAAACGTGTCTAAATCTTTATTCACAGTCGTCACAAAAGGTTGTAAAATGGTGTCCTGGTAGATCCTGCAATGATATGCCTGCTCCTTGGCCTCTTAAACATACCCGTAAGTCCCATAACAGAAGTAATTCACAAGCAGAGTCTTGTTCTAAAGGGATGTGCAAGACATGCTGTTCATTAGACTCTTTTCCAAAAATGCCAAAGAAGCCTATCAAGGCTGATTAACATGTCTGACGATGAGCAGTACCTGACTGCATATCAATAACAACTAACGGCCTGATTATGAGTAACTCATTATATTTCGACCTGTGAGTAAACACCTGTTTGCACATGGGTAGAAATTATGAGTTATAATATATTTAAAGCATCCGATAATTATCGGATGTGTTAAATACCTCAAGCTTCGTTCAATTTCGGCATATCAAACTTGCTGAAATGTAATGGGGGAAATGTGTACGGTATTGTTAAACACTCAAATCCGCATGTCATTTCCCATATACTCATTATAGATGTTATTTCTCGCACCCAATAAATAACGATCCCCGTGGTATCACTATTTATCAGGGACGATAAACAATGCATCAACCCGTAATCAGGCCATTGTGTATTTTTGGGCAAGACTTTCTAAAAACACATTCAAATGCTAGCAAGATTTCTCTGCTCATATCCAGGATTATGGGTAAGCCATCACATTGGACAGAAAAGTCCCCAAATTAAAATAATGGTGAAAGAAATGGTGGCAATCACTTTAATAATTTCCAGACTGAATAATGTAAATACTTGCAATATAGCAAAAGCTCTTGGCCGCTGCAGTCAAACAAGAATTTAGCACCCTGCTTTGCCTGAAAGCATCTATTACACCGCTTCCCTCCAATATTAAAGGACAGCACTGTCACTAAATCTCAAGTTCGGTCTTCTGTGTGATACGCAACGCACTACATGATTACAAAATATCTAAAAAATTTACTGACAGGGCACTGACTCAATGAAGGGGATAGGCCATCTGCCAGAATGAATTATTTAACTGGTAACTCATTGTCTATTTTCCTTCCAGTCCAGTGGTTCTTAACCTGTAGTCCTGGATCCCGTGGGTGTCCATGACACCTATTAAGGGGTCTGTGACTGCTTAGAAAATAAAAAAATATTAACAGATTAATAAGGTGTATATAAATAAAGAAGCAAGTGTAAAACTGAACATTTTAAAAAGTTCAGTGAATGTGAACATATTTGAAACTATAGGTTAGAAATTAAGTTGGCGTCCTCAGATTGAGTCATGAAGGCAGTGGAAGTGCATCAAACAGGATATAATATGTACATTGATGAACTCAAATGAATTTACAGAAGCTTCAGCCTTCCCATTAAAATTAAATGTGTGATTTGTTTCTAGGTGCTTGTAAATTAAATTAAACATTTCCTCATTTGTGTATTTGTTTGATGAATGTTTGTTATTGTATATTTGACTATTGCTTCGGTCCTCGATTCCAATAACAATCCTGTGGGGGTCCCTGGTTTCCATTAATGATTCATTGGGGGCCCCCGACTCCAGTAATGATTTAAGTGGGGTCCACATAAGTCAAAAGAACAAGAACCACGGTTGTAGACCATTGGAGTAAAGACATGGAGATTAACTTACCAAGGAGTTAACTAAGAGTCCTGCTGAAATGACTAACAAATATGCTAACTTGATTTGAACAGCAGTGATAAGGGAACAGTGGCTCCAACCATTTCTGGCCTGGTGATATCCTATGTTGGCAAGCCAGGGGAAATGCCGAGAGAGTTTCAGCATACATTACAATACTTGCTCTGCCATGTTAATTTCTTCAACCCCACCACCACCATTCAGTCTCAACAACATGGTCACCCTTGAAATTGAGTGCAAATAGTGGCACTATTTGTGGAAGGTTAAAACCGAGGTGGAGAAAGACGTGAAAATAGTGGTTCTTGGTGTTCTTGTATGGTGTAGTTTAGCATAGAGATTTAAAGCTAAAGAAGAACAATTATAAATAAGGTTTAATGTGACAGTAAATAGTCTTTGTGACACTATCTTTCAGAAAGGGAAACATTAATCTGTAGCTGAAGAAAATTTCTAAGGATATGGCTACTACAGAGTGTTAAAGTTAGCCGACAATGGTGTTTATTGTACCTGAAATTAAGGTGGACGTCAAGCACAATTTTAACTTTCAGTCTTCAATCATCAGTATATTTCACAAATACCCACCACAATGCACACAAACATGTTCCAGATAAAAGCATGCAGTAAATTATCTCTGCCATTCATTTTTCTCTCTTACCAGAGTTATGTTATTGTCAAGAATGCCATTCCTTATGAATTAGATCTGGCGCATGCAAGATAAATCCATCTACCTGAAGTGAAAAAGAATCATCTTTGCTAAAATGTGCAATCTACTAACTGCATGGAAAAGGAGAACAGCAGTAGCTAAAACGAAAAAATCAAAACGTAGAGAAAACAGTGAAAACAATGAAAAAGGAGATAAAACAAAGATAATATGGATAAGCCAGAACATGGCAAGAAAACAGAAAGTGAAAACAGTTTACGTATGGACCTCAGTATGTAGTGAAGTTGAAACTCAATTTTATACGAATACAATATGTTATTCATTACATCGACTGGACAATTATTTTAATGTCATTCAATAACCAAACATAAAAACCAAGAGAATTATTGTGCACTTATTTCGATTTCATTAAGTAGCCATTGACCTTGACTGCTCTGGGTATAAAATGATATGTTTGTAAGAACTACCTCTTGTGTTCGTATATTAATGCACCATGTTAATTTAAACTGTTCATGGAATCCCAACCAGCAACATTAAGACTCTGAGAAAGCTCTGGAGATGGCAAGTGCCAGCAATGCCACCATAAAATGACTGGTTAGTGGATAGGGCCTGAACCAGGTGGTGAGTTTGTTCCCAACTGGACATTGGATATTTCACTTATAAACAGCCCGATCATGAGCACATCTTGTGTTTTTTATCTGCCTGTGTTTTTAGACTGAGGTATCACCCACCTTGTGGGTTTAAAAAGCCAAGTTACAGTTCAGATTACCTTCTGCACAATCAGGATTTTACCCTCAACAGCCCTTGCAATTATTGAAATGGCTTTATGAAAATGGTATAACTGTGTGTAATATGAAAGGCAATTTGCAGTTAAACATTTTGTATTTGTCTCTAAACTGCCTGGCCAGTGTGCAGATGCAAGTGGGGCCAATAGAGATACATTGTTCACCACAACAAACAAACTGGCGTTTGGAAAATCAGGAACAGCTTATGGTGCACTATGGTGCACTCCAGTGAGAAGCAGTGAATGGACTACTGAAATTTATGAAACCTCCGGCTTGCTATTAGTAAGAAAGACAGCAGAAATGGAGAGAGGAAAGATAACCAATCTCATGGGAACTGAAAACCCAATGAGGGCAGTTTAACAGATTGTCTTTGAAATGACAAGACGCTTTGCCTATTTTTTAAAGTCACCTATTTTGGTGCAAGCACCACTAAGGGGACACTGCAACAGATAAAATGCAAAGTTCTAATGCATAGAGGCAATTCAAAGGATGCAGGAGTTGGTGGCACCCCTTGCTGTAAATGATTGGTGAGATTTAATCAAGGTGGAGGGTGTCTCTGCTACCTAGGTACAGGTTACTGTGTTCCTAGATATTTTGACAATTACCAACTAAAGTAACAGTATACTCCTTGAAATATTAAGTGATCCCATTCTGGGTATCCTCATTCTAGTTTGCCTCAAAGTCTGTAATTACAGGAAGACGCTTCTACAAATGATTACCTACCAGTTGTGTATTCCCTAACAGATACCTATCTTGGTGGGGTAACTAAATACTGAGACATTGATATGTTCCTACAGAAATGACTGTGGATGAATCTTCTGCTAGTGTCAACTCAGTGAAAACAATTCTGGTTACAATTGTATTTAGCATATCAATATGCAGTAATGGATCTATGTTGTTTGGAATTTTAGTGATGCCAAGTAGTTTTTGCACATAAAATAGAGTTTATTGCTTTTGGTGTTTTCCAAAATCCTACTGCCCATTTACCAATATAAATATATATATAAATTGGTTCATATGGTTTTGATTCCATGGGTCCTTACCCTCTTATCTGTTGCTTCCAAGATCCTGGTCCCCTTTTAATGCAATCTATTCTATAGCTTTGTTTTGTCAAATTTACATAAAGCATATTCCCATGCTAGAAGCATTGAAACTCGACTTGTCTAACACCAGTTGACTCTATGTGGATAAGCTGAATCGAGCAATCTACCCTTTTGTGCCTCTTGGTTGTATGTAAAAATATCGAGGATAGGAATATGCTGCTAGAAACATATTGCAGAATACATATTGAGAACCAAATATTGTTAAGATATGTTTTGATATGTAAGTATAGATTTGCTCCTCTTAACTCTATATATCGTCAAGGTACATTGAAGGTGCAGCAGAAAAAGAAAATCTATACTTTGTAATATTTATGTGCCCCCATATTTCGGTAGTCCACATTTTGACATAACATTTTTGTTGGAAATATTTCATTGTACACCACCTCCTTCTGACATCTTGTTACACCTGTTGACTTGAAGTTGACCTTACGTGGGCAGGGCACTAAAGTCAACTTTTGTATGTGGTCTTTTGAACATCACAAAAAAAGATCATGTAAAGGGCAAATTTGAGAATAGAAAATGCATCCTTTCATTTTCCACAATGTAAAATATTCTGGTTAAAGATGGAGAGCACAATAGGGATGTTCTATGTAATCAATTTTAGAGTACAGAATTCCTTCTTTCTGCAGTGAGATGGTGTTGTTTTGAAAATGCCAGTTGTTCTAGGGAGTTTCCTGGTAACAACTCATTTTCCATTGGTGTAGGAACTGAGCCTATTAGACTAATAGGCAGACCGTGACACACACATGCCCTCCCTACAACTGAGAAGGTACAGATAATTACATTTAAAAGGAGTAGATAAGGACCACTCTTACTATACTGGTCAGGCCAAGTGTTATATGCCTTCCATCTGCATTGAACAGGTGCACAAAGTAATGAAGTGGTACTCTAATACTCACTGGCCTAGATAGTGGTACTCATTGACCTAGATTCTGTTTATACCATTGTGGGCATGCCGTTTGTGACTCACCAACATCTTACAGGAGCCCCAAGGCACCTTTTTCTGATGTGTCAGTGGTGGCTCAGCAAGGCAATAATGGGCACTAGTGGAAGCAAAGTGCCCATCGCTCCCTCTTTGAGGAATACACAAGCCATAGTCAGGCCATTTGCCAGCTAGGAATTTAGTAACTGGTGGAGTAGAACCTCACATGCTTGGATCCTGATCCGATTACACCTGTTGCACCACTGACAGGTATGTTCCTGTGCCTCAAATGAGAAGAAGGGCATAATAGCCTTATTGAAAGAGGGCGCCACATACACTGTTGGTTCTTAAATAAGAAGTACTATAGGACACGAACATTAAAAGTGTAATCAAAAACATAGGTCATCCTTGTATAAATATTAAATTTAGTCATGGGACTGACTGCCCTGTTCTTTACTGTGATAAATAACAGCACACAATTTCCCCATTTACTTTCCCTCAAGTGTAATGTTGTATTGGGATTTTGAAATAAGAACTTTGTAAACTTAGGGGTTATGACAAAAAATTGTGTGGGTGCTAATGCAGCATGATTTCATGTGGTCCCTGTGGATTTTTATAATGAAAAGTAAACTGACAAAATTCTTTGCGTTTTTTTTATGCCAGGTGATGTAGTAAATAACTTGATACATTTTCTTAAGGCTAACCCCATTTATTTTCTTAAGAGTCTGAGCAATTATTTCTTCTTGATGGCTTAGGTACTCAGAGCTCAGTCCTTACATGTTTCCTAATTAAAACATTCCCGACAAGAATCTGCAGTAAAGTAAATGTTTTTTCCCCATAATTTAACACTTGTACGGAAAAATGCCAGCCCCCTCCCCCTTCATTTTGGAAGCAATTATACTATTAGGTTACCATAGCAACCTTAGTAGCCAGTGGAGGGTAGCAAAGGGCATGGGGAGTACCATTTATTTAAAGCTAATGAAAACGCACTGAAATTCACTCTTCATGACCTGATGGTGATCCATTAAGCATTGTAGTTGACACAAGTAATTTCGGCAGCCTGGTCCGCCCTCTACTGATGAGCAAATATGATAGAATGAAGATCAGGGCAGAGAAAATATTTTATTCTGATGTTATATTTTGAACTATGTGTTATTTGTGGGAAACTATTTGAGTTCATACACAGACTGTTGTTGAAGTAGGCCCTCCTTTTTTGGAAAATTTGTTAAATACTTTTGTATTCTCTGCCAAAACATATTGCACGCTCTCAAACACTGAACGCTGGAGATTATATATTTCCTAATTACTTAAAATGAACTTTTGGTGGTGCGATTTCAGAATTATATTTACATTGCTTAAATGTTGAAATCTCAGTACAAAATTGATGTTTGCCCAGACTAATCTTTGCGGTTTATATAGTCAGTGTTAGAAACTGGGTCTCTAGTTGTCAGAGGTATGCACCCTGTCCAAGTAG
Organism: Pleurodeles waltl; assembly: GCF_031143425.1. NCBI lineage: Eukaryota > Metazoa > Chordata > Amphibia > Caudata > Salamandridae > Pleurodeles > Pleurodeles waltl. The sequence goes on from NC_090448.1 coordinate 139,308,998, forward strand.
GGACCACGATCTCAGTCAAACTAAGTCACAACACAACCTAAATTATCTTGTGCTCACCCTCTGGCAACTTGGCACAGAGCAGGCAAGCTTAACTTAGAAGGCAATGTGTAAAGTATTTGTGCAATAACTCATACAGTAACACAGCGAAAAACACCACAAAAATTACTCCACACCAGTTTAGGAAATTAGATAATATTTATCTGAGTAAAATAAGACCAAAATGACAAAAATACAATATGCACATGTCAAGATATCACTTTTTTCGAAATGTTTAGATGAGTCTTAATCCACAGAAATCAATGGTTATATCTTTTCAACAAAGTGCCTGGGATGCGTCAAAAATAACTCTGCAGAGGGCTGCAGAGAAGGTGATGCGTTGGAAGAAAAAGCAATGCTTAGATTTTTCTGGCACAGCAGAGGTGATGCGTTGATTCTTTTCTCGCGGGCAAGGTGAAGTATCTATTTCCTGGTGCGCAGGCTTGGCTCCTTAGTGCGGTGTGGAGATATTTTGACACCCAGAGAGAATGCATGGAAAATCCAAAACATACTGCAGTGATGAAACAAGTGCTGCGTCGATCCAGTACGTTATGCATTGATTTTTCAGCCACGAGACAGGTGTTGCATTAATTACTGCAGGCAATGCATCAAATTTTTATTTTTTAATGCAGTGAATGTTCCCTCTCAGATGAAGTCTTTGATGGCCCTGAGACTTCTTAACAGGAGGCAAGCTCAGTCCAAGCCCTTGAAGTTCACTTGTGGGGGAAAGCAGTGTCCTTTCAGCAGAGTCAGGGAGCAGCAGGACAACAAGCAGGAGAGTAGTCCTTCCAGAAAAGTAGTCCAAATGAGTCGTTTGGGCAGCATGGACCAGTCCCTTTGACAGAGTCGATTTGTAGGTCCAGAAGTGTCTGATTTGGTGGGTTCACAAACACATCATATCTATCTATATATATATATATATATATATAACTATCTATATGGAAAATGTCACTTACCCAGTGAACATCTGTTCGTGGCATGTTCCGCTGCAGATTCACATGCTGTGCATTATCCCACCATCTAGTGTTGGGCTCGGGGTGTTACAAGTTGTTTTTCTTCGAAGAAGTGTTTTCGAGTCACGGGATAGAGTGACTCCTCTTCGGTTCCATTGCGCATGGGCATCGACTCCATTGTTAGATTGTTTTCCCACAGAGGGTAAAGGAAGGAGTGATAGAGTATACAGGTACAAAGTAAAAGTTGTCCATGCTAATGTAAATGTATATACATATGTACAAATGTTTGTAACTTAAACGACTACAGGCTTCTGGGGAGGCGGGACGGTGAATGTGAATCTGCAGCGGAACATGCCATGAACAGATGTACACTGGGTAAGTGACATTTTCCATTCAATGGCATGTGTAGCTGCAGATACACATGCTGTGCATAGACTACAAAGCAGTTTGTCCTCCCGTAAAAGAGAGGTGGTTAGCCTGTAGGAGTTGAAGTTGTTTGAAATAATGTTCTTAGTACAGCTTGGCCTACTGTGGCTTGTTGTCGTGATAATACGTCTGCACAGTAGTGTTTAGTGAAAGTTTGTGGTGTTGACAAAGTGGCAGCTTTACATATTTCAGCCATTGGTATATTCCCTAAAAAAGCCATTGTGGCACCTTTTTTCCTTGTAGAATGTGATTTAGGAGTAACTAGATGTCGTATTTTTGTTTTAATATAGCATGTTTGGATACATCTTACAATCCATCGTTCTAAACCTTGTTTTGATATGGGATTCCCTGTATGAGGTTTTTGGAAAGCGACAAATAGTTGTTTAGTCTTTCTAAACAGTTTAGTTCTATCTATATAGTACATTAAAGCTCTTTTGATGTCTAATGTATGTCGAGCTCTTTCTGCCACAGAATCTGGCTGTGGGAGGAATACTGGCAGTTCCACTGTTTGATTTATATGAAATGGTGATACCACTTTTAGTAAAAATGTTGGGTTTGTTCTTAGTACAACCTTATGCTTGTGTACTTGGAAGAACGGTTCTTCAAGAGTAAAGGCTTGGATTTCACTTACTCTTCTTAAAGAAGTAATTGCCACTAGGAAGGCAACCTTCCATGTTAGAAATTGAATTTGGCACGAGTGCAGAGGATCAAATGGTGGTCCCATAAGTCGTGTAAGAACTATATTTAAATTCCAAGAAGGAACTGGTGGTGTTCTGGGTGGAATGATGGGTTTTAAACCTTCCATGAAAGCTTTAATGACAGGAACTCCTAATAAAAAAGCTATGTTGTCTATTTTGTAAATATGTTGAAATTGCAGTAAGATGAATTTTTATTGAAGAGAATGCTAAATTTGCTTTTTGTAAATGAAGTAAATAACATACGATGTCTTGTGTTGAAGCTGTAAGAGGGTCCATTTTTTTGGATTGACAGTAATATACAAATCTTTTCCATTTGTTTGCATAGCACTGTCTAGTAGTGGGTTTTCTTGCTTGCTTAGTATCTCCCATACATTCTGATGGGAGTTGTAAATATCCAAACTCTATGACCTCAGGAGCCAAATTGCTAGATTGAGTGTTTTGGGATTTGGATGTCTGATTTGACCTTTGTTTTGTGTTAACAGATCCAGTCTGGCTGGGAGTTTGAAGTGTGGTACTACTGACAGATCTAATAATGTTGTGTACCACGGTTGACATGCCCATGTTGGTTCTATGATTATCATGCTGAGTGAAGTTTGACGCAACTTGTTGACTAGAAACGGAAGGAGTGGGAGAGGGGGAAAAGCGTATGCAAATATCCCTGACCAATTGATCCATAGAGCAATGCCCTTGGATAGGGGATGTGGGTGTCTGGGTGCGAAGTTTCGGCATTTTGTGTTTTCGCTTCTTGCAAACAGATCTATGTTTGGTGTTCCCCACTTTTGAAAGTATTTTTGAAGTACTTGAGGATGAATCTCCAATTCGTGTGTTTGTTGGTGATTTCTGCTGAGGATATCTGCCAATTGATTGTCTGTCCCTGTAATGTATTGTGCTAACAGATGAATTTGGTTGTGAATTGCCCATTTCCAATTTTGTTGGGCTAGAAGGGAGAGTTGGGATGAATGTGTCCCTCCCTGTTTGTTTAGATAGTACATGGTTGTAATGTTGTCTCTTTTGATGAGAACATTCTTCTGTTTGAGAAGAGATTGAAAGGCTTTGAGTGTTAGAAAGACAGCTAATAACTCCAAGTGGTTTATGTGTAGCTGTTTGGGTTTGACATCCCATTGCCCTTTAATGTTGTGATTGTTTAGGTGAGCTCCCCAACCAATCATTGATGCATCTGTTGTAATTATGATCTGAGGCACAGGGTCTTTAAATTGCTGCCCTTTGGTTAGATTTTTGGAATTCCACCATTGAAGGGACATGTATGTTTGGCGGTCTATCAACAATAGATCTTGAAGTTGACTGTGCCTGTGACCATTGTTGTGTAAGGCACTGCTGTAAGGGCCGCATGTTTAGTCTTGAGTGTGGAAAAATTGCAATACATGATGCCATCATTCCTAAACTTTTCATGACAAATCTGACAGTATATTGTTGATTTGTCTGTATTTGTGTGATTATATTTTGGAAAGCTTGTATCCTTTGTGTATTTGGATATGCTAGAGCTTGCTGAGTATTTAGTATTGCACCCAGATACTGTTGTATTTTTTCTGGTTGCAGGTATGATTTTTGGTAGTTTATTGAGAACCCTAGTGTGTGCAAGGTTTGTATTACATAATGTGTATGGTTTTGGCATTGTGTATGACTGATTTTAGTAGCCAATCGTCTAGATATGGAAAGACATGTATATGTTGTCTTCTTAGGTAGGCTGCGACTACTGCTAGCACTTTGTGAATACCCTTGGAGCTGTTGTTATTCCAAAGGGCAACACTTTGAATTGGTTGTGCTTTCCTTGAATGACAAACCTGAGATATTTTCTGTGTGCAGGATGGATGGGTATATGGAAATACGCATCTTTGAGGTCTAATGCTGTCATGAAATCTTGTTTTCATAGTAGTGGGATGACATCCTGTAAAGTTACCATGTGAAAATGTTCTGACAGGATGTAAAGATTGAGGGTCCTGAGGTCTAATATTGGCCTGAGTGTGCCATCTTTTTGGGGAATTAGAAAATATAGTGAGTAAACTCCTGTCCCTATTTGAGATTGTGCCACCAATTCTATTGCTTATTTGAAGAGTAAAGATTGGACCTCTTCTTGCAACAGAGTGATGTGTTCTGTGGATAGTTTGTGTGACCTTGGTGGGATATTTGGAGGAGTGTGTATCAATTCTAGGCAATAGCCATTGCGGATAATTGATAGAACCCAATTGTCTGTGGTAATATTTTGCCAATTTGTGTGGAACTGTTGCAGTCTTCCCCCTACAGGAGAGGTGTGGAGTGGAAGGGAGTGAGAGAAGTCACTGTTTTGGGTCCTGTGGAGGTTGCTTAGAGGCCTGAGATTTCCCTCTATTTCTGGGGTACTGCCCTCTATATGCGCCCCTAAAACCACCCCATTGGTATTGCGGTTGGTAGGCTGGCTTTGCTTGAGATGTGGATGCCTCAGCTGTCTGAGGTCTGAACCCACCTCGAATCTGAGGTTTTCAAAAGGACCCCATGTATGGTGTTAAGTAGAGTGCGCCCATTGCTTTTGCTGTTTCAGAATCCTTTCTTAATTTTTCTATGGTTTGTCAACTTCTGGCCCAAAAAGATGTTTTTTTATTGAACAGCATATTTAACACCGCCTGCTGTATTTCTGGTTTGAATCCAGAAGATCTAAGCCATGCATGCCTTCATATTGTGACTGTAGTATTGACACTTCTAGCAGCGGTATCTGCTGCATCTAGGGCGGATCATATTTGATTGTTAGTAATGGCGTGCCCTTCTTCCACTACTTGTTGTTCCCTTTTTTAATATTCTTTGGGGAGATGCTGGATTATGTCTTGCATCTCGTCCCAATGGAATCTGTCATAGCGAGCTAACAGTGCTTGTGAGTTGGCTATCCTCCACTGATTTGCTGCCTGGGATGCAACCCTTTTCCCTGCGGCATAGAATTTCCTGCATCTCCTGATGACTGACTGTTTGCTCTTTTCCTGGCAGCGCTAACTACCACAGAATCTGGAGGTACCTGATGGGTGATGTCATCAGGGTCGGAAGGTGCAGGTTTATATTTTTTCTCTATCCTGGACGTTATTATACATGCCTTAACAGGTTCACTAGATATCTGATCTGCATGTTTTACCATGCCTGGGAGCATGGGAAGGCATTGATATTTAGAGAGTGTTGAGGATAGGGTGTTAAATAAGAAATCCTCTTCTAGGGGTTCTGTATGCATGGTGACACCATGATATGCTGCAGCCCTAGCTATAACTTGATTGTAGATAGTTCGATCCTCAGGTGGCGATGGTTTAGAGGGATAGCTGTCTGGATCATTTCTAGGAATGGGATCTGTATCATAAAGGTCCCATGGATCTACATTGTTCTTGTTGTGAGTCATAAGAGTGAGTGGGTGACTGCACTGGTGTAGGGCGAGTAGGAGGTGAGGTAGGTAGGTGTGGACAGTGAGGAGAATGAGGAGGAGAATATTGAGGAGGTGGTTTTTTCTCCTTCTGCTTTGGCACTTTTGCTGGAGGCTGCATAGTGTCCAATTCCTCCTGAAAGGCTAGCTTTCTTTTTGTTTTCAGAGGAGGTGCTGTTTGATTTCTGCCTGTCTCCTTATGGATGTGGATCCTGGACTGCCTTTCATCCATACCTTCAAGTATTGGTTGTACTTCAGACTCCTCTTCAGAGATTTTGTGGCTTACTTTAAGTCTTTTTGAAAGTCCATGTTCCTCTGTATAAGCTGTCCTTTTCGGCTCAGAAGCATGCTTTTTTGGGATCGAAAAAGATGATGCTGACGAAGGTTTCGGCTCTGAAAGTGATTTTCTAATTTTCAACTCCGAAAAATGGTGTTTACTGGAGACGGACACAGAACTTTTTGTTGCCTCCGATGTTTTTGGAGGAGTGTCCTTTTTCGGTGCCAAACTGGTAAGTTGGTCACCGGTAGTCTTTTTTCGGGCAGAGCCGTGGCCTTCCGGCAGTGGCGTACCCAAGGCATTGTGTTTTTGTGAGGGTACAGGGGCAGGCGTACTCACATGTTGTCCTGCCTTGACTGGTCTGTCTTCTGCTGATTCCTGATCGGATTCAGAATCTCGAACAGAGACGCTGTTTGCATCAGTTCTTCTTCCTCTACGTCGAGATGTTCACTGCTTCTCGACACCATTTCGAGTTTTCGTGCCCTCCTGTCTCGAAGAGTCTTTTTTGATCGGAAGGATCGACAGGCCTCACAATTTTCTTCCCGATGATCTGGGGAAATGCAAAGGTTGCAAACCAGATGCTGGTCTGTGTACGTATATTTTGCGTGGCACCGAAGACAGAATCGGAATGGAGTCTGATCCATGAGGCTTCCATGCGGTCCGCTCGAATACGTCTGAGTTGGGTGCGCGCGCCCCGAAGGGCGAACAAAGGTGTTTTCCCCCACGGTACTGCTGTGTCGATGGAAGACATAAACCCAATCGAGACAATATAGACAAAAAGAGAGTTTTACAGTGTTTTCCAAATTGAAATCTCGGAGCGAGAGGAAAGACGTCCGAACCCGATGGCGGAAAGAAAACAATCTAACAATGGAGTTGATGCCCAGGCACAATGGAACCGAAGAGGAGGAGTCACTCGATCCTGTGACTCGAAAACACTTCTTCGAAGAAAAACAACTTGTAACACTCCAAGCCCAACACTAGATGGCGGGATAATGCACAGCATGTGTATCTGCAGCTACACATGCCATTGATGAAGCAGAAAATGAAGGTTTTGATTTATTAACGCATAAACGTAGTGCTGACATAATCGTGTGTGACATTAACCGAATTAATGAAGATTGTACGGGGACAAAATGTGCCCTCAGAGTAGTTTGCCATCATTTATATGCATGCTTTATAACGTGGTGTATTAGAATTGCACTAATCCAACATAATCATAAACATGTGCTACGATTTGCTTATTTGAAATGTCTTAGCTTAGCATTACTTTAGCGGAGGCTTTGGCCTAGTTGCCTGGTCTCACGGTTTAAATGTTCGTATTTTTCCACTGTGCTATTAAACGTGTATTTCTGCTTGAAGCTGTACTTTTCCACAGAGACTGTTCACATGCTTATCTTAAAGTTGGTGCCAGCATGGCATATTTTCTCTTTAATTCAAGGTCGACTTGCAGGTGCGAACAATGGAGGCTCTGAGAGTAAGCTAATCGAGAGACAATGTTGCAACTTGCGTAGCCATCTCCAAGGATAATGTACGCTTAAGTAAAAGCTTGAGAACTGTCGTTTTTGATTGGTCAATTTGAAGCTAACCTATGAACCCTCCAATGGAGACCCTACTGGACATGAACTGTTGTCCATAAAACCCAGGTGCACGAGAGGAAAGCTCTCTATCTTCGGACATCCCGCCATTTTGACTTCGTAGCTACTATGACCCATTTTGCTGCGACGCCATTTTGAGAGACTTTGATGCTTTCTCTAGTCGAGAGAAAGAGACTTTAATGATTCTTGCCCTAGAGACTTTAACTTTGATTTGCCCCTTTGCATGAAGTAGTAGCCTTACTTTGCCGCCCTGAGGCAATTGCCCCGTTCACCCCTGCCCCTTTGTCCCGTCCCATGCTGATCGAGAAACGGTACCTGTGAGACGAAGACTTCATTGATTGCTGATTGGAATTGGTAATTATGAAAGGAAATTGTAAAATTGCATTGTGTTTCTTTTAGGTAACCAACTGCTGGTTTTGATAAGGACCCTAGCTAGGAGTTTTCTAAATTGATGTTGCCAAATTGTTTTTGCATGAAGTCCCACATGCTGATGCTAATTTGAGGTTAGATGAGGATTCCATATGTCGCACGATGCAATTGGAGATCTTGTTATGCTGACTAAATGTACGCAATTAGCCCATTACAGATTATCGTATTAGTGCTCTGCATTGTCACTATCGAATGCCTTGTGATTCAAATGCTACATAGATTACATTTGTTTCGACGATATGGACAGCTATTAATGTTCATTTATGTTTATCATTTGGTGTTGAGACACATCTATATTGTGCTAGCTTTGTTAATATAGGGAAATAAATTCACTAACTTTGCAATAAACTGGTGTGGTTATTCCTGGCTGAAAGGTCAGGGTTCGCCGAAATGTATTCTGGATTAATTGTTAAGTGTTATGTTGTTCAAGGTGTTGCTTATGTTCGTTATTGATTATCGATTTAAGGTGATTGATCGATTAAGAGTACAGAGAGTTCCCACTTAGTCAAAAGATTCATCGACCTAAAGAGCGTCCGAACGCAGGTAAATTGTTACCACGTTCCGCTCTACCAGTAGATGGTAGCAGAGGACGGTTACGTCTTTTGGGACCCTGTATCAGTAGAGTACATGGTGTTGAATTAACGGTTACGCATTTTGAGGCCTCATTCGAGAAGTTGAATTAGATTTTTCTTGGATGAAAATAATTGACAAGATGATGATGGGCTAGGTCCACCGCGACTTTCCCGGGATCTCGAAGCTTGCGAATGAAGAGAAAGGAGATGTGGAAACAGCGTCGGCGGTACTAGTGATGGTATGAGTGAAGTTAGGGTTTTGCGCTTGCACAGCTTATTGCCGCAGGGTGTGTGAAAAGGTTGTGAGGATTCTCTTTTTAGGATAGCGGAGGTGCGACTCCGAGTGTAGAACTAAGAAGTCGTCGAACTTCATAGAAATAGCAGAGGTGCGGCTCCGAGTGTGAGAGTAGGGAAGTCGTCGAACTTCATGTGCGTCTGGCGCTTTGTGCATAAAAAGGTCCACGTGGTTGTTGTTGTTGAGGCGGGCCCTGCGAGGTCAAGAGACTCCGGAGTATGTTGATCCATGTTGTGGTCTGGGCGGTTTAGTAGGTTGATCGGGCGTGGTCAACGAGTGGGTACGTGTGTTACGGAGTGAAAGAAACTTCGACTTCGGGCTTTGACAAGATTCTAAGTGCAATAGAACAGATCATTGACAAGTTGAGAGTAGGTCTGCGGGTCAGATTTGCTTGCGAATGTGGGGACTGAGAAAGACGGAATAGCGGCCGAGGCTGGTGAAAGATCGAATAGTGGCCGAGGTTAGTGAAAGGTCCCTAAGGTCCTGAAGCGACTGTGTTACCCTTCATGTAGTAAACCGACAGATCTGTTTTAGTTTTGGTAGCTCGCGATATATGCAAAAAGTTGTTACGGGAGGAACTGAGTGAAGGAGGATTAGCCGCGAGGCTTTGTCAGCCGCAGTGTGTGTGAGTGTGACGTCACTAAGAGCCGCGCTGGGATAGGTTGGTTGGAGAGAAGGGTCGCGCACGGATTGGACGCAGTCCGTGGCACTCGATTGGAAGGGGAAAGGCAGGTGAAGAGTATTCCGGGAATTAAAGTCACCTATTGATTACAAATTTTGTGGAATAAAAGTGACCTATTGAGTATAAACTTTGTGAATTGAAAGACGAGAAATGAAATTCCTTAAAGCATTCAGGAGCGCGATGAAGGGAGAGTCATACATTAAAGCGAGCGTAGGAGAGGAAACGCCGCCCGAGGGTACACCAGCTTACATTGTAATGGAGGAAAAAGGGGTAGCTCCGTGTCTTTGGCTAAAGCAATGGCACAAGTGGACAGAGAAACATGGGAGCGTAGCATTCCCGATACATGGGACATTCAATATAAGGGTCCTAGAGAACTTGAGATTCACGATGTATGACATGAAGGTGCCTCCAAGGCCAGCACAGTTTGAGGCTCTAGCAATCTGGGAACTCATGGCTAGACAGCAACAGAAAAACAAGTTTGAAACAAGGATGAGGAAGGTAGAAAAGACACTAGCGGATGCTAGGTGGGATAATGCGCAGAAGGTGTGGAGGTCAGATGTATTGCAGGGAATAAAATTGTTCCCCGCAATTACTAAGGATGAAGAGGAGACAGGTAAGAAAGCTACCTGTAAGACAGACAGGAAGTGTTCCAAGGACAGAGAGGACGAGGAAAAGTTGAGAAGAGAAGAGGAGTTAGAGGATGAGGAGTTGATAATGCAATTGCTGAACGACCGTCCACCACCTTATGCAGAGAATGGACAAGGTCCAAGTACCAGTTCTGCCCCTCCGGCATCGGTACAGAACAGTGAAACGCAGAATACAGGAGTACCATCGGGATCTAAGGATCCGAGCTTACTGCGCACCCCACAGATACCGCAGGTCAGGAGAATGTATCCAGATGTGCCCGTGTTGAAACCAGCAGAACATTATCAGCCGCAGATGCCAGGGTACTACAGCAGTGACAACAATGGAGGGATGATTCTAGATCCAACCGTAAGGGGCGTACAGAATGGTTACAACCCAACAATGGCACAAGCTGAATCAACTCAGTTTATGATGCCTCAAAAGCAGATGCAGGGAGGAAATGTTCATGCTCAAATGACGGGGAGTCAGATGGGCATGCCGGCAATGATGGCCCATAATATGGGGATGAACATGCCTCAGAATATGGGAAATGGACAAAATCCAGATGCGATATCACTGCCCATTACTGTAGGTCCAGTGGTACCTTTGTATAGTCAGCCTAACTTAGGTATGAGCAGTCAGGGACAAATGCTGCAGAATGGGACAGAAAGAAGGTGCATAGAAAACACTCCAGGGATAACCCCGATAGTGGCTCAGACAACTGGGTCTGGGTCCTTGATGGAGTTTAGTCCCGTATGCGCTCAATCAACACTGGTGAGGTCGAGCCCCCCACTGATAATACCATTAACATCGAACACTGAAAAGTTGCCGCAACCATCGATGGCAGTCGATGTGAATGCCACACTGATGGGGGTAAATGCGCAACAGCTGACACAGTGGTTCAACAGTCTAAATTCCACACAAAGTTCAGACAGTGGGAAAGGAGACGATTACTTGAGCAGGATGAGGCTGAACATGGAAGCACAAGAATTGGTGGAAGGGAATATGGGTGTGAACAGGTTAGAATCCTACACGGAAGAGGAATTGAGGTATCTATGTCCAAAGATCACGAAAGAGGTAAACAAGGTACATAAAAGTTTGCAGGAAGTAGCAGACAGGAACGGGATTGACATAGGCAAGACGAAACACTTGAGCAGGAGCTATAGGTTGGATTTTGGGACCACAGATTTTGAACACATGAGATCAGCAGGCATGAAGGCACACCTTAGAGAATTGTTGCAAAGTGCCCAAGTGTGGAGGTGCTTAGACAAGTGGGAAAGCAGATGGGTAAAGAGGAAGGATAAGAGGAGGGACAGTGCCACAGAGCACAATGAGAAAGGACCGCAGAGTAGTGATACAGTAACTATGTTACCAATGAGGGAGACAGCAGGGGGAAAATTAGTACATGTACCATGGCACAGGAGAGATATTCAGTCCTTTACGAATGATTTTCCCAAACTGAGAGAGAAGCCGATCGAATGGTATCAACAGACTGATAGGTTTGTGAAGCTTGCAAAATGTCTCTGGGAAGACCTGAACACTTTATTCGAGATTGTGGTTCCGGCAGATTTGTGGGAGGATTGCAAAAGAGCTGTAGGTTGGCCGACAAGTGAACCAGAGAGAGACAGAGAGACGGGCGCACCATCACCTATGGTGATGTGTCTGTACTATAAGGTGATTGAGCATTTGAAGACGAAGGTTGCCGCGAAAAATGTGGATTGGCAGAAAATTGATCGAACTGCCCAAGAGGCTAAAGAGTCGATTCATAGTTACTATGAGAGGTTGTTGAAGGCGTTCAAGAATTACAGTGGCACGGAAGCAATCGAGGCGAAGGATATGCTTCATTTTGTGTTCAGATTTGTGGAAGGGCTGAGACCAGAGATAAGTCAGATGATAAAATTGCATTTGATCTGCTGGCAGTCGAAACCGATTGATGAAGTCTTGACTTATGCGAAATACTGTAGCGACGAAATTGACGTGAAACAGAAAAGGCTGAAAGAGAAGGTGATGATGATGCAGCTTAAGGCGGCTCAGACAGGCTTGCAAGGGTTGCCAGGGATGCAAGGGTTCCAACAGCAGGTACCGCAACAGCAGCCGCAGTTGCAGGGAAACATGGTGTTTCAGCAACAGCAGCCGCAGTTGCAAGGAAACATGGCGTTTCAGCCACAGGGCAGAGGCAGAGGTAGAGGAGGTTTTGTGAATAATGGTCCAGATTTGAACACTGTTGTGACGGGTGTGCAGGCAATGAAAAAGGTGATGCCGTGTCACGCGTGCGGAAACGTAGGTCATTGGAAACGCGAGTGCCCGATGGTGGTGCAGGAAGGTGCAGGTGCAGGTGTAGGTGTTGGTCAGCAAAACAATGATGTCAATGCATTTCAGACAATGAGAGGACCAAAAATGAGAGGTCTAAACCCAAATTTTCAGACCATAAACCAATTGCAGGGATTACAACCTATGCAGCCGCAGCAGATGCAGATGCCCCGTGTGCAGATGACGCAAATGCAGCCGATGCAACAGCAGTTACCTATGGTACCTAATCAGCAAATGCAAATACCTTTGGCACCAATGAGTCAGCAGCAAATGATGGTTCCTCCACAGGTAACGGGTCAGGTAATGAGCACAAACGGCACAGTACAACAGTTCCCATTACACAGTGAGAGTGGAATAAACAATGTATGGGAGAGTGAAAGCTCAGAAGAGGAAGGAGATTGTGTGCTTGCGGCATCTCTAGAAGTTGATCAAAGGGGTCCGTACGTAGAAGGAAGAGTAATGGGTCATCGCGTCTCATTCCTGGTTGACACGGGAGCTACACGTTCAACTGTTAAGAGCAGTGAAATACCAAATTTGCCACTCTCAGGGAGGACAGTTCAAGTGGTGGGAGTAGCAAACAGGCATCTGACGAACCCAATAACAGATCTGATACCAGTCAACATTGGTAACTATCAAGGGGTACATCAGTTTGTAGTATGTGACTCAAGCCCGATTGCACTGTTAGGAAGAGACCTATTGTGCAAGTTGGGTTGTTCGATAATGTGCTCGAACTAGGGAATAACAATACAGACGAGCAGTGATGGGGAAGAAGGAGACAGTGAAGGGGGTGATGAGATAGAAACAGTTGACGAAGAGTATCCTCTGATCTGTCTTTTACCAATGATAACTGAAGAAGATATCCCAGCAGAATTACGGGAGACAGTCGGAAAGGAAGTGTGGGACATGACAGGGAAAGAGGTGGGATTGATGAAAGGAGTGGAACCAGTAAAAGTGATGGTAAAGCCCAATGCGATCTTTCCCCAGACCCCACAATACCACATGCCACAAGATACCCTCATGAAAGTTGCCCAACTTATAGACGAATTCGTAAAGCAGGGAGTACTAAAAGAAGTATTAAGCAGCCCATGTAATTCACCGATAATGGGACTAATAAAGCCAAGTGGGAAAGTCCGACTTGTGCAGGATTTGAGGAAAATAAATGACATCATAATCAAGTGCTGCCCTGTCGTACCGAATCCAGCTGTGATAATGTTTCAGATCCCTTGCGAAGCTGAGTGGTTCTCAGTCATTGATTTGTCACAAGCATTCTTTTCTGTGCCTCTTCATGAGGACAGCCAATTCCTTTTTTGTTTCAAATTCCTAGACAGAGTATACAGTTGGTGTCGAATTCCTCAAGGGTTCTCTGAGTCACCGTCCATATTCAATCAGGTTCTAAAGAAAGACTTGGAAGAGTTAGAGTTGTAATTCGAGTCAACCCTAGTACAGTACATTGATGACTTACTGGTTGCATCAAAAACAGAAAGTGGCTGCACAGCCGATACCATTGCTCTGTTGAACCATTTGGGAGGGAATGGACACAAGGTGTCTCCTTCCAAACTGCAGTTCTGTCAGAAGAAAGTGAAATACTTGGGTCACCAGATAGAGAAAGGGTCACGGAAAATAATGAAGGAAAGAATTACCAGTGTACTTCAAATGAGTCCACCAAAGACAAGGAAGGAGGTGAGAAAGTTTTTGGGAATGGTGGGATACTGTCGCCAGTGGATTCCCAACTTCTCGTCTCTAGCAAAGCCTCTACTGAAATTGACACAGAAGGATGCCTTGGATCAGATCGAACTGAAAGGGGATGAGATGGATGCTTTTGTTGAATTAAAGGAGTGCATGTGCAGGGCTCCATCTTTAGGTATGCCTGATTACACGAAGCCTTTCACATTGTTTTGCCATGAACGTGATGCATGTTCTTTGTCTGTCTTGACTCAAGCCCATGGTGGCGTAAACAGACCAGTAGCGTATTTTTCAGCTACTCTGGATCCGGTTGCAGCAGCACTCCCAGGGTGTTTGCGCGCCGTAGCAGCAGTTGGTATCAGCCTCACTCAGAGTGAAGGAATAGTGATGGGACACCCAGTAACAGTCATGGTCCCTCACTCAGTTGAGATACTTTTGACCCGCTCCCGAACGCAGCACATGACTGGAGCAAGACTCACAAGGTATGAAACGACTATTCTGGGCTCACCGAATGTGCAGCTGAAAAGGTGCACTACGTTGAATCCAGCTACCTTGCTTCCTGGAGAACATGCTGAAATTGAGAACGCTGAAGACGTCGAGCATGACTGCCTTCAGGTGACTGAATTTTGCACAAAACCCCGACCGGATATCAAGGATACAAAACTTGATGAAAATGACCAAATTCTTTTTGTTGATGGTTCATGTCTAAGAGATGGGGTGGGAATTTTGAAAGCAGGATATGCTGTATGTACTGTGACAGGGGTCTTGGAAGCGGGATGGCTCCAAGGAGTCTATTCTGCACAAGTAGCAGAACTTGTAGCCCTTACTAGAGCATGTCAATTGTCTGCATTGATGAAAGTCACCATTTACACTGATAGCCAATACGGGTTTGGGATTGTGCATGACTTCGGACAACTGTGGTCACAGAGAGGTTTCCTGACTTCTTCAGGATCCCCAGTGAAAAATGGGGAGAGAATAAGGGAGTTGTTACATGCCATTCAAGTGCCAGCTGAAGTTGCAGTGGTAAAGGGCAGTGCTCACACGAAAGGACAGGACTATGTGTCTCTGGGAAACGCCTATGCAGATCAAGTCGCAAGATTTTGTGCCTTGAACAGTATATTGTTAAGGGATGATTGGAATACAATAAGTGAACCAGAACTCGAACCAGCCGAAGCATTTGCCTTGAAGGTCGTAGATACAATAGAAGAACTAAAAGCACTACAAAGTAATGTCAGGGAGGATGAAAGAGATTCCTGGATTAAATCACAATGTTTAAAGAGACAAGACGAGCTATGGGTTTCACATGAGGGAAAACTTGTTCTGCCAAATAGTCTCTTATCACAGCTTGCGCGGTTCTATCATGGGCAAGCTCACCTAGGGAGAGATGCCATGATAAGATTGTTCAAAACTGATTGGTTTAACCCCAGATTTCGTCAAGCTGCAGAAGCAGTTTGCCATCGATGTGTCACTTGCCAACAGATGAACCCAGGAAAGGGAACAGTTGTGAATGCGAGCCACATTGGTAGGGCAAGCGGTCCTTTTAGTTGTATGCAGATGGACTTCATTGAGATGCCTGTGCATGGAGGTTTAAAATATGTGTTGGTGATTGTGTGCATTTTTAGTCATTGGATTGAGGCATGACAGCCTTACAGTTGCCAAGCTATTATTGAGGGAGTTAATACCACGTTTCGGATTCCCGATCTCTTTAGAATCAGATAGGGGAAGTCACTTCAATAACGAGGTGATGAAGTTACTTTGCGAAGCACTGAACATTGAGCAAAAGCTGCACTGTAGCTATCGCCCTGAAGCATCAGGACTGGTGGAGCAGATGAATGGTACGCTGAAGTCGAGAATGGCAAAAATATGTGCATCAACAAATTTGAAATGGCCTGACGCATTGCCCTTAGTGCTAATGTCAATGAGAAACACTCCGGATAGAAAAACTGGATTGTCTCCGCATGAAATTCTCATGGGCAGGGCTATGAGACTTCCTGCAGTTCCCGCAAACATGCTTTTGAATATTACAGATGATATGGTGTTAGACTACTGCAAAGGTCTGGCTGACGTGGTTCGCTCTTTCTCTCACCAGGTGGAGGCGACCACCTTGCCACCGATCCAAGGTCCAGGACACGCACTGAAAGCAGGTGACTGGGTCGTGATAAAGAAGCACGTGAGGAAGTCGTGTCTGGAACCCCGTTGGAAAGGCCCTTTCCAAGTGATCCTGACGACAACTACCGCTGTGAAGTGTGCGGGGGTTCCCAACTGGATTCACGCCAGTCATACAAAGAAGGTGCTGTGTCCCACAGATGAGGAAGTTGAAGCGCTGAAACTACCAGTGCCTGATAAAACGGTGTCGAGTGCTGGGACAGAACAAAAGCGAACTGAAAGCGAACAAGCAACAGCAGGAGAAAAGGAGATATTATTGGAGAACGAAGGGTCCGACTCACTTGGGGAAGGCCAAGGAGAAAGTTCAGACAGCGACGACGAAGCTGCAGGTGACAAAGAACCTGAGGCAGCTGAGGGTAGCAAAAAGCCTGAAGCAGCTGAAGGTGACAAGGAACCTGAAGCAGCTGAAAGTGATACAGAGCCTGAAGAAAGTAACGGTGACGAAGGGCTCGAAGAGAGTGAGAAGGCAGGAGAGCCCGAGCAGGAGGGGGCTTTCCCAGAAACAGACGATACAGAAAAAGAAAAAGAAAACGTGACTGATTCCCCTGAAGGTGGGGACAAAGAAGAGCAGAACGAAAGAGTTCAAACCTCTACAGAAAAGGGTGCAGGTCCATCAAATGGACACGGTGCAAAAAGAAGACTAAGTATCTCACCGATAAAAGAAAAGGGTAAAGAAGGTTTGAACGAAGGAGGAAGGCCGAAAGTGAAAGAGAAAAGAAAGGAAGTGACTGTCGTGGAACAATCGTCAAGTGAGGAAAAAGACTTGGCGAAGGAGGAAAGTACCAGCGAAGCAGAATCGAAGAGAGAAGCAAAATTGAAAAGGAAAAGGATACCAAACAAGAGGTATTCCGGTCCTGAATGGGCATATGCAGTAAACGATGATTGGACTGATGAGTTTGTATCTCTAAGCATCGAGAACGAAGAAGAAGAGATACCAATAGAAAAGAAAAGTTTCATAGACTCTGTTGATTGAAACGGTAGTAAATGGCATTGCTTGCTGCAATCTAACGTGAGACAAACAACCAGCTGAGACATTGCTAAACCGAATTGAGACAAATGCTGCTAAACGATAAGTGACTGGCCTTTTGAAGAAGACGGTGTGAACATTGTGCTCGTTCAAGCTTTGTAACTGAATTGCTAAGTAGTTTCATTTATAAGTGCTTCTTGCTTTCTGATTCTATACAGATCATGCCTGGGTACGCTATGCAGAATAATAGAAAGAAATATTGTAAATACGTGTGTATAGGCTTGGTACTAACATGTGTACTAATAATAATGGCAATTGTGTTTGGAATGCATGGGAAAGGTGAGAAGGAAACTATTGCTGCTTCCACTATTGTTCCTGTTACTGTCACTGAACTAACACCATTGAAAAGACTAGCAATGGATGAGAGGCTCTTGCATGATAAGAAAGAGCTTTCGTATAACGTTTTCTATCGCTTACTAACAGAGTATGTTGAGACTATGGATGCAAAAGATTGTTATGTGTGTACCCAGATACCAACATCAGTAAAGGAAGGGGTGACTTATCACCACATGCCTCTTACATATGGGATTACATGTAGTATAGTAATGTCTAGGTTTTATGGTCAATCTAATATACAGTATTTTTTCTCAAATTATGATGTTACCTTTGCTTATGTTCCTATAATAGCACAGCTAAGCGAGACTGCAAAATATTGGGATTACAAAATTATGAGGGATTTTTTCGAGCCAATGCAACCTTTTGAAACGGCTCATGCTCATAGGGAGAACCTTACTTGCTCCGTCTCTGCTGTAGAAATAAGCTTTTTAGATCGCACAGATGATAGAAGGGCACAAATGAATGCGAAATTAGAAAAGGAGTTACATAAGAGGACTTCAGTAGATAACTATGACTTTGCTGCTATAAAGACACAAGGGAAAATTGCTTTAGATGCTTGGCATGTAGGGAAATTTTGTATATATCGAGGTGAATCTTACTATGATAATATTTTTGTAGGAGCGAGTGAATGCAAACATACGTTTATCTTTAAGGCCAAATGGACATTCATGATGGACGGACTTGACCCTGTCATTCCAGGGGTGTATTACATTTGTGGGCATAATGCCTATTATCGTCTTCCAAAGGGATGGTGGGGAAGATGTTATTTGGGTATAGTGTTTCCAAAGGTTTATCAGCTGGATGACATATCGATGATTGAAAAGACACCTGGATCCCATCGTATCCAGAAAAGAGAGACCGCAGCTGCTGTGGTAGGTGATATATTTGGAGCCATGATTCCTTCATTAGGAGTTGTGCTGAATTCCATCAAAATAAGAAAGTTGTCTACTATAGTGGATAACATGTTGACAAAGTTTTCAGGTGCTATAATCCTGATGGATGCTGAACTTGCAGCGGAAAGAGCTATGACTCTTCAAAATAGGCTTGCTTTAGACATTCTTTTAGCAAAGGATGGAGGCGTTTGCAAAATGATTGGTGCACGTCACTGCTGCACCTATATACCTGATAATAGTGTGAAGATTAAAACTATGCTTGCTAATCTAACAAAAGAAAGTGCAGATTTGAAAGAACTGAAAGAACCAGGAGTGTGGGAAAAGGTTGGAAAGGGACTTGCTTCAGTGGGACATTGGATTGGGGGAATATGGAATGGAATATTATTGAAAATAATAGAAGGAATATTAATAATAATAATTTGTGTATTTGGAATTTGGGGAATAAAAAGGGGAATAATAATGATTATGGAAAGAATTAAAAGGAGAAAAGAGGAGAAAATTATGAAAAGAATGGCAGAAGAATACAAAGCGCAAACTAGGGGAACTAAAAGGAAAAGGGAGCTGACAGAATTTTAATGGGATAAAATTTGTGGGCTAAATTTGTGTGATGACAAGTAGTCATCAGAGGAGGGATTGATGAAGCAGAAAATGAAGGTTTTGATTTATTAACGCATAAACGTAGTGCTGACATAATCGTGTGTGACATTAACCGAATTAATGAAGATTGTACGGGGACAAAATGTGCCCTCAGAGTAGTTTGCCATCATTTATATGCATGCTTTATAACGTGGTGTATTAGAATTGCACTAATCCAACATAATCATAAACATGTGCTACGATTTGCTTATTTGAAATGTCTGAGCTTAGCATTACTTTAGCGGAGGCTTTGGCCTAGTTGCCTGGTCTCACGGTTTAAATGTTCGTATTTTTCCACTGTGCTATTAAACGTGTATTTCTGCTTGAAGCTGTACTTTTCCACAGAGACTGTTCACATGCTTATCTTAAAGTTGGTGCCAGCATGGCATATTTTCTCTTTAATTCAAGGTCGACTTGCAGGTGCGAACAATGGAGGCTCTGAGAGTAAGCTAATCGAGAGACAATGTTGCAACTTGCGTACCCATCTCCAAGGATAATGTATGCTTAAGTAAAAGCTTGAGAACTGTCGTTTTTGATTGGTCAATTTGAAGCTAACCTATGAACCCTCCAATGGAGACCCTACTGGACTTGAACTGTTGTCCATAAAACCCAGGTGCACGAGAGGAAAGCTCTCTATCTTCGGACATCCCGCCATTTTGACTTCGTAGCTACTATGACCCATTTTGCTGCGACGCCATTTTGAGAGACTTTGATGCTTTCTCTAGTCGAGAGAAAAAGACTTTAATGATTCTTGCCCTAGAGACTTTAACTTTGATTTGCCCCTTTGCATGAAGTAGTAGCCTTACTTTGCCGCCGTGAGGCAATTGCCCCGTTCACCCCTGCCCCTTTGTCCCGTCCCATGCTGATCGAGAAACGGTACCTGTGAGACGAAGACTTCATTGATTGCTGATTGGAATTGGTAATTATGAAAGGAAATTGTAAAATTGCATTGTGTTTCTTTTAGGTAACCAACTGCTGGTTTTGATAAGGACCCTAGCTAGGAGTTTTCTAAATTGATGTTGCCAAATTGTTTTTGCATGAAGTCCCACATGCTGATGCTAATTTGAGGTTAGATGAGGATTCCATATGTCCCACGATGCAATTGGAGATCTTGTTATGCTGACTAAATGTACGCAATTAGCCCATTACAGATTATCGTATTAGTGCTCTGCATTGTCACTATCGAATGCCTTGTGATTCAAATGCTACATAGATTACATTTGTTTCGACGATATGGACAGCTATTAATGTTCATTTATGTTTATCATTTGGTGTTGAGACACATCTATATTGTGCTAGCTTTGTTAATATAGGGAAATAAATTCACTAACTTTGCAATAAACTGGTGTGGTTATTCCTGGCTGAAAGGTCAGGGTTCGCCGAAATGTATTCTGGATTAATTGTTAAGTGTTATGTTGTTCAAGGTGTTGCTTATGTTCGTTATTGATTATCGATTTAAGGTGATTGATCGATTAAGAGTACAGAGAGTTCCCACTTAGTCAAAAGATTCATCGACCTAAAGAGCGTCCGAACGCAGGTAAATTGTTACCACGTTCCGCTCTACCACCATCAAACATATGATATATATATATATATATATATATATATATATATATATATATACCCAATGTGCCTTTGAAGTAGGGTAAACCTCAAAGATTGGTTTGAAGTGCACCAGTTTCCCTTTCCACCCGGTCCTGTCTGCCAGGAGATCTGTGGGGAGTTATCAGTCATTTGTGTGAGGTCAGGCCACTAGCCTTTGAAGTGTAAGTTAGAGCCCCTTCACCCTTCCTGCCCAGAAAGACCCATCAGCATGCAGATGAATGCAGATACAGCTAAGTGTCATGTGTTTACGGCTGTCTGGGCGGAATGCACAAGGGGAGCTGTCAACCAGCACAGACCAGACGTGGATTGGAAAAAGGCTGTAAAGCACGGATGTCAGTAAGTACAGAGAAATGCCAACTTTCTAAAAGTGCCATTTCTAAAATAGTAATGTTAAATCCAACTTCACCAGTAAGTAGGATTTCTCACTACCATTCCATCCATACCAAACATGACAATGCCACTCCTTTCAGAACAGAAATTACCACTTGAAGTTAAATCAGGGAATTTCCAATGCTGGCCTATGAGAGGAGTAGGCTTCACAATAGCGAAAAACAACTATGGGAGTTTTTTTTACTACCAGGACATGTAAAACCTATAAGTACATGACCTGCCTTTCATTTACATAGCACCCTGCCCTATGGGCTACCTAGGGCTTACCTTAGGGGTGACTTATATGTAATACAAGGGGGTTTAAGGCATAGCAAGTAGTTTTAAACGCCAAGTTGAAGTGGCAGTGAAACTGCACCCACAGGCTTTGCAACGGCAGATGTGGGACATGGTTAAGGGGCTACTTATGCAGGTGGCAAAATCAGTGCTGCAGGCCCACTAGTAATTTAATTTCAGTTACAGGACCTGGGCACATATAGTGCACTTTACTAGGGACTTACAGATAAACTAAATATGCCAATTGGGTGGGAGCCAATGTTACCATGTTTAGGGGAGAGAGCACAAGCACTTCAGCACTGGTTGGCAGTGGTAAAGTGTGCAGAGTCCTAAAACCAGCAAAAACTAGATCAGAAAAATGGAAGGAGGGAGACAAAACGTTGGGGAAAGGAAATGCAGGTGCAAAATTGCCCTAGCACTGGTGCACTATATGTAATCTGCTAATTATTCAGAAGCACCAAGGAGCTACTGGAAGAAGGAATCCCTGATTTCACAAAAGCTGCACACTATGAAATCTGATTATTACAAATATTCATTTTAGTGTCCAAATTAGCTGAGTTTCCACTTTTTTACTGCATGAAAAGATATTAACACCAGTGCATTTCTAAGCATACCACTGTTTGTTTAGCAAACAGTGATGCACAGCAACAATACTTGCACTGGCAAAGCCAATAGGTCTGGCTGTGATGTATTAACTCATGCACACACGAGGAAGCATATTGTAGCAAGAGTTGTTGGTTTTCCACATGCTTGTTCAATAGGAGTTGCCTGCTGCATAACAATTAAGTGTAGGGTGGTAGCCGGGGTTTCAATATTTTCCTGAATTTTAGGTGGTTATCAATTGATTTCCAAATTTCTTCCATCTTGTGGGAGAAGGAGCTTCTACCAGTGAATGTTTTGTATGAAGTGATGGTCAGGAGACGGGCCAACCAAGGGGAAAGTGATCTAGACTGGCTGTAGGTAAAAAGGCTGTTGGAAGATATAGGGTTACAATGCATGAATGACTCAATGATTTGGCTAATTGCTCTGAAGGCGTCTTGCTGCAGGTAGCTAGTGTAAAGGTTGAGCAACTGTTGAAATTTGAGTCCAATTAAAGATCGAAGAGTTTTCTAGAGGATCTGTTCTATAGTCTCTGTAGTTTGGAATAAATTAAAGATGAGCTCTAACACATGTATGCACAAATCAAAACTAATCAACCAATGTACTCTACAGCACAAAGTGGATTAAGTTATCAGGCATTATGTTTGCCTCTTTACCTGTAGGTGTTAATACCTAATGCATTGGGACCTACAACATAATGTACCTGTTACTAGGTGGAAGAATGTCACATGAACAGAATACTGCCCTAGTTTACCTTTGCATGTTTGCAAGAACCCTGCTGATGAACTAGTACAGTGTGCAAGGTATGTACACAAAGACATGCTCAGGCACACTAACACTTAGAAACATGCACACACATAACATGACCTCCCTTCCCAAAGACAAAGATCATGCACATCAATGACGAGAGCAGCACAAACTTCCAAAATAAGTTTGACAAACGTTTGGAATGCTTTTGCTTGTAAAATGTGTCACTAATCTCTTACTGGAATCTACTAAGAAAGGACTACAGTTGCTTTGTTTAAATACTCCAACAATATCTGACAGGAATTAGGCCATGTAAGCAGTGCTTAATTTGTAAATCCAATAGGTGCCGGTGGCCAAGTAGCTTTTGAAGGGGTCCACTGCTACTGGAAGCCCTACCTCTGAATTCCACCACCTGCAAGCATAGCAGAGCCTCCAGTTCAGCCTCATTGATGACCCATACATGAATACAAAATCTGTGGACAAAAACTCTTCTAGTTTACCCTCAATTTCAATGTTGCAAACAGTGCAGCAGAATTCACCACTCTCACCTTACTAGGCTGTGCAGAGTCCTCAGTACCAACATGCAGCCCAAGGATAGTAGAAGGAGCATGGGTGGGCCACCGACACATCCAACCACCATACCCCTCTTGAGACTCCCTGTGAACTCCCTGAGTTGTTGGACTCAACACAGGCTGGGTGGAAGGAAGAAGGAAGATCAAAGCCATGGCTGGACCTGTGAAAGGGGCCGCACATACACACAAATGGATTAGGCTGCAGCCTACAGCCTACAGCTGGGCAATGAGCAGCTGGCAGGCTGCAGAGGTTTGGGCAGGCAAAAACATAATGGTGTGGACAGATGCGTAGCCCACGTCATTCTAATGCACATGCCATTTGGAGGCTGCCTGCTGTGTTGGCAAGACAGGCAGTACCGATGCGCAGTGCCCTCAGTCAAACGTTGTGGTCCAAATAATTTAGTGAGAGCCACGGTAAGGGACACCCACCAGGATCTTCACCCAACCTCTCCTCAGAGAGCACAAAGAAAAAACATTTAAATGACATGTTGGCAGTTGCCACCAGAAGCAGGAAGTCTTGGTGCCAAAAAGCCTGTGGGCACCACTGGCAAGCACTACCATAAATTAAGCATGAAAGAGGCCTAGCATGTGTGAAACATGAGAAAGGGAAGGCTCAGCAATACACATATATTACTACAGAGGCAAGTATTCTTATTCTGGACCCGATCTCAACAAGGATCCTTTGATAACCTGGCCTGCACAGATGTCTGAATGTTTGAATCGCTAGCTGGATTTGCAGGTGTGGTTGGGTACAGTGCCTGTGAATAAATATACATGCAACAGTACATTTAACTTCTGCAAGGGAAATCGAAGTCACTTACAAAGGATTTCCTGTCGCTTCCATTCCATATATGCTTCCTATCAGTGTTTATGCTCTAGGAGCTTTAGCCAAGAAAAGTCACAGCTAAACAAACACTCTAAAGAGAAGGCGACTGGAAAAGGAGTGGCTCTTTATTTGCAGACAAGGCAGTGTCTCAAGTTGAACTTATTCAGTACATTAGTGCTCTGGATGGAAAACAATTTCAGGAAACAACAGCGCTACACTAGACTGATGCATTCAAAATAACGTGTTAATAATGTGTTTGTCAAATACAGTTAACCTTCGAGGGTAGTGCCAAACAAAAGAACAGCTACAACAATATCATAATAAATATAAACTTTTGTTACCCTTTAATTTAAATCAGAAATTCAAACATGACTTTGGCTTGCTTACCCTTCATTTAGCTAACTAGCAAAGCAAAATTAGTTTATTTCATTTGAGTATCTGCATTCATGAGGTCTGTTTTGACTGTAGCTGATAAAAACATGCAAAAAGCTAGCAGTAAAACAACCTCAAAACTGCTTTGAGGTTGCTTACTCTCTGAGCTGACTATTTCGCATGCAAAAATATAGTTTTTCAACTGAACCTGGACAATTACCATTTTTATGCAGAACAAATCATCTGTAGTGAGGTGTAAAACATGACAGGTGGGTTGGTCGTCATTTAAAGCCAACACACTGTAAATGTTCGACACTGAACACCCACGACTGCACCCTAGTGTCATAAGCCTGTGAACAGTCACCAGAGGATGCTAACTCTCTCTAGAAAAATTTTCTTCCACTTGTAGATCACTACATCCACTGCCCGGAAGTCTACTTATTTCTCCATATCAAGGGAAAGGGCCTTTAAAAACCGGGATGACCGAGACAGAAGGGCTAGAAGGCTATTACGACGTTCTATCCTATAAGGGTTGAATGTTCAAAATTAAAAATGGAGAAACATGAAGGCAAACATTGGGAAGTTGGAGCTCCAGGCTTATACCAGCCATTCTGAACAAATGATGGCAGCTAGGGAGTCTATTACTTTACCACTTGTGGTAGTCACAGAGAGCACAAAACGTATTGCCCACCTCTATTGGCCTGCTACCAGATGAGTCAACATTAGAAAAATATACTTGTATGAGAAGCAACATGTAGGTGACCGTACAAAAAAGACAGTCAATCAAAATACAAAGCAACAAAGGCAAATCTTTTGTCTCATGCGTCCTTTCATTCTTGTGTTTCTTCAGCATATATAAAGGTGTAGCCTAGTCCAGCCAACACGTTTCGCCCTACAAAGGGCTTCCTCAGGGTGTAATTCAAAGAGGGACTGTGCCAACAGGTGAATCACAAAATAAGATTCCACAAAACCAGCAACCATCCAGAAAAAGACTTATTCAAAGTGTACTGTCTTGAATCCTAGTGGAGGCATCCACAAAGTTCGTAAATTGATAATGTTTTTGTCTGCTATAGCAGTCCCATTATTCAAGCCATGTTCGGCAGGTTCCGACTGTGTCCCATGTGATAGGTCAACTTAGAACTCTGCCAACTTGAGGCAGTAATCCGAGGAGATGAAGGGGTGAAACTTCTAGAAATCAAATTCCTCTGTCAAAAATCTGCAAACAACACTTCCTTACAGTTCATTTTAGTAAACAGGCCTTCCTATATCTGCTGGCATGAAAGATCTGAGGGGCATTGCCTGTTGTTTTAACAAAGGAGTAGTGAAAGCATTTGCATTTTTTGTGGAAACACTTGGGTTCGGTGAGAAGGTTTACATAAGCAAGGGAGCTCTTTTCCACCTAAGAAACTAACCATCAATTTTAATTTTCCTCAAGGTTATTAATGGGGTATGGACTGTCCAGTGGCATCTGTCACTGAAGACTGAACAGGGATGGCGGGCGGGACAGGGTGTGAAGGGATGGAGGGGGGTTTACAAAAATAAATTAAAAAAAATAAACTCTTACCGTCGGGGGGAGACGCATTCGTCTCACCTCCATCCTCTTCCTTTTCCGGGCTGCACAGTCTCCCAGCCAATCATGATTCTGCTGACAGTAGCAGCATCGTGATTGGTCTGAACAGCATGCTTCGCTGCTCAGGCTGGGAATTGGAGCCCGGGCATGTTCTGTACCAGGCTGTGCTATACAGGCGGTTAGAGAACATGCACTGTGTGCATGTCTTTTGGCCGGCCCAAGACGGCCGGCTAAACAGACATGAGCACTTTGTGTGCACATAGCCTTCCTCCGGCTCCCTCCTTCCAGCCCAGCCCCATCCTACAAGGAAAAATGAAATGATAACGTAATGTACAAAATTATAATTTTATTTTTCCTTTTTGGAAAGAACTGTGGGGCGACGCTCATCTGCTTTAGCAGAGGAGCCGCCCCTGGGACTGTCTTAAAATGGAACCCCCATATGACTTCACTTACATTATATTGAGTCAAGGAGGATCATTCATTTTCGGAAATATTTTAGAATATGCTACTTATTTTACCCTAAACATTCCGTTCAACCAATTTGCTGGATCTTTTAGACACAATTGAATAAGTTCTTGTACCATCCATGGAAGAAATATCTGGAAAATTGCCCTAGCCTTCAATATACATTCTCCGAAAGGAACAGAACATAGCCTGGGACTTATCCTAGTATCTTGCCTATGCTCATGAGGTTTGTCACAGTTGCTTCCACTGTGGGACATATTTGCAGCTTCGCTCCCACTCCAAGGATTTACTTTTGGAATTAGTCACTTTTTTGCTTCTCCAAATCAGCTAATGGGCCAAGGCTAGAAGTTGAAGGTGAGCAAGGCTGCACAAGGTCAAATATATTTACTATGAGGTCCCACTGAAACAGATTTCAGTACAGGAAACAGACCCAAGTAGGACAGACTTGATTTTCTTGCCCACTGAGGGTATGCTGTCTCTGGGGTACTATCAGTGCATTTTCCTAGTGTTCCTAAGGAGGAAAACATGTCCAAGTCCCATTTTTTCAAAGCAAGGAAAATGTTCCTCTTGGTCATTTCTGCAGATTCTCGGGGGTGCTCCACTTGAAAAATCCCTGGCTCTTCCCCTGGTCACTATCCTATGCATATAAGGTGGCCTTCCTTCTGTCATTGCCTGAACTAGTTTTAACCATTGCTGGGGTGACAGCCAGAAAGTCTGGAAAGACCGTGGAATTAATGGTAGTAGTTCCTTCTAGCCCTATTTGGCATCTGCAAGTGGAATTAAGAACTGTTAAGACTGCCCTTTGTTCTGCCAACTGCCTTCCAGGGCCCAGAGGATACTGTCCTCCAGAGGAAGGGTCATTAACAGTCAGCTGAGGATGTGTACTGGGCTTCTTAAATAGGGTAGAGAGATTAATGAGTTCTAAACGGTTTTTTCTCATCACAATGTACACATTCTCAAAGTTACTCTTTCACTAACCTTATCAAAAATCGACCCCTACCCTAAAGTAAAATCTAGAAACGAAGTGAATAATACCTGTTAGCTATCACTTTAGCATTTCCTAGATGAAGATATAAAATAATGGTTTTACTTTGATCTAGGCCTGGAAAATACACCATTGCGTGTACAGTGAAAACAAATATTTTGACTATTGTTCAGTGTGAGGGCATACTATTCCCAATAAGTAACATGCCACAGTTTTATATAATAACGACCAAGCCCTATGAGACAACAAGGCACACTTTAGGGGTGACTTAGCTAATATATAAAATTAGTTTTTCTATAAGGCACATAAACTCTTTACAGTTATTTGTCACTGCGGTAATTTTAAACTACACCCTTCCAGAGCACAGTGCTCCCTGAAGCCACATATTTTTGTCATATATGAGTGGTCTAAACACACCCTGCTTTTCACGTATGACATAAAGGACAATTTGTACTAAAAAGTCATGCAACACAGCACAGCAACTATTGTTGCTGTGCTGCACTGCATGAAGGGGAGAGAGCAGACCAGTGCCATATCTACTATGATGTGTCACTGCTCTCCTTTCTCTATATAATGCACACTTTTGGCAACAATGCGCCACTGCAGACACACTTGTGCATTAGTACAAGGGTGCCTGACTTTCTAAGGCATAGGTTTCATAATGCAGTTTTTGTACTGGAAGGTGTACCTTCCAGTTCACAAACAATGCGGTAAGGTTTTCCCACATTGTATGTGTGTTCCACTATACAGCACACTTTCAAAGTAGGAAAAATTAGGTAAAATAAATACTTTTCTTTGTGTCTGCCTTGAGGAGGCATAGGATTTTGCAGCAAATCCCTGCCAAATATTCTTTGTAGATACGGATTTATGTCAAAACACATGGGTGATCGCATGGGAATGCCCATGCACCACCCATGGCATGCCCCCTTGACACAAAGTTATGCAAGGCAGCGCATCACACAAACTTTGGATACTCTTCAATGCAAATCCGGATTTGGGTTGGATAGTAAAGCACACCTTGATACTTTGTATCAGGTTTGCATTACAAATGTAACACATCCCCAACACAAAGTGTTAGTAAATGTGGAACTCAATGGTTTACTCACAGATGCAATTTGTGCACCAACTTACAATGGCCTTTCTGAAAAGTTAAATATATCATTTGGATGAAACCAACTATAGAGTACAATTTTAGGGACACAGCACGGACACTGTAGCACTACATAGTGGTGTCACAGAGCATAAATGTAAAATACCAGCAAATATAGGGTCCATAAAGAGGCAGAAAATCTGTAGTGGCCTTGCACAAAAAAGGCAGATTTCCTAAACAAATCCTTCCTAGCTAACAGGGAGAACAAAATATTCAATCCCTCGATAAACTTCCCAGCTCAGGTGACAGAAGAGTGGCAATTTATTACCTTTGCAATGGTGCTTGTCAGTTCCATGGCGTTTTTGACCTAATGACAACTCTTAATCAGACAAGCTGCATTTCATACAAACTGGATAAGTGATTGGGCTCATGATAAGGATTCTGCATGATCACAGAATTCCAGTGTCTGTGGCAAAATATTATTCATTTATGCTTGTGGTATATTATATATACATTATTATTATTTATATGAGTACAGCCACAAGGCCCACAAAAAAGCAGATTTACATGGAGGCAACAAAAACCTAGATGGGATTGCTTAACAAACACAAAAATCATATGTATTATGTGAAACTGCCCATTATAAGTAAGGTTCTCAGTTTTCTGTCTACCAATTATTACACATAGACGTAGAGAGAAAATAACCTACTTCTCGATCTCTACTCATGTTTACATATGTACAAGAGCAGCAAAAATAAATCTCATTTGGAAGGATTCTCAAAGCTGTCACTTAAGAATGTCAGGCTGTGCAAATCGACAAATAGGGACGTTAAAACATGATGGAGGTTCCTAATGAATCTTGCACAACATAAGACAGAGAAAAGAGCTAATACCCATCAATTATCCAACTTGGTATACATTATCGTCTTTAAATAAATGTAGAAATATGCTAGTGTTGTGCTACTTACCAATTGAAACCCCACAATGTGAGCCACACAGGTTGATATTGCTCTCTGAAATAGCGGCCATGCGAATTTGATCAAATGCTCTGGTAAAAAATGTGGCAAAAGCGCTGGCAAAGGCAACCGTTCGGTCACGAGTGGTAGCACCAACAGCAACACTGACCTAAAAGAAGAGAAGATCATTGTCAGATTGACCATCCCTAGGTATTAACCATACCATGAATGCTGTCTCTTGTATCAAAATCACATTATCTGTGAAGGGCAACCGTAGTGGTTGTATCTCAAAATAGGCATCATTTTGTCTGCCTTCCTTAATCAATATTTTTATGTAGCCACGTTTTCCAACCAATTGTGGCTTAGTGCTCATTTAAAAACCTGTTCATAGACGTACTGTACTCGGTGAATTGGATCACTATAACAGTGCCTAGTTCTACATGCCCCCTGAAAAAAAAAAAAGAAAAGAAGCAGTGATGGGCAATATGTACAGATATATTGAGTAGCTACTAAACCTAATACAATAATATATAAATGTCCTCTCAGCTGGAAACCCTGCTCTATTGACTTCAGAGGATTCAGGACTTGTGGACTGAGGCTGCGTGGGAGGTCTGAGGAGGTGGAGGGAAGGCTTGGTGGACCAAGGCAAGGGGAGGCAGTCCCCCACCTTGTGAGCGCCAAAGAAAAACGCTGAGTTAGTGTGCAATCCTGCCTGATCTGAGAAGAGCACCCATGGCTGCGAAGGTGCCATGTAGAGACTTTTTAAGAGGTTGGAGGTCGGGGGGGGGAGGACTGCAGCCTGAAAGTCTTGTGGAGCGCCATGGAACCGTATGGCTGCACTCGTGCCCTCCCAGGCCAGATCTCAGCCTTGCGGTGGGTCTGGCTATGCCGGAGGGCAAAGTCAGGACCCACTGTCTCTGGTTTTGGTCTCTTGGCGAGGAAGGGAGAAGGCTGTGGCCAGAGCAACTTGTGGCACACATGTTTAGGAAGGTTTCAGAAAGTCCTGCACTTTCTCTTGCTAGCCCTGGAGTCTTCGGTATTCTGTAATATACGTTATCATATTCACAACTCTATCATCTTCCATCCGCTGAGTATTTAGACACGGGCCCAGGAGTCTTGCGAAGAGGAATTTAACTGGACACCATAACTTTAGCAAGCACCAGCCACCTGAAAGAATCGGAGGGGAAAGCTCGCTGGCACAGACCTGCTCACTGGGAAGTACATCCAAGAAATAAGAAGCATCAACCTGAGACATTGCCTGCTGTGAAGACTGCGCAGCCAGCCAAGGCGACACCGGACCATTGTAAAACCCAGCGAGGACCCCGACAGCAGCCCCCGGTACCCATGCCAGCCCTACTGGCTTGGTGGGCCACAAGAAAAGCTGAGCCGGCCTACATGGAGCTGCCTGCAGTCTCCACCTAAGAGAGTTCCCGCTGCCGAGCAGCATCGCAAAGGTACTGCTAGTGCTATCCTTGGGTCCTTTTTCACAGCTATCACCCAACCACCCCCACGGGAGGCCCCCAGTGGTGCAGAAACAGGCAGCAGCCCCAACACTGTGGATTAGGTGACAGTGGATGCATTTCGTGAAGGGGCAGGGGCCGAGAGAGACTACAAGCCCCATAAACCCAGGCTCCACTTTACATCAGGAGGCAGCTCCTGAAAGTCCGCTCGGGGCTTAAAAGACAGCAGGAATTCCCGCTGTACAGGCCAAGGGCAGGCCCTTCTGAACCTGAAGGAGGCTGGCTGAGCCACCCTTAATGGTTTTGCTATAAAAGGTTTCTTTGGCTTAGTTCCCTTTGTGCTCTGGGCCTGAATTTGCAAGCCTTGTTCTACCTTCTGCTTAATGACATGGGAAAGAAGAAAATCCTTGCTGGACAGTCTGTCCCTACCCTCCCTGTGAAGTGTACCTCAATTGACAGAATGCTGGAGAGAGAGATTGCTCTGACAGTATGATGGCTTTCATTGGGTTTCTGCTTAAATTTCTTCAGTTAATGAGGCTGTTACAGACTTGCCCCTTGGGCCCATGCCTCAATTCACTGCTACATCAATTGGTGAAGCCGCCTGCATCACAAATTCTCCGGTTGTGGCAGGGATGGACATCATTAGCCCTCAACTTCAACTTCCATTCGGCAAGAGGACAAAACAGGGAACCTGTAATAAGCATGGCGAGACTTCTAGCCATTTTAACCAGGCCAGCCAGACTACAGCCATGAGCTCAATAGCCCAGGCCCCAACCTCCCTTTCCTGCTTTTTCCTTCCTTTTGTGGTGGGGATTTTTTAGGGACTTAAGCTCTAGCCAGTATCATATTAGGCATCTTATGGAGGACTACTGCATGCAACTCAAGACGCTGTTACTGGCTGAACTCTCCCCCTTAATGGACAGACTTAAATGAATAGTCTCAGTTAGCCAGTCTTTTATGGCTGCCACCTCACTCTGTCACTACCACTGTACTAGGGGTGGTGGACAGGGTAGTAGGTTATTGATGCTCTGTTGGGATCGCTGGTGGAAAGGGGCCTCAGGGAACAAAGTTGCATCCAGCGAGAAGTAATGAAGGAGGAAGGGGTTTGTCGCTCCTTTCCGCTCTCCCTACTATCTCGCTCCCCCTGAAGCATGCCCTTATGTGATGGCTCTAGCAGGTGTTCCTCCCTGGTGGGGAATAAGGTGAGATACTGCATAACGAAGTTACTCACTGTTTTCATGACAATGTGGACTCACATACATGTTTTTATGATGAAATAATAATGGCTCAGAGAGTGAGCCAGGTTGGTCCCTTTAAGAAAAACAGAGGGTGACTGTTTCATCGTCAGTTTTAGATGTCCTCCCCTTTTTGGCAGAGCCTTTAATGTACTGGGATCTACTTGTACAACTTAGGGTAGGGTGGTATTGCTCCCATTAGATTGCTTTTATTGGCCACCAGGAAGACCTACGATTCAACCTATGAGCCCAACTATGCAGACAGCATGCTTACTTGTTATTGCAACCAGTAATCGCTATGCTCATCTCTCTGACATCCAGGAAATCGACTGACTCCCCAAGGCAGCGAGAGATTAATTTTAGGCTGCAGTTATGCCCATGGCTAGGAGGGAGGTGATGTCTGAATTATGGCCTTACTCTTTAGATACAGAAGAACAGCACCCCCCACCTACCATTATCCCAGCCTTACATGGAACCAACCAGGGACCATGGAATGCCTCGCTCCCTGGACTTTCGTAGATCCTATTATTCTGATTATAGATGGGCCCACTAGTAAATGGTGCAATGGAAGGTTATCCCTAGCCTACTGGTACATAGCACGTCTCTCTGCCAAACTGGCTGACCCAGAATGGTGTACTTCTATTGACAGATTTGGCCTGTGTGTGTTACAGGAGATGTGGGCCTAAGAAATTCAGCACAGGGATGGCTTTTGATGTTACAGTACATTTGCCTAATATTCAGAAGCAGGCCATCCTTCTGGTGGCCTGTTAATATGGGTCAAAACTACTTTGAGGGGGCAAACAAGGGAGATTTCAGAACACGCCCCAGAAATACTTGGGCTAGAGATTGTTGAGCCTGGTGGGAAGTCCTGCCTATTTATTAATGTTTATAGCGGGTCCACTTCTTTTAAAGTATTTTCTCCAGCTTCAGAGACTTTGGTTACGTTTCATACTTGTTATGCCAAGTCACACATCATCATCATTGCAGGTGATTTAATGTTACATTTGAGCCTAGGACATGCTTTTCAGAAGTAATAGTTGAAGAGGATTCATCTTGGGGCATCCCTGTTATAGAGGTGCCGTCAATTACCCGATTATCTGCTGCAGCCTTGCAAGTAGGATGGATCTGCTTGTGACATGTGCTGAGAGACTGCAATTGCTATTCAGAATCAGATGTTTCATTCTCTCCCATCTTCCACAGAGTCAAATATAGGAATATAATTGATTATATCCTCTTAGACATTAGAGTATGGGGGTTTCTGGCTGATATGGTAATCCCACATAAACTTGAAAGCGATCATTTTCCTCATGTTTTTGTCCTGGAGCATGGGGCAGCATCGGAAGAGGAACCAAGAAATGCCCCAGATAGTGTTGCGCTTTAAGTTGCTAACTCTAGGAGGGCCCTAAAATGGAACGCCATTGCTACTTCTGAAGACGCCATTGCAAAAATGTATGATATCCTATTTTCTACATTACATTCAGTAGTTGACAAGCTAGACAGTAGCAATCTCTTTTTAGATAGCCATGAGGATTGTTTTACTAAGATCAAGCAGGTTTTTGTGAAGGATTTTAAGCCTTCTAGGAAATCCTCTAAACCAATTCTTGTTTCAATTCTGCATGCAGGGAAGCCAAGCGTGCCCTGGTGAACGCTAGTAAAGAAAGGAATAGCAGGGTGATCCCACTCGCCAGAGCACAATATAAAATTGCATTTAGGCTTGCTCAAGCAAATTGGAATGAAGACCTATGGGCTGAACTTTTAAATGTAGCAACTAGCAAAAATGTTAATAAATTATGGCACACTGTCAAACATGGCTCTTCACACGAGGCAATGCACGCAAAAATTCACATTCAGGGAGAAGTGAGGGAGAATCATTCTAAAAACAATGCCCCCTCCATCTGCGAACCACGTGTAGTTCCAGCTATCCCCTCCTGGTCCCTTAGTAGTGAGTGGTGACTGCTGTCCTGAACCACTCCTACATTTTT
The DNA here is from genome assembly GCF_031143425.1 of Pleurodeles waltl. NCBI lineage: Eukaryota > Metazoa > Chordata > Amphibia > Caudata > Salamandridae > Pleurodeles > Pleurodeles waltl. Next base: position 139,343,155 of record NC_090448.1, read on the forward strand.
CTTTAATTGATATTGAGAAGCTGTGCAAAAGAAAGGGAAGGCTGCCCGCCTAAACAAGATTCCTATCGCTCTCTTCCAATCAAATCTGACTATCTAGGCCCCATCTATCAATACAATCTTGAATGTCATTCTTGCAGGTGCTCCTGAAGCTCAAACCTCGAAAGGCATGGACATGTCCCTATAAATAAAAAGGGACCCAGGGATATTCCACAGAATTATCACCCATTAGTTTGAAGGACTTCATTCAAAAAATCTTTCGCAGACATATCCTCGATAAACTTAATGGGTGTGTAGTTGACAGTTAAGCACGTTCAAGCTTCCAAGATAATGTGGCCACTGTCGACCAGACCTTTAGATTTCTGATCACTAAGTGGAAGACGGTAAACATCAGCGGTGGGAACCTGTTTGTCACCAATGTTTACCCCCTTTCTGCTTTTGACCTCATTCCTAGGGAGAAAATGTGAGGTTTACTGAGGGAGCAGGGGTTGCCCCATGAACTTTTAAATATCCTAATAAGATTGCACGAGAGCACTTATGTCCAAGTTAGAAGGGGCTCAAATGCGAAATTCGCAAGGCATATTCCTGTAGAAAGGGGGGTCTTCCAGGGCAGTCCTGGCCCATACACTGTTTTCATTATTTATTAATGGGTGTGTGGATTTTGTAACTGAGTGCCAGAATGACTCCCCCATTTTAGCTGGAACCAAGGTCCCCGCCATGTTGTTTACCGATGACACCCTCTTGTTGTCAAAGACTCCTAGGGGTTGTCAATTTTGTTGCAGCAATTTTCCTCGTACATGGTCTTTAAACCACATAAAAACTTCAGGGGGAGATTATCCTTACAGGAACACTCCCTTAATCGAGTGAGGACTTTGACTATCTTGGCATTCGGATATCATACTGTAATTCATGGGAGGCCAAGATACAAAAGAGTTTTGTTACATTAAAACACAGTGCCGGGGCTTTACTCAAATTTGTAAATCAGCAAAGTCCCACCCTATTAACTGAGCCTCCAAATATATAGGGCACAGGTCCAAACTGCGGTGCTGCATAGAAGCAATGGGCCCATTCAGACTTGCCCAATCTGGGTTACCAGGAAAATACGTTTGTGCAATAACTACAATCACATTCCCAGAGCTGCCCCTTGACACACCTGGTGATCTTGGATTAAGGCCTTTGGGTCTGGTGGCCAAGTTGTGCCCATTAGTTTACTGGGTGTTTATCTGAAAGTTGGATGTGCTGAATCCACATACAAAGAGACTTGCTGACATCCTTGGAAGGCCTGGAGTTTTGAGGAAGATTTCCTGGCTCAGATTATTCAAGGCAAAGATGATAGAGCTTGACTCAGATGATTTTTAAAATTTGCCTGAATTTATTGGTCAGGGCTCCCTAGAACTGTTAACATCGAGATTTTCTGAAAGGCACTATGCTAAAGTTACGGCCCCTGGAGCTCTAGGCATGTTAACTGAATCTTTTTTAACTTTTAAAGTGCTCCCTTTTTAAGAAGGTTTCCTAGACGCCATTTTCCCTGCCTCTGAGAAAATACATTTATTTAAAATTCCACTAAAGCATTCTTCCTCTTGCAGCATTTTAAAGCAATACCGGGAGATCCACAGCATGTCGTGTCTGTTCCTTTTGCAACGAGACCAGGAACATTTCCTTTTTTGCCCAGCATATTGAGCAGTCACTCCAAATGAATATTCCCAGTGTGTCACAAATTGGGTCTACTAGATCGGACATCTGCATTGGTGGCTTTTATGAAAGGACGAGACCAAGTTGCTGTCTGTGCTGTAGTGAAGTATTTGCAGGATACATGATATAAACGGATAAGCCCTTCAATGTAAATTTTAAATTCATCATGGTTGCTCTCTCCTGTCCTTCTGCACAAGTATTTGCACTTTAGCTCCCGTACACTGCTGCAGAGTTGCCTGGCCTACGTGATACCTGAATATATTGTGGTTCCCTTATTTTTGGTTTGAAGATGTGTTAGCTTTGTATCATACTTTCGTAGCACGTTTTATAAGTGGACTTTTGAGTCAATAAGGACTTATCTGCGTAGGAAACCATCCTGGTGGACTGGAAAAGGCTTGGTGTTGATCTCCGCACGTGACAGGCCTATAGTGTGCCCTTCTCCCCTTGCTAAGAGGCCCATTTATGGTTTGTCATTTAATTTCTATATCTGTTATTGATTAACTGGATTTGTTTTATTATATTGTTTTATTATGACTTGTGCACCTTAATGTTTTGTAATAACCTAATACAGTTATGATGATGACTTCAGATAAATGCAATCGAAATAAAATTTGCCATGGTTTTGTTGCTAAGCATTCATTTCACTCTCTTCCCTTCCAAAACCTGCTTATCTATAAGATGGTTTGCCGAAATTTGAAATGCCTTCCACCCTTGCACTACAATAATAAAACTTCAAAATCATACCTTACGGCCTGCATGGTAGCCCCGAGGTTTGACCTCGTCTCCACGAATAGCAGATGCTTCACCATCCAATCAGGCAAAACCTGGAATGCTTTACCTTTGAGCCTATGCCAGCCGTGGGGCCTCCGGTACTTTCTATAGGAATAAATGGCATAGCTTAAGGGCACCTAATTCAGGGCTTCCTTTGTCCGCCCATATGGTACACTTGTCGATTACAGTCATCCTCGTTTTATTCTTAGGACTACAGGAAGTGTAGGATCACACAAGTATACTATGTTATGAGACATATTTATGTTGGTGAATACCTAAATCATGCTTCCAATACATCCTTGTACATTTTACAAGGCAGGTTTAAAAATTATATTATAGCTACTTCGTTTTTAGACTAGAAAGAGATGCCTACCAATTGCATGATGAAAAATACATTGTACTTAGAAACGCTTATTTAGGTGTAGATCTTGTAAGAAGAACCCGATCACCTGAGAATCCTTTTAAGTTAATGAATTTGTAAATCAGGTCTCCTAATAAAGCACACATTAATTCCCCGGCCTTTCGTGGCGCTGTAAAAGGGAACAGCAACAGTAAGTGTGACTATTACATGAGTGTTGAAACAGTTTTTTTAATAATTTGCAAAATTCAGTCTATTTACTCTTTCTAACTAAATTAATCCACAGTAGATCTGTCTCTGTATATATTGTCTGCTCATTTGATACATGTACATTTTATCATGATATTGATAGACAGGCATCATCTTATCCACCTAAATGTACCATGATGTTATTTATTGCAGCATTTTTTGCTGGAAGAAGAATGGATGAATGATTGACTAAGCTAATAAATGCATACATAAATAAATAGCGACAATATCTTGACTGAGAGAAAATTAAAAAGTACCATGTTTTGCTCGGCAATATAGCACTCAATAAAACGACTCGGATGCTCCTTTCTGAACAGGTCTGAAAATGTGGAATTCTTTGTGTCTCCATCCAAAGCAATTACTCGATCATTAGCACTTCCCAACTTTGCAAGTGCTATTCCATAAGCTTTGCGGGTGGCTACCTGGAAAACAGATTAAACAGTAGCTTCGTATTGGTGACCAGTGGCATTATAAATGTTGAAATTACAAGGTGTTTAAAATAATGAGATAACAGCTACGTTGATTTATGTGGACCTGACAAATGAACGCCAAGAGTGCACAAATAATGGACAAATTATTAATTACCACCTTAGCAATTATCACAGACTCTACTCCAATGACACGCTTCAAGACTTCGTCTAACTGACCTACAAGAGTTAAATGCATAGCACACCCCAAAATAAAAAAGCACTGGCAACGCCAGTATGTCTTGTCTATGACACCTATTGACGATACAGACGCTTTTGCCCCAAGGTGGCACTGTGTTAGCTCATTCATATGCAACAGCCATCTTGGAATGCTTTTCCATTAAAAAAAAACAACATTTAAACGTGGACACCATGTAGTGCACACACACATATGATGTGACCATCTTTAAATGTACCTACATTTTAGTCAATTCCAACCTGTGCCCACGTCAAGCAGCAATCCTGATTTTTTTTCTTTTAGTTCTAATAAACAATATTCCATTTTTGGCACAGTATAAGAACGCAGATGGACTTTTTCATCTTGGAAACAATTCAAATCTAGTTAAAGATGACTGTCCTCTGATTTGGTCGCAAGCAGCGATAAGGGTGTAAGATGGTTGGGGAGGCTAAAATATTTTTAAAAGAGTAGCGGCTCAAAGTGGGAGTGGAGGAGCGGAGAGGCACTCACAGAAGGAAACAAAAATAGCCCCTTTGTCATATTTGTCATATTGTCTGTACGTGCCTTCCATATTGTGCCCATACCCAACATTCATTTACTCCTTGAAGGCCTTGGAGGTTTACACCTGTTATTCATATTTCTATGCTATGGCTGGTTTTGCATGACAATATGTTTTATATGCATGATAAGGTTTGATAGTGTGCTTTTAGCTTCATTTGCTTGTATTTTGGAGACTGCTTTTATTTCAGTTTAGGGAGATTGTGGTGAACAGTCACAAACTGCATTTTGTAGTATGTATAGCAGTACTACAATAGTACTACTAACATATTACAAAATACTGCACAGTATCCTACAAGTAGAGATCTCTGCCTCCCCATCTTTTCTGTGTAGAGATCTCCGCTCCAACTGCATACACCTACATTTTAGTAGTAAATGTGGTGGTGATCCATGTCTATGTGTGAGAGGTGACTAGTAATAACTTTATACTCATAAATTAGACTCCACCCCTTGAATTCAGGCAGCGGAGACATGCAAGTCCACACTTTTACTAACCAAACTCTCGGATACGTTGAATATCCAAAAGCAGAAAAGTTTTGCAAAGTGCAAGAGTAAATTTACACATCTTGATTTACTCATGTGTAACTTTGCCTTTGAGCCTATGCCCGTGTATGAATAAAATGGGGAACTAGTTCACATGGGTTTTCTCTCATGTTACATCGTGAGTGATAATTACATTTTTCTCACAAAAGTTTTGGAAATCAACTTAAATGCAATGTTCTCAATTCTTTTGGGGAAAGAGGCAAATTTATGATCCAAGGGAACATGTTACCTTCCTATCAAGGTTGAAGCCTAAAAATATCTAGGTTTCTCAAAACGATAACCTTTGCTTGCAGGCTGCTATGAGTTGTTGCCTTAAGCCCACAGGTCAACCACTAATTCTGTGCATCGCTCATAATAACAAGCCTTCCTGTGTTAATCATTACTATCCATGATTTATTTGAAAAGGGAAGTCATCCAATGTATTATGCTGTCTTTGTTTAAATTATTTATGTTCTGCCTGTTTATGACTGCTACAGGTACTGTAATATCTGCTGTAACAGTTTTACATATGACATGCATTAGATTGGAGTTTAAAGATACCTGACCATTTCATAGAAAATACAATATTTGGACATAGGAGAAATTAAATAATAACTGAAATGCGTGGATTCTCATACACTCAATCTCATTCATGATTAATGAGATCCATTAAGGCCTGATAAATGGACTTTCTTGTATCACTTACACTGCTAACTGAATCACATTTAAGGGATTCCAGTCTTAGGCAGACAAGGGAATGATGCTCGCATAGATAAGTGGTGTCGTGTATGACACAGCTTTGTCAAGAGGGGAAACTGGGGTCAAGCACAGGTGTCCTAGATCTATATTTTGCTACTTAGTGATTCCACGTCACCTTGACTGTGTTTTCATAATATGACTTTAACGCTTGATTTTGAAATTGCTCAATATGATTTCTAATTTCCATCACCCCACAATACTATTAACCTTTTGAACATTTTTCCTTTAACAATAAAATACATGTTCTATGAAATGTTTCAAAAGTATATAACAAGCTATTCAACGCTTCCCTCTACCCACTGATAGTCAGTGCTTAATTAGTGCAGGTCACTGCAATAATTTTTGGGGACTAAGACTTATTTTTCATCATAAGACTTTAACCCAGAAAAAATAGTAAACAAGGCAGAAAATGGAGAAAGAATGTGGAAGAGAATGAAAGGAAACATTGACAAAGGGAGAAAGCAGAGAGGACATTGCCTGTGAGAGTGATGCAAACGACAGGCACCACAGGCTGCTGGAAGAAAGGGGCATGAGGTGGAATAAAGACTAGGCTGTCTTGACATACGGAAATCCCAGTACCCAACAGAGAAGCTTTGGCCCTCTGCACTTACTGTTCTGTGAATTTGGCATTGCCTATGTGGTGGCATTATGTTTTCCAGATCAATGGTTAGATAACACTATACACTGCTGGAAATATCAGAAAATAATAAGGAAATTATAAATTATCAGTCACAAAATAATTTAAATGGATGCATTATGTTGTGAAGGAGGACAGGCGAAACTGAATTAGCAGTAAACTGCAATAAAATGGGGAAAAGTGATGGACTAATTATGTATTTCTTGACAAACCTTGTCTCCCAGTTTGAAGTTTGGTGGTGATGGCATCTTAATGCCTTTGATATTGACTATGGGGGCGTCCTCTTCAGGGAGCACTGGAGACAGTTTTTTCTTGTTCTGTATCTTGCTCTCAAGTTCCTTGATGGTTTCCTCTGCCATCTCTTTGGGGAGAGGCTTACCATGCCAGTTCTCTTTGTCCTCCACAGCTATTTAAAATAAAAGGAATATGTCAAAAGATGAAAAATAAAGGACAATTGTAACAGAGAATAACAACTGTAACAATCTAACTTCAACAATAATATTCTGTAATATAAGACTTAACATTGCCTCATTTTCCAGTTAAGCTTTCTTAAGATTAAACGCTAAGACTGATCGGCAGGTTGGTCTGGTGTATTATTTTTTGTGCTTTATTTACACTTCCAGATCCTGGTCCCATAGCATCCTACCTACTTTTCACTAGATATTTCCTACAGAGCTGAGAGATCCAGCTCAGTCTTCTTCTTGATAAATGCAGTCCCCTTGTACTATGTTCACGCTCTTGAGAATTTAAAACTATGTTGCAGGAACGGTTTATGCCCGGACTCCATGTTAGTTAAACTTTCCAAAATTGGGAAGATACAGGCAGATTAGAAATGTACCACTTATTTACAAATGTGCGTAGCACTCTATAATATGTTATGGTCATAGGACAGCTGATCGAGCACAACTCGTCTGCATTCCAAAAACGTATTAAAAGATATTTTTAAAGTATTTGTAGGTAAAGACAGATTTACTATTCCTAACTTCACATCTACATAGCTTGAAAGTATATATATCATCATGGTACCTATATGTGGCATTAAGTACAGTAAATCTATACTCATCTTTACATCATGTCAAAATATCTGTGATGCCAATAATCTGCCTAAAACATTTTAGTACCTATCTCATAATTACTATAGTAACAACCCTGTTCTGGTGTGGATTTTTTACGTTCGGAAGAGTCCTATCTATTTTCCAAATTCTAAGTAAATGGCCTTCAGATCTAGGCATGTTTATTCAGATCAGATCGCATTAATTGTTTCTGCACTGCAGAATTACGGCATCCTATTTTTTTTCTGCACCCCAGTGGAGTCACTTTATTGAGATCATCACTTTAATGAGACCATCATATGGGTGGAAACTCTATTGCTGTCACAGAGTTTGCATGTCATTTTAACACCACCCCCCTCCCCGATTAACTCGCTGGAACACTTATCGTCCACATCTGCTTAGTGGGACTGCCTCCGACTACTGTGGACATTACCTATGCCCATTTTTAGGACAAATTACTTATATCGTCCAATGTTACCTTTTATTCCTTTGCCTTTGAAAGTCTTTGCAATGATAGCAGTGGGTTGGTTCTTCGCCTGGCAAAAAGCCTTGCAAAGTTCCTCCACACTGTGCCCATCAACCACAACAGCATTCCACCTGGAAGGCAAACACAGTACAAACCATTTCTATGCACTTTATGGGAACAGCACAGGAATTCTGTATTCACATTTCCATCCAATATTTAAACAGGTGAGGAAACAGCCCCACAGCCCTCAGCCCCTAAAAATAGATTAAACTGAAGCTGCTACTCTGGTTTAAAGGATCATTTTACTAACAGTGCACAACAGATTAGGATCCGTGGTATGCTACAAACTAAAGGCCAGCTGTCCACGCTTACGACAAAGCTTTGCATTTTCCACACTCATTCCGGTTTATATCTTCAAAAAATCACAAAAAGCCTACAGAAACAAAGGTGTTGTATTATTCAAATCACTTACCCAAAAGCTTCACAGCGTTTCTGATAGACATCCACTTTGTGCTGTAGTGGGGCAGGGTCGCTTTGCCCCAGGCGGTTTATGTCAAAGATGGCAACCAAATTGTTCAACTTGTAGAACCCTGCAAAGGCCATAGCCTCCCAAACGGAACCTTCTGATGCCTCCCCATCCCCCAGCAAACAGAAGACTCGATAGCTGTAAGAAAGATTTCAGGTGAGTTTCATGGTTAGCAACATCAGCAATGGTAGACCATGCAGTGGTAATGAGGCTGCCATTTCACTGGTCAGTGTTGGTGCCTCAAAAGTGCCTGCCCAACTCTTCCACCTTATCAGTGCCCCCCCACTCCCAGAATTTCAACTCCTCAATCCAAAAGGAAATTATTTAAAGAGCTACTGTTACTTTCTATTCAAAATATTCTAGGACTGGAATTTAAAAAAAATGATCTCCTAGAAAAGTTGTATGGGGAATGCATCTTTAAAATCTGGCAATGGTGAACTACTCTGTACGTGCGGGGCGGGGTAGGGCAGGATTGCAGCAGGACTTAAAATGGAGCCCCGAAATGACCTTTGAAACAGTGTGAGTGGCACAAAATCAGTTTGAATCTCAATCAATAATAGACATCTGTAAGGATGTTGTGGTGCTTTTATTTATTGTTACCTTATAAATAACTCCTTGGTATATTTAGCAGTGTAACAGATGTGAAAAAAATAAAAAGCGAAGAAATAGGCAAGCGTCTTAATCAAGTGGAAATCCTTCATTCTTTCACTACAAAGGATAACCATCTTTAAGCAGTGCATATGGACATCTACCTTGCCTATCACTAGCATCTGTCAGTGACTTGGTCCTACTACTAAATGATTAACATACCAGTATGCACATATCATTCACTATCACATTTCTTAATGCAACCTTGCAATGGTATCTAATCTATACCTTAAAAGCATTCGCCTCCCTCACTCATCAGCACATATCTTCATGTTTACCCCTTATTCCCTCAGTCACTCATCAGAACATAACACACATTGTGTCGATTCATAATGCACTCCCTCGCCCACCCAAAGACGTGCATCACCCAGCCCTTTCAGTCATTACGTACACCATCATGAGGTCTACTGCAGGTGACAATGCTTACTTCAATGAGCAGCTCACTCGTACACACTCAGCCTCACTTACCTACGCTTGCTTCTATACATTTGTCATTTGTCATCTCCCTTCATTCTGCAAGTACAATCACACAACTGCTTCTCTCCCATACACGTGCATCCTCTCTCATACACATGCATCATTCAGCTCTAAATCACTCATGCCGAGTAATCAACACTTGGGTGTGCTTCACTCATGTACACTCACGTAACTGAGCTCTGCTTCACCCTGGCACAGTTACCATCAGTCAGCTGTGGCTTATTCCTTCTCATTCACCATGATGCTAATCCTTCATGTAATCCTATCACTCAGTCGACCTTCGTGCATGCACACGTATTACACATCTTCCCTTCTCTCGGGTGCCACGTCACTCAGACGGAGCTCACATTATGCTCACTAAGCTGCTCCACACACATGCATGCACACTATCACTCAGCTGAATCACACTACACACTTACCATCACTACACTATCCTCAACGAATTCACTCACATGACTCAACATAAACTACCTGCAGACTCACCGCAGACTCACTGCCGCTCTCCCTCGCTCATGCACATTCAGCACCTCTGATAATAAAGACTATTGCCTATGTGCAACCCTAGCATCCCCAATAATGTAAATATAATTTAACGTGTGCACGTGGCCTATAGGAACATGGGCTGCATGTTTACCCAAGCACACTCACTGTATCCCAACTGTCCTTCACAGGGCCATCTCTAGGGTGGTGCGGTCAGTGTTACTGCACCGGGCGCTGACTTCGGGTGCGGGTGTTTGCAAGTATATGATGGTTTTAAATGTGCTCATTGCCAGATTCCTTGCCTCCAGCAATTTTCAGGCAGCGATAAAAATGTCAAGGTAACTCTGGTGATTAATGTTCTTCCTGGAGAGAGACTGAGTTTTGTCTAGTGGAAGTTTTGGCTCAACCTATGGTAGCTCAGAGGATTAATATGCCTGCTGCAAAGATCATGTGCTATGCAGATCACAAAGTGCGTATAATTTAAATAGGTCAGTGGATTACTGCTTTTGTCAGAGAGATCCTTTTGTTACTTGCAGTTTATAAGTTAATACCCGAATATAGAACAGTGAGCTATTACCTACCAGTATGGATGACGGGACTCCTACACCTTGTAGCCCTCTGTCTTATGTAACATTTCCCATGCACTGATTTATGTATGATTGTCTTTGTGGAATGTGTGTGATGTTAAGTGCTCTGACACCCTACACTGATATAAGTGGCACTATAGAACTAATCAAATGCATCTTAGAGCAAGTGGTTATGGAGACTTGAGGGGCACGGCCAAAAGGATGGTAGTGAAGGAATCAGAGGCAGAGGTGGTCAGTGGGGGGGAACCAACAAACATTGTTGCACCGAAACCACCACTGCTAAAGCCAGCCCTGATTGTTCATTCATGCTAATTTGTAATCACTCGCTCGCCTAGTCCTCATATACAACCACATCACTCAACTGCGTGTCCCTCAGCTATACCCACGAAAAATGCAGCTTGCCCCAACGTATGCACATGTCCCATGAATCAGTTACGGACCACACTGCTCCCTCGGCTACTCTGCTTGTGGACAGTTGCCATCACTCAGATGCCTCTTTGATAAACTCCTGTCATTATCCAATCACCTCTCACACACTCTCCATCAAGCAACTACCCTTAATTCTGAGCACTGACTGTCACACAACTGTTTCAATCCCCTTCTCGCTGGTGACCCTCACTCGTGCACCTAAGTTCAATTACCTGCCATGAACCTATGCACATGCTCCTTACAAGGAACACTGATCATCAACTCCTTCTCACCCGTGTCCACGAACCACCACTCACCTGAAACTCACTTTGAACACCGACCAGCTCCACACTCGCCCATTACCTGCTCATCACTCTTCAGACTCATCGCAACTCAGTTCTCTGCCGCTTGTGTGCATGCACCGTCAGAAGGCTGCCCTCAGCAGCCATCACTCAAACCTTCCAAACATCACTCAGATCTCAGTCTTCCACACACACTCACCATCAGTTATCCTTCACAAACGCCCACTCGCCACTTCCCTGCTGATACTCACCAAGTGTAATCCTCATACCCTACAATGAAGATATTTTTTTCAGCTTCTTTATCTAAAAAAGACATCAACCAGAAAAGGGAAAAAGTCCACACGGCGCACTTTGTTTCCAGAACTTCATCTTTGCACTTGATAATGCAAGACTCTAAAAAAAAGTTTATGACTAGTAGAAACGAAAAAAATCGAAACCGTCTTTGCGGGTAAATAAAGAAAGCCCCCTAAATTATGATGTCGTTTCGAAAATTTGCCACAAATGTGCACTTTCAGAGCGGCACGAACTACTTTGGCTAATTATCACGGTGACTCAGCAATTTCTTCACATGTGCTAGAGCGGTATTTTTGCTGCGGCGGGGTCTTCCTCATTTCCGCATTCTAACCAAAGTCCTTTCAAGTCACTCTCTTGCACACTTGGGCTCACGCCTACGCTCTGCAAATAAAGGGTCGGTGAAATATTTTCAGCATGTGTACATTGATTCCGTCATTGTAACGTCCCTCATACTTGAAAATACCTGTACAGATCAATTCCACATAAAATACATCTAATCTAAGTTAAAAAAAAAAAAAACACTCCGGAAAACAAAAATACATGGGAACGTTACAAAGACGAGTGGGAGCTTGGCCCTGTGATTATCCAGAGGTATTATCTGCGGGTACGTCCCAGACTGAGACAAGCCAACACCCCTGTATACCTTGACTTTCCTCCAAAATGCTAGTCTGAGCTTGACAGTTTGCTGAAGCCAGTAAAGCAAACATTGGCTGATCTCCAGCGTTGTGTGCCAGCCTGCACTGTTTGCTTTGCAAGATCAAGGGATACGTTTTACTGTACAGAAATTACCAAGTCATCAACTAAGTTGAGTGTTTGATACGAAGAGCTTCCCCATAGGTATACCCACACTATATCATATGCACTACACTGCATCAACTACATCAACCTAATCACTGCATCACATGGTACCTCTAGGGAAGTGGATGTCGATGAATAGTAAATATGGTAACGCCTGTTCGATGCAGTAGGAGTAGATGTTGCGGAGTCAATATCTTGAGGTCAATATTACTAACCCGGATATAGCGTCATATGACCGTTCCACAGTGACACGCATCAATCAGATCCCCAACAATCACCCCAAAATAAAAAACAAACTGGAAATTGAATTACACAAAGTAGTACACTGAAAAATAGAATACCGACGCAGTGGGTGCCTGTGACAAATGTGCTTGGTGCACTCTTATGTGTGTGGAATAATGGGCACTTGGCGAAACTATGGCTATCACAGTGGCTGTCCTAACTGGAGAACCCAGGAATTGGCCATATACTCCGAGAAAGGTTGTGCAATTGTAGTTCAGTTTTGTATGCACCCGGATCATGCAAGTGCTGGAGGGGTGGTATTTTGAAATCAGAGGCGAGCACTCAGGAGAAGGAATATGCTGTGAATGTCAGTCGCCATCAAACGATCCACTAACTAAGAACGTCCACAGGGAATTACCACCATGCATACATACTGAGGCTACAATTGACATACTCCTGTAAATACATTGGGCTGACAAAATGGCTGTCCTCCTCAGGCTATAAACCTAGCTTCCCAAAAGATATTACATCAAACTAAGGAAGGCTAGGACATTTTTAAAGCAGCTCCTGCTGGGTGGAGTTCCTTATGCACAGGTCTCTTCCTTAAGTGGCATTCACTTATAAACTTTACTTAACCCCCCCATTGGTTGTGAATATATATTCATCTGGTTTAGTTGTCTGTGATTTTAGCTATCACATTGATTTTACAGAGATTGGTATTACCCCCTTTGGAAATGGTGTAACCATATTCAAATAACACATTAAAAGGATTAAAGCAATGAAAGAAATGCAGAGTTTCAGTGTGAACAAGTGGTTGTCACCAGAACTCTACTTCTCCTGGAGGACAGATCTGTTGATTTGGCTCTAACTGATACTCTTTATTTGATTCAGCATGTGAAACAACTTCCTCCTAATCTGAAGATTTTGCAACAGTGATCGGCAAAAGATTCATGCAGCATAGCCATGGCACTTTTGAAGCAATGATGTTTTCACATGGCTCTAAATTAAAGCAGGGAAGCATGGGCTTCGGAGAAGGGAATGATTGTCCACGTGAGATACCAAGTCAAAACAAAAGTTGCATCTGCTCATTGCGGTGGCATGCTGCGGATAATGGGAAGATGACCAAGCCACCGCAGACTCCGATGGACTGCCCTTCTGTGGCTCACATCATGGCATCATGTCTCTTTACTCTTGCCAGACAGGCCAGAGGCACTTGTGAGAGTCCCTAGTTTTATTCAAAGACTTGGCTTTTTAAACTCCATGAGCCAAATGTGCACTGAAATAAAGATGGATTAAATGGGTTGCCCTGGTCAACTTATATATACAGTCCTGCAATATGACTGTATACCACTGTTGAGAATACTGCTGTATTCCTCCTGCTCTGCTATATATATATAGTTCCGTGAACACTGAGTTTCGGCACGTGTTTCACTTAGGAGTCCTTTACAATTTGTCACGGTGAAAAGATATTTTTTTTCTACGCACAGAACTTCAGAATGTGTGATTCGAGGTCTGCTGAAAACTGATGAAGTGAATTATTTTACCTGCTGAAGTTGCAGCAACAATGTTCTGAGCTTCCTCTTGAACATTGCCTTTGTTGTTCTTCAAACTACGAGTTGTGTTGAAAAACAACAGGGTATGCATCACTGAAACAGTACTTAGCAACAAACCACAAGGAAGGAAACTATTGAGACACAACATGCGGTACATGAGAAGACTGGGTTCCTAGGAAAAAGAACACCACACATTAAGAAAGTACTCTAATGTGTATTCAGGTTTCAAAGCATAGAACTGGAATTTACTGGAATCCTCTAAAATCTTTGTAGCTACACAATATTTGTGCTGTACTTTATAACTATGTTTTGAGCATATTTCATAGAAGGCATGGCTTCGGGTTTATGCTATAGGTGATCTCAATGAACAACTCAGAAAACAAAATCAACCCAAGACCCTCAATGATGAAACAAACCACAATTAAATAAGTTACTTATATAATATTAATTACCTGGCTTTGTCAAAATATTTGCCTGTGTAGGCCATCCCACAGGCAGCGCCCAGGCCTTGCCCCAGAGATCCAGTTGCCACATCAGTGAACTCTTGTTTCTAAAACAAACATAAAACGAACATATATATTGCTATTGTGTTTTACTACTGTTATAAAGCACTAAACGAATGAATTTACCATACCATTAATATAACATGTAGTGTTTGGTGGTCCTCAATTCTGACCTGTAAACTAGTAAGGCTAAAGCCTCCTCTTCATCCAATATCCATTACTGGGATGGCCAATTGTTTGCTGGATTCCTTGGTCCTGACCGAACTAGTCTGGATGTACTCACAATCGCCGGAAACTGCATGTCATTTGGCATTCACCATAACTACCGAACCTTAAATTCAGGCCTGTGGTCTGTTGCGGGTAGTGTAACGTTGGATTACATAATTTGTAATTCTTTCAGGGGAGAGAATGTATTTTCAGGAAGGGTTTTGAAAATTAAGAAAACAATCTCTACAACCATGTGGAAGCATGCCCTTCCGAAGTGCTTAAATAAAGCTATATTACCTCACCTGACGGTTTCGATAAAAATTAAAGCATCAAGTTATAGAGGGTTTCCAAGTGCACTTGCAAACTTTATAGAGACGCTGAAGTGCCCTGCCAACATTTGTTTGCTTACTTGGATCTTCCAAGGGCAGCATGCACTTCAAATACTCACACATCAGTCTTGGAAAAAATGGTTCAGTCACCCCCATGTGCAGACACTGAAGGACAATATCTTGAATAAAGCGCCCATGCTGACCAAGCATGCTAGAGGCTACAGGGGAGACTGGCAATAGCAGAGAAACTTCAGTTCGAAGTACATGTAAATGTGCAAAGTTTTGAGCCGGATTCATTTGGTGTTAGCAGGTGGCACAAAAGATCTGTTTGGATGAGGAAGACAAACGGGAGGAAGGAAGGCAGAGGATGTGCAGAACAGGCAGGCCACATAATGAAGTAAAGAAGAAATTCAAACCACTTTTAAACCACTTTGTAAGCACTCGTCAGACTTGAGCTCCACCGATAGTAGCATTTGTTGGCGAGAAGCAGCGTGGTTTCGGACATGCTCTGTCACAGAGTGAGACAACCTTCCTACTAGCAATGTCTTGGAAGTGCTCTTAGCCCATAGTGAGAAAACAAAAACTCCTGGAAATTGAAAGATTGCTCTACAGTGCAAGCCAAGGATGAAGCCTCCCATTGACACTCATTCTCTCCTGGTTCAGGTCAGGCCTGATCTCCAGTTATGTGTTCAGAGCAGACTGTCACTTCCGGGTCCATCAGGAGTTGTCTTGCAGCACTCCTCTGCCCACTGAAGTCAGCGCGCTGAACCTCTCAACAGTATGGACCACTCAACCCTCCTTGCTTTTACATGTAATAGTATGGCAGTTGCCCTCCGAAATTTTAATGATCTTGGTCAATGGGGTTTGTCAGCTTACATGGTGGGCTTTGTTTCATGAGGGATGAGTGCCACTTGGAGATATTTCCTTAACTTAAAGCGCCACCTCACTGAGGATACGGAACTTGGGCTTATCGAAGGTTGAAGTCAAAGTGGTAGTTAAGGACTGGTTATTACTAATACGTGCTCTTTGTACTACTTAAAAATGTCAAGAAATGTCATGGGAAATTAAAGTTGATATTGTTAACGCCACACCTGTTTTCCACTCTTTCACGCCCTGTCAGCTAGAAAAAGACCTTGTCACTCTAGGCCACTGTATTACAAACAGGCCCTCTGAGCTCGTACTCTTCACTAAAGGTCAGAAGTAGTTTACTAAAAAAACTGTGCATGCACTGGTATTTATAGAGGAAACACCTGGTTGCGGAGCAGAAGAAAGCTGTACACCAATGAGGGCAAAGGAGGCAATTCCGAACACGTACAGCAAAGAAGTTTATGCATTGCAATGCACATTTTAACTTTCATTTTGCAAATTTAGAATTTTGTAAAGCACAGGTAAAGTAGGCTAACAACTACACTGTTTTAGTGGAAAGACAGGGGTCGAACCCTGGTGTTTATTTGCCAAAGTCGGCTTACTAACCCATAAACCAAGAAAGGCGCTTCAAAGCCTCCTTGGAAGTAGTAAGCACTACACAAGTGCAATTACAATGCAATAAAATACAATATCTGTGAAGTGGTACAACAAAATGCGATTCCTTGTCTATAAATCAAATGGATTGCAGACAGTTGCCTGCCTGAAAGCTGCATTGTAGCAGTTCTACGTTTCAGGTGCACACAGAAAACCAGGCCCACCGTCAATGCTATGGACCTAGCCTGCATGTACAATAAGATTGCTTAATTAATTAGATAAGCAGTGAAAAAACACAGCTGGGTGGTAAACTGCACAAACAAATATCGAAACGACGTCCTTTCTGAGTGCTGCGGAACTACGCCCTGGGTGCTGACATACTGAGATAAACAGAGACTTTTTAAAACAAATGTAAAGATTTTTTTCGCGCGCGTGAACATCTATCCCCTTTGCCTCAACAAGCCCGAGCACATGAATACAATCCTTGAGATGGCTGTAAACGCAGTGGCAAGGGCGGGGCCACTGGGGGCATGCAAGGCCGCTGCTTTGTCCACAAAGCAGTTAATCTTATATCATACAAGCACATATGTATGTATTCAATGAGATACGGAGCTGTTGGGGCAAAGCAGACATTCCCTTAAACACCGAGAACAGGCACCTGGCAGTACCAGAGCTAGTGACGCAGCGGCGTAACGCAAAATAACGGGGGCCCCTTGCAGGGTGTGATAAATGGTCCCTTCGCCTCCTTGACTCTGAGCTAAATGGGACCCCATGAAGTGCCAGAGACCCCCTGCAAACAGACCCCCTCCGCCTGCCCCTCTTGCGAATGTTACCCCTAAATAAGAAATAGGACGTATGACGGTCCGGAAATGGGCCACATCTCCTCGGTGCAAGTTGCAACCTAAACATAAAAAAATTGATGGTTGGAAAACAATGAATCAATCGGAATCACTGCCGATTACTGCGAGCACATTCAATTCCATCATATTTAGCTTGACTGTGCAATTACAAAAAGGAAACAAACATATGCAAAACAACCTTGGCCACGGGCCAAAATGGACATTCCAGACAAATTGCTCCTAAAAGGACACTCAAACAATCTCGGGTATTTTTCAGCTTCTTATGGTACAGACAAGCTGTAATCAATGGAAGGGAATGCGGGCCGCGTCAATTGCGAATGGTTCAGATAAACTCAGGTCTTTTCAGCCATTATTTTCTTGCTTACCATGTTGCTGTCTAGGTCTATAAATGCAAAATCTAATAATAAATCAGAATTAAAATGTTATTTCAATGATAGCACCCAAACGGAACCCTCGGAATATGACATAAATACAATCAGAGGTCCATGAAACGCCAGTGGTTTTGAATGCGCCTTCTAGCGGTTTCTGATGCAACACGAATGAGGTACATTCCTCTGAGGATGGGAGAAATCAGTGCAATAACAGGTGGGCCCACAATACTCACTGGCACAGGGTGGCCTTCTAAGATGGAATCCAGTTTCCTCAGGTTCAGCAGTTCTGCTTCTGGCAGGAACCCGGCCTCCGCCCAGGCAGCATACAAGACGGGGGCTGCGTGACCCTGAAAAGAGAAAACACCGTGAGGAAAACACCCTGTGCTCACACAGCTTAGTATCATCGAGGTTCTCATAGTCACAGTGTGGGCTGCAAGCCTTTGTCCGAAGAGCAGTGGGATGTGCTTTGTCTAACTGGTGTGAGAATACTGCACTCGCTCTGAAGATGATGTCTGAGGCTATCACAACATAGCATTGTGGCACTAATAAAATCCCACAGAGGAAATACAGCTGTGTGTCTTGACTTTCATGTATGTATGTATGTATGTATGTAGCGCAAACCTAGCTAGAAAGTTGGGGGGGGGGGGGGGGCAGTGATTGTTTCTGTGGTTTTTTTTAATACATCTCTTCACAGCTTTATATCAGGGCCACATTTATGAAAGGATTCAGGTAAGCCAATCACAGAAAAGCACACACGTTCATTTGTCAAATGCCTGAGTGCTCAGAAGGGTAGGAGCATGTTGTGACGTCAGTCTTACAGGCTGTGGCCCTCACAGAGGTCAATGAAATGGTCCCCTTGAAGATTACAAGGTCCGCACTGTGTGAACTGGGAGGACAGTTTTCACACAACACTGTGGGCTCAAATGTGCGCCCTCCTTCATTGGCATCGAGGAGGGATCCCTGGAAGTGAGGAGCTGCAGACCCCGGTGGCTGTACTAAAAGGGACGAACCGCAAGGTAGGTTTATCCTCCCAGTTAAAGTCACTCACTTTCCCAAACTCTGCAAAGCTACGACTTTGCATTGCAGGTCACCGACACACTGTATTTTCGATTGTCACTGTCTGTGTGCACTTTACTCCGGCATCCTTTCCGTGTTTGGAATCAGCAAAATCCTGAACATTAAGTGCTTGCACAGGTTTGAATGGAGGCTTGTGATCCTCCATTTTACAGTACTGTAACACAATTAGTGCACAGACATGAACAGCACACTTTTGTCAACATTGTTTGAGACATTCTAATAGCTGTAATGAGGTTATTTTTTGTTGTTGTTTTCAGGATAGTTTTAGTGTTCACGATCATTAAGGTAATTTGAAAAGATAATAGCGAACACCTTAAAGGGCTTTCTGTCAGAGGCCCAGATTCCTATCACTCTCTTGTGAAGCATTACAGTTTTATTGTGTATGGTGCTTTGTGTTCTTTATAATTACTATACACTTATGTAAAAAAATGAAGTGCTGAGCACTCACGGCTCTAGCTTGAAATTCACATCTTGTTACAGCTGTGATAATTGTGTAGCACTGTAACCTGATTCACCATTCACTACCTTCATTGAGGATGGCCTGACCTTCTCCTCTGTGTCTACATGGATGGTCAAGGAGGCTTAAAAACTCAACTATGTTTTGAATACAGAGGACCAGATTTATAAAGATGTTTCAGAACGTAGTGCAGCCAGTGCTTAATTTGAGCCGGTTGTTTCCAGTGTGGGGTACCGGCACCTATTTTTGAGGGCCGGCACTTATTTTTCTGCCTCAAGCATTTATTGCAAGCAAAAGACACATACGGGAAAGACGGAGGAAGAGAAAAACGAAAAAGCATCACAAAGGGAGAAAGCTGCAAGAGTGAGCTGAAGGGGCAGAGAATGTCTGTAAATGGATTAAAGAGGCCTGAGGTGGCTTCAGGATTATGTTGCCTCAGTATTCCATGCTCACACATTTAGTTGCAGCAGCCACATGTTTCAGAGGAGAGCTTTGGGCACCGGGACGTTTTCATTTACAAATTAAGCACCGAGCACACCACTCAAACTTGCTGCCTTGAGTAACAGGAGAGCACCATATCTACAGAGATATGACACTATCCTACTCTACCCTAGTGCTGGTGCACAATCATGCCGTCTACCGCCACGCTCACACCCTTGCCCCATAGTGCAAGGGTGTGTGCGTGAGTCTAGCACAGGTTTTATATTGGAAGGGTGCAGTTCCATTACAAAATACTAGGCTGAGATAAACTTTAAAAATATTTCCCACTTCCTTGTGTGTTGTACAGGGCACCAAAACATACAAAGTGGGAAAAGTTAAGAGAAATAAAAACATTTCTCCCGTTAACACCTCCATCAAGATGGCATTATTTTTTGACACAAAACCCTGTCTACTATTGTTAGTATGTAGGGTTTCATGTCAAAAGCCATGGGTGGTTGCATGAGAACGCCCATGTATCATCTATGGAATGCCCCCTTGATGCTATACGTTACATTCAGGCGACTTTGCAGTGCAACACTAGTTTTTCGCTGGAAATTAAAGAAAAAAACATTTTTGGCTGGTTTGTGTCACTTTTGTAACATATACACAGCGCAAAATATTTGTCCATCTGGGCCTGAGTCTCTAGGAACAGGAAATACTAGCACCCTTTTTCCCTTGGTTGCCCCTGAGACTGCAAGAGCTGGGGAACAAACAGGACATTTAAAAAGTCTTAACCCGGCAGGACTTTACTTTCATGCACTTCTTCAGTGCCATTTCCATATTCTCGAACCTAAACCAAACAGCTGGAAATAAAGCTGAACCTGCAGTGTTAAATAAGTCACTTGTAAGTTACCTTTGGAATCTCTGATGTACAGCTGCTGTTCACCAGAGCAGCATAACGCAGCTTCACATAGCAGCACTTAAGTGGATGTATGGAAGCACCCTGTACTAACTTTTCTGCCATAAGGTTGTTCCAGTATCAAAAACCCTGGTTACTGATGGAGACACACTTTCTTCTTGCCATTGTTAGGAGAAAAGCTGACCAGCAGCTAAGCTATGGTTGTTTACATTCCTTCGAGAGATGTAAACCCACAAAATGTAAACAGATCCATTCTAAAAAAATAAGATTATGTTTAAAACTCATTACATTGTAGATCTGATCACTAAGTTCTCTGTCCAAGACATCTCACAAATTTCTAATAGGAATCAACTAAGGAAATCCAATTAGTGTAATCATTGCACTCACTGAAGCCAGCCCCCAGGCATGCATGCTTGAAGATAAAGTGAGACACTACTTCAAGAAGACCGAGAACATGTACTGCAAATAAAGAAAACATTGCATGATGGGTCCTCTGATCCAGCTGGGAAGTATGCTAAGAAAATAATGTACCAGTAATTATGTTGGACTAGAGAAAATATTTTACAGAAGCAAAAAGGTCCTATGCAATTTTATGTTTCTCCTTTTCTGTCATAAAATGATTCCCTTATGTGTGACATTGTTGTGCCATCCGTGACGCTCTATATTTTTGCATTCTAGGGTGTAAACAGTGAGATCCCACAACACAGCAGGACCCTCTATATAAAGTGGGTGACTCTTTGCTGAAGGGGGAGGCTTACCAGCCAGGGTTTACATCGCCCTGTCATTCTTTTAACTTTGAGGTGGTGCCAGGGTGTGCAAGGCCCCAACAAGTAAAAGTGATTTTAAATAAAAACATTTCCAGAAGAATAAATATGTATCTACCACAAATAAGATCAATAAAAATTGAATGAACAAACCGTAACAAAATAGGGCTTGCCACTCTGAAATAATGTTGATGGGGTGAACTGTTATTATACATTTTTATAGAAGCAATTAATGTTTATGAAAAATAGTGGAAATCCCAAAGGCTCTTTATAAAGGGTTCAGGGGAAAGGTTAGTCTGGCTTGCATGTGTATTTATATATATTATTATGTTTAGGGATTTGCACAAACGACCAAACGTAACTTTTCAATGTTGATGTATTTATGCAATTCAGTCTCCTCCATCGGCTGTTAACTCAATTTAGAATCTGAATAGGGCTGGGCGAGCTCAGATATACGATATGGGGATACAGTGAAGGATGAAGAAGAGCCAGTAGTTGTCTCTCACTGCCCAGTGCATGAGACTGTCAGATGGATTTGATCTTTTTTTTGGTCCGTTCAACACTTTTTGATTGGGTGGAGCTCCATTCGCTCTGGTTTGTAAAGTGCACAGAATGAGGCCAAACAGAGTCCGCACACACTGGTGATGTGTAAAAAATGGAGTGTGAAGGGGGGGTTTCTTCCTAAACTGTTGTCGCAGCTCTGTTCCAAGTGACCCATGGGGCTCCAGAAAATGAAATGTTCAAAGTTCACTACCAGTAATACTTTACAACTGGCAGCTTCAGACTCCATGTACTGGTTGGTGGAATCCTGCACTGGGTGGTTTGTTGGCTTTGGATCTTGTGAATCAGGCAATAATCTTCCAGCTTTTTATCAAGTCCCAGAACAATATCTGGCCAGTATGTGCACATTTACTTACTCCCTCTGCAAAAGATTGATGAAGGTTATGAATACCGGGGACCTTCACTACAGCCTCTACAATCCCTTTGTCTCCCGGACCTTGAAGGCTCTATCTAGGCACCTTGGAACTAAACCAAAGGCAGACGGGGTTCAAGGAAGTCCCATTAGCCCACCAAGAGGTTTAATCAGGAATTCAGTTTTCCTAGCTCTGGTACTTGTACTCTACCCATGAAAAATGAATTTATCAGAAGCTCCTAAAATGTTTTCATAGCTTGGCGTCTTTGTAAAGAAAATCTTAGGACTTCAAAACATGCCTTTCCCAGAGCTGCCCGGTGCCCCTATTCTAAAAGATGTTGTGTTCCAAAATGACTGAAAGGGTTTTGGTTTAGGGCTCGCCACACTTAACCCTATTTCAAAGATGGCCAAGGAATTCACTTTCTGGGAAGAATCATTGCTGTCCGGCTCTGCTTCGTCCAAACAAAAATCAATCGTCAGTCTGAGGCTGGGCTAACTTTATGAGCTATGAGTATCACGCAGTAGCTTCCGTACTCATGAACAGCGTCCACTTTCAGATATGTGTTTTCAAATAAAAATATGTCCTTTTTCCATGGGCAGTTTTAATTCTTTAATGAAATATATAAAGCGCCTGGGTCAGACCTTGCGCCCTCAGTAGACACTTCCAAGCACATATGCAGTCAAGCAAATCTGGGAGAGCTACAGAAGGGATAACGCTTTCTCCCAAAATTTGTTTTCTTTCCTCTTTCGTGCCAATGAATGATCTTTTGGACAGCATATTACAAAAGTGTGTTCTTTGCATTGTCAGACCTCTGTTTAAAAAAAGATGAAAATGACACTAAAAGCAAAGTGGAATTAAACTTTTCTCCTAGGGACAAAGTGTCAAAAGTTTAAGCCAGCCCGTAGCAGCAAAGTCCAAAAACACTCACTTCTGCATCAGACAGACTCTTCTTACCTTGGAAATCACAAAGCGATCATTGTGGGGGTTCCTGGGATCCTGTGGCTTGTACTTCATGACATTGAAGAAGAGGACCGACATGATCTCTGCTGCACTGCAACATGATGTTGGGTGCCTAGAGCAAACATAAAGTACATTTATTTAATTTCATGCAGATCCTAAATAAAAGACAGCTCGTCCTTCTTTGGAGTCATCCCAGGGCTAGCCCTGCAATATTGCAACATGCAGCATATTGTCTGATTTTTTTAGTATCTTTAATGCACCAAACAATGATCCTTTAAAATTAGAATAATTTGCTTTAAAATGTCTCCAATCAAATATGGAGCTCCTCAAGATTCAGCAGCATCCACAGTCCTCTACAATTACTACATGGCCAATTTTCAGTAGTATTGATGCTCAATATATTCGACATCACATATAAGCATACAATGCCCTCATCGTTCTCTAGCTTGAAAAGGGCTCTTGAAATTATGATCATGTAGCAAAAAAACTAAGGTCCAGCATTGGATGATGTGAAAGGGGCATAGCACTGATATATTTCTCACAGGATTCTGCGTTATTACCATTTACTGGAGACACTCTTTGAGGCCCCAATGAAAAAGGCGCAGACTTTGGCAGTAATTTTTGATAGTGACCTCCCCATCACGTCTTTTCTATATCACGGTAAAAGTGCTTTCTTTCATCTGTGCAAGTTCAGAGCAATGCCTTAATTAATTGCTCAGTAACATGCCGTTACATGCAATTGTGATTTCTACCACCGACTACTAATGCTGAATGGTCTCTAAAGAAAGGGAACTCTCCAACTTGAAAGAATTTGCTCTAAAATATCTCTACTGGATTTTGATCAAGAAAAAATCTTAGTTCTTACATAAGTCAGAATGCACACCCCTGATGCACCCCTCCACACCTTTCGAAAGTCTTTCAGAGCTAGCACTGATTTTGTAATCTGATATCAATCTTCCTAAACAATTTTGTCATACAAATGACCAAACGAACGAGTTACTTACCTTCGGTAACGACTTTTCTGGTGGATACATTAGCTACCTGTGGATTCCTCACCTAATGAATACTCCCATGGCGCCAGCATTCGACGGAAATCTTCTTACTAGTCTCTGCACGTCGACGAGGACGTCACTCTAGCCCACGCGACGCCGTCTGACGTCATACAGGCAATAAGAGGTCCTCGACGACGTGCCGACGTCAGTACCAATCATTTTTTACGTGCATGAGAACAACCAGGCAATGCAATGAAAGAGCAAGGCAACATCCCATTACATTGTAAAAATACACAACATTGCATGAATAACTGTAAATCTTTTATATATATATATAACTCTCTCTTTTTAAAATATATATATACACATCAAGTATATACACAAAGATATATACATATATACATATATATAAACAGGGGTGTGGAATTTTTGAAAAAATTACTTGTCTAAAGGACAAAGTTCCACAGTAATCTTCTAGCCCTGTAAAGAAATACACTTGTCCCACCTACCGTACAAATCGACTAGCAGGGCTTGCATGGATGCATTAAAACAGCCTCCAAAGTAAACATGTCCATCTCAGCCTCTTGGCTGCATTAGTAGGCTGCCGTGCAAATCCTCTTAGAGCAGCATTTTATCTACCAGGCTGTTTTCTTGCTATAGGCATAAACCACTTACCCTTCACTCTCTGACTTCTGAGCCCATATCTCTTCCATTGACTCTGAGGATCCATCATACTTTCTTGCTTTCTCACAACACAACATTGGTTTAATACATTTCCTGTTAACATACAGCACTTTCTTTATATATATATATATATATATATATATATATATATATATATATATATATATATATATATACACACACACATACAGGAAGAAATACAGAAATATGTATGCAACCTTCCCCACCTTTCTCACAACAGATTTCATTCCCCTCTTCGCCACTCTCCCCTCCAACAGCTGCATGCCCTATGTCCAATCTTACTACAGGTTCCGCAATTGTTCTCTTCTTCACCACTCTCACAATAGGTTCCATTACCCCTCCTCCAGTCCCACCACAGGCTGCAAGTATCTTTCTTTCACCTCAACTCCAAAATCCCCTCCTCTGTGCTTGTCAACAGCTGCAACTCCCTTGCCTTCAACTCTTTCACCACAGATTGCCCACTTTTCTTTACCCAGTGATATTTGTGCTTATCTAATAGAAGGTCTGTTTAGCAGCCCTTTTACCCTAACTATCCCACTTTGCTTCAAGTCTTCCAGCAGTCCTGCAACCTGCCCCCACAGTAACACCGATCTTAGAGGTGTGTTGTAAAGAGCTACGCAGGTCTAGTCAGGGAAATATAGAAGCTAATTAACGTGTCCTGTGCAGTGTTGACAGGATGATAAAACATTTACAATGGTAGCTAAAATATCGATTTAAAGCTCTCAATGAAGCACACACAGTTGCAAATAACATAGTAAACATGCCACAATATTAATTGGGTGTGAACCGAGTGCAAGTGGGAAAAAAAAACATGGCAACAGGTTCAGACAAGCCAACTTTTATTAGGGGCGATGTGGACTATTGGCTACAGCTGCTAACCATGCAATATGAGGAACCAGGTTCAAATTCAGCCTCGGCTCAGCATTCTGTGAATCCCAGCAAATCGCTCTGTGATGAAAAAAGGTGGAGCATAGTCTATGTCTATTGTGAAGAAATGTTATTTCATTGCGTTAGATTTGAGCTGTATAAAACAGTCAAAAATATAACCTGGATTATTCCCATCACAGATGCTCTAATCGTATTCTATAATAATTAAGTACAAAGCATTACCTCTAGATAGGTGAAAGAAATTGCTATTTAGTTGCTGAATTGTACAATGTGAAACTGGGAACCAGGATCAATCGTGACTTCCCTGCTTTATCAAATTGTTTTATCCTAGGCAAATACTTTATTTCACCAAGCCTCCTTCTCTCCACAAAAACCTCTCGTTCTTAATTCAGTAGCCTATAATGGTGCTGTAAGTATAATAAGAATCAAGGCCACATGTATGGTGCACAAGATTACTGGCTTGCATCTGAGTTTACTCATAGCATTGTCATCAGGGCGGAGCCTGGAATTTTTCACAGTGCGTGTTTGAAAACTCACAAATTAATAAATGCCTCTCAATGAAGTGATATAATTTGATGCACTATGCTGAAAAGCTTTCTTGTGTTAAGGATATACAATTTTTGAGTTGTGAATACACTGTCATATTCTGACATGTTTGTTGCATAATAGTCATGACAAATATTTTAAGGCCTGGCTCACGCAAGGCTCTTAGAGCCAGAGTCGACCCTTGGCACTAAAAGCACTCTTAAACATTTGACAGCAACCCCCACTCATGGTGGCTTCCCCTCGTTTGCCTGGGTGACAAATGTGGTATTTTTGACACCATGATGGTTTGAACAGCAAATCCGAACACATCCTCTGAACTAGTACTGGACATCCACTTGTTACATCTTGTTTGCCTAATCCACTTCCAGCAAGTGACAGCATTCTGGAGCTCCTGCTGCTCAGCAGGCATACCACACTCGGGAACTCGTGCTCTCTTGACCTTCGGTTCCCTGACAAGGAGAGTTGCCTGCCCTGTAACCTACTTCACAATTCCTTCTTCATCATACCGCCTATCAACAAATCGGGCCACGCCAGAAAACTCTCGGCAGCCACTGTTAAGCAGCATACTCACTGTCAGCTGTTTGGCATGCGAGCCTGGCAGTCACTGTGATCACGGGCTTCTTGTGCTCTCATTTTTCTTCAGATTTTCATTGTAAACGGCCTGAAGCAAGGAATTAATCTAGATTTGCCACAGTGTTTCAAACATGCAGGGACCGGGCATCTGATACTTCCCACTTCAATCCTACCTCAGGGGAACGCAACGGGGTATTGTTTCACTCTCGAGAGGCATTTTCACAGCATGTAATTTTTAGTGTGTAGGCCCACAACCAATAAATAGACGATCTGTTTTCACCTCACTTTTTAGCTGTGAACAGGAGTTCTCAAAGCTCTCTCTCTTCCTATCATGGTTACCGTATTTACCTATGAAAATGAGCACTCGGGACATTTTCAGTATGCAATTTGAAATAACAGACTCCGTGCTTGTATAAGTTGCAGGAGAGCTTAGCAGAATGTCTGCTTGTCCGGCGGACTAAGTACAGATTAAAACTTCTTGTCTGCGGCAGGAATCATCATGTCTCGGGCGTCGGGCGATACAAATTCCCCACCCCTGATAAATATAATATATACAACATCTATTGCACCCTCAAAGACCAAGAGGAGCGTACTCAAGGATTACTTGGTAAGACCAGAAAGGCAACGGGGAGGCGGGTGGGACCGTGAGGAATCCACAGGTAGCTAATGTATCCACCAGAAAAGTCGTTACTGAAGGTAAGTAACTCGTTCTTCTGATGGATACAACTACCTGTGGATTCCTCACCTAATGAATAGAGTCCCAAAGCAGTACCACGCCCGGCGGTGGGTGCCTAAATGGTCAAACCAAGAAATCCTGCAGCACTGACCGTGCAAAATGGCCGTCCCTTCTAACCTCAGAATCCAAACAGTAATGTTTTGCAAAAGTGTGAAGGGACGACCAAGTTGCGGCCTTGCAGATGTCGACCACAGGAACACCTCTGGCCAAGGCCGAAGTGGCCGACTTAGCTCTGGTGGAATGAGCTCTAATGCCCTCAGGAGGATCCTTCTTTGCCAAAGAGTAACAGATTTTAATGCAAAGAACAACCCACCTGGATAGTGTTCTCTTGTGGACTGCCTTTCCTCTCCTCTTGCCCACGTATCCAATAAACAGCTGATCTTCCAGCCTGAAATCCTTTGTTCTATCAATAAAGAAGCTTAACGCCCTCTTTGGGTCAGACGGTGCAGTCTTTCTTCCTCTTTGGAAGGATGAGGCGGAGGATAGAACGTGGACAAAGTAATTGCCTGAGCCAAATGGAAAGGTGAAACAACCTTCGGGAGGAAAGCAGCCTTGGTCCTCAACACCACCTTATCCCCATAAAAAGTTGTATAAGGGGGCTTTACTGATAAGGCCTGCAACTCACTCACTCTCCTTGCTGATGTTATAGCTATCAGGAAGACTGTTTTTAAAACCAAATACCTTAAGGGGCAAGAATGCATAGGTTCAAAAGGGGACCCCATAAGGAAAGTCAGGACCAAGGACAAATCCCATTGCGGCATAACGAATGGCTTTGGAGGATATTTATTTAGAAGACCTTTCAAGAATCTGATAACAATAGGGGATTTAAATAAAGATGGTTGGTCTGGAAGACATATGAAGGCTGACAAGGCCGATAAATAACCCTTAATGGTAGCCACTGCACAACCTTTCTGCGCTAGAGACAGAGCAAAAGACAAAACGTCCGATAGATGAGCATGCAAAGGATCAATCTGCCTCTCTCCACACCACGCAACAAATTTAGACCATCTATTAGCGTAGATAGATTTAGTGGAGTGTCACCTGGCCGCTAATATAACATCCACTACCTCAGGCGGGAGAGAGAAGGAACTCAGGTTGCCCCGTTCGATCTCCAGGCATGTAGGTGCAGACTCTGGAGGTTGGGGTGTAGAACCTGCCCCTGCGACTGTGAGAGGAGGTCTGCCCTGAAAGGGAGACGGAGCGGAGGGCACATTGAGAGTTGGAGAAGGTCGGAGTACCATACCCTCCTTGGCCAATCCGGAGCTATTAGGATGACTAGAGCCCGGTCCTGGCGAATCTTCCTCAATACTCGAGGAATCAAGGGTATGGGAGGAAACGCGTAAAGCAACTGGCCGCACCAGGTTATTTGAAACGCGTCCCCCAACGCTCCCTGCATCGGATACTGGAGGCTGCAGAATAACGGACAATGCGCGTTCTCTCGAGTGGCAAACAGATCTACCCGAGGAAACCCCCACCTCTGTAAGATTAAATGGACTTGATCTGGATGGAGACGCCACTCGTGGTCTGCCGAGAATTGGCGACTGAGACTGTCCGCACGCACGTTCAAGACTCCGGCCAGATGGTTTGCTATCAAGCAAATCTGATGGTCCTTTGCCCAGGACCATAGTCGAAGAGCTTCTCTGCAGAGAAGGTACGACCCCACTCCTCCCTGCTTGTTTATGTACCACATCGTGGTAGTATTGTCCGTTAGGACCTGTACCGACTGACCACGAAGGGAAGGGAGGAAGGCCTTGAGAGCCAGACGTACAGCCCGTAACTCTAACAGATTGATGTGAAACATCTGTTCCTCTGGAGACCAAAGACCTTTGATCTCCAGATCCCCCAGATGAGCTCCCCACCCTAGAGTGGAAGCATCCGTTATGACTGTGGCCACTGGTGGCGACTGCTGGAACGGCTTTCCTTGTGAAAGATTGTTGCTTGCAATCCACCACTTCAAATCCACAGCAGCATCTCTGGAGATCTTGACAGTACTCTCTAGATCCCCTTTGTGTTGAGACCACTGCCTTCGGAGGCACCACTGAAGAGCCCTCATGTGCCAGCGAGCATGCGTGACCAACAGAATGCAGGAGGCAAACGGACCGAGCAGACGAAGGACCTTGAGGACTGGAACTACCGCTCCATTTCGAAACATTGGAACCAAATCCTGAATATCTTGAATCCGCTGAGGCGGAGGAAAGGCCCGACCCAATGTTGTATCCAGTACTGCCCCTATGAACAGGAGGCGCTGAGAGGGCTCTAGGTGAGATTTGGGCTCGTTCACCGAAAAACCCAGGTCGAACAACAACGGGGTTGTTGACTGCAGATGATGCGACACAAGCTCCGGGGACTTGGCTTTGATCAACCAGTCGTCCAAGTAAGGGAATACTGCTATCCCCTTCCTTCTGAGTTCT
Source organism: Pleurodeles waltl (assembly GCF_031143425.1). Classification (NCBI taxonomy): domain Eukaryota; kingdom Metazoa; phylum Chordata; class Amphibia; order Caudata; family Salamandridae; genus Pleurodeles; species Pleurodeles waltl. Next base: position 139,373,249 of record NC_090448.1, read on the forward strand.
GCCGCAACCACCGACATCACCTTCGTGAAGACTCGAGGTGCTGAAGTAAGACCAAACGGAAGGACCGCAAACTGATAGTGCTGCGATCCCACCACAAACCGGAGATACTTCCTGTGTGACTTGAGTATCGGGATATGAAAGTAAGCATCCTGCAAGTCGACAGACACCATCCAGTCTTCCTTGTTCAACGCCAAAAGCACCTGTGCTAGGGTCAGCATCTTGAACTTTTCCTGCTTGAGGAACCAATTCAAGATCCTCAGGTCCAGGATTGGTCTCAAACGACCATCCTTCTTGGGAATCAGGAAATACCTTGAGTAACATCCTCGACCCCTTTCCTGCTCTGGGACCAACTCCACCGCGCCCTTTGAAAGGAGGGCTTGTACCTCCTGTTCTAGCAACAGGAGGTGTTCTTCTGAACAATAAGAAGGGCGGGGCGGGATGAGGGGCGGGAACTCCCGAAAGGGAAGGGTGTAGCCTTTTCCCACAATACTGAGAACCCAAGTGTCCGTTGTAACAGTCTTCCATTTGGTGAGAAAATGCTGTAATCTTCCCCCTACAGGAGAGGAGTGAGTGGGAAATGGTGGAAGCCTAAGGCTGCTTCCCCTGCTGCACCCCGCCAGAGGATGAGGAAGAGGCAGAGTGCTGCTGAGAGGCTCCTCTGGTGCGGACCCTACCTCTCCCTCTAAAAGATCTATAGGGATGGGAAGAGGCAGGTTGCTGATATCTTCCCCGAAAGGAAGAGGAGGAAGAGCCACGCCCAAATCCACGAAACCTCCTGAAAAATCTGGAAGAGGCCGTGGAAGAAGGAGCTTGGAGCCCTAACGACTTAGCCGTGGCCCTGCTCTCCTTAAAACGTTCCAAGGCCGAATCAGCCTTGGCTCCAAACAGTTTGTCCCCATCAAACGGGAGATCCAACAATGTGGACTGTACATCCGCAGAAAAGCCCGAGTTACGGAGCCAGGCCTGCCTCCTTGCCACCACAGTTGTGCCCATTGCTCTGGCTACCGAGTCGGTTGTATCCAGTCCCGTCTGGATAATCTGGGTCGCAGCAGCCTGGGCATTTGAAACAACATCCAAAAGACCCTGGGAAAGCTCTGTAAATGATGAAGAAATGTCATCCATCAGAGTATGAATATACCTCCCCAGGATACAGGTTGCGTTGGTGGCCTTCAACGCCAGACTGCAGGACGAAAAAATCTTCTTGGACTGCGCCTCTAGTTTCTTTGAATCTCTGTCCCCAGGCACCGTCGGGAAAGAACCAGGCGCTGACTTGGATGAACAGGAGGCCTGCACCACCAAGCTCTCCGGCGTAGGGTGCCTAGACAGAAAACCAGGGTCAGTCGGAGCCGCCCGATACCTCCTGGCCACGGCTCTGTGAACTGCTGGGGAAGATGCCGGCCTCTTCCACACCTCTAACACCGGATCCAGCAGAGCGTCATTAAATGGCAAAAGAGGCTCCGCCGCAGCTGAGGCCGGATGTAGCACCTCTGTTAGAAGGTTTTGTTTAGCCTCCACCACCGGCAAAGGCAGGTCCAAAAAACTAGCTGCCTTCCGTACCACTGCGTGAAAGGAAGCAGCCTCCTCAGTATATTCTCCCGGGGACGAAAGATCCCACTCAGGGGAAGTGTCCAGCCCACTGGCCGACTCCAGACCACGCAGCCCATCACCTGAGTCCTCTAGCTCTCCTTCCTCCAGGGCTCGTTGGTACTCCTGCTCCTCTAATACACGGAGAGCACGTCTCCTCGAATGAAGCCGTTGTTCAATACGCGGAGTCGACAATGCCTCCGCCGAAGTCGAAGATCGGCGCCGATCTTCAGAAGCCACCGACGCCGCGTCCGGCGCCACAGGTAACTTCGGCGCCGACGAAAGAGCAGTCGAAGCAGATGGACCCACCGGAGTCACAGGCCGAAATCCCGACGTCGACGGGATGGAAATCCCCGGGGCCAATCCCTCTGAAGCCACCGGAGCGGCCACCGGCGCCGACACTGGCACCGAGCCCACGTTCCCAAAAGGGAGAAAGGGCATAAAGGGTGCCGGCCGAAGAGGCGCAGGATCACCCAATGAAAAGGCCAAAGGCCCAGCCGGAGCACCCCCTGGAGCCATCTGTTGGAAGATGGCATACATCGCATTCAAGAATGCGGAACTATCGGCTCCAGGGGTGGGAAAAGCCGGATACTGGGGTGCCTGTCTCGGAGGCGACCCCGACGCCGGCCTCGACGTCTGCAACGCCGGAGAAAACACCTGAGGCTCCAATACCTCAATCACCGACGCCTGTCCAGGTGAAGTTGGAGACGCCGGAGAGGGCAACGGCGTCGAAGGATGCGGCGTAACCGTGGGACTGATCTCCCATGTCCTTCGGCGCCGATCCGAAGACCTGGAACGAGTCTCCTTTGAATGACGCCGAGATTCTCTACGGCGCCGGGAGTCTCGATGACGCCGATGTCTTGGTGAAGAAGACATCTTGTGATGCTTCTCCTTCGATTTCGCCATAAACAGCTTCGCCTCACGTTCCTTGAGGGCCTTTGGATTCATGTGCTGGCATGAATCACAAGTCGAGACATCGTGGTCGGAGCTCAAACACCAAAGGCAATCGGAATGAGGATCCGTCACCGACATCTTGCCTCCACACTCACGACAAGGCTTGAATCCAGACTTTCTCTGCGACATTATTACCACAGCGAAAGACTACGCAGCAAAAATACACTGTAACCACAAAAGTAACAGTTGCTCCCTCGAAGATAACCGTTTCGAATGCACAGAAAAAAGGGAACTGACGTCGGCACGTCGGCAAGGACCTCTTATTGCCTGTATGACGTCAGACGGCGTCGCCTGGGCTAGAGTGACGTCCTCGTCGACGTGCAGAGACTAGTAAGAAGATTTCCGTCGAATGCTGGCGCCATGGGAGTATTCATTAGGTGAGGAATCCACAGGTAGTGGTATCCATCAGAAACAAACATTTTGGAGGCAAAGTTCTCTGTGTTCGGGTCTCCTCACTCTGTAATATTTTCCAAACATTGTTGGGAAAAGGAGACCGTCTCATGTTTTTGTATGAGAATGAAGACCAATCTCTTAAGACTAGAACAAAATTGTATGACTCCTCCAGTTCATGCCACAATAGAACTTTTTACCATGGTACACTGATGCCAAGTCAGATGATTAAGATTGTTCAGCATCCACTGCTCTTCCTATTAGAAACCACGCTGTTTCTTCCACTTAAGCTTTACCACCTTACTTTCCTCTACCTGGTGATTTCAAAAGCAACTTTAACAGGCTGCTATCTATTGTCATTTGATACTTCTAATGACTGCGTTTATCCCCATATCTGATGCTCCTCCAGGGTATACCAGCTATACAAAATCTTCATTTTAATGATATTAACTTAATTGATTAACACATTTACTATTGTTCTTTATTTTATTGTATCCTCTTATGTTGAATATGTCGGGATCTAGCTGCAAGGCCTCACAAGGGAAAATAACTGGTGGATAAACATAATGATGTTGTGTGGCTGAGAGATCATGATCAAGGAAATAGATCAAGACAGAGTGACGGGCATGATCTACAGTCAGTAGAGGGAAGCACTCAATAGCATTCCATAATGAAGATCTGTAAAACAACCAGGTTAGTAAAATGGCATAGAAACTGGCCAGCATTTCAGTCTAAATGTGTTTTGGATGGATGAGTAGTATAATCCACTCCATCCCTGAAGGATTCTTTTTAATCTGGTTCTGGCCACTCCTGCCAAAGCCTTTGATTGGCAAAAAGAATTAACAAAGTCAGTAGCTCAGCCATTTAGAGGTGAGGATATTGGCTTTGCCAACAATCGGAAAATACTGATACTTTTGTACCCTACTACGTTTTAAAATTGTGGTCAAAATTTAATCATACCCTTTTGTTTTGGGTTTGACTAAACCACAGTGCAATATTATTCAACTTTCCAAATTATTTTCCACATAGATAGCTGAGTGGGTTGAATGTGTTAAAAGAGAATCAATTCAATTGTTTTGTAGACTAAATTCTGGTGTTGATTCTCACACCCCAAGCCAACCCAAGTATTAGCACTCACATGCCTTTTGGAGCCTGTCCATCGTACACATAACATCTCTCTCATTGACTTGTCTATTAAACCATAATGTTCTATTAATGGATATGTAGCTGAAGTCTAGTTTTTCGGTGGCTCTCCATGTTGCAGTGATAAGAGCAGCACTGTGAAGTTTGCGGATCTGGCTACATTTAAAAACTGAAACAGATGCTTCAAGTTTATATCACCTATACCTCCATCCTTACTCAATTCAGCTGCTATTCCTCTACCACAACAGCCCTGGTGGACATTACAGGATCTGCCTCAAATGTTTGATTTGCGAATTAGGCTGTAAACACTGAAAAAAACATGCTTTCTCCAACTCTGTAGTTTAATGCAGTGATATTAATTTGTAATCACTTTGGAAGATACAAAACAATAAACCTAGTTTTTAAGATGCATGCCTATTAGGCCTTAAAGTAACAATTTTAGTAGGACTAGATATTAAAATAAGTAAAATAGGTATGACAGCAGTCTTTTCAAGACTGCTTACTTCCAAGGAGCCTGAGACAGCTGTATCATGCAGACACAACGAAAACTGTCATTAAAGTTAGTGTCCAACCAACTGTAAGTGCTTACAAATTCACATTAACATTCAAAGACAAACTTCATGCTTTTATTAGACTTTATTGGTAGGTGTGTCTTCACCACAGATGCTGACATGCCAAAATACCTCTTTCAGATCTATACTTCAGCAGGTGTCTTTAAGTTGTGATCTTGCCAATATGTGCTAAAACCTGGAATAGTGAGCACACACACATGCACAAGAAAATACAGGTGAATGTCGTGAACATTAAACTAAAAAAAGATTTTGTAACAAAACATATTTCAATAAAAATTAATGATTTACACAGGTTACAGCACTGAATGTGCAAAGAACAGTGTTACGCGTGTGTATATGATCCAAACTTTTGTATTTACAAATTTACAGCCACTGGCTACTTGATTGCACCATATACTCAGTCCCAATACTCATTCGTGGTCACCAGCTTTTATTCCAATCAGCCCCTTGACATGCTCCTTGGAATTATAACCTTATGGAAAATTGCTACAAATGCACTTCTTCTACCAGTTTCTTTGGACCTGATTTTAAATATCGCTGGTCCACTTAAATTACAGATAACAGCACAGAAATAGTGTTTTCTGTGACAGCAAACAGCAGATTATCTTTCATGGAACAAGGAGTAGAGCTGGTGGAATTTTCAATCCGCAGAATAGCAGATGCGAATCCTGGGGAAAGTTCGCATTTTGTTGATGGATTGACATCTACCCCCTGACATAAAAAAAATGGAAGGTGGGAATCACGAACCTCTGTGCTGTGTAATTACCATGATTACCAATGCCGTGATTCTTCAGTGGCAGAATTTTCAAATGCAAACCCCTGGGAAGCATTTGCTACAGGCTCCAGTACCACCAGAGATAGCTGCTAATTAAAATTCCATAGGGGCGCAGGGTGGTGGGCGGTGAGGGTTGATCTCAGAGAGGATTTGGCATTGTTTCTTGGCAATCCTGAAACCAAACCAATTTCTCTGACTTGCCCTACGCCTCCTACCAGCAGCAAAATTACTTATTATTTGCATTTGTTTTCCTTGGGGCTGGAGATTATAGTGAGAAATAATTTGGCACTATGTTTAATGCTTCACTATATGTGATGCAAGAAACGTATGGTTGTGTTTAGATGTGTGATGGTCAGTGCACTCAACCACAACATAGCAGAGTACCCTCTATATCAACCTCATGGTTGCCCCGTTCTATTTAAAGCTGTGGGATTCATCAGGTTTTCGACGACAGAGCCCACACTTGCTCCACTGGTGGAAACCTTTGGATAACAGCCTGATGGACATCAAGCACTGAATATCAGACCATCTATCCTATTGAGGGTAGTTGTGCTGAGACATTTGTTTTCAAGTTCCAGATCAACTGGGAAAGTCTGGAGGACCCAAACAGCAAACAGGACTAGCCCCAAAGCATCAGGACCATCATTTTCTGGTTTCCAACAACAACCTGCTGCTTTGGAAGTTTGTTTTTGAAAAACAAAAAACCTTGCAATACGGGCTCCCTGAGTATAGCGCCTGCACAGCAAAGCTTCTGTGTCTTCAGTGGAGTGCCCCTGCTAAAGGCACATAGCTCTCTGCATCTCTGGCAAAGATCTCGAAATATGGCAGGCTGTACTCCACCACAGCAGCGGAGTACATCCTTCCGCTTTCCTAGCACAAAGGAGTACAGCCTGTAAAATCCTGAATAAGCCCCTTAATGGTAAATCTACTTGATCTTAACATTTGCATGTGGAGCGAATTCCCACTGAGATATCTCTTCTCAGGGATCTGTAAAGAATATGGATTTCCACACTTTTAACGTTTGCCCACATTTTATGCCAACCCTTAACCTGAATTTGCATATACCTATATTTCACTAATGGACCTTACAAATATAGAAAATCTGCTAGTACTGCAGAACTCTGCTTTCGTAATTTGAATTGGAAGGCAACATGGGTGTTCTCAAGCGAGGTACAGTGGATTGGGTGTCAGAGATTCACAAAGTCATAACTTTATGGGTTTTACAAACATTCTTAGTGGCTTATGTGGTTTTTGCAAACATCCCCAAAATGTTATGCCACCATAGCTGAATAAATCCATATATTTCTAGACGAAGATTAAGTAAGGGTGCAGATATCATGGCAGAATTCCCATTAAACTCTAACGTTATCTGGGGGTCAAGGCAAAGGAATTTCCCAACATGTAAAACTACTCCGAATAGATTTTTCCATAGTGCTTACACATGCAAACTGTCTGCCTTGTGCACAGTTCACAGTAGTAAAAGTAGTGGAGGAAAAGTATGCACAGAATTGTGCAATCAGGCATTCATCTTGGAATTTTCATGAATACCTTCAAATTGGTAACCAACACCAATAGGAGGAAATGTTCCGTGCACAGGCTTCCTTTTTTTGTAGTTTTTGCATTGGGCTCTATGCTGATACAGCAGGGAATTCCAATAGATCCTTGACTCGCAGCCACAGCGTACCTGGAGGCAATCTCAACAACATCGATTTTTTACTAGTCAGCAGCTTCACAAAATGTAACAACGGGCAAACAAATGTCTCTGCTTTTGAAGGTTTTGAACCTTTCACAACTAAATCAATCAACATTTCTTTCATGTCTTAACTGCCAAGAGTAAGTGTATTCTCCGAGGAGCTATTTCAATTGAGGAAATAACAATTTCTCTACTCGCTCAGATCAATCAATTTTTCTCACTCTGAGCGTCAAATATTTTTTGCAAATTCCAAGTGTGCTCAGCTTAAATGAATTATTTTACAATTGCCAGACAGTCCAAGTTGAGCCACAAGCAACACTGGCTCTATGGAGACGGTGAAGAACAACATTTGTCGTCAGCAAATGTAACTGCATTGATAGGTCAGAAGTAGTGACATGACATAGACAAGGATTGACAAACTCAATAGGTTTGACATTTGTCGAAGAAGATAGACATTGTGGGCCTGATTACGAGTTTGGTGTAGGGGATAACTCTGTCACAAACATAACGGATAGCCCGTCAGCCGTTTTACAAGTTCTATAGGATATAATCCGTCATGTTTGTGACAGTTATCCCCTCCGCCAAACTACGAAGAGGGCACATGTGTTTATATATATATATATGTATATATATATATATATATATACACACACACACACACATATATATATATATATATATATATATATATATATTCACAAAAAAACAAACAAAGGTTACAGGAACATTACTGTTAGGTTCAGAATTTAAACGCACAAAAACATAGAATTTCAGCTGTAACAGTTATTTCAAGTAACTATAACTTATGCCCTAAGATAAGTATAACTCGCACAGCGTCCCTGGATATTTACATTTCTTTTTTCTTTAATATCTCAAAAAATACTGAATGGATTCACACCAATTACAGAAAGCACTCTTTTTGGACCAAGATCTAGCTGTCTGCCAAATTTGGTGTAATTCTGTCCAGCAGTTCGGGTTGTAGTCAACACCGGCAACAGTCTGGCAAGTAAATCCCTTATCATCAAGTGCAGATTCACTTTAAAGTTCTAGGGACCAACCAGAGTGCTAATATTTTGCATTCAAGACATAGTGAGGGACTCCTGAATTACATTTTGATGGAATAGGAGCTGTGGAATTTAAAGCTTTTCATGAGGAGAATCTGATGTAAACGAGCGTTGAGATGTTAATGCAGGTATGAACCCAGTGGATTAAAAAAGTGAGGAGATGCATGGGGTTTTAGTAATGTGGTGCACATTGTATTTTTAAAGGGGCTACGAGTAGTTAATGGAAGACATCTGCATAAATACAGCATCCTCTTTTCACATTTGTTTGCTCACGCCACCCATCTTCTCAACCGTGTAACACCTCCCACATTTTAAAACGGTAAAAAATGTTGGTAAACAACCTTTGTGCGCAGCGGTGGTTGGGTACCTGCAGAGGGACAGCAATGTAAGATTGGATGCAGGCCTAAAGATCAGTCCTGCACCCACAGTCAAATATAAGTAAATTGGCCCAGGGCCCGGTACTGTCTTTGCACTGCAGGGGTTGGTGGCAGGGCTTGGCCTGATGATCAGGCCCCTTCACCAATTATCCATGGACACCCAACCTATGCTGCCTTTGGCTGCTTGCAGTGGATATCAGCGGCAGGGCAGGACCTGCACTCAACCCTCAGCAGGCAGCCAACTCAGCACTTTACATATGAAGAGGGAAAAGTGCACGGTTTGCCTACTGTACTGTTTCAATATTTTCTATAATGCTTGTTGCCTGACTTAAAAATTGCACATTGGACAGTCGACTACCACTACAATTGGCAATAAGCCACAGTTTAGAAAAGATCTTTCTCCTGACAGAAGCATGAAATTTCCTTTATTCTGAACTACCGGATCTGGAGTTTCAAGCTGCAATTAGGAATTAAACCACACAAAGGTTGTGTTTAACCCTAGGAAGGCCCAAATACCAAGCTCCTCGTTTGGTGGTTCAGTACATTTCAACTGCAGTGAAGCACAGCTGACTTCGGACAGAAACATACACAGTTGTTCCACAATCAACCCTTTTTGTGCAGAATGGTGTCAGAAAGAACCGTGTATTGAGCATAACGAGGACAAAATTACATATGTGCTTGTTGGCCTCAGGTGAGCGGCTAAAGTACTTATGTTAGTTATATATATATATATATATATAAAACATTACCAATATTGTAATTGCTGCAAGCCGCCTCCATTTAACTACTAGCACTTTTAACATTATGCCTCCCAGTCTCCGGGTATTCTACTGTGCCCTGTACAATTAATATGTACACGTTTTATGCAAAGCAGTCTTCCCACTTTTTAAACAACGGAGCACTATATTAAGATTTACCCAGGTGTGGCACAGGTTGTGACAGGCCCCTAAAACCGGGAATGACACAATGAAAAGAGCAACAGGAAAACTTAGATATACCTGTTTTGCAACATCCGATTCCCACATTTCGTCAGAAAGTGCAGCTTCTTTAATGTTAGGTCAGTTACCGGAAGGTGCGTCACAGGTTTAATTTACCCCGTTCGATGGCAAGAAAGATAATCGCAGCGTGTTTCCTTGGTATTAGAAGTCTAAAGGCATTCAGCACATAGAAACTACACTTTGGCTAGTGTCATAGACTTATAAGCAAATGAGACAAATCCACAGTTTACATTTTCTTCTTTAATGTATATCTTTGATCCAACCGCTGACTGAGTGGAAGGCAAACTAGGACCTTAATGACGGCTAGCCTAGCGGGTAGAGGACAGCTCCAGCTTTTCAAGTCAGGGGTGGAAGGAGAAAGGCCCTCTGAGACGGCCTATGATCTCATTATTGCAGCTCCGGCTCAGTTTAAGGCGTACTGTCAGGGACGAAGTTATTGAGGGGTCGGGTACCGGCTTCATAAACACAATCTGCTTAGGCTAAAGCACAGTTTTAGTGACTCTCTGTTCAGCTCATAGAAGATATGGCACAGTTAAGCTCCCCCTCTCCCAAAAAAATATTTGTCTCAAGTTCAAGCAGTGCAAATAAGTTAAAATTAAACAGAGCAACACAAAATAGTTCCCAAACAATTTCAGAAAAATAGAAAATCTAATGAGCTAAAGGAAACCAAAACATCTAAATTTGAATGGGGTTAATAGGGGATACAAATGTGTAATATTTTAAGGTGAAGAACACCTAGACAATGTAAAGTGGCAATGAAAAATGTAATTTCACCATTGGCTCAGTTTCACCCTGACTGAACTAGAAGTGATGTCGGGTACACCTGTCAGTTTACCCCAGTCAAGGTTTTTGACTTCAGGGCATTTTGATGGCCGAAGGCTTCCAGCAGGGCAGGGGCTAAGTCTGAAGCTGCAGGGGGAGGGGTCTTGGGAGGAGGCGGGGGGGGGGGGGCGCAGGGGTGTTGGGGGGTTAAAGTCAGATATGTAGTTGTCAAGCTCCTGCTGAAGCAGTTGGTCTTGGTGCCAAAACATGGGTTTGATAGCTGCCAAAGTTGCTTTGCAGATGGGATAGAGTTGATCCTTTGTACCTGTCCAACCAAGGTTTTGCCGTTGGTTCTCAAAACCCACCAGCAGGGCAGGGATCCACAATGCTTAATATATTTACCAT